>NC_045597.1:19245000-19851666 GCF_009762305.2 Zalophus californianus
GAGTCCCGGGATCGAGTCCCACATCGGGCTCTCTGCTCAGCAGGGAGTCTGCTTCTCCCTCTGACCCTCTTCCCTCTCTTGCTGTCTCTCATTCTCTCTCTCTCAAATAAATAAATAAAAAAAAATCTTAAAAAATGAGAATTTAATAATACATATTAGTATATAGAGAATTCTTTAATGTTTCATACTTTCAATAAACTGAAATGCAGTAAAAATGATTCTACTTAAGGTCAGCAGTACACAGTGCAAATACACTAAATTAGTAGCTATAGGGCTAAGAAGATTAGCATTAATTAAAATTCAGATTATTCTTACATATGAAAGAACATTATTTTCTCATTGCCTTCTTTCTTACCTAATAGTATGTTTCACTTAAAATGACAGTGTTTTACAATGGAAAGAAAACTTATCAATTAATGCTCTAAGCCACTCCTTTTTAGAAATGAGATAACTGCTATGAGTGGATGTTCCCCGCAAATTTATATGATGAAAACCTAATGTCCAAGGTGATGGTATTGAGGGGTTAGGTCTTTAGGAGGTGATTTAGGTCATGAGGACTAAATCCTATGAATGGGACCAGTGCCCTTATAAGGGACCCCAGAGAGCTAGCTTGTCCCTTCTTCCACAATAAGAGGACACCGTGAAAAACTGACAATCTGCAGTTGGGAAAGGGTCTTCCACAGAACTTGACCATGCTGGAACCCTGATTTAGGAATTCCAGCCTGCAGAATGGTGAGAAATTTCTGTTGTTTCTAAACCATCCAGTCTGTGGTATTGTATTATAGCAGCCTGAGTGCTGCTAACCTAAGACCCTAACCTAATGATGCAACGTAATTTGCCTGTGGTCATAGATGGGAAGTGGTAGATTGGACACTGGAATTAGGTCTATGTAGAGCTAGTTCCAGTACCTCACCTTTCTAATTTATATTGAACTTTTATTTTTTTATTTTTTTATTTTTTCTTAAAGATTTTATTTATTTGTTTGACAGAGAGAGACACAGTGAGAGAGGGAACACAAGCAGGGGGCAGTGGGAGAGGGAGAAGGAGGCGTCCCGCCAAGCAGGGAGCCCGATGTGGGGCTTGATCCCAGGACCCTGGGATCATGACCTGAACCGAAGGCAGACGCTTAATGACTGAGCCACCCAGGCGCCCCTATATCGAACTTTTAAAAGAAACTCATTGCATTTTCCTAGTCAGGCATATTAAACTTTTCCATCCCAGTTAACAACACTGTTATACATAGAGAAGCAATGGACAGTGTTCAAATAGAATATGGCAAATGGGTGGTAAAAACGAACAAATTTCGGGTGCCTGGATGGCTCAGTCGGTCAAGTGTCTGCCTTCGGCTCAGGTCCTGATCCCAGGGTCCTGGGATCGAGTCCCGCATCAGGCTCCCTTCTCAGAGGGAAGTCTGCTTCTCCCTCTCCCCTACTTGTGTCCCCTCTCTCACTGTGTCTCTGTCAAATAAATAAATAAAATCTTCAAAAAAAACAAAAAACAAAAAACAAATTTCCCTTTAAAACCTAGGATAAAACCTGCATGTGTATATGAAAATGTATTGTTTTCTTGAAACAGTCAATACTCATATATGTTAAGAAATATAACATTTATTTTCTACAGAACATTAAGGTGATAGTTCTTAAAGAGTGTTTTTAAGTTTTATGCCATGTACTCCTAAATATAAGATTAAATTCATAATATTGCATTTTTAGGAAGACTTCATTTCAATGCCTGTTATTAGATAGAATAAGGTTTGCTTCCTCCTAAACTAGAAGTAGTAAATGTGAAAGGCAAAAAACAAAAATGCACAGGTATTGTAAGCAATCTCTAAGATGGCTCCCAATGATCCTGGCCTTCTGGTATTCTTACCCTTGTGCAATTGCCTCCAGGTGAGTGTGGACTGCACTTACTGACTAACTTCTAATAAGGAGAATGCAGAAGTGATGGGATATCTACTTCCAAGATTAGGTCCCCAAAAGACTTGTTCTTCCTGTCTCTCATCTACAGCAGCCATGTTTTGCGGCCACTCAGGCAGTCTAGAGAGAGGCTTATGCAGTAAGAAGCCAAGACTTCCCATGTATGTGAGCTTAGAGGAGTATTATTCTGCCACAAATTAGTCTCCAGTTGCTTGATGTCCAGGCCAACAGCTTGCCTGAAACTCTATGAGATACTCAGCCCCAGCACCCAGCTAAGCTGTGCCCATATTCCTCATACACAGAAACAATGACATAATAAGAGTTTGTTGTTTTAAACCTTGAGATCGGGGGTAAATTTTACATAGTTGTACATAGCTACCATAATACAACTGAACAGAAGCAAAAACTAAAACTCAAGAGTATCATCATTATTTTCTTTCCCATTCCCAAAATATTGCTTTTGACAAATAGTTTTTAGCTACAGGTCAAAATCAATCTTGGCTTTCCTTTGAAAGACTGTCTTGGTGCTTGCTTCCCAGAAGAGTATTTATATTTCTGTAAACTTTAAGGCCACCCTAGTCTCATGTACGTTTTAAATAACAAAATCACTCTGCAAATTACATTGCTTTTTACTTCTTCTAATCACCTGGGATAATGGAAGAGAAATTGTTTGCCAGTTGAGTTCCCTCGAAGTAACCCACCACAGCTAATCAGCGTTCTCACTCTGTAGTTATAGCGAGACTGTTAGCGAGTGGTTCTGCTTTATGATGCCGTGGGGCCACCATTATTCACCCCTGGTTTAACACCAAGTAGAGGTGGCAATAAGAAATCTAATGAAGAAACCATCGAGCCTGGAGTAGTAATTTCAAGAGGAATCATGCATGGTTGTTTGAATAGGGTTGAGTAAGAGTTGACATTTTACATTATTGACTGTTGTATAGGTGCCTTACCCTCTCATCCTTTTTACGTTTATGCCACTGTGATTCCTTCTGTTTTACTAAGCAATAGAACATATTATCACCAGAGCCCTATCTTTGTGCCAGACTTCTCTGCAGCTGTTCCAGTAATAATTTTCTTACTAAGCAGCAATCTCTAAAAAAGGCTCTGAGAAGCTGTGGTACTCTTAGTTTGGCTTTGTTTTAAATTTTTTATTGTTTTCCTACAAAATCAGATTGCCTAGCTTAGAAGAGTTGGGAACTGTTTTTTCTTCTAAAGTTGCCCGTTTTCTCACTAATTGAAGTAGAACATTTTACATATTTTATTAGGGTTGTGATATATGCATAAAGTCAAATGCTCCTCTTTTATGAAAGGTAAACTCAGGCTTGTCAATAAAATTGAAGCAATGCTATTAAAAGCACATAAAATCTGCACTGGGTAATTTATAACATCTTGTCCTATTAAAAAAATCTATATACTTGAACTTCAAAGGTAATCTAAGTTCACTTTCTTTAAACAAACTTTAAATATTGAAAGTTCTAGCCTAGCTTTTTTAAAACTTTTTGAAGTTCATAGAAAAAAAGGCTCTACCACTTTGATTGATTTATTACACCTTTGCTATCTGATACAAATAGCAATATTTCTATTACTTTCATGTATCTTTTAACAAATACTTATAGAAGATAGGAATGCATGCTGTTTTATCAAGCTAAAGAGGATATTTCTATTTCAGGGATTTTAAAACAGTGAGTCACTGGCATAAATGTTGAAGAGATGTGCTTAATCACCAACTGAAATTTAACTTTACCATTTTTAAAACTGTGATTCATCATTCTTGGTTGAAAATCTATAGCTAAGGTAACTATTGTTTATTTCCCTGGTACTCCAGTTCAATGCTAAGATAGATTTTTTTTTTAATGAGCAATTTTTTGAAGCAAATTTAACCACAAATCACAAAACAAATTAAAACAAATCAGATTTCTCAAATATCTAAAAGTAAAATTATTCTAATTCTTTAGGATATTATGTACATCTGAAGCATAACTTCTGTAATTGTGTTTAAACTTTAGACTCCATTGCCCTATGGCAAGGACACTAAGGCATTTCATTTAGCTGATAGGTCTCTGAGAGACCAATTGAAGTTACTCAGTTCAAATGGGAGAAAAGAATTCAATCCAGCTGCCTTATTGAGTGATTTATTAGCTTAATCAAGAGGGCTGCAAATGAGACTGGTGATATTTCATCTGAAATATAATTGTTGAAGAAATAGACTCATGGGTGGAGATGAAAGATGCCCTGATGGAATACTCGAATTTCCTTATTCTCCCATTTAAATATGTCTTTCTCATTGTGGCCTATCTCTAGCAATAATACTGTAAATGGTACACATTCCCGGATTACTCTCAACAGTGATGTTAAATGGAGTATATTGTGTAATGAATCTGTGCCCAAATTTCAGTAGCCTTCTGACTTACAGAAATACACAATTTCCAACAGTCTCAGAGTTCCTACCTTTTAAATGATATAAAGTCCAAAGTCTGCTTTTCTACTAGGTTTCCCTTCCTAAAACATGTCAACATGTTATTGAACAATGCTTGAATGCTCCACAAAACTGCCCAGGTGATTTCTGACCTCCTTTAGAATTGTTCCTGAAGAAACCTACAGGCCCCTGAAATCAACTGCATGCTCCTTCTAGATGTACATTCCCTCCAAGCCATAGGCCATTTCCTCCCTCAACTCACCAGATCATGTGAAGTCCAGCCTGGGCTCTACATGTGATCATGAAACACATGGTATGTGTGGCAATAAGAGAGACGTGATGAGAGTACAGTACACCCTAGTTGTCAGTGGTTACTTCTTCCACGCTGTTCCTTGATTTGCAACCTAGCCTTGAATCCAACACATCCCAGATATGGCCAGTAAGTCTTCCTTTACTCACTACATTGTTTTAGTAGTTCAGGAGGGAGCTCAAACACATGTGTGTTTCTGTGTTTCTATAATGGAGAACTAGAAAGATTTGGGATGTGTTTTTAAGTGAATACCAGATTTACTGATGGATTGGATGTTGAGGTGGTGGCACATGAGGTTAGCACACAACTCTCTGATGGAATGGATATGGGAAATCAAGAAAAACTCTTTTCCCGGTTTTGAAAATCTGGAAACCCTCTCTCCCCCCCAGTTAGTGCACAGCTATTCCAGTTTTTCTCTAAAACTCTACAGGCTCATTAAGGCCTGGAAGGAAATGTACCATTCATTACCCACATCTTCACGGTTATTCTATTCCCTTAAAAGCCCAAATGGTTAAACCATAATAATTCTTGTTTAAATGCACAGGTTGTATCATATAATCTGCAGAGTGAGAGTTTGACTTCTTCTTTGTTAATTTGGATGCCTTTTATTTCCTTTTGTTGTCTGATTGCTATGGCTAGGACTTCTAATACTATGTTGAATAGCAGTGGTGAGAGTGGACATCCCTGCCTGCCATGTTCCTGACCTTAGGAGGAAAGCTCTCAGTTTTTCCCCATTGAGAATGATATTCACTGTAGGTTTTTCATAAATGGCTTTTATGATATTGAGGTATGTACCCTCTATCCCTACACTCTGAAGAGTTTTGATCAAGAGAGAATGCTGTACTTTGTAAAATGCTTTTTCTGCATCTATTGAGAAGATCATATGGTTCTTGTTCTTTCTTTTATTAATGTATTATATCACATTGATTGATTTGCAGTTGTTGAACCAACCTTGCAGCCCAGGGATAAATCCCACTTGGTCATGGTGAATAATCCTTTTAATGGACTGTTGGATCCTATTGGCTAGTATTTTGGTGAGAATTTTTGTATCCGTGTTCATCAAGGATATTGGTCTGTAATTCTCCTTTTTGATGGGGTCTTTGTCTGGTTTGGGGACCAAGGTAATGGTGGCCTCATAAAATGAGTTTGGAAGTTTTCCTTCCATTTCTATTTTTTGGAACAGTTTCAGAAGAATATTCTTCTTTAAATATTTGGTAGAATTCCCCTGGGAAGACATCTGGCCCTGGGCTTTTGTTTGTTGGGAGATTTTTGATGACTGCTTCAATTTCCTTAGTGGTTATAGGTTTGTTCAAGTTTTCTGTCTTCCTAGTTCAGTTTTGGTAGTTGATACTTCTCTAGGAATGCATCCATTTCTTCCAGATTATCTAATTTGCTGACATATAGTTGCTCATAATATGTTCTTATAACTGTTTGTATTTCTTTGGTGTTGGCTGTGATCTCTCCTCTTTCATTCATGATTTTATTTATTTGGGTCCTTTCTCTTTTTTTTTTTTGATAAGTTTGGCCAGGGGTTTATCAATCTTGTTAATTCTTTCAAAGAACCAGCTCCAAGTTTCGTTGATCTGTTCTACTGTTCTTTTGGTTTCTAGCTCATTGATTTCTGCTCTGATCTTTATTATTTCTCTTCTCCTGCTGGGTTTAGGCTTTATTTGCTGTTCTTTCTCCAGCTCCTTTAGGTGTAGGGATAGGTTGTGTATTTGAGACCTTTCCTGTTTCTTGAGAAAGGCTTGTATTGCTATATACTTTTCACTTAGGACTGCCTTTACTGGGTCCCAAAGATTTTCAACAGTTATGTTTTCATTTTCATTTGTTTCCATGAATTTTTTTAAATTCTTCTTTAATATCCTGGTTGACCCATTCATTCTTTAGTAGGATGCTCTTTAGCCTCCATGTATTTGAGTTCTTTCCGACTGTCCTCTTGTGATTGAGTTCTAGTTTCAAAGCATTGTGGTCTGAAAATATGCAGGGAATGATCCCAATCTTTGGTACCAGTTGAGACCTGATTTGTGACCTAAGATGTGATCTATTCTGGAGAATGTTCCATGGGCACTAGAGAAGAATGTGTATTCTGTTGCTTTGTGATGGAATGTTCTGAATATATCTGTGAAGTCCATTTGGTCCAGTGTGTCATTTAAAGTCTTTATTTCCTTGTTGATCTTTTGCTTAGATGATCTGTCCATTTCAGTGACGGGGCTGTTAAAGTACCCTACTATGATTGTATTGTTGTTGATGTATTTCTTTGCTTTTGTTTTTAATTGGCTTATATAATTGGTTGCTCCCATGTTAGGGGCATACATATTTACAACTGTTAGATCTTCTTGTTGGATAGATCCTTTAACTAGGATATAGTGTCCTTCCTCATCTCTTTATGTGGAAAACCCAAAAGACTCCACCCCAAAACTGCTAGAACTCATATACGAATTCAGTAAAGTGGCAGGATATAAAATCAATGCACAGAAATCAGTGGCATTCCTATACACCAACAACAAGACAGAGGAAAGAGAAATTAAGGAGTTGATCCTATTTACAACTGCACCCAAAACCATAAGATACCTAGGAATAAATCTAAGCAGAGAGGCAAAAAATCTATACTCAGAAAACTGTAAAATACTCATGAAAGAAACTGAGGAAGACACAAAGAAATGAAAAAACGTTCCATGCTCATGGGTTGGAAGAACAAATATTGTGACGATGTCAATGCTACCTAGAGCAATCTACACATTCAATGCAATCCCTGTCAAAATACCATCCACTTTTTTCAAAGAAATGGAACAAATAATCCTAAAATTTGTATGGAACCAGGAAAGACCCCGAATAGCCAGATGGATGTTGAAAAAGAAAAGTGAAGCCTGCAGCATCACAATTCTGGACTTCAAGCTCTATTCCAAAGCTGTCATCATCAAGACAGTATGGTACTGGCACAAAAACAGACACATAGATCAATGGAACAGAATAGAGAGCCCAGAAATGGACCCTCAACTCTATGGTCAACTAATTTTGACAAAGCAGGAAAGAATGTCCAATGGCAAAAAGACAGTCTCTTCAATAAATGGTGTTGGGAAAATTGGACAGCCACATGCAGAAGAATGAAACTGGACCATTTCCTTACACCACACACAAAAATAGACTCAAAATGGTTGAAAGACCTAAATGTGAGACAGGAGTCCATCAACATCCTAAAGGAAAACACAGGCAGCAACCTCTTCGACCTCAACTGCAGCAACTTCTTCCTAGAAATATTGCCAAAGGCAAGGGAAGCGGGGGCAAAAATGAACTATTGGGACCTCATCAAGATAAAAAGCTTTTGCACAGCAAAAGAAACCGTCCACAAAACCAAAAGACAACCGACAGAATGGGAGAAGATATTTGCAAATGACATATCAGATAAAGGGCTATTATCCAAAATCTATAAAGAACTTATGAAACTCAACACCCAAAGAACAAATGACCCAATCAAGGAATGGGCAGAACAGACATTTTTCCAAAGAAGACATCCAAACGGCCAACAGACACATGAAAAAGTGCTCAGCATCGCTCAGCATCAGGGAAATCCAAATCAAAACCTCAATGAGATACCACCTCACACCCATCAGAATGGCTAAAATTAACAAGTCAGGAAACGACAGATGTTGGCGGGGATGTGGAGAAAGGGTAACCCTCCTACACTGCTGGTGGGAATGCAAGCCGGGGCAGCCACTCTGGAAATCAGTATGGAGGATCCTCAAAAAGTGGAAAATAGAGCTACCATAGAATCCAGCAATTGCACCACTGGGTATCTACCACAAAGATACAAATGTGGGGATCTGAAAGGGTACATGCACCCCGATGTTTATAACAGCAATGTCCACAATAGCCAAACTGTGGAAAGAGCCAAGATGTCCATCAACAGATGAATGGATAAAGAAGATGTGGTATATATATACAATGGAATATTACACAGCCATCAAAAGAATGAAATCTGGCCATATGCAATGACATGGTTGGAACTGGAGAGTATTATGCTGAGCGAAATAAGTCAATCAGAGAAAGACATGTATCATATGACCTCACTAATATGAGGGAAATTCTTAATCTCAGGAAACAAACTGAGGGTTGCTGGAGTGGTGGGGGTGGGAGGGATGGGGTGGCTGGGTGATAGACATTGGGGAGGGTATGTGCTATGGTGAGCACTGTGAATTGTGTAAGACTGTTGAATCACAGACCTGTACCTCTGAAACAAATAATACATTATATGTTAAAAAAAAAAAAAAGAAGATAGCAGGAGGGGAAGAATGAAGGGGGGGAATCAGCGGGGAGCCAAACCATGAGAGACTATGGACTCTGAAAAACAAACTGAGGGTTCTAGAGGAGAAGGGGTTGGGGGGATGGGTTAGCCTGGTGATGGGTATTAAAGAGGGTATGTACTGAATGGAGCATTGGGTGTTATACGCAAACAATGAATCATGGAACACTACATCAAAAACTAATGATGTAATGTATGGTGATTAACATGACATAAAAATAAATAAATAAATAAATGGACAGGTTGTAATTTGCTTCCTTAGATGAATAGAGGTGCGTAAGTAGAGAGATTTTAACATATAAAAGTTCAATAGCTGGATGCTTGTTTAAATGGACATATAAAAAGCACAATATAGAAAGCACAGTGAATCAGCCATGAAAACCCATCAATATTTAGTCTGTTACTACATTTTGTAAAATGGCTGGACAGATTTTCATTGAACTTATTTATTTATGTTTTTATTTTTCATTGAATTTAGAGAGCAGGTACATCAAAATATCTTTTGGTGCCCTTAGGATTCCCCCAAAGAGAGAGGCAGACATTATTCATCAAAGCTAACACTATGGGACAGGAGAGACCATGATGATGAACCTTGCTAAGTAAGATGTCTCTCCCTCAACGAGGATTGCCTCAGTGGTCTTCCTGACCATGATTTGTAAACCACCACCCCTCACTCTAGTGTCTCAACCTCCTTTATCTTTCTTCACAGCTCTTATCACTATCTGGCCAAATCGTGTATTGACTTTACTTTTTTATTGCCTGCCCCTCTTTCCCCAGATCCAGAATGAAGGGCAGGTTTTGTTATGTGTTTTGTTTACCACTGTATCTCCAGCAGAGACTAGCAACTTATACAGGAAGCAAGCACCTCAGATCTCTTGTGAAAGGTGTACACGGATGAATACATACTCCCTGTTTGATTCTGGCTGTGGTTGCTAGCAAAATCTGTCATTTAGCTTCTATTCCAGCCTTAGCCTTTCAAAGACAAAACAGGGAAATGTCAACCTCATTGTCATTTCTGACATCCCTGACCTAGTAGGTGATCAATGATTATGTTAGCACACAGGCTACCATCATATCTCATCAGTAACACAACATCAGGATTAGAGACGTGGAATGAATAACAAAATATTTACTTTTTAAAAAAGGTAAGAATTAGAGATGCAACTTTCAGTAAAAAGAAAAGTCACCTTATGTGTTTCATGTTTTAAAATTCTGCCAGTTAAAAAGCATATTCTGAGGAAAACACTACAATATTCAATGACTGATGTGATGGTCATTAACTGTAATAAAGCAATTAAAAACTTTCAAGTATTTTAATAATTAGCAAAGTAGATTAGCAGTTGATAATATTGTAATAACTTTGTATGGTGACAGAGGGTAACTAGACTTATTGTAGGGATCATCTTGTAATGTATAAAAATATCAAATCTCTATGATGTACACCTGGAATAGAATACTGATTGTCAATTATACTTCAATAAAAAAGAGACTAAATTGCCAAAGCAATTTGTTATGGATAATTTCAGTAATTTCACTTAGCCCTTTTATGCAAACTTGTGTTTATAAAAAGTTCAGAGATTATACTGGATACAAAATTAAAAATAACAATTTAACTATATAATTATTTACTTCCACGTAGACCATACTTGTTTCAAGAGAAGTCCTACTGAAAATTCTTCATATATTTGAGAATGAAATAAAGTTAAAACAGTAACTTTGCCACCTCAAATTTCCCAGGGGAGGAAAATCTCCAAAATCACTTATGACATCTATAATAAATCATCTCTCACCTGGTCTGTAAAAGAACATAAAAGTACAAAAAAATGAAGTGTTCAAGTAAATGAGGTACCAACAACATGTTTTGTTTCCACAGACTTCATAATAACAGGCTTTCAAAAATGCATTAAGTGTAAAATATGCTTAACAACAACAGAAGTGAACTTGTTGTAAAACAAGGCAATTCCTTAGAGTGCTTAGTTTATGGAGGCTAAAGCTTTAATCAAATTTGCTGAAATAATTGTGTTGGAACACCAAATATTTTGACTAATTAAAAACAAGTTGTTTTTGAGAACTACTCAAGGTACAAGTGAGAGAAACAACTTGTTTTCTTAAAAAAAAATCTTGTGGACAAACATTTTTCTTCTAAACAATTTCTTCTGTAAATTATGGTTAGTGATACCTAGTGAGCCAGGTGCAAATAAGCATGCATTGGGATGCCCAACTGTGAAAAGAATAGACAGCAAGAGTGAGCTAGTGACTGGCAGTGTTAAGCACTTAATTCCTGCATTATGTATCCTCAAACTTTTAAGATTTTACTAAAATCTCAAGTAGTAAAACTGGACTTAAAATGTGCTTATAGTTTTAAATTCTTTCTCACACATGTTCTTTCTTTAATGTGTATGTCAAGAAATATATTGATTGATTTTAAGAGGCAAACATTCATCTTTCAGCAAAATGTCTATTGGGTAAACCACTGTTATGTGATATAAAACACAAAGAGGACTTTCATGCTTGAGCTCTCAGTTCTTAACACAATGCAGATGCTCTGAATTTTATACTGAACTTCGATAATGTGGCCTCCCACCAGGACAACTCTGAAGGGATTCATGGTGAGGAGTAGCACATGGAATTTATTTATTTAACAATGCTTTATGATTCTTTATTGCAGTAAAAGTCATGCCAGCTCGACTACAACCCTGACTGTACTTTTCAAAGCATTAGCTTGACCCATGTTATTGTCACAATAAGAAAATCTTAGATACTGGGTTGTTTTATATAAATGTACTACAAAATGGCCTTTGAAAATGGCACAGCTTCTTTGATAAGAGCACAGGTTTCAAAAAGTGCAATCTTGACTCATTTTCATACATACTATGATGCATGGTGAGCATAAACATTTTAAGGGTAGGAAATTTGCATGAGAGAACGTTGAAATTAGCACTTTATCAAGTAAATAAATTTTGCTTAACTTTCTCTTGGTCATGCTTCTCTTTTCTTTTTCCTTCTTCCAAGTTTTTATTTAAATTCCAGTTAGTTAACATATAGTGTACTATTAGTTTCAGGAATAGAATTTAGTGATTCATCACTTACATATAACACCCAGTGCTCATCACAACAAGTGACCTCCCTAACACTCCTCACCCATTTAGTCCATCCCCCACACACCTCCCCCTCTAGCAACGCTCAATTTGTTCTTTATAGTTAAGAGTTTCTTATGGTTTGCCTCCCTCCGTTTTCATTTTTCCTTCCCTTCCCCTATGTTCATCTGTTTTGTTTCTTAAACTCCACATGAGTGAAATCATATGGTATTTGTCTTTCCCTGACTGACTTATTTCACTTAGAATACACTCCAGCTCCATACAGATCATTGCAAATGGCAAGATTTCATTCTTTTTGATGACTAATATTTCATTGTGTATACACACACACACACACACACAAACACACACCACCTCTTCTTTATCCATTCATCTGTTGATGGACATCTGGGCTCTTTCCATAATTTGGCTACTGTTGATTTTATTGTTGATAGTGCTGCTATAAACATTGGGGTTCATTTGCCCCTTTGAATCACCATTTTTGTATTTTTTTGGATAAATACCCAGTAGTGCAATTGCTGGGCTGTAGGTAGCTCTATTTTTAACTTTTTGAGGAACCTCCATACTGTTTTCCAGAGTGGTTGCACCAGCTTGCATTCCCACCAACAGTGGAGAGTTTCTTTTTCTCCCTGCATCCTCACCAACATCTGTTGTTTCCTGTGTTGTTAATTTTAGCCTTCTGACAGGTGTGAGGTGGTATCTCATTGTGATTTTGTTTTGTATTTCCCTGATGATGAGTGATGTTGAGTATTTTTTCATGTGTCTGTTAGCCATTTGTGTTTCTTCTTTGGAGAAATGTCTGTTCATGTCTTCTACCCATTTCTTAACTAAATTATTTGTTTTTTGGATATTGAATTTGGTAAGTTCTTTATAGATTTTGGATACTAGCCCTTTATCACATGTCATTTGCAAATATCTTCTCCCATTCCATAGACTACCATTTAGTTTTTTTTATTGTTCCCTCCAGGATGCAGAAACTTTTTATCTTGATGAAGTCCCAATAGTTCAATTTTGCTTTTGTTTCTCTTGCCTCTGGTGACGTGTCTAGGAAGAAGTTCCTGTAGCCGTAGTCAAACAGGTTGCTGCCTGTCTTCTCCTCTATGATTTTGTTTGTTTCCTGTCTCACATTAAGTCTTTCGTCCATTTTGAGGTGATTTTTGTGTATGGTGTAAGAGAGTGGTCCAGTTTCATTCTTCTGCAAGTTGTTATCCAATTTTCCCAACACTGTTTGTTTAAGAGACTTTTTTCCATTAGATATCCTTTCCTGCTTTGTCCAAGATTAGTTGACTACAGAGTTGAGGGTCCATTTCTGGGCTCTCTATTCTGTTCCACTGATCTGTGTGTCTGTTTTAGTGCCAGTACCATACTGTCTTGATGACTCAGCTTTCTAATACAATGTGAAGTCCAGAACTGTAATGCCCCTAGCTTTTTTTTTTTTTTTTTTTTTTGTAACATTACTTTAGCTATTTGGGGTCCTTTCTGGTTCCATACAAATTTTAGAATTGCTTGTTCTAACTCTGTGAAAAATGCTGGGGGTATTTTCATAGGGATTGCACTGAATGTGTAGATTGCTGTGGGTAGTATATAGACATTTTAACAATATTTGTTTTTCCAACCCATGAGCATCGAATGTTTTTCCATTTCTTTGTGTCCTCTTCAATTTCTTTCATAAGTGTTCTGTAGTTTTCAGAGTACAGATCTTTTACCTCTTTGGTTAGGTCTATTCCTAAGTATCTATGGTTTTTGCTGCAATTGTAAATGACGCTGATTTCTTGATTTCTCTATTGCGTCATTATTGGTGTATAGAAATACAACAAATTTCTGTACATTGACTTTATATCCTGAGACTTTGCTGAATTAATGTATCAGTTCTAGCAATTTTTTTGGTGGAATCTTTTGGATTTTCTACATAGAGTATCACGTCATCTGTGAGGAGTAAAAGTTTGACTTCTTCCTTGCTGATTTGGATGGCTTTTCTTTCTTTTTGTTGTCTGATTGCTGAGGCTAGACTTCTAGTACCATGCTGAACAACAGTAGTGAGAGTGGACATCCCTGTCATGTTCCTGACCTTAGGGGAAAAGCTCTTACTTTTTCCCCATTCTGGATGATATTGCTGTGGGTCTTTCATATATGACCTTTATAAATGTTGAGGTATCTTCCTTCTATCCTTACTGTCTTGAGGGTTTTTATTAAGAAAAGATGCTGTATTTTCAAGCGCTTTTTCTGCGTCTGTTGAAAGGATCATATGATTCTTATCCCTTCTTTTATTAATGTGGTATATCACATTAATTGGTTTGTGGGTATTGAACCACCCCTGCAGCCCAGAAGTAAATCCCACTTGATTGTGGTGAATAACTCTTTTAATGTACTGTTGGATTTGATCTCCTAGTATCTTGTCGAGAACTTTTGCATCCAAGTTCATCAGGGATATTGCCCTGTAATTCTCCTTTTTTAGTGGGGTGTTTGGCCTTGGAATCAAGGTAACGCTAGCCTCATAGAAGGAGTTTGGAAATTTTCCTTTTGTTTCTATATTTTGGAACAATTTCAGGAGAATAAATATTAACTTTTTTTTTAAAGATTTTATTTATTTATTTGACAGAGAGAGACACAGCGAGAGAGGGAACACAAGCAAGGGGAGTGGGAGAGGGAGAAGCAGGCCTCCCGCTGAGCAGGGAGCCCGATGCGGGGCTTGATCCCAGGACCCTGGGAACATGACCTGAGCCAAAGGCATCCGCTTAATGACTAAGCCACCCAGGCGCCCCAATAAGTATTAACTCTTAATTTTAAGTGTTTGGTAGAATTCACCCAGGAAGCCATCCAGCCCTGGACTCTTATTTGTTGTGACATTTTTAATTACTGATTCAATTTCTTTGCTGGTTATAGGTCTATTCAAATTGTCTATTTCTTCCTGTTTCAGTTTTGGTAATTTGTATATTCCTAGGAATTTATCCACTTCTTCTATATAAACCAATTTGTTGGCATATAATTGCTCATAATATTCTCTTACAATTATTTGTATTTCTGTGGTATTGACTGTGATCTCTCCTCTTTCATTCATGGATTTTATTTATTTGGGTTCTTTCTCTTCTTTTTGATAGGTCTGACTAGGGGTTTATCAATTTCATTAATTCTTTCAAAGAACCAGCTCCTAGTTTTGTTGATCTTTTCTACTCTTTTTTTTTTTTATTCCTCTATCATTTATTTCTGCTCTAGTCTTTATTATTTCCCTTCTCCTGCTGGTTTTAGGCTTTATTTGCTGTTCTTTTTCCAGCTCCATTAAGCATTGGGTTAGGCTGTGTATATAAGACTTTTCTTGTTTGTTGAGGAAGGCCTGTATTGCTATGTACTTCCCCCTTAGGACTGCTTTTGCTGCATCCCAAAGGTTTTGAACTGTCGTGTTTTCATTTTCATTTGCTTCCATGTATTGTTTTTTTAATTTCTTCTTTAATTTCCTGGTTAACCCATTCATTCTTTAGTGGGATGTTCTTTAACCAACATGTATTTGTGGTCTTTCCAAATTTTTTCTTGTGGTTGACTTCAAGTTTCATAGTGTTGTGGTCTGAAAATAGGCTTGGTATGATCTCTATCTTTTTATGCCAGTTGAGGCCTGATTTGTGACCCAGTATGTGATCTATTCTGGAGAATGTTCCATGTGTACTCAAAAAAATGCATATTCTGCTGGTTTAGGATGAAATGCTCTGAATATATCTGTGAAGTCCATCTGGTCCAGTGTGTCATTCAAAGCCATTGTTTCCTTGTTGATCTTCTACTTGGATGATCTGTCCATTGTTGTGAGTGGGTGTTAAAGTCCCCTACTGTTATTGTATTATTATCAATGAGTTTAAGTTTGTTATTGATTTATATATTTGGCTGCTTCCAAGTTGGGGGCATAAATATTTACAGTTGTTAGATCTTGTTGGATAGACCCCTTTATTATGATATAGTACCACCTTTCTTCATCTCTTATTACAGACTTTGGTTTAAAATCTAGTTTGTCAATCTTTAAAAAAAAATAAAATCTATTTTGTCTGGTACTAGTATGGCTACTCCAGCTATCTTTTAATGTCCATTAGCATGATAGGTGGTTCTCCACCCCCTCACTTTCAATCTGGAGGTGTCTTTGGGTCTAAATGAGTCTCCTGTAAGTAGCGTATTGATGGGTCTTTTTTTTAATCCATTCTGATACCCTATGTCTTTTGATTGGAGCATTTTGTTCACTTACATTCAGAGTAATTTTTGATAGATATGAATTTAGTGCCATTGGATTACCTGTAAAGTCACTATTCCTGTAGACTGTCTTTGTTCCTTTCTACTCTGTTGCTTCTAGTCTCTCTTTCCTGCTCAAAGGGTCCCCTTTAATATTTCTTTCAGAGCTGGTTTAGTGTTCACAAACTCCTTTAGATTTTGCTTGTCTTGGAAACTATTTCTCTCTACTTCTATTCTAAATGACAGCCTTGCTGCATAAAATATTCTTGATGCATATTTTTCCCATTCAGCACATTGAATATATCATGTCAGTCTTTTCTGGCCTGCCAAGTTTCTGTGGACAGATCTACTGCTAACCTTATGTATTTGCCCTTAACCCTAGGTTAAGGACCTTCTGTCACTAGCTGCTTTTAGCAGTTCTCTGTGTCTCTTGGAATTGAATGCCTGGTTCCTTCCCCAGATTAAGGAAGTTCTCACCTATAATTTGTTCAAATAAACCTTCTGCCCCTTTTCTTCACTCTTCTTCTTCTGGGCTCTTATGATATGGATATTATTCTGCTGAGTTCCCTAAGTCTATATTCGTGATCTAATAGCTTTCTTACCCTCTTCTTTTCCATAATTTTATCTCCTATATCACTTATTTATTCCTCTCCTTCTTCCATCCTCATTGTGATTACATCCAGTTTTGCATCCTCAGTTATAGCATTTATTTTGGTCCAATGAGTTTTTAGGTCTTTTATCTCTGCAGCCAGGGTTTCTTGGTTTCTTCTATGCTTTTCTCAAACCCAACTAGTATTCTTATGACTGTTCTAAATTCTTGTTCAGATATATTCCTTATATCTGCTCTGAGTAAATCCCCGGCAGTGGTTTCTTCTTGATCTTTCATTTGGGGAGAATTCATCCATCTTGTCATTTTGTCTAGGTTTCTCTCTTTTGTGTATTATGAAAGTTTGCTATGGTTCCTGCTCATAGTCCTCTTCAGAGTTCTTCCGTGCTTGCAGTAAAAAGTGTTTGGACCTTTAACTAGGTGTGCTTTGACTTGTTAAAATAAGCCAGGGCAGGGGGAGTCTGATCTGAGAAAAGGAAAAGGAACAAAAAATACCCAAACAGACAAACAAAAAAACTATAAGCTTGATTCCAAAGAAAAAGGAAAAAAAATTTAAACACTTCTCCTATTTCCACCAGAACTGAAGCTGATGCTTTGGAGCACTCTATGATCAGTAGACTTGGTGCATGCAGGGGCCCTGTGCGGGTCTTCTGGGGGAGAGGCCTGCTCCGCTGGCTCACAGACCTGCTGTAATAAAGATGCCCCTGTGGGGAGTGGGGGTCTAAGCAGCTCCAGCCTCCCCTGGGGACACAGTGTTGGTCACTGAAGTCTGACCATGCTGGTGAGTGGGAGGGAAATGGCATCACTCTGCTCCCTTGTCCCCCAAGAGGGGAGCACGCACCTCTGCTATTCAGGAAGTTGTCACAGAAAAGTGAACAATTTCCCCCCTTGTGTCCCAGGCTTCTGTCAAATCCCACCCTCACCCTGTCTGTGCCTGGGGCTATTGGCATGCTTGGTGCCACAGTTCTGTGTTTTATCTCTGGCACATGGCTGGGATTCAGAACTCCAAATCTTACAGGACCCAGCATAGTGTGGACTTGCTCCCCTCCTCCTGAAAGACTTGCCACACTATGTCTGATGTCACCCCATCCCAGAAAAGTAGTCACACGGCCACAAACTGCTTGGAATTTATGGCAAAGCACAGCAAAAAAGCAACAGCCAGGTTATCTGCCCTCTGCATACACCTCTGTCCCCTGATGATGAACAGCTGGTCAATGGTGACTCCTGGGTCTTTTGTCTTTGGAGAGGCAAAAAGGGGAACGTTCTCACCCAGTACAACCCAGGGGATTCCTACACCACACTATCCACTCCCAGGCCTCTGCCATCCTCCTCCCAAAGACCATCACCACTCCCACATGGCTCATCTCAGGCCAATAGAGTGGACTTCCAAAACCTCAGAATTTAAGCTCCACTGCTTACAAAAACTTGCAATTGTTCTTGACTCCTCAGTCAACAGTTTGAGGGAAGCGTTTTTCTTGCATGAACTTGATACGCTGCTCTCTCCCCCTCTCTCTCTTTCTCTCCTATCTCCATTGAAAGGGATTCTTTCTCTCCATGGTGCCATGGCTTTTCTCTCCAATTCATGTCTCCATACCTCATACCTTCCACGTTCTCTAACTGTTCAGATTGTTCTCTGAACAACAGATCCTCAGATCTATTCCTAGGTGTTCAGAATGGTTTGATGTTAATCCAGCTGTGTTCCAGGGACAAGGCAAGCCCAGGGTACCCTACTACTCTGCCATCTTAACTCCCTCCATGCTGCTCTTCAACCTGACTGATTAGAATGATCTTAGTCACGAATGTAATGATTTCTTCATGTACCATTGACTTCCAGCAAAATGAAGAGAGGTGATCTTGTTTAAAATTAGAATTCTTGTTTGAAAGCATTTAATGAGATAATAATGTTTTTGCTGGCTTTGGTTTAATGGAAGATATTGACACATTCAATAGTATTTATATGTTTTGTACAAAACTATATTAAAAAATAACTAGAAATTATGTAAATGTAAGTATCTTTCTGTATTTTCTATAGAAATATATTAATGATGTATTATATGTTGGCTAATTGAATTAAAAAATTATTTTTAAAAAAGGAAATATATTAGAAAGCATCTATAAGTTACATTTAAAAAACCCCATAATATTGTTTTTATAGAATAACATTATATTGAAATCTAAAAAAAAAAAATCTCAATCCACTGTGTGAAATTAAAAAAATCTTACAGTACTGGCTATATCTATTAACATATTTGTGCCCCCTCAATTTTAGATGTTTATGAAAAACATCTAAATAAGAGAGTCTTAAGTTTTGCCCCTTATTACAAATCAAAATCATGTTAAACATACTTTTGAAAATTACTTATGTGTTTGGCTGAGCATGCCTCAGCCATCATTTTCACCTAAAAATATGAAAGAAGTTTTCTCTACTATAAAAAAAAATGTTTAAAATTTTCTCAGAAAGTTGTATCAGACTGGGTTTGGTTAAGAAAACAAAACCACTACAATTATTATGGGATAAGGAGTTTCATGTAGGAGTCAGCGTTTCCACTCATGTAGAAGGAGCTGAATGGAATTCTGAAGATTAGGAAGGGGGCAGCCAGCAATCAGATACTACAACCACTAACTTGCTTCAACAGCATGAGGTGCTGGAACAGAGGAAGCCAGGCAGGCCCACAGCTCAGGGAAGCCTGCAAACTGCACAGGCAGAAGCCCTCTGGCAACATGCCCCAGCAGTGAGGGGTGTGACACGTGGGAAATCCTGGCTTCTGCTTCACTTCCACATTGCAAATCTCTCATTGCTTCCTCTCCCCAGCAAATAGCCCTGAGCAGCACAGGAAAGGAATTCTGAGAAATGGAGTTGGCAGTTATTGAAGAAGTTCTTGATGGTGCTAAGGTAATAACCACAAATGCAGGGTTAAAAATACACTTAACGGTGCATTTTTAGTGTATTAAGTAGCAGTATATCAAAACTGAAGTAAAAATGTTAAATTCCCCAAACTATCTAGACTTTGTACAGAAGAGGAAGGGCCTAGAAAGGGGGTGGCTAGAGCACAGAGTCCTGTGGAAAGGGACAAGTCTTGTGCCAGGTGCTTATGAAAACTTTAATTCCAAGTGGATACACATGGAAGGATTCCAGAGAAACTGGAAAAATATCCCAAGTTCCTTCAAATGCTGACCTGTTAGACAAATACTGCACCTTAATCCCTTCAATTTAAATGTTTTTATTATTCCTTTAAAATAAAAGGTGTCCTACAGTGGATAGTCTTGAAGTAGGAGTTGACTCTATCATTAGAATCAATCCAAAATCTGAGAGGAGGTTCCCACTTAGGAAAAGAGAAATCATGTAAAAGCAGAGGATCACTGATGTAAGAGCAAAAAACAGGGATGGACATCCATGTATATCTATTTCTTCTACTTGGCAATCACATTTGCAACAAGTCCTAGGGGTTTTTCAAATGTTCTGACTTTCAGAAGCCTTTCCTGTTCATTATTTTGGTATAAACTATTTCCAGACTAACCATATGGTAGCATTAGTGCTCTGCCTCGTTGTAGGTAATGTATACGTATAAAAAAAAAAAGGCATCATGATTAAAAAAAGTGATGGTGCAAACAATATCTGCCAGCAAGGAAAAACACACTTGTGTTTTTAAAGAACAATAATGGGTTGTGGTCTTGCAGAAGGAGATCACGTTTTAAACTTCCTCCAGTGCAAACTTAAGCCTAATAACCTACTTATGAGGCCATAACAGTGTAGTGTCTTCAAATTAGGTGGAAGGTTTGTGGAAACTTTTAGCAATGTATCTCACAGATACTAAAATTGTATTACCCATTACAAAATAATCATACTTGGAGGAGCGATAGAGGACACAGTTAATTGAACTGTATTTCTAAGTGATGCACATTTATGGAACCCTGGAAAATGCATGTATCTAAAAACAATTCTCCTAGTCATAAGGAGAAGTAGAAAAAAACATAAAATAGGATCTGTTCCATATATAATTAATGCATTTACATAATTGAGTCATCCAGTTCCAAAATTTCATTTCTCCTTGAAACTCAGTCCAGAAAAATAAAGGGTGGGGGGAGGTAGATATAAATAGTTCTTCCACCTGGGTCTACTTCATTTTACTGAAAAGAAAGTATTTGTTTCTGTAATTGCTTTACTGGTCCCAGATATTGTTACATCATTGGTGAATAATTTGAGTTCGGTGAAAAGTTAAGGATTTTTTTTAATGTTAATTACATTTGGGTCTTTATAGTTACTGTCCTTAGGCTGAAAAAAATCTATCAAGTGTCCATTTTGACTTGTGGCTCTCCTTAGTCTCCACAAGAATTATCATATTGTCTCTTCAAACAATTCAGGGACAGAAAACTCCAGCACAAAATTTGAAACTGTGAGGCTGATCTTACTTACCAATGCTATATGGTAGAAAGCTCCCAGAATCAAAGTTAGAAAGCAGGTGTTCTCTCATGCTAACTTCATGTATGATTATGAGCATTTAACTACTCTGAGCCTTCTCTTATTTGGTCATTTTTAGATCGACAAGAGATCCTTTTTAGGGCAACATTTTATTATTCTGTCACTTTGTGTTATTTGCAGAACCAACACCATTTGTGTGAGAAGGACTTTCAGAAGACTGTTCTCCTAAGTAGAGAAGAAGGTAAATCAGATGCCACCATTCCTGATGGGGTCCTGAAGAATAAAAGAGAAATTTCCTAGAGGCATTTAGGGAAGAAATTCCTAAGGATTTACAAAAAGGAATCAGACTATCTCCCTCTGGGAACAGAAGAAGCCATATAACAGAAACACAGATTTTTACTAATCAGTAAGCTTTTGGTGATGTTCCTCCCTACACTTGGAGACTACTAAGAAAAATCTAGTAGTGGTTAAGAACTCTGGAAGCCTGACCTTCCAGCTTTGCAATCCCACCAAAACACCCACTAACTGACCAAGCACAGACCAATTAGTCAACGTGTTTCCTCATCTATATGATATGGGACCATGCTCCATGATGCTTCCACACGTCTTGTGACAGATCTTGTCCTGACCTTAACTTTTCACAGATGCTTGGGTACTAAACAGTCTTGAAAGATAAAGATAGGGTCTCCCTGTGGGTCACATGGCAAGTTTCTTTTTCTGATTTGGATCATACAGAGAAGATATACATAGATCTCTCCAAGTCAGAAGTTGGGCAAGATTACTAGCAGACTCCTTTATAGGCTGGGGTTTTTACTAAGTTATTGTTTCTTACTTGTGACACAAACACTGGGTACACAGCATCCACCTGGCCTGCCTGGGCACAGTGGGAGCACTATGGGAATTGGAGAGACCAGGGGAACTGATATGAAGTTCATGGTGCGCTGCACCATTAGAAATGAAGTCCTTTGTCTCTAAGGTTGTTTTTTTTCTTTTTTAAGATTTTATTTATTCGACACACAGAGAGAGAGAGAGAGAGATAGCGGGAGAGAGGGAGGGAGAGCGAGAAAGAGCACAAGGAGGGGAAGCAGCAGGCAGAGGGAGAAGCAGGCTTCCCACATGAGCAGGGAGCCCAATGTGGAGCTCGATCCCAGGACACTGGAATCATGACCTGAGCTGAAGGCAGAGGCTTAACCAACTGTGCCACCCAGGCGCCCCTCTAAGGTTGTTTTCTGTCAACATCTATCAAACTGTATCAGGTCAACCAATTAGCTAGAAATAGGTATCATCTCCAACCCTTCACAGTTCCTGATACTATAAAAACATGCCACTCATCTCAGCTCATCAGTTAGGAAGTTTATGTCACTAACATTTGTAAAAACCTCCAAAAGGCAACTTGTACAGAGTCCACAAACAAAAAACCTTAATTAAAGGATGTAATTTCATTTCTCACAAATATCTTCTCTCACACGACTCCTAGGACTCACATGTACATATCCTTATATTCAAAGGGGCCTCAAAAATACATAGGAGTTTAAAATGTAGCTGGCACATCTATATTTTCATTATTCCCATATGAAAGACTCTATTTTGAAACTAATCGACATGTATTGGAAATCCTTCACCATTTACCAGTTTTGCGGGCTTAAGGAATTTATTTAACCTCCAAAAGGGCCCAACAGTAAGTTTAATTTTCTATAGCTGAACTTAATTTCTCTTACAAGGTCCATTCCATGGGATGTTAAAAAACAAAACAAAACAACAAAACCCAACCTTCCATGAATTCAAGTTCTTTGCCACCTTTGTTCTTGAGTTGCATCTAAGCACTGGAGTGCACTGCAGTGTCTTGCTAAGGGTCCCGTACAGAGATGGTCTTTAGCTATAAGCTGGGCACACAAACAGACTGAGCTCTATGTTACCCGACAGTGGATCTAGGTTTTGTATGTACTGAAATGTGTGCATTTGGTGGTGGGCAGGGGAGGCTTTAATGAAACCACAAAATTACAGACACTGAAATAGGTACAAAACAAGCATTTACTTAGAATGAAAAAACACATAGCAATTTACAATTGTAACAATGCTCATCACCATTATACTTATCAAACTCCAGAGAAATAACAACTCACACTTTTATAATCCTTTTTCCTACATTTTGACTACATTTTATGTCCCTCTTCCAATGATAAGGATTTTTTAATTATGAGAGAGGAAATAAATAATTCATTTCCTTCTTGATCAAGTTTTATTTTTGATAACTGGGTTCATAAAATATGATTTCACATGAAGACAAACTCATTGTTTATAGTTCTACTATATGACCTGCAAATAAAGGGGCTTTGGTAAATTCTATATGGTGTGATTCTTATGTTATCTTTATGTATGACAATAATAATTATACATTCCTGGCACTTAACGGCTTTCTGACAGAGAGGACCAGAAAACTTTCACAGATTATCTTCTGGTTTTCAAGATGGGGATGGAGTAAATCAAAGGGACACAGGAGCCAATTGAAAGAGTTCCCAATGGTCAAATGTAGAATAATCTGAGCAAAAATATAGTAATATCAGATTAAACTCAAAGTGTGTGTGTGTGTGTGTGTGTGTGTGTGTATAAATCACAAGTCCATACCTAAATAAATAAATAAATAAATAAATAAATAAATAAGGGAGATAATCCAAATCTTCCAAGTGGAACTCCAAACAATTTATGTAGATACTCTACCCTTAAGGACATGGAACACAGCCTTTCATTCCTAGAGTAGGCGGTGCGGAGTGACTTCCTTACAAAGAGTACAGTTTAGAAAGGTGGAGAATGATTTCCCAGAGGAGAAACCTGATAAAGCTTACCCCAGAACCCTGACAAACATTAGTAATGAGAAGTCATCTTGATAGCCATTACCCAGACATGAAATGATGACAATGGCTACACAGAGGCAACTCTGTGGGCCTCCTGGGTCATCAAACCCATAACCCCAACATAATAAAGAAACCATCAGACAAAATCCAGTTGAGGGGCATTCTAAAAATGCCCAACTAGTGCTCCTCAAAACTGTTGAGATCATCAAAACACAAGGCAAATACAAATAGTCACAGCCATGTGGAGTCTAAGAGACATAACTAAATGTAGTCTGGTATCCTAGATGGGATTTTGGAATAGAAAAAGTACATTAGACAAAAGCTAAGGAAATATCAGTAAAGTATGGGCTTTGATTAATCACAATATATCAGTATTGAGTCATTAAGTATAAGAAATGTTCGCATACTAATATATAAAGCTGATCAGGTAAGCTAAGTGTGGAACATAAGGAAACCCTCCATACTATCTTCACAATTTTTCTACAAATCTAAAGCTGTTTTAAAAATAAAGCATATTAAAGGTGAAAAAAGTCTTCTGGCTTTGAACATGTCACATCTTGTTCTCACCCACTCCCCATATATTTCTTGTGTTAGGTTACCTCTGGCATTACATACTTAAGTTTTTATAGCAGCTGAGAAAATGCAATGGGCAATAGGAATATTTCTGGAAGCCATCCACTTATAGAAAGCTAGCAATAATCTATTTGAGAATCACCTAATATCCCAATAAATTCAAACTCTATGTACTGCCAACTGTTTTCCTTTAACAGATCCCTAAAATGCCTGCAACTACTCTAATGTCACCCTGAATGAGTGAAGTGCGCTCGAGTGCAAGTCACTATAGAAAGAGGCAGTGCTCTTAACAGAATGCAGTTAAAAATACATTATTTCCATGAATTTTTAAAAGGAGAGGATAGGTCCAGCTTCTGCAAATACTAGACTATCATATAGGATATTAAAACATCTTTCAAAGACAATTTTGCTTTCTGACTAGACAAATTTTTTTTTTTTAAGTTAACTGTCAAGATGCTGGAGAGTGAACAAAACTAATCAGAAACCAGAGGTTATGTGTTCCTTGAAAGAAGAGAAAGAGACTAGGTAAAAACCAGATCTGTTCAGCTTTCTTTCCGCTAAACCATGCCCATGAAATAGATTCTCATACAGTGAAGTCCCAATAGACTGAGAAGTCAGAGGCCATGGCTGAAGGTCAAAAGCAGCTGAAAAGTGAGGGAAAAAAATGCTATTTAACATGAGGCATAAATGGAAGCTCCCAAAACCTGCATTCAAGCTTCCCCAGACCCTTGGCTATTTCTTGAACTATGCACACACTGAGTGAGACCCCAAGCTGCTCAGAAAAAGCAGTAGTTGGGAAGCTGAGAGAACAGAGTATCAACAGGGACCGAGTAACAAGGAAACAGAATTTAGAGTTTAATTCCTGCCCAGTTAAAAGTCTTTTTGAAGACTTATAAGGGGATTCTAAAATTTATGTGAAAATGTATACACTGAGGATAGCCAAAACAACCTAAGGAAAAAAAAAACTACATAGGAAGAGCATTTGCCTCTAAGTGTGGGATAGAATACTTGGGGGCACAAGAGCACTTTCTGGTGTGATCAGAATGTTATGTATCTTGATATGACTGATGGTTACATGATGGTACACATTTTTCTAAATTCATTGAACACATTTTATTTATTTTTTATTTTTTAAAAGATTTTTTATTTATTTATTTGAGAGAGAGAGAATGAGAGAGAGAGCACATGAGAGGGGGGAGGGTCAGAGGGAGAAGCAGACTCTCTGCCAAGCAGGGAACCGGATGTGGGACTCGATCCAGGGACTCCAGGATCATGATCTGAGCCAAAGGCAGTTGCTTAACCAACTGAGCCACCCAGGTGCCCAAATGAACACATTCTAAATCTGTACATTTTTGTAATTTAATCTTCAATTAGAGTATTTGAAAATAATAAGGTAATTTCAATACATTCCATGTCTTTAGAGGAACTCCTACAATTCAGGAGCCCTAAGACTTAATCTTCATGAAAAACCTGTCTTGGTAGTTATTCCACTTTGTCTACCAGTTTCTGTCCATGCAGTCACTGGTGCAGACATTTCAGGTCTGGGCAGCTTTCTCGGTTAGTTCTGCAACTTTCACTTCTTTTCCTCCCCTCCCCTCCCCCCCCAAGAAGATTTGGCTGGTCTTGTGTTCTTCTGGACCTCTAAGAAATTTAACAGGGTTGCAACACACTCCATCTCTGTTTTCTACAGATCAGGAAAAATTGTAATACTTCACTTGCAATGCTGAAGACATATGAATATGGTATGAGGTCAACAAGTGACATTTGGCCATCTATCTAGACATACCAAGCTAACATTTCTTCTACTCTGGTTTGATGGTGAGCTTAGAGGAACTCTTGGCTCTTGCAATTTCTCCATTGTCTAACTGCATTACAAAGGTGCACTAGATCTTTGGACCTCCAACTTGTACTTTCTTAAATCATCTCCTCTTTAGTTGGGTTCATCCAAAAATCAGAAAATTACAGGGCATTAGAACTTCTCCAGTCTCTCAGGCCTTTCCTTGGGGTTAAAGCTTAGATTTTTGAAACCTCATTCTACTTCTTAATTTCTATGTAACCTGGAAAAGATACCTTATTTCAGGTTTGTGTAAGGTTTTTATAAAACCAGATAACAGCTTTATAAAAATGTGTATGATAATAGCATGTATCTCCTAAATGAAATAATTTAAGTTTTTTTTTAAAAAAGATTTATTTTAGATAGAGAGTGAGCATGAGCGGGGGGGTGGGGGAGGACAAAGGGAGAGGAGAATCTCCAGCAGACTCTTTGCTGAATGCAGAGCCCAATGCAGCTAGATCCCAGAACCCTGAGATCCTGACCCGAGACTAAATCAAGAGTCAGATGCTTAACCAACTTAGCCACCCAAGAGCCTCTAATGTAAGATATTTTAAAAACTTGATATTATAGAGTAAGAAATCAAAATTAACTATTATTAGTTACTCAAACTATGATTTTGAAAGAAATGTTTTATTAGCATTATAAAATTCTGTGGTGACTGAGGCATTGTTCATAAAATATCCTAACAATGGATGAATGAGGAACAAAAAAATATATGGGGAAAAACAATAGTTTCATATATAAAAATATTACCCTGATTTACTAGTTCAGGCCACTGTTTCTTCTGTAGAGAAAAGGACATCCTTATAAAATTATTGGAAGGATTACATAGGAAAATAACGCATTCAAATTTCCTAGCACAATGCCTGATGTACAGCAAGCACTCAATAACATTAAGTGAACTGACCTGTATGATCATTTTTTCTCATGAACCCAGAGAGGAAGTACACATATTGGAAAACATTTATCCAGAATAAAATGGTAATAAGGGCCCATAGTTATTTCCAAAAGTACTGACCTGAGTAAATTAACCATTTAATAAGAATACTGAGCCCCTACCTTTCTAACTTAATATTGAGCCCCTACCTTTCTAATTTAATAAGAATACTGAGCCCCTACCTTCCTAACTAACATAATATAATCTTTTTCAAAAAGTCCTATTATACTAATTATCTGAAATAGTCCTCTAAACCTGTGAGACAGGTATTATTTCTTTAATGAGAGGTTACAAGTCCTGCGGAAGTGACATACAGCTAAGTGTCAGAGCTGGAATGAAAAGCCATGAATCTTGATTCAAAGTCTCTGGGCTCTTCTACCAAGGCAGAAGTTCTCACATGCAAAAACAGAGCAAACTATTTTTGACCCTGCCCAACTAGTCCCAATTAGGACTCCCCTGAGATCTCTCTCTCTCTCTCTTATCCAAGTTTTTCTGGCTTGTTCTTCCATGAAAGTTTTTGCCCCTTATCTTCCTAATTAGTTTTGAAACAGAATGATCTTGTGCATTGTTTTCACTGGGTCTGAGCTACCGCAGAGACTAAAAGAAAGGCGACAATATGTTGTGGGATGGGAGGTATGAGAACTTAAGAAAGAGAAATAAATGGAATTTAAATGGGTATGTCAGTTCAGAAATGGGCAGGAAAGAACCAAGAAAATAGTTTTCATTTATCTTCCTTTTAATCAAAGCCTGCATTTGAGAAGATGAGGTCCATCCTTCAAGACAGAAGGCTAAGGGCTCTGTAGTCACTAGATATTAATCTATGGTAGAACAGACTCTACTGTCCACATCTTTCCTAAAATGGAGAAAATTCATCTTTTAAAGATATATCTTTAGTTTACCTTCTGGGTAGATGAAATTCTATATCTAGTAACTCCAATATTTATCAGATCTCATATTTTGCCAGTGTTCATTTGTTCCTTTGTATACAAATACTGTAAACTAAACAAGATATAGACCAATAATGAAAATCCATGAAAACAGAAACTGTGAACCAGGATGAAAATAGAGTACTTAGTAATGTAAGAAATATTTTCTCTATCAGTGTTGATATAGAAGAAGTTAAAATGGATTTTCTACCATTGTTACACTGAATTTTAAGGTTTGATCAATTCATGATATTGCAACTTGGGGTGAATTTTAATAAGTTCAAGTACTCAGTAGGATACACTATAATTATTTATATGGAAGCACGCTGGTTCAGTATATCCTATTGAGTCATGAACTTGTGAAGTCAAATACAGAAGTGGGTTATTGTTCTTTACCAGCATCATAAACATTCGTGATTAAAGAGTCATGTAGCATCATATACTAAAGTCCTGGCATTTAAATACAAAGTTAAGTATTTCTAACACCTTTGTCAGAGGAGGTAATGTGATGTGTCTGAATCCTGGTCTTGCTGTGACAGGAAAAGTTGCATCCCGAATCAGGTTTTAATAATTGCATGCCTCAGTCAATAGTGACATAAAATAACAGGGTGAGGAGGTTTAAATTCTATTATAAAACAATTTATTCCTTGATACTATTGTTAAAAAAAAAAAACAAAACAAAACAAGGAAACCTATGTACCAGAGCCTTAAATAAAAAGAACTCACTAGGTGAAGATATAATCCATAATAGTCCTAACTGTAATGAATTCAACTGTAATCAAGAATAAGACCAAAACCAGTGGTGGGAGTGGCCTAAGACACAAAATGTGAAATGTGTTACCTGCTCTCTGGGAATAAAATTAAATCTTCAGTCATGAGTGTCAATTTTAAGAGGCTTCCGACTGGCATAGGACTTCACAATCAGGGTTTACTGTTTCTTTATCAAAGTGGGAAAGAACTCTTCAGATAGATCTGGTACCTTTGGGTCCTTGGTTTGGCCTTGGTCCTGACTGATGACAACTAAAGCATGATGGGGTCTCACTGGCATTTTGGAGTGAAGAGTTGGTACCTGTTATGGAATCCAAGTCCCAGCCATCTGCCTATTTTGCTGGCTTCCAGACTTTGCCTGCTAGCAACTCTGCATCACCTCACAGAAAACAGGGAGAGGCTGAGGCCTACCTGAGGACCACATGATGTGACCATCATCATTCTGGAGCCCCTCCTGTCTCCTGCTGCCTCATGTCCTAGATCAGGGACAGAGGAGAGGTCTTCTCTGGTGGGAAAATCTCCATAGTTTGTTTTCCCTGAAACCTGTCTTTTGATAGGTCCTTAGGAATTCAGAAAAATATGTTTTTCTTCACAAAGCCTGGCAATTTAAGAACTTTCCTGATACACACCAAAAAACCCCATTTTGGACGCCAGAGGTTAGAGAATAAATGCTTTGCTCCAATAATCCTTATGCCCTGTCCTTCAACCTGTTCCTTCACCTCTTCTTTCCTTCTCTCCACAGATCAATGTCTCAGGAAACTGTGGAGAACTGTATATAAAACTACATAGAGAAGGAATATACTAATATTTTTTATATTACCTTTTTTACACATCTGTAGATAAGTCCTTATTAAATTTCTTTGCTATTAATATTGGTTTGAATTTTACTACTTTCATACTTATTTTTAAGAAAAACTTTGTCCATATTGTAGTGACCTTTGTAATATTAAAAAAAGTTATACTGAATTACAGAAAGTTTGTGTGAGCCACAATGAACTTCTTACCAACCTTATCTTGGCCAACTAACAGAGAAAGAGGTATTGAGAGAGGTGCCTTTTGTTGTATTTACATAAGAACGAGTTGAACATTGGCCTTCTCCCCAGGTTCATTATTCACATTTTTGTCTGTTCCTGACTCTGACAAGTTTTAAGACTGGTGTTTTTGTGCTTTTGTTATCAGCTTTTATGACCTCTTTATACATTAAAAATCTTTGTCCTATTTATTATAACTCATTATTTTCCTTTAGTTTTAGGTTTTACTTGATTGTGTTGCTTATTGTAATGTCCATAATCCTTTTAGACTAAGTTCTGCAAGCCTATGAACCGTGGTTGTTTTATTCTTTAGTTTATCTCAAGTGCTTTAAAATGATGGCTGTATTTGTTGCTCAATAAATGATATTGTTGAATCAGTAAATTTTGAACACTTTCAAGTCCCAGAAGCTTTGATTGCATTAATCTAATTCCTATAGCAACCTATGGAAAGCTAAAAGAAGTAAAACACACAAAAAATAAAGATTCAATTTTTGCTATGTAGAGTGATTTAGCTTAATTTTCCTTTTCAAATGTAAGAAGAATTTATACTTTTCATGTAAGTTACTGGAAATTTAAAAGGAACTGAAAAAAGCTGAATCGTTTCAAAATCCAAACATAATTATTGATTTTTAAAAATCTCTCCTTTTCTCTGTGGATGTAATTTGCATTATGTTTACATTTTTATATAGCTGTGAACATACTGAATGTGTAAACTATTTTCCTTTTTAAAACTAAGTATATCACTTATTTGGGAACTGAAGTGAGTAACCTTCATAATATATGCCAAGAAGGATTATTTCTTCTGACTGTATTTTGTTTACAAATTTGTTTAGACAACTGTTTCCCCAAGCTTTGTAACCTTTCAATTCTTTTTTTTTTTTTAAGATTTATTCATTTGAGAGAGAGAGAACATGCATATATAGGCTGGGAGGAGGGCAGAGGGAGAAGTAGAGAATCTCCAGCAGACTCCCCGCGGAGTATAGAACCCAATTTGGGCACCCTGGCTCAATCTCATGACTCTGAGATCATGACCTGAGCAGAAATCAAGAGTTGGATGCCGAACCAACTGAGCCACCCAGGTGCACCATGTAATCTCTCAGTTCTTAACTTCTGGATTAGGTTTAGACAGTGGTGTTGAAAAACTGAGACATATAAAAAATTTTAATAACTTATTTGAGCAAAATGCCATTCAAATCAGGCAGCTCCAAACCGGAAGTGGTTAAGAGAACTCCATGACAGGAACCTGGGTGAGAGGCTTTTACACCGAATAGGCAGAAGCAAAGTAAGGAAATTATTGATTGGCTATACCTTTTTTTTTTTTTGATTGGCTATAGCTTAAAGCATCACTGGCAGTTTGTGATTTGCTGTCCTTAGGTTTCAATTTTGTAAACTGAAGGCATTTAGGAACTTAGAGTTTGGTTTTTGTAGGCCACCATGGCATCAGGGCCACCTCAGTACAATTAAATTTTTCTAAAAATAATATGTAGGTCTTCAACTGATGGCAGTTGTAATTTTAGTACCCACAGATTAATTGGTAATGGCAAGCAGCAAATGAATTTTAGTATATATATTGGCAAAGCAATATAAATATCAGCCTACACTTGAACAATGTGCTCTTCAGTCTGTCATCATACATGTGGATTCCTAGACCCTCTTCAACGTCCTGAAGCCTCAGTGTCATCTCCCCACTTGAGCCCCCTGTGGTTCTCACACATTAGGAACCTGTTTGAAGAGGATAAATGCATCTGTCAGTCACCCCCAAAATGTATAATCCCATTAAATAAACAAATGCCACTTAAAAAACTGTTTATTTGTCTACTGTTTTTCCTCAAAGCATAATTTCCTCATCCCCAAGGCAGACATTTTGAAAGTTACTTCCTAAATAGGTCTATCTTTTAAGATAAAAAAAAATGGCATTCCTTTACAGCAAAACCCAATGATAATTTGAAGAATTACAAGCTGGCTTCTTCAACCCAGATCTAGGTAGGATACTCTGGCATATGTTACTTTGGAGAGGAAAGTTGGCATTTTTAAGAAACAAAAGAGCATTTTACTTTTTCATCAGAGAGACACTTTAGTATCTTAAGTGCTCATTTGCAACCTCATAAAATGTTTTCTTTCCCTTTAAATATCAAGGCGATGTTTCAGGATTAATATAAAATCATTCTTTACATTTAAGTCACATTAGCAGGAGGGACACAAACAATTACAAGTAGGTTTTCCTAAAGCTAAAGCTACAACACCTTTACCTTTAGAACTTAAATTCTTATGTTAGTGGTAATAATTTAAAAAGCATTTTCCATTCTAAATATTTTAAGATGTACAATGAACACTAATGTACAAAGAAGGCAAAAACATTCATACAGTAACAAGTTTAATTGCATATCCAGCAGAGAAGCAGCTATATTTAAGTGTAACTATTGTTACTCAAATAATCAAATGTATTTTAACTGCTAAAATTACACTAGCAATAATAGATCTTATATTTTATCATTCACATTTCCAAATTACAGTATTACCAGAGTTATTTTGCTCACAAGAACCCTAGGAAGTGTGTAGATTAACTATTATTGTCTTCATGAAAATTTGCAGGCAGAGAGAATGACAGGGCCCAGCCAAAAATCACATGCTTAAGAATTAAGATAAATCGATAATCAAGAGAAAGATAAATCGATAATCAAAATAATTTCATTCTCTGCCAAGTGTTTATATTGGTAATGATATAGAGCACTTGGTAATATTTAATATTTATTTAGTCTTACTTCTGTAGCTCTATGTAAAGGTGAAAAAATAGATTGTGAACACTGTTGCCAGGAAAATATCTTATCAATATTGCTATAAATTATAATATTCTGCGGGAAGAGGATGCACCCCGTAAGGCTCTGGGAACTCTGCTCTTATGGCTTCAGTGTCAGGCTGACCTGAGGTGGTGGCCCTAATGATATCTGCATCAAGTTCAGGGCCATTCTTCCCTTTTCTTGAAGAACAGCACAAGTTCACAACCAAGTAAACTTTACCATTTTGGCCTATAGAACTGAAGAAGTCCAGCAGCCTTGCTACTTCCATCCCATCTAGCTGTGTTCTCTTTAGTCCCAGCTGGCAGGATTCTTGCTGGTTTAATCCCATCTCTATTCCTAGCTTCTATTAGATGGCTGATTGGGTCCATGGTTTATACATAATTTCCTTATTAACATAGCCAGTCAGTCACACTCCAAGTATTCTCTTTGGAACATGCTTTCTCTCTCTCTCTTTTTTTTGGCAAATAGGCTAAAAATTTTCAGATCTCTAAATTCTCGTTCCTTCTTGCTCATTGCTTAACAAATCCTTCAATTTATTTTTCTCTTCTTGCATTTTATTGCAAGCAGTCAGGAGGAAATAAGCTACTCCTTCAACACTTGGCTTAGAAATCTCCTCGGGTGGGCGCCTGGGTGGCTCAGTCAGTTAAGTGTCTGCCTTTGGCTCAGGTCATGATCCCAGGATCCTGGGATCGAGTCCCACATCGGGCTCCCTGCTCCGCAGGGAGTCTGCTTCTCCCTCTGCTCCTCCTCTCATTCATTCTCTCAATCTCTCTCTCAAATAAATAAATAAAATCTTAAAAAAAAAAAAAAGAAATCTCCTCGGGTAGGGGTGGCTGGGTGGCTCAGTCAGTTCAGTGTCCGACTCCTGATTTCAGCTCAAGTCATGATCTCATGGTCCCCATGATCAAGCCGCGTATGTGGCTCCCTGCCCTGTGGGAGTCTGCTTGTCTCCCTCTCCCCCTCCACCTGCTCATGGGCTCTCTCTCTCTTAATCAATCAATCAATCTTTTAAAAAAAGAAAAGAAAGCTCCTTCGCTAGGGTTCTGGTTCAAGATGGTAACATCCTCCTTGGAACATACCAAATTATACCTGAATGGAAAAATTCCTCCTGAAGAATAACTGAGAGCTGACTGAAGAGTTACTGAATCACCAAAGACAGAGAGAAGGGCAAGAGAGATGGAGACATGGTAACAAAGGGAACTCCCACCCTCAATGCCAGGAAGGGCAGAGGGGAGGGATAGTACTGAGGGACCAGGAATAGATACCTCTGCCCTTGGCAACAGAAAAAAATAAAGCCACAGTTTAAAAGAGCAACTAGCATATAAAAGAGAATGCTAGAACCCCACTGAGGAGCTGCAGGGAAAGCTCTTCGGTCAGAGGGGCTAGAGATTGAAACAATTTACATTCCCACTCCACTGAAAAACCAGGGTGTGTACACCAAAACAGGGAGGTCTCATAATCTCAGTGAGTTTGCAACCTCCATAAGCCCATGGTCCTTAGGGCTACACTACCCATGGTCTTGCTAGGGCACAGATAAGAAGCCAGGGTTGAAAAGGGGCTGAGGAGCTATGAGGATACTCTTTCCCCTCCACCTTAAAAGCCCAGACTGAAGGAGGATCTGGCTCACAATGAGCTTGCAATCTCAGGGAGCCCAGGGTTTGCAAACCCACACCAGCCACCCTGTGATGCTGGGGCATAGAGACCAAGTCTGGTGTGTTATTTCTTTTAAATTTTATTTTTTTACTTTTTAAAATTTGTCTTTTTTTTCGTTCTATGTTATTTTTTCCTTTTACTTTTTAAAAATGTTTTCCTTTCTTCCATTATTTTCATTTCATTTTTTTTCCTTTTTTATTTTATGAGTATTTTTTTCTTTCTTCTTTCTGTAAAAAGCCATGGTTTAAAAGAGTAACTAGCATATACAGCCACAGCTCCCCCTGCCAGCCAGCAAGGGTCAACAGACACACACAGTCTGCATAGGGGACAACACACACAACACCACTTCTTCAACTTTAGGAGCAGTAGCCATTTTGCCTAATCCAGAGAAACAAACACAAAGTCAAGCAAAATGGGCAGAGGAATATGCTCTGTGACTTCATTGTTAGTATATAGAAACACTACCAATATCTGGGTATTAATTCTGTATCCTGCCGCTTTACTGAATCTGATTCAGTAGTTTTTTGGTAGAGTCTTTAGGATTTTCTATATATAGTATCATGTTCTCTGCAAACAGCGACAGCGTTACTTTTCTTTATCAGTATAGATGCTTCTTGATTCTTGTCTGATTGCTGAGGCTAGGACTTCCAGTGCTATGTTGAATAAAAGTGGTGAGAGTGGACATCCTTGTCTTGTTCTGACCTTAGAAGAAAGCTTTCTCTCTCTCTTTTTTTTTTATTTATTTGAGAGAGAGAGTGCAAGTGCACACAAGCAGAGGGAGGGGCAGAGGGTGAGGGAGAGGGAGAATCTCAAGTGGACTCTGTGCTGAGCATGGAACCTGAAATTGGGCTCAATACCACAACTCTGAGATCATGACCTGAGTTGAAACCAAGAGTTGGACACATAACTGACTGAGCCACCAGGCACCCCGGAAGCTCTCTTTATCTCTGAGTATGATATTTGCTGTGTGATTTTCATTTATAATCTTACTTCATTTTGTTGAGAGTTTTTATTATAAATGGATGTTGAATCTTGTCAAATGCTTCTTCTGCATCTAGTGAAGTGACCACATGATTTTTATCCTTCCTTTTCTTGATAGGGTGTGTGGCATTGATTTTGTGACTATTAAACCATCTTGCATCTGGGTAATCACATCTCATTACGGTGAATGATCTTTTTAATCTAGCATTATAATGCAGTTTGCTAATATTTTGTTGAAGATTTTTGCATCTATGTTCATCAGGGATATTGGCCTGTAGTTTTCTCTTTTTGTGGTTTCTCTTTCTGGTTTTGGTATTAGGATAATGCTAGCCTTCTAAAATGTATTTGGAAGCTCTCCTTCCTCTTCTATTTTTTTGGAATAGTTTGAGTAGAATAAGCATTAACTCTCTTTAAATGTCTGGTAGAATTCACCTGTGGATCCATTTCATTCTGGACTTTTATTTTTTGGTAGTTTTTTCTTTTTTTTTTAAAAGTACCAATTCAGTTTTGTAACTTGTAATCAGTTTGATCAGATTTTCTATTTCTTCCTGGTTCAGTTTGGAAGACTGTTGTTTCTAGGAATTTATCCATTTCTTCTAGGTTGTCCAGTTTGTTGTCATATAATTTTTTATAGTATTCTCTTAAAGTCCTTTGTATTTCTGTGGTGTCAGTTGTTACTTTTCCTCTTGTTTCTGATTTTATTTATCGGGGTCATTTCTTTTTCTTTTCTTTTCTTTTTTTTAGTGAGTCTGGCTAAGGATTTGTTTCTTTTGGTTTTCCAAAGAACTAGCTCTTGGTTTCATTGATTTTTTTTCTTTTGTGTCTGTACCTCATTTATTTCTGCTTTCTTAATTATTTCCATTCTTCTATTTACCTAGGGCTTTTTTTTCCTAGTTCCTTTGGATTAGAGTTAGATTGAGTTTTTTTCTTGTTTATTGAAGTAAGACTGTATTGCTATATACTTCCCTCTTAGAACTGCTTTTTCTATGTCCCAGAGATTTTGGGCTGTTTTGTTTTCATTTTCATTTGTCTCCATGGTAATTTTTGATTTCTTCTTTGATTGCTTCATTGACCCATTGGTTGTTTACTATCATGTTGTTTAGGCTCCACATGTTTGTGATTGTTTCCAGATTTTTTCCTTGGATTTATTTCTAGTTTCATGCCACAGTGAAAGGAAAAGGAGATGGTATGATTTCAGTCTTCTTAAATTTATGGAGGCTTGTTTTATGACCTAATATGTGATCTTTTCTGGAGAATGTTCCATGGGCACTTAAAAAGTGCATATTCTGTTGTTCTGAGATGGAATGTTCTGTATGTATCTGTTATGTCCATCTGGTCCAATGTGTCATTCAAAGATACTTCTTCCTTTTTGATTTTCTGTCTGGATGATCTATCCATTGATGTAAGTGGAGTGTTAAAGTCCCCTATTATTGTAGTACCATTAATTTCTCTCTTTATGTCCATTAATATTTGCTTTGTGTATTTAGGTGCTCCAGTATTGGCTGCATAGGTCTTTACAAATCTGTTATATCTTCTTGTTGGATTGATCCCTTTATCATTATATAATGCCCATCTTTGTCTCTTGTTACAGTCTCTTTAAAGGCTATTTTGTCTTATAGACTCTTGGTTTCAGTTCAGGTCCTGATCTCAGGATTGTGAGATCGAGCCCTGTGTTAAGCTCTGTGCTCAGCACAGAGTCTGCTTAAGATTCTCTCTCTCCCTCTAGGCTTCCTGCTGCCCTCCCTCTCTCAAATAAATATATCTTTAAAAAAAAAGCCACTTATGTGTATTTTGTGAAGTATACGCTCTTGGAGATTGTTTCATTACACATCTGAAACAGAATCCTGCAAGCCATTCAATGGTGGATAACCACCTTTATTAGAAGCAGGTTACTAATTTTTTTTAACCATGGGTATTCATTTATTCAACAAATATTTATTGAAAGAGCAAAATAGGTCAAGAATTTTAACAGCACTGGGGATTTTTAAAGTTAGTAATTTTTATTTTTTAAAGTAATTTTTAAAATTTAAAGGTTTAGGTAGCCTATTTTAATTTTCTAAATTAATATTACATTCCCCAATATTTTACTTTTATAAAGTGGACTTAGAACTTAATAACTATATTTTAATATGATGTTATTACAATGAAGTATTAAGATATTATTTGTAATCCACCAACTCATTTGTCCTCTGTTGGAGATTTTCAAAGGGAATAAAAAAAGAATTTAGAGAGAAGCCAGATATTAATATTGCACAATGCATACATTTCATGAGTGAATTACAACAACATACAGAATGAATTAATAAAAAGGTGCCTTGATTGGAACAATTTATTTTGCTTTCCTCATCAACTACCTCTAACTTTTCCATATATGCTCACATTCAAAGATACAACATTTTGAATGCCATTTTATAATTCATTTAAAACACTGTTTCCTACCTTTAAAGTTATTTGAGCTTGAGAATTCCTTTTGAGAGAGTATTAGTAAAAAAGGCATTGAGGGGAAATGAAAAAAGGAAAAATGATAATTTTAGGTATATCAAAAATGTTTAGGACACTAGAGTGTCATTTAGGAAAAATACATGCAGCATAGTAATCAGAGCAATAAAGGTACGCAAAACAATATGTTTAAGGTTCAGATCTGACATACTGAAGGCATATGCAATGTGAGTTAGATAAAAGCAGTTATGAGCAGTTATGACCTGTCTTCATGAAGAAGTAGCTTATAAAATTTAAAAAATAAGTGGGTTGAAATTCATGAGTTAAATGCATATTTTATTTCAAAACTGAATATTTCAAGAAATAAAGGGGCAACTTTATGAGAACAAAATGCAAACTGAGATTAATATTAAAGTGATCTGCAATTAAAGGATATGATGAAAGAAAGAACTGGTACGTTTCATTGACAATGGCTGCCGTAGAAAACTCAATCACATCTGCTTATGGTTATATATTTCTTTTTTTTTTTTTAAAGATTTTATTTATTTATGTGACAGAGAGAGAACACAGCAAGAGAGGGAACACAAGCAGGGGGAGTGGGAGAGGGAAAAGCTGGCTTCCCCCTGAGCAGGGAGCCTGATGAGGGGCTCGATCCCAGGACCCTGGGATCATGACCTGAGCAGAAGGCAGACACTTAACGACTGAGCCACCCAAGTGCCCCATGGTTATATATTTCTTACAGTGTAATTAGTGACATCTAAAAATGTTTTTATTTAGGGTTTGTATCTGATGTGGTCTGGAGCAAAAATTAACTTAGCATCCATGTTATGAAGTGTTGAAAACACTTCAGTAAAGTTATTATTTCATAATAATGGAAGTGGAGTTATTGAAATGATCATATCTCAAACTTTTATGTACAAAATATGAATTTCCACTGTTTTTTAGAAAAACACAGAGCTCTGTTATACTAGAAGCTGTGCATTTATTCTGTTTTTCCCCGCTGTTGCCATTTATGTCATCCCAATAAAAGTATTTGCAATTTATTTAATGGACAGTAAATTAATAAGTCCATTTCTTATGTTAAATTTATTCAGATGACTATCCCTAAAAGAGTGCTAAACTATCTTATGCACAATTCTCTTGGTGGCCATGTTAACCACCATACATTGCCCTTTATCACTTTAGTTACAGCTGACTAATCCAGAGCAAATACTTTACCTAGGGTCAATGATTCTGCAGCCTAGTCAGGGGTTGTTGAAATAAAAGATCCAACAAATAACTCAATGAAATAGGAACTAATTAAATCGGAGAAAGTTCATTATATGAGAATGTCAGATGAATGGTCACAGGGAGGGGTTGGATTAAAAAAACACACAATGAAAAATGCTCAATTCGAAGTTACAGAGAAAAGGACTTAACTTTCAGCAGATACACATTGTTGGTAGAGAGAGGTATGTCGTAAGGCTCAGCTATGCTGTGGGGGAGAACACTGATGCCACACCAGAGCACAGTCCTACTGGTTTTGGATGACTTCCACATCTTTTCTATATGTGTCTTCACAATAATATTCTTTGAGCTTGTTTCCCTTAAAAAATAATAGTGCTCTGCAAGATTGAAAGAACTCAGAGCAACTTGAAAACCATATGGTGAGCCCTGTGAATTGTGCAAGACTGTTGAATCACAGATCTGTACCTCTGAAACAAATAATGCAATATATGTTAAGAAAAAAAAAAAGAAGATAGCAGGAGGGGAAGAATGAAGGGGGGGCAATCGGAGGGGGAGACGAACCATGAGAGACAATGGACTCTGAAAAACAAACTGAGGGTTCTAGAGGGGAGGGGGTGGGGGTATGGGTTAGCCTGGTGATGGGTATTAAAGAAGGCATGTTCTGCGTGGAGCACTGGGTGTTATGCACAAACAATAAATCATGGAACACTACATCAAAAACTAATGATATAATGTATGGTGATTAACAATAAAAAATTTAATAAAAAAACATATGGAGAGGGGTGGAGGGAGGAGTCTTCCAACAAAAAATTTCTCTAGAGAATTACTCAAAGAATTCCTTTTATATACATGTCAGCACACTGGGCTCCAAAAGTTATTTAATATAAATATACATGTAGACTCATTGATTGCCAATTTCTTAGGTGAAGAATCCTTACAGTTAGTGGAATTATCCTCATCATTTCCAACAAGAGAACCCATTTTTGCATGGCTAAAGCCTGGAAAGAACATAGTAGTTGGCTTTAATACATAAAAAAACAGGCATTAATCTACATTTGTGTATTAAATAAGAATATCTTAATGAGACAAATTATAAAGGTAACTGGCGGACACAAAAGGACAAACTTGAATATTGATTGTCCTCATCATTGGAACAGTGCCCACTTTAAACTGTTTTCAAAGGCCCTTCCTCCACTGCCCCCCACACCAGCCTCAGGTTTTGAATATTAGATGTAGGAACTAAAAAATCTTGTTGTCACATTTATGCCTTATTAAATGATATCACTTAATTCATTTTCACAAGCTTAATTGTTAAAAATGTTCATTATGCAGAAATCTTAGCCCCACTGACTCTTTACTGAGTAAAGCTATTATGCTCATTCCAATATAGTTAGTAATCTGGTGCATTTTAATTTTTCCTTTGAGATAGTCAATATTGAATAAAATTGAAATCCCTTATTATCTACAATTCAAAAAAAATTTTTTTTAAAGTAAAAGGGCATCTGTCATGATTTGATCCACTTAAAAGGGAGTGTCTATCTAACCCAGATCCCCAGAATAACCAAAGTTGAAAATGAGTTATTATTTCATTTTTAAATTATCTTCTTCTGTTTAGATTTTAAATTTCTGAGTGACTTATGCTAGTCTATATTCACCACTATTTTATTGGAATAAAAAGGCAACGGTTAGGTTTAAACATCACTTGGGAGAGTGTCTGAGTGGCTCAGTCGGTTAAGCAACTGCCTTCAGGCTCAGGTCATGATCCCAGGGTCCTGGGATTGAGCCCCGCATCAGGCTCCCTGCTCGGCAGGAAGCCTGCTTCTCCCTCTCCCTCTCCCCTTGCTTGTGTTCCCCCCCTCTCTGTCAATTAAATAAATAAATAAATAAATCTTTAAAAAAAAAATCACTTGGGAAATAAAAAAAGGTCACAAAGAAAAATTTTTTGCACAAAGGAGAACAATATTAATTGTAAGAACTGCTTTTTTTAGACCTCATCTTTGTTGCTAGAAGAATTTTAAGTGTAAAGAAAGATCAATTATACCTTTTTGCTATTCTCTTGAGTCCTGAGAGAGGATTAGCTAGGGGTAATCTTGGGGCCAAGTTGAATATGAGGTTCCCAAGGGAGAAAAGCAGGTCAGATTCAACCTGCCAAGTTTTTCTTCCACATTAGCTCCCTGAACGGCTGTCAGATTGTTCTGGGTCTTTTGAGGGTTAAAGCCCTGGCAATTTTTCCTCTGAATATGACCGCTCTATGTCTGACACTTACTTTTTGGACTACAGAATTATCAAATACATTGTGATAATAGGTAATGATTTTGTATTTGCCATTTTTCTCCAGCAAAGAATCAGAAAGATCTGAGGGTGGCATTTTCAAAGAAATTTAACAAAACATTACTGCCATAGTACTTAGTGCTGATTCCGTTGCTTACAAGGTTGCTAGTATACCTGCTCTCAATTATTCAAGTCACTGGGTAACTATCAACGAGTAAAGGTACTTTTATTTTAACGAATTGTTTCAATTTTCTCTTTCAACACTAAAATGTCAGTAGCACTCCCTGGAAATGTATTTGAACTATTTTCCTTTTATTTACCTTTTATGCCTCCTGGTATACCTTCCACTTTAAAATTGCTCCTATGTAAATCAGCAAGTTTTCATGGTATGAAAGCAAATGGATTTTTTTTTTTTTTGGTGTTCTACTGCTTTACCTCTTTCCAGTCATTCATTTAAGGAATTACTGAATATCTCCTATTATAAGGTACTAGAGAAACAGGTCCCTAAGACAGAGACAGACCACATCCTCATGGTACTCACGATTTAGTTTGAGGGACAGACACTGAACAAGTAATTACAGAGCTGTGAAAAGTTAAAAAAAAGGGAACACATAACTGTGTGACCTATCCTAGTTTTGAAGTTAGAGAAAGTTGCCAAGTGGAAGCAATTTTTAGCTGAGTTCTAAGTGTTAAGTAAAGAGTTGATCTGTGAAGTCAGGATAAGGAAAGTTTTGTTTTATAGGAGCAAAGCAAGTTCCACTTTCCCACCTTTCAGTTAACACCTATCAATCTAGCAAGATAGCACAAAATCTAGATGAGAAATAATGAAGATCTAAATTTGGGGGCAGAAAAGTTAAGAATTCAGTTGTATTAAGATTTGATAAATTGGGTGATGGTATGCATGTGAAGGTACGAAGCTCAGGAACAGGGTAAAGTTGAAACCCCTGCATTCAGGCTGGGCTAACAGGTAGGTGACGGTACCCTTTACGAAGACAGAGAACACTGGCATAGAAGTGGGTTTGGAGAGAGCTCATGAATCCAGTTTTACATGTGTTCATTTTAAGGGGTTCTAGAGATAAACTGGTGAGGGTGGTAAGCAGGCAATTAAATACACACTGTCCCAGAAAAGAGGCTAGAGATACATCTAAGTTTCTTAAATTTCAAATATCCTCAAGTGAATTCATCATTGCAACAAAATATTGATGTGGGAAACAAAGCAAAAGAAAAATTAAATTTCTTTACTACTTACAGCCCATTGACAAGTCCTTGACACAGTGCCCTTCTACTGGGAGCTCAGAAGCCTCAATGTTAACACTTCGCTAAGGGCAAAAGGCAATCTTAGCCCAACTCCTAGGATCCTGTAAGTCTCCTTTAACACATAAAAATTCCTTTGGAAACTTCCTTTATCTCAACCCCCCAAGATATATGTTGGCCATCATCCCCCAAGCCTATGGCTCACTGATATACATCTGAAGGGTTTCATGACTGAGTTTTTACTAAGCAATACTAAATGACCATTTCCTAACAATAGCTAGCCCCCCTAAAGGTCCTGGAAACCTTGTTTTTCAAAATCCCTTGGAGGCTTGTACTGTCCCGAACCTCCTCCCAACTTGAAAGTATACAGAGGCCACTCCTCACGACAGTGGTGCAGCACTGTCCCTGTGCTTTAATAAAACCAATTTTTGCGCCAAAAACATCTCAAGAATTCTTTCTTGGCTCCCACAACCCCAACATCTTTCCTACATCAATAAGATCTAGACTCCCCTACATCCTTATGATCACAGGTCTAACATTCATCTTATCAAAGCCAGAAGTGTGAGAGTCACATTTACTCCTCATATTGTTTTCATTGCTCATGACTCTTTGATCACCGTGTCGGTCCAATTATACTTTTTCAGTTTCCTCAGGCTCACCTTGTTCCATTCCTCATTTCCCCAAGTGCTCTCTTCCCTGGAGAACTGCAATAGCCTAATTCAAATGCTTTCCTCAGTGGCAGCATTAAAATGAATATTTATGGGGGCACCTGGGTGGCTTAGTCAGTTAAGCATCTGCCTTTGGCTCAGGTCATGATCCCAGGGTCCTGGGATCGAGCCCCACATCGGGCTCCCTACTCTGCAGGGAGCCTGCTTCTCCCTCTCCCTCTGCTTATGCTCTCTTGCTCTGTCAAATAAATAAAATCATTTTTAAAAAATGAACATTTATATTGTTGCCAGGGTGAGTTATTTAAAATAGAAAACATTTTTATGTTTCTCCTTTCTCCTCTTTCTAGTGTCAGAATTTCTCACAGTTGGTCTTAATGCTTCTTGGTTTTACTGTGGAGTGCTTTCTCATTTTTCCATATCTTTTTTTTCCCCAAATATATGGGTATAAACTCCTTTTAATTCTTTCCTCATTTGCCACACGTTTTGCTTAAAGTCTAGCCAATATAAGATTATAAACCATTGCTTCCATTATGGAAGTAACAGAGAAGAGAAAGAGAACAGCATGGCCTCTAGAAAGACTGTCTGCATTCAGGTTTCAGCCCCAATATGTACTAGCTTCGTGACTTCGGATGATTAACCAAAGCTGTCTGTGCTTGTCTTCATATATAGAATAGGGAGCCCAATAATGACTATTTCATAGTGTTGCTCTGAGAATTGAACTAGTCAATGTAAATGACACACGAAAAGATACTGTTAACTATAAAAAATGACTTCTGATCAGTCATAGAAGGGGAAACACATAGGCTATTAACTAAATTAACTCAGTTATTAATCAGGTTTATTCAGTACCTGGTGTGTGACAGGTACTATCCCAGTATTGGCTATATAGGAACAAATACAGATCTGTTTCTTTCATCATGAAACTTAGCACCCAGAGGAAAAAATATACATTATATGTCTATGAGGAGACGTGTGTGTACCAACAGCTGATCACCACATGGGCATAGCTTATTTAATATTCTTGACATAAGATTTATCTTTTCCCCTTAAACTTGTTTCTTGTTTTCAATAATGGAAATATCTACTTATTTGCTCCATTCAGAACTGGGGATTGCCCAGTCCTTGCCTTCACTTTTATTCATGTTTTTAATAAGTATTTATTTATTGGGTACATTCTTTAGTGATATATCATTGAACACGATAGAGACAATCACCACCCCATCAGAACTATGTTATTATATTTTATATTTCCCGGTTAATTTCCTCCAGGAGGTAATGGTCCTGGTGAGTCGTAATCAGAAACATCTGAAGTATTCAGTTGCACTAAATAGTTAAGTCATTCGAGGAAATAATTTAAGAACCACTATAAGGCCGCCAGTGACTCTAATGAGAAGGAAAGAGAAATTCAGACTTAGAAGTGGCCACCTCGGTGAGGAATGATCACTTAAACTTTTTATACTACGAGTGGGGTGTGGGAGGTGGTGAGCCCTATACACGTAAGGAGGAAATAGGGCATTCCAGAGAAATGGAGGCGAATTTATTATTTACTCACTGAAGCTGATTATTTTCATTTCTGAACAAATGCCTGACTGTTGAGACTCCATCTCAACCTCACAGTGGAGGTCTGGGTACTGAAAGGAGCAAATGGCAATAAAGAAGACTTGAAAGTCACTAAATTATTAGCAACTACCTAGGCAGCCCACAGGGGATCCAAAAACCTACCCTACCCCAGACCCAGCTTTTATGATATGCCTATGATTGTCCATATTATTGCCTCGTGAACTGGGGAGACCCCAGGCCCCAAGGCCCCCACCAAGCCTGTCCCAAAGATGTCAACCAAAGTCTCTCGGTCTCATCCCAAGAAAGAATTCAAGGGCAGAGACAATCCAGTGGACGAGGGACACGGGTGGGAAAGTGTAGTAAAGCAAAAGCACACTCTTGAAATGTGAGAATGGGCAAGGTCAAGAGAGCAAGCTGCACTCTGTGGGGCTCGGGCTTCTATTTTTATTGACAGTTTTTAATAAGTGGGTGGAATATTCATTACTTGGGGCAGGGATTTCTTTGAAGCGGAGTTTTGTACCTTTGCTTCCTTATTTGGTCAGGGGTTTCCCATCATCACACCTGCCGTTTTGGGCCTGTCTGGTTTCATCTGGCTTCTTGTGCTTTTTGGAGCACTGCCAGGACAGGCCTCTGCCTGTCCCTGCAGTTGACCATGCCTTCCTCTTTGCTGGCCTCCAGGTATCCTGTTAGAATCTAATGAACTGCCTCTAACAACAGTATCTACATTTGGTTCCGTACCATTATTAAAGATTTTTTTTTTTAAGTGGCAAAATGGATCCAAGACCACTTTCAGAGTACTAGGGGAAAGGAAGCTTAAGAGAGTGTATCTTGGAAGCAAAACTGGCAGGGGAACATCAGAGACCCTAAAGAAAAATGGGTTTAGAGTCACACCTCTAGAGGCTACCTTTTCATGAAACCCAGGTTGGCCTTATCTATTTACTCCAGGTTGATCTCCACCGATTCATTCCATTCCTCATCTATAGGTTTGTCTATTCCCCCTGCCCAACTGACAAACACCTTAGCACAGGCTCTGCTGATAAACTTGTCTTGTGAGATCTGTCATTGTCTAAATTCTGCCTGCTCTACGACGCTGGCTTTCCAGACAAATTTTGGGTTCCCCATTAACATAATTCCCTGATCTGACACACAGTCATTTAATGAAAGGAACATATCTTAATTAAAACATATGATTAGCTTTGTCAATTTAAATGAAAATGACTCTCATTTAGACATAGGCATAGAATTTTAAAGTTAGAAGGGGACTTAGAGATCACCTAGTAAATGAATGGTTTGGGTAACTGTCCTCCCCTGCTGTGTGCATTAGCGTCTGCATTGCATTCAGTGCTGTCAAATACATATTTTTAAAGAGACAATATGACCTTAGGAATATGGCAAGTTTCTAATCATTGTACTTCCTAACAATCTTGCCCAAGTCCTCTGACCTTAGAGTTCATGACATAATTATTTATTAGGCTAGGGATAGAATTATTTCTGGCTTAGAGTAGATAATAAAAAGGATTACTACCCAGGCAGTTTCTTCCTTAAACTCACAGCTTCCCTAATCTTTTTCCCTATAGCAACAGAGCAATTATTTTCCAGCATGTGGATTCCTTTGTACTTTAAAATATAGATAAATGTAATCATGCTAAAAACTTGAGAGTTAGCTAGTGCTCCTGAAGTAAAATCCCCAAATGCAGAAAAGCATTGATTCGCAGCTTCGTTTTCTACAAAACCTGGTTACAACTGTACATAAAGGACCAAATGGCCCTCAACTAAATCCTTAAGTAGCATCCTTGCAATAAAGTCTAATATGCCTGAATCCTGATTAAAAGATCTTTTGCAGAAAAGGGACGGAATTTTCTGGGTTTTTTCTTCTTAGAAATTTTAGATAAAGGTTTGTATACAGAAAAAGTTTATAAAGAAAAGGATGTTGGCTCAAGATGAGGGAGTCAATAAAAGATAGAGTGAAGCAGAATCTCAAATCATGTAGAGGACTCAAATGCATCATATGTAAAAACCAAATTATACCAGAAAGAGTGTGTATTAAAATATTAAGATTAGTATTATAGAAGTTACCAAATAACTTCAGAGAATTTAAATCTGTATCTATTAAAAAAGAGACAGCAAGCCCAAAATAAAGTCACTTGAGATAAGCCCCACTTCAGCAAACCAAAACGTAATACCTATATGAATTTCACAGTCTCTCCCAGGAGTCAATCTGGAATTACCTGACCAGCATAGTGAGGAAATCTGCCTCAAATACCCTTTCTGGGGGTGCCTAGTGGCGCAGTTGGTTGAGCGGCCAACTCTTGGTCTCGTCTCAGGTCATGATCTCAGGGTCCTGAGATGGAGCCCCACATTGGGTTCTGCCCTCAGGCACTGAGTCTGCTTGAGATTCGGTCCCCCTCTCCCTCTGTCCCTCCTGCTCATGCTCTTGTGCTCTCTCCCTAAAATAAATAAATACATCTTAAAAAAAGACCCTTTCTTTCTCCCAGAGTAGAGTGTCCTTGCCTGAAACATTCCAGTCTTTGGTAAAAACTACCTTTTCCTACCCTTTTCTGCCTGTGAAAGTCTTCTTGTATAGCTCTTCATGGCTCTTTTCTATCTGCTAGATGGGATGCTACCAGATTCATGAATCATTGACTAATGCCAATAAGATCTTTAAATTTTACACAGTTGTCATTTTTTTAACAGTGTTTCTTGTGAAATGAATCTCAATTATTAGAACACCTGAATTAAGAAAAATTTCCACAAGCCTTGGTGTGAACTTGTCCTAAATGACAGTCAATTCTACCAAAAATGGAAAGTCCATTTAAAACACTATGAGAACCCACGTATTTCATATGAATTACTCTATTTTTTTCAGTTCCCAAATAGCTTTCAAAACACTGACTATATTGTAACTAGGATAACTTATGTAAAAAAAAAATAAAAGAGGCAGTTTAGATTCAGTGCCATTATTTATGAAATAAACCCTGGGTTTGTTACCTCTTGGGTTAGAAAGATTGAAGAGCAAATAGCTAAAGTATCTGAAGATTTTCTTCCTTTTCAAGAACAGTATTAAAACATCATTAGAAACTATAATAATTTTTAATTGTATTACTGGAATGATAAAATGCAGGTCAAAGTTGTATAATGGCGTATCTTCTGAGGATTAAAAGGGATAAAGTAACACAACGTCTTCCCCAAAATGCAGCTTTATAGCCATGTTCAATGATGGTCAATGTGACATTTTGAGATAATCCGATTTCTGCTTAGTTCTAAAATTAAAAACCAGTAACTGATGGCATAGGGTGGTTGACTTGATAACATACATAAGATATTGCCTAAATCTGTAAATGTTGTTTCTTATATTCAACTAATGCTGTTTTTCAAGACAATAGTGAAAAGTACTTTGAATTGAATTTTCATTTATTAATTGAACATCTTGAGACCTTTTACATAATTGATGTGGGTATTAATTTGGGTTGTATTGTGCAGAAAAGGTAGAAACAAGACTTAAAAAAGCAGAGTTTGGAGAGATCTTGAAAAGTTCTAAGTGTGTTGATAAGGTCATATTTTAATCATTTAGTCAATGCTAATCCAGAGGTAATATTTTTAAGCAAAAGGGCAATATAATTAGATTCATCACTGAAAGCAGATCCAAACAGCGAGGAAGGACTAATTGGGGCAAGATGGGAAAAGGAAAGGAACTTAGTTCTAATCCGCATGAAAAACGTTCGAGGGCCAGATCAAAGTTAGCATTAGGATGGAGAGGAAAATAAAGATTAAAAAAAAAATGACTAGGAACTAGAATTGTATAGACCTTACTACTGATTTGATGGGTGGTGAGAAAGAATGAAGAATCTAGAGTTACAGTCACATTTTTGGCTTGGGTTACTAGTGGGTGATTGTTTCATTTTCTCAGGGAGTAGGAAAAAAACCCATTTGAGAAGGGAGGATTTGGAGTTCTGAATATGTGAAGCTTGAAATGAGTGTGTGAAAATGACTAGCAGGTGGAGTTGAGAATTCTTGTTACTTACATGGTGAAATAATGTTGTGGTCACCCAGGGGACAGACAGGAAGACAACTGAAGGTGAGAGTCTTGGAAAAGTTGCCTTTAGGTGGCGAACCAAAGTTCAGGAGAATGAGAGGAGAGAAAATACAGAGCACACGGGGGAAATCAACAAAGACTTATCCAAGTAGCCAAGTTTTAGTAGTGTTTTATAAAGAGTGAAACAGTGAATAGTGTTAATACTAAATGCCAAGCGGAAAAAGCAATGAAAAGATGCCATTTCATTCATGAATACCACTCAGTATCCTTAGTCCATAAATGTTATTAGGTAAGAGATGAAATGTGCCTAGAAATACTGTAAAATTAAAACCTAATCTCCAGAACTAGGATTTTATAGACAAGAGGGCTTCAAACTTTGAAGATACTTATTTAACAAAAATAGATCCTGCTGCTCATATAAGTAAAACCATTAATAAGTTATACACATTCACTATTCTAATATAGGCATATTTCAAATAATGTGATGACAATTTTTTAAATGATTTAATAAAGTGGAAATAACTAAAATATTTAAATTAACTTTATTTCAGCTGATGAAATGTTATGAACATGTTGGCGCTCAGTAAAAATATGTGGAGGGAGTAAAAAATAGTTTTGAACAATCCTCTGTGACTGTGTGAATATGTTAAATTGGTTAGAAGAACCTTGCCAAAGTCAACCAGAAAGTTTTGTTTCCTTCAAAGACTAGCTCAACGTTCATGAGCATCTTCTATAACATAAACTTTTAGTCTAATAAAAGAAAGTTTATTTTTAAAGGGAGAAGGCTTCATGTTGTGTATTATTCATATTATTGTGATCAAAACATCTGTTGTTTATCACTGATGGGGAAAGAGATTATTCTAAAGTGAATTCATATCCTAGGAAGGGAAAAATCCCATTATAATTATCTCCTACTCTCCCGCATCTCCTCATGTCCTAAGGACAAAGAAAAATCATTTCAAAAGCTTTGAGGCAAGCTGATCATCCTGATGATACAGTAAGACAGGAGTACTGTAAATTCTCTGAACACCAACCACTTCCAGATAGCGTTTTAATAATTTCATTTAAGCAATTTACCCTTAGGATTACTTTATTTAGATTAAAAAAAAATCTTTTCAGGAAATATGTATTCTTTTTCTTTTTAAGATTTTATTTATTCATTTGAGATACAGAGAGAGAGAGAGAGAGAGAGAGAGAGAGAGCATGAGCAGGGGGGAGAGGCAGAGGGAGAGGGAGAAGCAGGCTCCCCGCTGAGCCAGGAGCCCAATAATGGGGCTCGACCCAGGACCTACCTGAGCTGAAGGCAGACACTTAACCATCTGAGCCACCCAGGCGCCCCAGGAAATATGTATTCTTAAAGGCCAGATTTTCATTTGCAATGTGTACAGTCCACCTGCGAAGCATACCATGTCACTAAAAAGTAGTTCTCACCTGAAAAGGTTATTGTTACTTTTATTCGTTACTATTAATAGTAATCCTTGCTAGTTAATAGTAGGGCTAAGCCATCACATTTTTCTCCTACCAGGTTAATACATAGGTATGGAGAAAAGTATTGCTTTTTCCTATATTGTGTGTTTTATTTTCTCAACATATTTATCAGGTATTTATTTCATTGTTAGGTTCTCAATTGGATAACAAATCTGTCTGGTAATTTTAAGTCAGAAAATGATATGAATTTTAAAAATCAGATTAAATGGAGTATTGGGGTCTTGATTCAAAGATGTAAACATATCATTTACTAAGAGGGAAACGATAGGAATAAAACTGAGCAGTAAAATTTGCCTAATGTTAATCCAAAATGATGTTAATTCAAAATGATTGTATCATGGCCTTGACTCATTGGTTCTGTTCATCAGCCTCATCTTGAAAAGTGAAATAAACTTAGCTCTATCTCATAGGGACTTCAGGATTCAATGTTAATTACTGATTACAACATATTCTGAAGAAACAAACACTCATTAAGTATCAAGCTGTGGGCAAGGTTCTATCTTTCCCCTCACTCGGGAGCTCAGTGTGAGCTTGACCAAATCATATAAAGGCTTGGGGCACTTCAGTTTGGTCATCTTGACAGGACAAATTCTAAATTGCCTTGGATGGCATTATAGGTCCTCGTGTGCTTTCTTTGACTGATTCAGACTTCCTTTGCAGCCCCTCTCCTCAGCCCTCCCCCCATTATTCATGTTATGCTTCAAGAATACTCATAGTTCCCCCAAAATGTTCTATTTCTCATGCCTCCATATGCACTGCTCTGTCTGTGCAGAATGCTTTCATCCCAGGAGTTGGCCTGAACTAGTTCCCTTCACTTTCAGCCTACTGTGCAATGCTCCTTCAAGAAGCTGAGGTGATCTCTGAGGACTGGGGTCTCTGGCAATGTCCACACCAAACTTATTCATTCTCTTAAATGAGTCATGCACATCTGCCTGGTTTACCATTAAATAGTACGCTCTTCAAGAAGCTTGAAGCTTATCAAGGATATGAACTTAGTTAACATCTTTTTTTGAATATACCTACATAATGGATATGCTGACCGTATTTTAAAAAAAAAGTTATAAAATCCATTTACCCTTATATGCAAAATATTTGATATCAAAGAACATTCTAAAAATGTTTACTGAGCAATAACCATGTACTAAGACAATTGGTAAGTACTGAAAATACACAGCTAAATTATACAAAGCCCTTGTCCTAGGGGCGCTTGGTACCAGAGAAGCAGGCAGGACTACAAATAGACAAATAGAACAATCTGGTGATTTCTACTGAGAGACAGTTTTGTGTATTGAGGTCAGACAGTGGTGAGACTAACCCTGCCTAGAAGAGAAAGATCAAGCAGGTGAAATTTGAGCTGGTCTGCTAAAATACTGGTAAGAGAACAGAAGAAAGACCATTTCAGAAGGAGTGAATGGGATGTGCAAAGATAATGAAACTGTATTTTTAAAGAACGATGAGAAGAACAGTGTGGTGGGATAGGAAATGTACATATCGGGCAACTGGAATGGTAGAAGTCTAAAGTTGTAAATGTATTTTAAGCATGGGTAGGGTCAAGAATTATTCTTTTATGGAAAAGAGTGATGTGATCTAACTTGCATTACTGGAGGAGGACACATCTCAGAAGCTAGGGCAAAACACAGACGGGACTGGGGAGACAACAGAGGCAGGGAAGGGAGATAAGAACAAGTGACCAAGAAGGCCTTAACATTCCCCTGAGCATGACTAAATGTTAGACAGGTTTCTTCCTAACTCTATGCCCCTCACTTCCCTTTTCTTAGAGCATTTTCTGTAGAAAATTTGCAATTATAATTTCTCTGTCCATTTGAGATGTGAATCTTCTCCCACCCTCTTTCCAGTTTTATAACTCATGAATATCTTTCTCAAAGACCTGAGAGCCACCCTTTCCAAACACAATCATCAACAAAGGGAGGATCCTTACCTCCCAGTCTTAATGGGAGGGTGGGAGCCCAACCTCAGTAATCACCAATTACCAAACACAAAGGGCCTGATCACATTGACCACCCCTCCTCACTATTGTCCTCCCATACTTCCCCACCAGCTCATCCTCACCCCCCCCACTTAAAACTCTCCCACCTTTTTGTTTCAGTAGAGATCAATCTTTCTCCTTTACTGCAATAGGCTTGATCCCTAATGCAATAGTTTTGAATAAAGTCTTTCTTGAAGTTTTAAACAAGTATGTGGTACAACTTTTCTTTTACACCTGAAAGAAAGCACTAGCTCTGAAAAGAAGTGATGGATGAAGTCACATTTCTGAAATGCGATCCTTAGGGGGAAAGTTGAGGATAATCCTGAAGTATGTAGTTAAGTAGACAATCATACCAAGTGCCTGAACTAGAAGAGAAGACTGGAGTAGACTTTTTTTTTTCTTTAGAAGTTCATTTAAAGGCTTGCTACATATCTGATTTCTAGAGTATGTACTAATGGTTGCCATTGGAACAATGGTCTGCAACAAGAGAAAAAAATATGTCTGGTTCTATCAAAACTAATGGTTACAAATTCACTACACACTTTTGAAGTAGATGTCGAGTGAATACAGTTATAACCAAAATTTTAATGGAAAGAACACTGAATTTGGATTTTACAAATATATATTTGAATTTGGGTTCTCAAGTTTAATTACTAGGTGATCTTGAACAAGCCTTTTAAATTTCCTAAGCATCTGTTTTTGTCTCTATCTGTAAGACAATGCTAAAAATAAAACCTACCAGCAGTGGTGGTTATCAGAGTTATTCAACCTTTATTTCTGGTTCTCCTACCTTCTAGGAACAAAGATAGGTTATACTTCTTGATATCCCTATGGTTGAATCAGTTCTAGCCAATGAGTTGTGAGAAATGATGAATGTCACATATAAAGCTCGGTTTGTTTTTTTCTAGTTTTGAGATATAATTAACATATAAGATTTGTATTTGTTTGGGGTATACAACATAATGATTTCATATATGTATATATTGTGAAATGATTATAAGTTTAGTTAATATTCACCACCTCACATAGTTACTCTTTTCTTGTCATGATAACTTTTAAGATCTACTCTCTTAAACTTTCAAATATTTAATATTTGAAGTATTTAATAGTGGGTGTAAGACTCCCTTTCCCACTTCTCTTTTCACTTCAACAGATCAATATTTGAGATGTTCACTTCTCCCTCAGACTGGGCCCTGAGACACTATAGTCAGAACTCCCTCCTCCTCCAGGGTATTCAAGCCTGAGCAAGAAATAAGCCTTTGTTCCTCTGAGTCTGGAAGGTTTTTTGTGATGTTGGGTGTCTCAGAATAACCTTGTCTATCCTAAATGGTATAGTATTCAATTGTGAAACATAAGTGAAAAAAATATGACAGTATTTACCACAAATCACTATATAAATATGTTTATACTTTTCATTATTGTCAAGTGTTAAAACATTTCCATTTAAAGTTTAATAGACGAATGCCAGAAATATCTTCCAATCTGAAATATAGGTGGTCAAAAAAAATTGGTAAGATAGTTCAAAAATTTTTAGTATATGTAATAAAAATTTGTCTTAGAGATAATTATTCTTATAGTTTTAATTATACCATTTGTAGTATTACCCTTAGGTTCTGAATCTTACTCAATTTCATAACAAAGTTATAACTTTCCATTATACACACATTCTTCTTTTTTTTTTTTTTTTTTTTTGAGCGGGAGAGAGAGCAGAGAGAGAAGGAGAGAGAGAATCTCAAGCAGGCTCCATGCCCAGTGCAGAGACCGATCCCACAACCCTGAGCTCATGATCTGAGCTGAAATTAAGAGTTGGACACTTAATTGACTGAGCCACCCAGGCTCCCCCTTATACATGCACTCTTAACCCTATTATTTTTATTAATAGAGAAAAAGGTCCCACAGTCTCTTGTTAACAAAATCCATCAAAAGTAATTTCTGGGCATATCTACAATTTTAATGGTAGATAATTGTCATAAAATTGGTTTTATTGATGTCTAACTTACAGTTCATTGTGAGCTTTTAAAGACTAAAATGTTTATAGCAGCAATGTCTGCAATAGCCAAACTATGGAAAGAGCCGAGATGCCCATTGACAGAAGAATGGATAAAGAAGATGTGGTGTATATATATATACATACAATGGAATATTATTCAGCCATCAGAAAGGATGAATACTTACCATTTACACTGACGTGGAGGGAACTGGAGGGTATTATGCTGAGTGAAATAAGTCAATCAGAGAAAGACAATTATCACATGATTTTCCTCATACATGGAATATAAGAAACAGCACAGAGGATCATAGGGGAAGGGAGGGAAACCTGCATGGAAAGTCATCAGAGAAGGAGACAAACCATGAGAGACTCTGAATTATAGGAAACAAACTGAGAGTCGCTGGAGGGGAGTTGGGTAGTGGGATAGGGTAATTTGGTGTTGGGCATTAAGGAGGGCACATGATGCGATGAGCACTGGGTGTTGTATGCAACTGATGAATTATTCAATTGTGCATCTAAAACTAATGATGTACTATCTGTTGGCTAATTTGATTTTAAACTAAAAAAAAATTAAAGACTAAGATATAGCAAGGTGTTCAATAGGATCCAATAAATGTTTTTTCCTCTGTTAAATTATGATTGACATAAAATGATCTATTTAAGATGAGCTAAAACCAACTTCTGATGACTAAAGCATAAACAAGCAGCTTAGTGCTGGGCCATAGTTTGCTAAGAAGAGATTAGCTTCAGTTCCGGGCCAAATAAAGAATGGATTTCCAGAATATCAGGGCCTAAGAAATTGTTCTATGTGCAGATCAACTAGTTTCCAAATTGGAAGAACTTTCAAGACCATTGGAAGAGACTTGCATGTAATGAGTCTTCAGGACAGAGAAACTAATGATGGAGTGAACACCTCACAATTCTGGGGCCTTGTCTGTAAGTATTTGAATTTCATCCTTCAAAGAGCCAAACAAAGGATGAGTAGTCATTGCCACTGCCTTATGATTTTTACAATGTGTAGATCTCTTTATTTTCATTAACTTTCAGGGTCATCATGTTTTGAAATTAGGATGTAGCAAAAGGACTCACTCCTCCTGCCAAGTAAAAAATTAGCATCTTACATTGTTTATTAACAGCATCCAATTGCAAATGTCACCAAACAGCTATTAAACAGCGAGTCTTATGCACAAAACTCAATGGTGTGTGACACCTCTGATTAGCTGTAGTTTTTTCGGAAAGGGTGATTATTCTTAGAAGGAATATTTCATTACCCTTAATCTGAGTCCAGTTTATGCAACCATAACCTGAAGCCTCATAAGGTATGTAACCAAACCTCAGTATAAATCTATCAATGCTGTGGGTTATCTTAATGAACCATCTGTATGATGGAAATGCACTATTCTAACTATTCTAAGTTATATGTCAGAGCTTATTAAAACTCTCATCAATTGCATTGTTGAAATTTTAAAAAGGTTCTACTATTTTAATGCATGATTTGTATTACCCTTCACTTGAAACAAAACAGTGTTCTCTGCAGTTTCCAAGCAACACATCTTTTTCAATTACTATTTAGCATTGAATTCTGTCCCTAGATTCCTAATGCACTTCCCTTCCTCACTGTGTGTATATTCAGAGTCTTGCAGAAGAATGAAACTATTCCATTACTTTGACCAAATCTGCTGTATGTCCTGTGTAAACCTTTTGTAAACAAGATAAATGCATTAGGACATTCAAAACTGAATTACATCAGTTGAACTTACTTTCAGCAGAGAAAGAATTCAATTTAGTTAAAACTCTATTCAAAAACAATTTTTACTGATTGGAATTTTCATCTTATTTAGTATTAGAGGAAAAATTCTGAACTCAGCCATATTCACTCTTACCTTGTAAGATAAGACTACAATTACAGAGCAGAAATAAAGTTTAACTAAAACAGGTTCATAAATGTGACAATGAAACACATGTGTTTATCAAGTACTTGGCCTTGATTTAAGCCTTTGACACATATTAGCTTTATAATGCTCAAGTTAATGCTTAGATAGATAAGTTAGCTACTAGCATTAGTCTCATTTTATAGATGAGGAAACCAAAACAAGGGGGGTTTATAATCCCGAAGGTCAAAAAATTAACAAATGGCAAAGGCAGTATTTGAACCAAGATGGCCTGACTTGGAATAATCAGTTGATGTTCCAAAATTGTCATAATTGATAGTCTTAAAGTTAAATCCAGTGATCTAACAAAAGAAATTATTGGAGAGTTTCAACACATCCAAAATTAGTTCTGAGTTTTATATGTGTTGTACAGCAGTCGTTTCATTCAAAAAGCAATTATAATTTCACAGTAAATCCTACTGAGGGAAGTATTAGTAGAGGTAAAATGAGACACATTTCATTTGCTGTGCATGGAGTTCATTCCACACCCAATGTTCCAAGGGCCATTCTTAAACTATTTCTCCAGAATGTCCGCTGCTGTTTCATGTTGCCAGGTTAAGTTCGCCTGAAAAAATAGTCAGGATATGGAAAAGACTTTACAAAGTGGCTATTGTTGCAGACAAGAGATTTTCCATCGACCCACTGTTGGGGACAGAGCCTCTTTCTGAGTGTTTCTCTGTAAATGTGTATGTTATTGGTATTTTCCAGGCCAGTGAGAAAATCAAGTTTAATAAAAATTGCTCTACTTATTTGCTTTAATAGATATGGTTTGGTTTTCCCATATACAGACAGTGATTTAAAAACTTCTTAGCTTTCTAGCAAGTGTCGGTAACACATTTTGATCAAGTGGCACTACCCAGAAGACAAAAACTGGCTTCTGAAAAAGATGTTTTAACGCTTGGGAGGTTTTCTTGGGCAGTGGGCAGAATGTATACATAATGAGAATATGCAAGGGACATAACAGTTTTGATATAATTATCCAGCACAATAATGTAAACTGCTTAGCCACATTCCTTTAGCAGCCAAAAAAGAAAACAAAAAGTTTACCACAGATATGTAAAAATAGTCCTGGGTGGTTAGATATTTTATGTGCACTGCTGTGGGGGTATGTATTCTGTGCTCTACTGTTTCAAAGTCCAAGATAAACGGTACAATTCTCAGTCTTTACCTTTGGTGCCTTAAAGACAAGTGTGTGGAGGAGCTCAAGTCCTCCACTAACTGTACATGGACAAAATATGCCACTCCATTTGTTCTTTTGCCAGGTAGTTGGGGATTATCTACTAAATGCTTGTTATCTCATTATACTGAACAGAATTAAAAAAATGTAAGTGATTAGGAACACCTTGCCATGCATTTTGAAACAATGACCATGTCTACTTCTTAGAGGAACAGTTATTTAAATAATCCTTTCATTTTGGTTCACCACTTTATGCCAACCTCAGTGCCTGGTACAGAGCCAGCAGAACACCCGACAGTGCATTATTAAGAATTCCTACAGTGCACTGGTCTAGCCAACCCCGCACGAGCATACATGGCAGCATAAAGAGAGGAGGATCAGAACCACTACTGTTAACATCACTACCACTCAGATATGAGACAGTACTGGTCAATCCTTGAATGATTCTTTCTGGCCAATGAGAAGGAAAGACAAGTGACTGTGTGTGTGGGGGATGTAGAGGGAGGGGAGAGTAAGAATAGGAGCTCCAGCGACAATCTTTATGAAAATTATTCTGTTCGCTTGACTTCCAGATTTGCCACCTTAAATCCACTCTCTGTCATTGCCAGAGGAATGTTTCTGAAACATAAATTTCATCAGTATTCTATTCCCCACATAAATTCCTTTAATTTTCTTCCATACCCCAACATTTTAAGCATTATCTCTCATTACCAACCCATGTTGTTTATGGTCCAGACACACTAAAGATGATCATGTCTTTGCAAGAAGAACCAAAGCAAAATCATTAGAAAACTCAGAAATATTAAATATATAAAACTGCCACCATTAATAGCTTTTCATCTCCACTTTTCCTCCTATTCACCTACAGGAAGTATCTTTTCTGTACGAGGTGCTCATTCAAAATGCGTTCCTCTATTCATCCATACTACTTTCATCCCTTCTTCGCTCCCTTCTCAGGAACTGTATATGCCAAATGTGCTCGGCCCCTCCTCATATCTTTAAACTCTTTGTGTGTGCATCCTTCCAATTATCATTTAAACCATAATTTAGTACCTTCCATAAAAATTTCTTCCAAAGCCTGTGTTCCTCTTTGTAGCTACGATTCTCTTCCCTATACTCCACAACTCAACTTCCACAACTCAGCTTATTCATAGGCCAATAAAATCAGTGTGACTTCTCCTGCCCAAGTGACCAATGACATCAAACATGCGAAACCAGGAATTGGACTCTGTTGACTACTCCCTCCACTGTGAGACAGTTTAGCTTCTGAGCTACTCCACTTTTCATGGTTTATTTATAACCCCAATTCTTCCTTCTCTATACCCTTCCTGGTTTCTCCATTTGTGCTAAAACTTTAAATACAGGAGTTCCTTGGGGCTTTGTTCTATCCTCTCTTGTCTTTTAAAACTATACTATCCTTGTAAGGAATCACATCTCCTCCCATGGAATAAAAAGCAATCTATATATCGAAGGGTTGCAGAATGTACTACCCCAAATAGGACACTTTGGCATATTGACTATTTTGAGATGCAGTTACCTAAAAACAGCAAATGATGGTAGAGGTTTTCTCTGAACCCCCCTTCCTCAAAATGAATTCTCCAAATGGAACTCAATTGTCATAGGCCCACTTCCTGAGAATGAGTTTTATTAACGAACGGAGGTTGACTCATCAGAATAGACTAGAAGGTAACACTACACCCAGATAAGATTTGTCACAAATTATCACAAACTACCACACCTCCCATCTATTCTAAGGACCTGTTCATCCTAAACTCATGGACTCTCCCCTAAAAGGCCTTCAACCCTCCCCTCTTTTCCCTGTTAAGATGACTGAATCTTAAACACCCTTTTGAGTTACCTATTTCCCCCCTGGGTATCTTCCCACCTATACGTGATACAAACATGTTAATAAACTCCTGTTTTTCTCTTGCTAATTTGTGTCTTATTACTGGGGTCTCAGCCAAGAATTCAGAAGACAAAAATTTTTCTTCCCCTACAATGCCAACGAACTCCAAATTTAACTCCAAATTTAAATAGGTGAGACCTCATTATTAAGTCCTATGCGCACATATCTGACTGCCTATTCAGCGTTTCCACTTGGATAACTCTCAGGCATTTTACAATCTGTCCAAATTGAATATTTAATCATCTCCCTTCCCCTCCCCATCCATCCTCCCTCCAATGTTTCCTTTCTCCACCGATAGCCTCATTACTTGCTGTTATCCTCAATATCCTTCATAACTGATTCCCTCCTCTAGCCAATCAGTGAGTCCCACTTTTTATCTGATTGTACCTCAAATCTGTTTACTTCTCTCCCTTTGCAATATAATTCATTATAATCAGGCCAAGCTAACAATGTTACCCATACAACTACAGCGGCCTCTAAAAGCCTGTCTTCCTATGTTTTCTCTTTGTTCTAACTTTACCATTGGTTACAGAGAACCTATAATAATCTTGAAAAAAAAATCAGACTTGTACATCTGATCAGGCCAATTCTCTCCTCCATATGCTTTGCCTTCCCACTGGTCTTAGGATAGCTTTTAAAATCTTTAACCTAACTGACAAAAACCCACTGTATTCACCACCACCTAGCTGATCAGTTTCAACTTAATGAACTCTTGCAACTCTGTTTTAGCTACCTCAGTCTCCATGTCTTTATTTAAAATAAATCCTCATTTCTCCCCTCAGAACACTGCCTATATATATATATATATATATATATATATATATATATATATTGCTCTATCAAGAAGCTTTCCCCATTCCTTCTAGCCTTGAAAATCTTACATCACCTTTCAGATCGTCTGAGATTACATCTTTCAATTCTAGAAATCTGTGCCTGACTATGCTATTTAAGGGGTTCCCTGTTATTTTATTTTTTCTTCATGTAATATTTAGCAAGTGCACTGAAAGAATTTATGTGATTTTCTGTTGCATGTATGCATAACCTACCAGCTATGAATTCCATGAAGCCAAGAATCCTGTCTTTATTTTTCATCACACTCTGCCAAATAGATACTAATTAAAAATCTATGAAATGGACTGGATAAATTATACATTACAGAGGCATTTTTCTTTAGTTATTACTTACCTCTAGCAGATATCAGAGATTAGCGCATCAAATATCATATAAGAGGTTATTTTGAACTTTGAGGATTAGCAAGAGATACTTAAATTTCATCCTGAGAATCCTATATGTCATATGTTAGATCTCTCATACTATAATATTTGAACTTTAGAGATTTAAAAAAATCATCTGAAGTTTATCTATTACTAATATCAAGGCCAAATAGGCATTCATTTATTGCATGTTTTATTAAAACACATGAGGTAACCTATAAGAAAAAACAGGGTAAAAAATTCTCAATAATACTCTTAATCATTTGACTTTACGTTTCCCCCTTCAACCTATTTGTAGAATAATTAAAGCAAAAGAGGTCGTCTTAAGAATTTTTACTTTCAAAAAAAAAAAGTTCATAATGTATTCAAATCAACCATTCCAGAAAATTTCAGATTACTTCATTTGGTATTTGCTCACAAGTTGCAGATGTTATATCCTATTTATATTCATGTCCCACCAAGAAAATTTAAAATGTAAAATAGCAGTTGGTCCTTTTGAAAACCTAAATTATATAAAATTGGAAATAGCACATTTTAAAAATATAAGATTGGAATTTCATAATTAAGAATACTATTTTCAAAGAAAGAATACTATTTTTTAAAATGATTTTATTTATTCGAGAGAGAGAGAGAGAGAGGAGAGTGCACAGGCACACATGAGGGGGATGGGGGAGAGGGAAAAGCAGACTCCCTGCTAGCAGGGAGTCTGGCATGTGGCTCCATCCCAGGACCATGGGATCATGACCTGAGCTGAAGGCAGACACTTAACCGACCGAGCCCCCCGGGTGCCCCAAGAATACTATTTTTATGTAGATTTCTATTAATATAATACTCATCTTACAAATTCCAGTTTATATCACAATAACTAGAAAATCAGGGGACTATAACCTCTTTCATAGTGTTTATACATATTTAATATCTATCTTCATTCAAAATTTTAATAAACTAAGTTAGAATCATTGGCACTATTAAGATTTCAGTGAAACATGAAAACTGAACACACAGCAAGGAGCAGGAAGACCTGCAGTATCAGTCTTGTACTGTTTCAAAACCACTCTGAAATTATTATGCTCACAGGTATATAACATTTAGGTACAGAAACTCAATACATCAAAGCCACATACAGTGAATCACAGTGCTCTTGACATACACAGCAATATGCCTGTTTGAAGATATTTATCAACTACAGTTTTATTAAAATTGTGGACTTGATGGCTACTTGTACTAAAAGTTTATCTTTCTACCGAGAGGCATGATACAACAGAGCTGGAATGGAGTGTAGACATTAGAAGTCAATGTTTGAAAAGATGTTTTACCCACATAACTTATTCGCCTAATCATTCTATTCCTTCAGAGATAGTATAGAATTAACAAATGCAATGTTCTTCTAGGTGTGAAGTATTTTGCTCTATGCATACAGCAAAAATAATACCACCATTTGATTTCAGTTAGAGATTATTTAAGCACAGCTTAAATTTTTACAACACAGATAAGCAAGTTAAAATGGAAAGGTACAATTATAATCAAAATCTTTTTTAAAACATGAATTCTTACCAATGTGTAATAGAGCATCACATAAATGACTATTTTTCCTGATTTCATTCCAGAGTTTCTTCTCATGGGCACCCAACCTCCATATCACACAATGCACACAGAAACGGTGAGACTTGGAGGAATGACAAGTACCTAAATGTGAATCCTACTTTTGAGAGTTAGAGCTCTCTCCACTTGAAAGATCACTTAACACCTCTGAGATAATTATATCTACCTTCAAGCAAGATTATGAAGACTGGAGATAATATAAATTGACCAGTCATACTTGGCTCCTACTAGACAAAATTATGGATGATTTTAATAGATGGTCAAAAAGAACCCTATATATGTCCTATAAGAAAATATCTTCCATCTCCTTAAGATGGCAGAGAATTCAAGACCAAAAACAGAAATATCTGGCAGAATTATGGAAGAATAGAGAATCTTCTTTATACCAGAAAGCAGTAGAAAAAAAAATTAGTATTTAAATAGTGCTGATTTTGGGCTGGGTGCTTTACATATTCAGTATCATAATTCTACAAAAGTCCCATAAAGTAGAGTTTTTAAACTCCAGGTCTTCTGAGAGGGTACCATGGCTCCAAGAGCTTAATGCACTTTTCTTGTTGATTCCACAGCCCAGGTTCATTCTGTCTCAGGCTGGGGTCTAGAATCTCTATAAATGTCATCCTAGACCAGCCTTCTAGTGAAGGGCAGAGAATAGGTCTACAGGTGCATGGAACTGAGGTCACTAAAACTTCCTGTCCAGATCTTTAATGGGACACAAGATGGCAGATGGTGTTCTGGTAATATCCTAATTCTTTTTTTGTTCAAAGATTTCATTTATTTATTCATGAAAGAGAGAGAGGGAGAGAGAGGCAGAGGGAGAAGCAGGCTCCCAAGGAGCAGGGAGCCCAACGCGGGACTCGATCCCAGAACCCTGGGATCATGACCTGAGACGAAGGTAGACGCTTAACCATCTGAGCCACCCAGGTGCCCTGGTAATATCCTAATTCTTGATGTAGATGGCTGCTGGTGTACAAGTACAGTAACTTCCAGAAAATATATCGGCATGTATACCTTTAATTTGTGTATTTTATGCATACCCACACATATATTTGTATTTATACATATATGCTTTTAAGTTTTTATATATAGTTCTTTCAATATAAACAAAAAAAATCAATGTCCAGTGTGCACTTATAACAAAGGAATCTGGACCTAGCACAAGGGAGTAAGATAGAGCTCACTGAATTAAATGGCATTTAAACTTTGACCTGAAAGAAGAATCTAACCAGAGTTAACTGGCAACAGAAAAACTAAAATGTGTACAAAAATGGTACAAGGGTCAAGGAAGCATTCACAAATGGAGGAGGACATTGGGAGGCCAGGCAGAGTATTATTGGAATAATCTGAACAGAGCAAGCTGCTTCTAATAGGTATAGTTTGTGAGTTCAATGAGAACATTTACTAAAAAAAAAAAAAAAAAAAAAAAAAAGTTAATAACTTCACAAGAAAGCAAATGTTAAAATCTCACACCTTAAGTTAATATTAGTCATAACCCAACTTTTCGGAGGAATACAAGTGATTCTTCATGATTAGAGTACTTTAAAGGGAGGTCCTGCTGTGAGAAAAGTTTAATTGGTTGTTTTCTATATTCTGTGAAATGCACTTTTAAGAACTTGCTCCTTGGTAGCAAAATTGGCATTCTGCAATGTGTGTGGAACCTTTATTATGATGAGACATAGGAACCTTTTCAGGGATGGAGCAAACCAGCCTGTTGGACATTTATATTCAGCTTCCTAAAAATTAAATAAGAACATAATTTCCCAGGTTAGCTCAGAGCTTCTGGTTGCCTGTGATTAAGAACTGGTTGGGAGAAAGAACAAGGGATGTCATTAAGGTCTGGACTATTCTGATTATTTACAAAATCTACTCTTATTTAAGGCAGTTATTCTTAAGTGTCATCCACCAACCGGCAGCCTCAGCATCACCTGGGAACCCATTAGAAATGAAAATTCTTGGGCCCCACCCCAGATCTGCTGAATCTAAAACCTGGAGGTCCAGTCTGAATGACTGGAATCAAAAAAGGAAGTGTTGCGAGGATGTGGAGAAAAAGGAACCCTCCTGCACTGTTGGTGGGGATGTAAACTGGTGCAGCTACGTGGAAAGCAGTATAGAGATTCCTCAAAAAATAATTAAAAATAGGACTACCATATGATCCAGTAATTCCACTAGTGGGTGTACACTCGAAGAAAATGAAAACACTGGGGCACCTGGGTGGTTCAGTTGGTTAAGCGGCCAACTCTTGATTTCGGCTCAGGTCATGATCTCAGGGTCCTGGGATCAAGCCCCACATTGGGCTCTACACTCAGCGGGAAGTCTGCTCGAGAATTTCTCTCCCTTTCTCTCTGCCCCTCCTTCCCCCTCAAATAAATAAATCTGAAAAAAAAGAAAGTGAAAACACTTAATTCAAAAAGATATTTGCATCCCAATGTTCACTGTAGCATTATTTATAATAGCCAAGATATGGAAGCATCTGTAAATGAGTGGATACAGATGTGGTATATATGCAATGGAATATTACTCAGCCATAAAGAATGAAATCTTGCCATTTGCAACAGCATGAATGAGCTAGAGGGCATTATGCTAAGATGAAATAAGTCAGAGAAAGACAAATACCATGATTTCACTTATATGTGGAATCTAAAAACAAAACAAAAGAGACAGAAAAAAAAACATTCAAATTGAGAACTGGTGGTCGGCAGAGGGGAGGTGGGTGGGGAATGGATGAAACAAACTTCCAGTTATAAATCATGGAGATATAAAGTACAGCGTAGGGAATTAATTAGCAATGTAGTATGGTGACTACGCTTATTGTGGTGAACACTAAGTAATATATAGAATTGTTTAATCAATACATTATACACCTAAAATTAACACTGTGTGTTAGTTTTAAAAAATTCCACTTTAACCTGTTAGTTGGAAGCTGCATAAGAGGAGGTCATACATATCCAAGAACCCCTCAAATGTGTCTAGTCCCATCTTAGTCTGGTTTTTGAACATGCTATCAACATACCTCAGCAACCTGTATAGAACATCCTTTCTCCTAACACTAGGCACAGCAATAATCATGTTCCCCTTATCCCACTCCAGCATCACCCCCTCTAAATTCTTCAACTCATGGCTATTTGGCTTCCACCCCAGAGACTACTTCTCTTTGGTAACTGCAGTGACTGCCTCATTGTTAAATGTCAAATCATGGTCTTAAATTGCATGAATGTTTATGGTCTGTGTCCTACCAGAATTTAATTGCTATTAGAAAGGTGATTTTTCTGTTTTGTTCACTATTTTATTCACAGCATCTGGAGGAGTACCTGGCACAGATTACTTGCTCAACAAAGTTTATTGAATAACAATGAAAATAACTTGTTTTCAATTCCTCATCCTACACATCTTTGGGGTACTCTACGAGGTTAACAAACTCCATTAACACCAATATTCAAAACCATCAAATCTCCACCATTGACTTCAAAGTACTTCAGTTTCTAGCTTTCTTTGTATGGTTCTCTGTCCTTTTTTTCATTCTCCTTTGCTGGAGAGTCTTCTTATCTTTGTTTTGCAAGCTCATCCATTCAGAGACAGAAAATGATAGTAATTAAAGGAAGCAAATTTTGAAATCACATCCTATGCAAATGAGCCTTGCTTTTCTCATCCATAAATTGGTGCCCTGAATTACTTATCCTGCAGTATGTTTTTTAAAGATTTTATTTATTTATTTGACAGAGAGTGAGAGAGCACAAGCAGGCGGAGTAGCAGGCAGAGGGAGAGGAAGAAGCAGGCTCCCTGTTAAGCAAGGAGCCTAACGCGGGGGCAGTCGTTTAACCAACTGAGCCACCCAAGCACCCCTATCCTACAGTATTTTGAATACTAGATGAAACTGTAAATTCTATCAACTGACCCCTACTATGTTTTGTTGATGATCCTCTGCAAATGATGGAAGTCATGAACCTCCAACTTTTAACTGTTTCAGATCTACATTTGCAACTTCCTGATGGACAGCATAGATATTCTTTTTAACTTTCTTTTCAACTTGTGAAGACCACACTGATTAGTTTTCCTCTTTGGATGACTTGGAATCCTTTGGCTCAATTCTCACTTCTCATCTTCAATATCCAATCAATAAGCTATAATTTTTTAAGTGACCTAATAATCCTTTCATATCCAAAATGTTTTTTTTTTTTTTCATTTCCACTGTTAGATCAATGGTACACAATCTGTAGACAGGCCCATTACAATAGTCAGCAAATGCTGTGTGCATTCTCTCCAGAATCTATTATTCCACATTCTGCAGCCAGAGTACTGCTTTAAAATACAAATATATTAAGACTACCCATTGCTTTCTCATTGTTCTTAGCAAAAATGAAGTAATTACTATTCCAGTCTAGAAATCTCAAACTGGCTCAGCTCAATCCCAGCCCTCTAACATATAGAGAATGTTCCTCCCTAAAGCATGCTAGAGATCTTGGGGGTACACACTCTAGGATGGCCACAAAGGTAGCCAAAAATGGTTATGCACATCCCATGGCATGGATAAAAATAAGATGAACCCATATGTAGTTCTGATCAGCGATCCTGAGTTATTGAGAAGGCCTCATGCAAATGAATATGTTTTGCAAGACCCATTCACTTATTTCCTTCTGGGTCCTCTAGTTTTTCTCATTACGCTGTTCAGGTTTCCCAATCTTTACAATCTAACACTTCCTGCCTCCTCCACCCCCCCCCCCACCCTCACACCTCCCATCAATTCTAGGGTCTCTAGATCCACATCTTTTTTCTTTCCACTGGGAGGATAGGAAGGCAAGGGCAACCAGAAACATTTTTTTGACATCTCCCCAAAATCAAAATATGATTTTTTTTCTTTTCCTCTCAAAGACAGAAAGGACTTTAACTGCCAATATTCCAAGGCTGTGAGGAAAGATATTTGTCCTAGATCTTTCTTAAAAGCACTCAAGAAAAGCAAGTAAAACCAATGCAAAGGTGGTTGAATGTCCAAATCCTATTGCATTAAAAGAGAAATTCTTAACACGGTCTATGGCATTCTTCCTGGTGCAGCCCTTAGCCATGTCTTCAGTCTCCCCTCACACCATGAATCCTCTTTGCTGTCTTCTGAATTCACTATTGGACTTAAACCAGTTTCTCATACTTGCCAAGCCCTATCCTGACACTGGAATTGCTCAGGCTGCTCCTACAGTTTGAAATACCCTCCCTTTCCTTCTTCACCTCAGTGAACCCTCCCTGTTCTTTCTCAGCAGCAGTCACTTTCCTCATCTCCTTGACAAGATAAAATACTTCACTATTTTACACTTTAATAGCACTATATTCTTAGGTGCAAGCTTTATAGTAAGCACTCTATAAAAATTAATGAAACTAAAATTAGTAAATACTTTAATAAATTATTTTTGCAGGGTCTATGGTCTACGTTTGCAATTCGTTTATGGGCTTCTCCCCCCCAGCTACTACTGATCTGCTGCCAAGAATGAGCCCTTCATTTTTCACTCAGCTAAAAATCTCCATGACTCAGGCCACCTGGGTGGCTCAGTCATTGAGCGTCTGCCTTAGGCTCAGGTCATGATCCCGGGGTCCTGGGATCAAGCCCTGCATCGGGCTCCCTGCTCCGTGGGAAGCCTGCTTCTCCCTCTCCCACTCCCCCTGCTTGTGTTCCCTCTCTTGTTGTGTCTCTCTCTGTCAAATGAATGAATAAAACCTTTAAAAAAAAACAAAACTCCATGACTCAAATTTCTTCCCTAGACAGTTTTATATTTCCTGCTGAATCTGATGTTAAATTCTCAAATGCCAAATATGGTTAAGTTCCTTTTCTGCTCAAAATCCTTCACTGGTTCTTCATATGCATAAGGAACAGATACAAATATCTTAGCATGGTAAAGTACTTGGCTAGTCTGCAAAGGAAACAGTCAATAAAACCAAAAGACAACCGACAGAATGGGAGAAGATTTTGCAAATGACATATCAGATAAAGGGCTAGTATCCAAAATCTATAAAGAACTTATCAAATTCAACACCCAAAGAACCAATAATCCAATCAAGAAATGGGCAGAAGACATGAACAGACATTTTTCCAAAGAAGACATCCAAATGCCCAACAGACACATGAAAAAGTGCTCAGCATCGCTCGGCATCAGGGAAATCCAAATCAAAACCTCAATGAGATACCACCTCACACCAGTCAGAATGGCTAAAATTAACATGTCAGGAAATAACAGATGTTGGTAGGGATGCGGAGAAAGGGGAACCCTCCTACACTGTTGGTGGGAATGCAAGCTGGTGCTGCCACTCTGGAAAACAGTATGGAGGTTCCTCAAACAGTTGAAAATAGAGCTACCATAAAACCCAGCAATTGCATTACTGGGTATTTACCACAAAGATACAAATGTAGCGATCCGAAGGGGTATGTGCACCCTGATGTTTATAGCAGCAATGTCCACATTAGCCAAGCTATGGAAAGAGCCAAGATGTCCATCAACAGATGAATGGATAAAGAAGATGTGGTATATATATATGCACACACAATGGAATATTATGCAGTCATCAAAAAGAAAAACGAAATCTTGCCATTTGCAACGACGTGGATGGAACTAGAGGGTATTATGCTGAGCGAAATAAGTCAATCAGAGAAAGACATGTATCATATGATCTCACTGATATGAGGAATTCTTAATTTCAGGAAACAAACTGGGTGTTGCTGGAGTGGTGGTGGGTGGGAGGGATGGGGTGGCTGGGTGATAGACACTGGGGAGGGTATGTGCTATGGTGAGCACTGTGAATTGTGTAAGACTGATGAATCACAGACCTGTACCTCTGAAACAAATAATACATTATATGTTAAAAACAAAAGTCCTTGCTAGTCTGAACTCTTATCTTTGCCTTTTTTACCTACTTACAGTAACTCTAGCAAAGTAGCTTCAGTGTTAACTACATTAACATTATCTGCCTTACCATAGATACATACCCCAAGTTCCTAAGGGTTAAAGAATATGTACAACAGAAGCTGAAAATCCATTGGACTTGATATGGGGCAGAATTAAAAAAATTAAACAGACTGGGAAGACCTTATTTCCCTTCATGTCTCAGTGAGAATTTCCCTCCCAGATACACGTTTGATCACCCCATGTTTGCCTCCCTGTGTATTTTTTTTCTCTTAACTCCTGTTTTCATTATATTTAAGTAATGCGGTTTTACTGGAAAACACGTTGTAAGTAAGTGCTGCTGGTTGTATTACTGATCATTATAGTAACATATAATCTGTCAGAAAAAGGAAAGTTTGAGTTTATTATTTTATGCATCAAAATAACATGAAAAAAGAATTGGATGGTCCACTGGTGCATCCAGAGCGCTACAGCCACGTCATTTGGGCATGATCAAGAACTTTGCTGTTTGAAAGCATAAAGACATGGCCTTGGCAGGTCCTGAGCAAAGGGGGCAAGGAAAAAGTCTCCTATAAGGAAAGGACCTGTGAAGGAGGAAGGTTTGCCACAGGGGAAGTGACAGATCAGCCTGTGGGTGAGGCTCTACGGGAAGCAATGCCCGAAGTCATGATGTATGTGGGAGGCACCAGTGACAAGGGAATCTGGATGGGGATGACAGTTCCTATTTCTTTTGCTGTGTTTCCCCAGTGAAGATGGCTCCCTATGGAAAAAATTCAAAGTCTGGTTTCAGATTCCAAACCAGCTCCAGACCAACCTGCCCAGTTCCTACTGATGACAGCATTAAGATGGAGGACAGGGAAAGCATCACTGTCTCTTCCCTGCAGTTTGGTGGTTATGTCAAGGAAGCTGACTATGTAGCTCATGTGGCCCAGCTGCGTACCACCTCGGAGGACACAGACACCTGACAGAGTGACTTCTACTTCTACACTGGGTATGAGCTTCCTATGAAGCCCTACAGATGTCACAATGAGGTCTGCCTGGTGAAAGCATGAATGACTTCCTGAGCCAGAACTTCCTGAATACGTGCTTCTGTGTCTACTTCCTTAGGGGAGAAGAAGGGGAACAAAGCTTACAGCTGTATCTCCAGCTTAACCAACTTTCCTTCAAAGCCAGTTCCTGCCAATTTTCTGAAATAAACATACTCCATCTATGCTCCTTTTCTCAATATATAGTAATTATATATATATATATATAGATATAGATATAGATATAGATATAGATATAGATATAGTATATATATATAGTCAAGATAGGCAGCATCCCTCTAACAGACTTAGAAAGTTCTATAGTGGACCATAAAAAAATCCAGCAATATTTTCCCAGCTATGTGGGTCACTAAAAACGGATGTAAAAAAAAAAAAAAGAACCATGAGAGACGATGGACTCTGAGAAACAAACTGAGGGTTCTAGAGGGGAGGGGGTGGGGGGATGGGTTAGCCTGGTGATGGGTATTCAAGGGGGCACGTTCTGCATGGAGCACTGGGTGTTATGTGCAAACAATGAGCCATGGAACACTACATCAAAACCTAATGATGTAATGTATGGTGATTAACATAATAAAATAAAAAAATGCAAGAAAAAGATTATCCTAAAATTAAAAAAAAATAAAAAATAAAAAAATGATTGAAATAGTATTTTTGTCATTGAGAGAAAAACGTGGTTTCTGCATGATCGTATATCTGTGATTCATATAAGACCTTTGTCTAAAAGAAACTGAAAATAATAGGGACAGCTGGATATGATGAGGCAGTGACAAGAACTTCTGCAATATTTAACTGAACACAGCCCATGTATATGCAACACCATTAAGACCTAAAGGAAGGATGTGAAGGTGATTAAATAGAAACTACTGTCCTCAAGCAGCTTAGTTTCTCATGAGGGCAACAGGCAGACATAGGATTGCATTTAACACAAGGCACACAGTGTGAAGTATCAAAAATTCTATAAAAACTAAGTGCTTCGGCAATGCCTGAGAAGGAAAAAAGATTAATTTTTACTGAGATGACTGGATCGGACTTGATGATTTAAGTGACATTTGACCTGGGTTGAAGACAGTGGAAGGTTTGATTAGCCAGAAACAGGGAACGAGGTCACTCCAGGCTAAGGAAGAAGTGGGAGGCGGAGCACAGAGGTACACAGGGCATGACCTTTCTGGAGAAAAGCAGCGAGAACAGAGCTGAGGTTCACATAGTTCTTCTGTAAGAAAGTGATTCATATAAGAGATGAGGTTCAAAGGACAGATTGGGGTCAGACTGTGAAGTCATGAATACCATGTGAAGAACTTTTTATGACCACAGCAAGGGACAACAGGAAATGGCACTTTCTGTTTTGTTATTGTTTGAAAACGACCCGGATTTAGTTTTTAGCTATTCTAGCTCTAGGGCATTGGGAAACACACAAAAAAACGGTCTTACGCTCCCCATCTCCTATACAATAAAATTATACCTATTAAACTATGGGGTTAGTTTGTTTTGCTTTTTAAATCATTTACTCTGTGCCAGGCTCTGTTCTGGAGCTCGTGATGTAGGCAGGGAACAAAAGGAAAAAAAAAATCCTTGCTTACACGAAGATTAGATTTTTGAGGCAAAGCCATTAAGAAACAAACCCACCCATGGTATGTAATGTGGAGATAAATTCCACAAAGGGAACCACAGCAGAGTAGGACGGTAGAATGGCAGAGGCCACTATTCTCAAGTTGTTAGGGGAGGCCTCACTGAAGAGGAAACCACTGGTCAGGTTCCCACATGGTTTTGTGGTGTTCAAAGTCCAGGCGGACAAGACAGCAAGGGCACCCTAGGTGGGGACGGAGTGTGCAGCAGTACAGTGGTTGAATTCCACCATCTGAAAGGTATAGGCCACAGTATTTTCATACCGATCAAATGTGAGATGTGAGAAAGTAGTCTGGGATGACTAATGGTTATTTGGCCTGAGCACCCAAAGAAATGAAGGTGTCCTTCACTGAAAGCATCCTTTACTGAAAGGTGTCAGAATACAGCAAGAGGAACTGGTGAGGAATAGGAACAAGACTTTTGTTCAAGATTTCCAGTGGCCAACTGTTATACACATCTTTAATTCAAGAGGTTGGAGACACACATTAGGAAACATCAGTGAGTGCATAGATGGTATGTGAGCTTGGGAGCGCATGAGATTAGTCCCAAAGAAAGAGAGAACAGAGAATAAGACAGGGTACAGAACCTCTGAGTTTTCTTATGCATTAGTGTTGAGAAAATGAGCATCCGACATTAGCATCTCAGGAGCAATGGTTAGTGAAGAAGAAAATTGAATATTCTAGAAGAAAGGTAGAGTAAGTACATCAAGAAGGAAGCAATGATCAATTATGGGCAACATATAACTCAAGTAGGATGGAAACTCTGAACTTACTAGATTGAACAACACAGAGTTCTTGGTGAAAGCAATTAGAGCAGTTTGAAGAAGAGTAGTAATTTGGTAGGCTTAAAATAGTTCCTATCAAAAGTTCCTTATACTGTAAGATCTTATTAAAGACCCAAAATATGTAACAAAAAACTAAACTTTTTAAACATGAAAAAAACTTTTTAAAAGTACATCTGAAGAGTAGAAAGGAAATTTTTGAAGGCCAAAACAAACAACAACAAAAAAAACAAAAAGAGAATACTGTTTTCCATGACATGCTGTCATGTAACAAACCTTGTACCAAGACTAAAATGGTTTTTATTTGTGAAGAGTTGTAACCACCAAAAAGGGATCGGAAGAACAACAAAATCTAGGCCATACAATTGCCTGGAGCTGAATTAGAGACCCTCACATGAAGCTGGGAATCTTGCAGACCTAAATCATCAGTGAAAAGGGTGATGTAAAAGCAAAGAAACAAAAACCACAGAAAGGGTGAAAAAAAAAAAAAAACAACCCTCATTTGTCACAGGCTTGGATAGTGTGGAAGAGAACATATATATACTAAGTTTTTTAGACCACAAGTCACAGTTCACACATTTTGATGCCTGAATACATTCTTTAGGGTTTCCGTCCTCAGTCTTACCTGGTATTTAAGTAAATCTTCAATTGGAAATGTCTTCAAATATCCAGAAGCAAATGCAGAATTTTTCTATAAGAATGATGCTCATCTATGGCCACAAAGAATTCTCAAATTTCCAAATACAAAAAAGTAAATGAAATAGATGAAGGAAAGGGACACCATAAATGAAAGTCAGGAAAAAAAATTAACAGAACGAGCAGAGATGCTATTCTATGAGGTGTTTAGAAAAATTCTCACAACAAGGCAACTTTTGTCTTGGGCTTCAGACTAAGTATCTTATCTGGACCTATTTTCCAGTGTGCTAATTTTTTCTTAAGCTACACGAAGTCTTCCTTTCCTCTTAGATTGAGTACTCAAGTTATTATATTTTTGCAGCTTTATGAGTATAACCCATTTGATTTTTAACACTTTTTAATTCTATAAAATTCTCTGAAAATGTTTTCTGTTTTCTCTAAACTCTTTAACATTTTAATGAATTATTAAAAGACAGTGTCTTATTAAACCCATCTTGATCTTTATATATCTTTGTTATGTTTTTATTTTGGGCTTTTGTTGTCCACTTTTTACCTGGGGATATTCCAGGTAAATTGTGATTGAATTCCAGATGTGTAAAAAAAATAAAGAAATTTTGAAGACCTTAGCCATCTTCTCTAGAGAGAATTTCTTTTTGCTTTTAGTATACATCTATGGGAGGGGGCAGATCTCCTTAATCTGAGTAATGTTTAAGTTCATCTGTAGTTGGGCTTACCTATTTCTTATTCACTCTTTTCCTCAACTAAATTAATGGAGTATTTACCAAGGTCTTTCTTCGCCCTCATGAAATGCAGTTTTGTACCCCATTCCTGTAAGATGCTCAGATTTTTCAGCTGCTAAAATCTTAGTTTCCATACCACACCCAGCTTCTTAGCCTTATGACTCTTAATGCCTAGAATGTAGGTCTAGAATATTAGGCTTACCTTTTTGAAACAGTCTGAATATCACATTGTATGTTAACTAGAATTTTTAAGCTCAGCACATTTATTTTTTTAATTTTTTAATTAACATATGTTATTTGCTTCAGGGGTACAGTTCTGTGATTCATCAGTCTTACAGAATTCACAGTGCTCACCATACTACATATCCTCCCCAATGTCCATCACCCAGCCACCCCATCCCTCTCACCTCCTCCCCTCCAGCAACCCTCTGTTTCCTGAGATTAAGAGTCTCTTATGATTTGTCTCCCTCTCTGGTTTCCTCTTGTTTCATTTTTCCCTCCCTTCCCCTATGATCCTCTGTCTTGTTTCTCAAAATCCTCCTATCAGTGAGATCATTCGATACTTGTTTTTATCTGACTTATTTCGCTAGAATTTAAATACCTAAAGGAAAGAAAAAGAACACTCTGCCTTGTTAGCATTTGAATTCTCTCATACAGATTCCTTTAAAATGCTTTTCTCATTTGTGTTTTTCTTCCCTTTACTAGGAGCAGATCTGAAATAAACCAAGCTGCTGTTTCTCCAAACAGAAAGCCCACAGATTCAATTTTACCTCTGGGAAGACAATTGGGAATGTACTTGTGAAAGATTACAGAGGACCTCAGACTGCCACTGATGCTCTGCTCTGTGGCATTCATTGTATTATTTTTATGTCGGATACAAACATATTAGCATTACATAATCTGTAATGTGGATCCTGTATTTTAAGAGAAAAAAAAAAAGGTGGAGAATCAAAGAAATGGGAATCAGCAAGTACAGAAAAGTTTTTGATTTTGTTTCAAAGGGGAAGCTGAGAATTTGGACATTATTTGAAAGGATTTGGAACAGAAAGTAAGAAAGTGTCCATAATCCAGAATGCCTCCATGCTGACGTGAGGTGGTAGGAGATTGAATTCATCACCTGAAACACGAAGCATGGATACTTAGGTAACAAGAGTACATATTTAAGTTTCTTTCTGACCTTTTAATCATTTGAAAAATGCCAGCTGTGGGGAGAAGAGATGGGCAGTAAGGAAATAGGTGGAGAAAGTCAAAATGGGATCTTGGAAAAAATAAAGATGAGGTGAGGCGTGAGAGAAAGTGGGGAGTTTACAATAACTCTTGGATTGGGTTTCTAAACTCTGTAACTGGGAGGAAAGGAAGATAGCCTTGCATGTATTAGAAAAAGCAATGCGAGTTTAGCATATTAACGCCTAGTTCCAGATCCCAAGAAGGAAAGCAATAGTCTGTTTGGGAAATTACTTTGACATGGTTTGTAACTTGGTATGATGTCCGTTATACCTACAAGAGCCCATGCTATGGCAATAGGGTAGTTTTAATAAGGGCGAGATGCTAGGTACGCTTACATTCTACTTGAATTCAATTGAACACTTAATCCTGAGCTTTGTAAGGGTCAGATAAAAGCAAAATAATTCTCTTGTTGCCATACTTAAAAGTCCTAATTTCTTTCTCTTGAGGAGTACAATCATCCGAAATTAGTGTTCAGTTGAGAGAACAGAATCTCAGAGCAAGATAGAGGAAATTCATATAATCCACAGGGGATATGCTCTCACTGGGATTGCTGGTTTGCATTAACTTGGCAAATTTGGATTCCAAGAGCATTACAGCTCTGCTTGAGATGGGGAGAATTTGTCAGTTAATTATGCCATGCCGTACACAGGGAATAGTCCCCTATGTACAAAACCAGAGTCACTGTCACTCAGAGAAGGTTAGTTATAAAAATATGAGAAATTATGGGAGGATAAATTATTCATTTTTATTTCACTTATTACCAACTATCAATACTAATATTTTTCCCAAAGGGGAGAAAACTTTACAATAAGAATGTTTTTAAGAAAAATTTCCTTACTATAAAATGTGCCGTCTCCCATTTGTGTTTTACTGTATTCTAGAGCTATCAGTCTTATGAAGCAATAAATTTCAGTTGTATACTCCATAAGCTCCTGTGATAACATTTTATATTGCTTGACTGCTGCCTAAAGGAGGAGGGTAAACTATTATTTCAAGGTGCATTTTGCATCCAAGGAGATAGACCTGTTTATTGCAATAGTCCCATTTTTTACTCTAGGGCAGTGGTTACTAGATATGAAAGAAAATGAGAAGGACTGGTTTCTCTTCCCCAAGGAAAGGAGGAGGGAAGAGAGGAGAGAGAAGGAAAAAATGGGAGGGGAAAATAAACCAGTGAAATCTTGGGAGGTGGATACTAAGTGGGTGGTTGTCTATTGAGGCAATCTGTTCCTTGGGAGGTGATTGGCTGAAATGTCTTAATATCAACAAGCAGTATTAAATATTTGTCCTGTGATAAATGCTGTAATTCTAATACTGCTCTATAGGAGGTAGTTTGTTCATGTAGTCCATGAATCACCTCACCATGAGGAGGTGATTAGGTGTCATGTTTGATGTTTTAGATTCAATGGTATTTTCTTAAAATTCATATATTGAAGACCTAACCCCTGGTACCTCATAAAGTAACCTGATTTAGAAATAGGGTTACCGCAGATATGGTTAAGATGAGGTCACCTTGGAGTAGGGTGAGGCTCTAATGCAATATGCCTGGTGTCTTTCAGAGGGTTATGTGAAGAGACACATACAGAGAGAAGACGATATGAAGACATAGGAAGAATACCAGCTGCAAAGAACACCCAAGATTGCCAGCAATTCACCAGAAGCTAAAAGAGAGACATGCGACAGATTTTCTCCAGAAACTCTCTAAAGGAACCAATCCTCCCACAATTTGATCTTGGACTTTCAGTCTCCAGAACTGTGACACAATGAATTCCTCGTTAAGCAACCCAGTTTGTGGTACTATGCGATTGCACCCCTAGCAAACTGTTATTTTTTAACCTGGTGAGAAAGAGAAACAACATGAAAGTAATTTGTTCCTCAGAGGTGGAATCCCTTGGTGTGTAAGTTTGGTTCCTCTGAGAAATCGATGCCACGTGGGATTTGATATGTATGATTTTATTGGGGGAAAAGCCTGTGAAAGATAACGGGAGGATAGGGCGAGGTAGCTACGGTGCTAATCTGACCCCTGTGAAAACAGAGGTGGAGGAAAAGATTGGGTACAAGGAGTCTCAGACTGGAGCAGATTTTTTTTTTTTTTTTAAGATTTGAGGGAGAGCAAGCGAGAGAGGGAGCAAGAAAGCATGGGGGGAGGGGCATAGAGAGAAGGAGAGAATGTCTTAAGCAGAGTCCATGCTGAGCACAGAGCCTGACGTGGGGCTTGATCTCACAACGCTGAGATCATGATCTGAGCTGAAACCAAGGGTTGGATGCTTAACTGACAGGGCCACCCTGAGCATATTTCTAAGCAAGGTTAAGAGAGGCTAAGGGGGACTCTTCTACCTTAAGTTCCCTGTCACAGGAGTCCCATGTCTCGTAGTCATGAGCTTTCATGCTACCCCTCGCTCACTGAATGCAGCCTGAGGGCAGCGTGACCCCAGTACAAATGCAGCAGGGGCTAGAGAAGGGTGGCAGCTGGGCTGTCCTTTAACTCTGTTCTCCATAGCATGACATATGAGCAACACAATTCCATGGCTGCCACCACACTGGGGGATGTGAAGATGCCTTAGGAGAGTGATTTCTTGAGGGTCAGCTGCAAGTTGTCTGTTTAAGGTACTGTCCAGCTATCCTGGGGATAGCCTTTTGATCAGGAGTTGGCCAACAATGGCCTGTGGACCAAACCCAGCTTCTATTTCTGTATGACCTTTGGACTACGTGATTTTTAAAGACTAAGGAAAAAAGGAAAATACGAAGAGAAGATCCAAGAGATTGTATGAGACCCATAATGCCTAAGATAATTATCTGGTTCTTTAAAAAAGTAAAAATTAAAAAATAACATTAACTAACCATTATTTTAGAAGTTATCTATAGCCATAAGTATTGGGGTTCCACACATGTCAGAATGGTCTGTTTCAGCTAGTTATCCCTAGACCACCTCTGCTTATAGAAGTAAGCCAAGCTGGACATGATGCTGTGAGGTGGAGTGGGCAGGTGATGTGGTCTTTAAAAGGAAGGGATATGGAATCATTCAGGAAGTCACATACAGTATTTATTAGTTCAAGCTTCACTTCTGTTTTCTCCTTTCCAGATAAATAGAATTGTCATGTTCCATATTGATAGACATGGCCAGTTCACAGCCACTGACCTGCTGCGAAGTGGGTGATGGCGGCCAGTGGTCCATCATCCAACCTAACCCACTGGGTGTCAACCTAGGCTAAATTCAAGCTAGTTCATTCTTACAGTCCTTTCAGATCTCACAAAAAAATTAATGTATGCTATTTAAAATTTGAAAGTTGGCTGACGAAATAATGCTTGAAGTTATATGCAAGAGCAACAATATTTTCAAAATTTTTAAATCTTATAGGTAAATCTTAAATCCACCCTTTTAAAGTTAGTAGCAAAAGAACAGATATGTGATTTTTATTGTGAGTGAAATGTAGGAGAAGGTTTTTGAGAAAAGGAACATTAGAAGAATCACTCAAGCTTCTGGAATGTGAATACATTATATAAGGGAATATAGAAAGTCCAGAAATAGATCTAAGTGCATATATGCAGCCTATGTATAACTCACTAATCCAGTTATTATCAACTATCACTTTCTCACCCTATCATTTTTAGGTTCAGTTGATTTTATCTTCTCCTTGTACTCTTTCTTCACTTGGTTTCCAGGATGGGGAAAGAATCAATTACTTAACAAATGTTAGAGGAACAATGGGCTACCCATTATAGAAGATCCTACTTGTTTATTTTACATAAAAATAAACCCCAGGTAGAACTTGACTAATACATAAAATATCCTTAGGAATTAAGAGCATTTTAAATGAAATGGGAAAAAATGATATAAAGAAAACAGTTCAGAAATTAAATATATAGCTGCCATCATTAACAATCATTCAAATATTTCACATCTGTTATGTTTCAGGAAGTGAATTGTCACTTAGTATATATCTGTGAATATAGTAAACCACAAAATAGACCAATTGTGAAATTTTTTTCTAGGGAGAGATCATAAAATAAGTCTAATTACAAACAATTATTTACCATTTTAGGTAAGTACACAGGGATCACGAGAGCTGGGGTGGGAGCAGGGGCTTTGAAGAATTAGGAACTGAGGTCTGGGTAAACCTGATTGAAAGGGTGAAATATAAGGAAAGACTGAAGAAATTTAGCATAGTAGATAGAAATCAGGGGAGGGAGTGTCCTAGGTAAAGAAAACAGAGCCATGTGTGAAGTATTACCGGAAAGTCAGGCCGGTCCATTTGCCTGGTACACAGTGAGGAGATAAGAGTGTTCTTGGAGACAAGGTCAGTGAGGTAAGTGGGCTGGATAACGCTTGGCCTTGGTGGCCCTTCTGGCTTTTACTACAAGTGAAAAACAGAACAGGTGTTAGGTATTCACACAATGAAGAGACATCACGAAACTTGTACCGTAGAAAAATTTCTCTGTAAGTCTATTATATAGTGGAATCATGAAATGTTTGTCCACCTCTGACTGACTGATTTCACTTAGTATGATGTCTTTTAGGTGCATCCACAGTTTTGCGACTATCAGGATTCCACCTTAAGGCTGAATAATATTCCACTGTATATATATTTTCTTTGTCCATTTACCCATAGACAGATATTTAGACTGCTTTCACATCTTGGCTATTGTAAATAATGCTGTAATAAACACAGGAATGTAGACAGCTCTTTGAGATGCTGAATTCCATTCTTTGGGTATATACCCTATAGTGAAACTATTGGATCATATGGAATTTCTATTTTTAGTTTTTTGAGGAAATGCCATACTCTTTCCCATAGCAGCTGCACCATTTAACATTCCCAGTATCTTGATGGTACCAGGGTATTATGGGTGTATATAGACATTCAAGTTGTATATATTAAGTATATACAGTTTTTTGGGTGTCAATTATACCTTAAAGCTTTAAGAAAAATATCACTCCAGCTAATGACATGGAAATAGATTGGGGCACCTGAGTGGCTCAGTCATTAAGCGTTTGCCTCCAGGTCAGGTCATGATCCCGGGGTCCTGGGATCGAGCCCCTTGTCAGGCTCCCCGCTCGGCACAAGTCTGCTTCTCCCTCTCCCACTCCCCCTGCTTGTGTTCCTGCTGTCGCTATCCCTCTTTCTGTCAAATAAATAATAAGATCTTAAAAAAATAGATCATATAAGACAAGGGCAGAGGCAGAGGTATCTCTTAGGAAGCTATAGATTTATACCAACTAAGGTAAGAAAATGGGGACATACTTTGACTCAGGAAGGTAGCAGTGGTGATAGTAGGGCATTTTTGACTCCTAGATAGGTTTTGGAGGTAAAAACAACAGGATTTGATGACATACTGAATTTAAAGGAGATTTTTAAAGGAGTCAAAGAGGACTCCAGCATTTTTGACAATGTAACTGTAAAGGTGAATTTGCCATTAGCTGAGATGAAGGAGGAAGGAAGAAGGACTGAGCTGTTGTAGGGGGGAAGCAGATGAGAGAGGTCAGTTTCAGACATGCTTGAGTCCTTTATTAAGGATACAAGGGAAATGTTGTGTAAACAATTATGTATTTAATCTGGAGATCCAAAGAATGTAAGGAGTAAATTTTTGTGTCATCAGCACATGGAGGTATTTGAAACTATAAAAATGCACATAGCCTCTGATAATGTAAAGATTATGTACGAAAACAAGGACTGAGTTTTGAAGCATCATAACATTAAGTGCTAAAGGGCAGCAGATAACCAGAAAAGGAGAATAAAATGAGGGAGAGGGAAAAAAAAAATCATGAAATTGTGATGTCCTGAGAGATATATTGAGTTTTAGGGGAGATATCACTTGGCTCTAATGATCTAATTCTTCTGTATCAAGATGAGGGTGAAACTGACTATTAGATCAGCAACAGGTGATCACTGACAACTGGGAAGGGAGAGCAGTTTCAGGGGCTTCCTGGACTGACTGAAGTGAAGAGCCTCGGAGGAGAGGAATTCAAGAGTAAGGAGAACAGAATTTTTGAAGAGTTTCGTTGCAAAAGGGACCCAAGAAATGAAGAGGCAGCGGAAGTAGGATCCTGATAAAGCTCATTAAAGATGGGTCAAATAGCCTATTCTACGGGAAGGATATGGTAGAGAGTAAAATATATATATAAATATATACTCTAAAAGAGCATGAAGTGATGTTCCTAAGTAGGTGAGACATGATGGGCTCTAGTGCTTCTGAAGGGAAGTTGGATTTACACAAATTGGTTAAGATCATCTGATAACAGATGGGGAAAATGAGGGCAAATGCTGTTGGTTAGGGCAGTTTTACTGGTAGAAACGTGTGAAGTTCTCTGCGGATGGTTTTCTTGCAGTGAAGTAGGAAGGGGACTGCTGTAGGGACTGAATTATCTAACATAAAGCACACAGAAGAGTTCCTAATGTGTATCTGTATTTTATTGACGTAGAAAATACGATACTAAGAAAAAAGGTTAAAAGTAGTATGTAGGGTATAACCGCATTTTCTGTGTCTAAAAGTGGTTTTTGAGGATGAATATGAAATTCTTAACAGAAGGGACCCTGTGCTGATTCTGAGACCATGAGTTAGAGAAAAAAAAAAAAAAACAAAGAATACTTCAGGGTCACCTGGGTGGCTCAGTTGGTTAAGCGGCTACCTTCAGCTCGGGTCATGATCCCAGGGTCCTACTATTGAGCAGTGGGCTCCCTGCTCAGTGGGGAGACTGCTTCTCCCTCTCCTCCCACGCACGCACTCTCCCCTCAAATAAAAATCTTTAAAACAACAATGAAAAAGGACACTTTTAAAAATTCAAATGCAAGATCATTAAAGATATAAATCAAAGGTCAGAATAAGTGCCAAACTGAACAATACTCTAGAGGCAACGTTAGGAGAGGATATTTGGAGGAACCCCAAAAAGTGTATCTATGCTTTTTGGCCTTTATGTTACATTTAAAGATAAGAGTTTGAGGGTGAAGTATTATAGAGGCTTTAAAAGGCAAACAATATCTTTTTCACTTCTCATATAGTTTTGTATTTTGTACTGATTATTGTATTCGTTGCTGCAGACCTGAATGTCCAACCTTCAAGTTCAAATGTATTTTATTATGTATGCTGAGAAACAGCCACCAGATGATTTGCAATGATCCTACAGAGCTCCTATTTAATGTTCTTTAATAAACCTTCACAAATTTCTAATTGAGTTCATGACTTGTCCAGAGATTAAGTACAAGGGTGTTTTTTAAAGTTTGAAAGAATTTCATAACTTGAAAGATGTAGTTTATAAAGGAATTTTTTTATAATTAAAAAGTTAATTGAAATAAAAAGAATTTTAAGTTAGAAGAAAGACTTTTAAAGTACTATAAAAAAGTTAAGGAATATTTTTAAGACATTTATTCTTTGTAAAATATATTACTCTACAAACATTGTCACTATTTTTTCTTTGTGCAAAATCTTCACCCACATCTTATATAAAAAAAGAATTTGCTTTTTAAGGTTTCAATATGAATATGTTATCTTATATGTTTTGTTTTGATTGGCTATTCAAGATTACTAATTGCTTTCTGATTATATATAAATCAATGTGACTTTGAAAAACAGTGATTAATATAGAGGTTTACTTTTAAATATACTTTTCAATCTCCCTCTGCATTTTTTATGTGCACCTTAGGACCACAGGCAAATCACTTCTCACACAGAGACTTCAATTCCTTATTTGAAAACGTTGTTTCAGACTATCCAGTAGGTGATTTCCGACTTTAAAGCAGAATGATTCTCTGTGTATTTCTTCTTAAGTATTTCTGAACTTTTCTAAGCTTATGAAACTTAGCAAGAACCAGGGCTGGGTATTTTCTAGTTCATGCTAAGTTTCCATTTTGCCAGATAATGTTTAAAAAATTAGGTAAGACTTTGGGCCATGCTGGGTTCCCAGTCAATGCTAAAGTATTAGTTCTTCAGGAGCAAATATATTAACCAGTTTTTTTCCCCCCTCTTAAAATAATTATTGAAAAATTATTTATACGAGATTGATATATCCATACAACTTTCTGGAAGATTAAGAGGAGCAGAATGCAAAGAAATTTTAATAAAAAAAATCTGTTAAAACATTTTCAACCATTATGGTCACTTATAAATGTGGTAAGATATGGGGGTGAAATCCAACCATGTTATTATCTATTATGTCATCAAGGAAAGTTTGTGGAGTTGTTGATGCTATTTGTACATAAATGACATAATTCACCCTTATAGAAAAAAAAATGAATTGTGAAAAATGTAGGTTTCAGAAACAGATTTGATCTTGAACCATCATCTGCCGCTTACTAACTGGGGCTTTTGAGTATCAGTTGACATGTCTGAATTTTTACTTCCTTGCTTAGCAAAAGGAATACCAACCACTTAGGGTTGTGGTAAGGATTAAATAAGTATACAAACTACTTATGATAAATGGTCAGTATGTGTTATTGTTTCAGGATGACCTAGATACATTTCTCTGACTGCAAATACGCCACTCTTTGAAAGTTTTCTTCCATAAAATGCAAAACATTTATGTTTCATGAGTGGCTAGATTTACCCTTTACATTCCTTTTCTTTTCTGTACTGTTTAAAATTTATTTTTTCTTCCTTTCTTTTCCTTCACTTTGCCTTTACCATTCTTCATTTTTGTTGCTTTATTTCATGAAGTGTTGGGAGATACTCTCTGTATTAAGGTTCTCCAGTGAAACAGAACCAATTGGGAGTATATATGCATATACTGTATGTGTATATGTATATGTAAGTATGTGTGTATGTATATGTATTTGAAATTTTATCTTAAGGAACTGGCTCCTGCAATTATGGAGGCTGGCAACTCCAAAATTTGCAGGGTAGGCCAAAGGCAGGAGCCCCAGGAAGAGCTGCTGTAGCAGTTTTTGCCTGAAGGTCATTTGCTGACAGAATTCCCTTGGGAGGCCAGGCTTTTGTTCCATCGAGGTCTTCACCTGATTGGTGGAGGCCTACTTACGTTATGAAGGTTGATCTGCTTTATAAAAAACCCATCACTTTAAATGTTCATCTCATCAAAAAAAACCTCCCAGAAACATCCAGATTAATGTTTGGCCACATAGCCGGGCACCATGGCCAACAAAATTGACACATAAATTCACCATCCCACTCTCTAAATTGCTACTCTTTGTGGAACACTTCAACAGCACTGAACTCACCCTGTAGGCATATGCACAGGAACCCAAGCATCAGCTTTCAGATAGTGCCTAATCAGATATGTTAAAAGACAAAGCAATTATGGGGGGAGGGGTGTCAATCGTTTCTGAATGAACAGGATCCATTGAGCTATGAAGACCTAGGACAGTAATTCATCACAATTTTGTATTTTAGAACAGAAAGTATTAAATTTATAATATAATATAATGGCTTTAACTCTGTTCATCACTGAGAATATTTGTAAAAAATATGAAATTGTCGTCTATTTGTTCATGATAATTATAAAATGATTAACCACTATGAAAGTTATATGCATTGAAAAAATTTATATTGAATTTCATTATCCATATTATATAACCTAGAATGACTAGTCAAGAAATTAGGAAAGGTAGTAAACACTAGTCATTTGTAGGACTAGTTTTGTGGCTTGAGAAACTCTTGGTAACCGGAATTCAAATTGTTATACCAGACTTTCAAAAGAATATGCCTTTAAAGCCTGATACAGAAACAGAATTACTGTGTTAACAGAAAGAAAACACTTTTGAAGGAAATATTATTTAAGTGTCTAGGTCCAGAAATTATAACTCGTGATTTATTTTCCAGGTAGGGGTTTCACATTACATTCACTTATATACTAACACTATGACCTTGCATAACTTCCCAGCTGTCGGCCTGCATCGATCACCCAGTCACTGTGCTAAACAGTTACTGTGGGTGCAGGAGTGACACAGGAGAGGCTTTGATTCGCTTAAATTGGAGAGTAGATTCTAGTTCCCAGCTTTAGTTTGGATGGACTCCAAACAGGAAAGAACTCTGAAGTTGCTCTCATCATTTCAGGCTAAAGAAAATGCCAATGCTGATGGAGGGAATTAGCAAGCAAAAAAAAAAAAAAAAAAAAGGAATGCTAAACAACACTGCACAATTTAGAAAGAGAACTGGCTACATTTCACCATCCTTGCATCTAATAACAAAAGACCCAGAACTCTCTGCAAAGAATTTAAAGGACTTGGAGAAACAAAATTGTACATTCCAGGGCAGTCCAGACAACCAATGTGGGGCCCAGGCAACAGGCTGAAGAGCAAGGTTTATCACTTCAGCCACAATAATGAAGGGTTACTGATATGGGCTGAACTGTGTCCCACCTACCTCCCCCCCCACCAATTCACACGTTGAAGTCCTAATCCCTAGTACCTCAGAATGTGATTGTATTTGCAGATAACGTCTTTAAAGGCAGGTAAAGTGAGGTCCTATAGAAGTGGGCCCCGGTAAGACCCATGTTCTTATAAAATGAAGGAAATTAGGACACAGACGTGTATACATGTGAAGACAGAGTGAGAAGGTGGTGACCTACAAGCCACGGACAGAGGCCTCAAATGAAACCAACCCAGTCAACATCTTGGCTTCTAGAATCCACAGCGGTGAAAAAATGACTTTGTTGTTCAAGCCACCCACTCTGTGATATTTTGTGATGACAGTCCTAGTAAACTACTACAGTTAAACTATTAACTATTTGGTTAGAACAACTCACTGGATACATGGCACAAGAGTCAAGTACTTCAGGACACATCCTCTGTTAGCGTCTACAATTCATTAAAAATAGTTCTCATTAGGGACTCCTTGGATGGCTCAGTCAGGGGGCTAGCTCTTGATGCCAGCTTAGGTCATGATCTCATGGGTCCTGAGATTGAGTCCTGTGTTAGGATCCTCCCTCAGTGGGGAGTGAGCTTGAGATTCTCTCCCTCTGCCCCCTCCCCCCAACTCACTCTTTCTAAGTATTAAAAAAAAAATAGCTTTCATTAGGGGCGCCTTGGTGGCTCAGTCAATTGAATGTCTGTTCTTGATTGCAGCTCAGGTCATGATCTCAAGATCTTGGGATCTGGCCTTGTGCGGGGCTAGCACTCATCGAGGGTGGGGTGGTGGTGGGGTCTGCTTGAAGATTTCTCTCTCCCTCTGACCCTCCCCCCTTAAGTAAATCTTTAAAAGATAGTTCTCATTACAAAACGTAGGTCCTTGTATTTTCATTCTATTTTTTTAATGGTCAAACTAAATAACAGTCCTTAAATAACAGTTTTCACATGTAGATTCTGAACTGCATGGTCAGTTGTGTTTGCATTAAGATTTTAAGGTCTAGAATGAAATAACTAGGTGATGTGGATCCATTGGAGGTTCCTATTTGGGTATGTCATTCCCTGTTTTTTATACATGTAGTTTAAATATAAGAAACACCCATATTAAATAATGAAATTTAAATTGGAGAATAGACAAATAGTCTAGAGCATTCCATTAATAAAATGGCATATATAAGAGGAAAATACATGTTACCAAATGAAAACATGTTCTAAGAGTGGAATAATATTTATAATAATTATGTCACTATACCTTTATAGGCATTGTAACCAGAGGCTGACTTAGGCATACATCTGTCCATTCACATTTTACTTGTACATTCTAAACATGTCATTTGTGATTGACTTTGAAATAGGCAAAGGGCCTAGCTTCAATAGCACTATTTTGTTGGAACAAGCAAATGCACATAAGTGAAGAATAGACTTTAACATTCTATTTCTGTTAGGAATACAGTTCTGAGGATACCATTTAAAAATTTATCTACAGGGGTGCCTGCGTGGCTCAGATGGTTGGATGTCTGCCTTCGGTTCAGGTCGTGATCTCTGGGTCTTTGGATAGAGTCCCATGTCCTCAGGCTCCTGGCTCAATAGGAAGTCTGTCCCCATGATTTTGTGGATCTAACACCAAAGACATTGAAAGCAAAAACAAACAATAGAACGACATCAAGCTAAAAAGCTTCTGCACAGCAACAGAAACCATCAACAAAATGAGAAGGCATTCTATGAATGGAAAAACTTTTGCAAGTCCTGCATAAGGGACTAATATCCAACATATAGAAAGAACCCATACAACTCAATAATAAACAAGTGGATTAAAAGATTGGCAGATCTGAATAGACATTTTTCCCAAGACAACACACAAATGGCCAAAAGGTAAAAGAAAAGGTATTCAACATCACTTATCAGAGAAATGTACATCAAAACCACAAGGAGATATCCACCTCACACCTATTAGAATGGCTATTGCCAAAAAGAAAAGAAATAATCAATGTTAGCTAGGACGTGGGGAAAATAACCCTTATGTACTGTTGGTGGGAATGTAAATTTGTGCAACCATTATGGAAAACAGTATGAGGGTTCCTCAGAAAATCAAAAAATAGAACTACTATATGATCCAACAATTCCACTTCTGGGTATTTAGGTATTTATCCAAAGAAAATGAAAATACTAATTAAAGATATATGTACTCCATGTTTATTATAGCATTATTTATAATAGCCTAGATATGTAAACAGCCTAAGTGTCCACTAATGGATAAAAAGGATAAAGAAAATGTGGTACACACACACACACACACACACACACACACACACACACACAATTATTCAGCCATAAAAAGGAAATCTTCCCTTTTGTTCCAACATGGATGGACGTTGAGGTCATTATGCTAAGTGAAATAAGTCAGAAAAAGACACATACTGTATATCACATATGTGTGAAATCTTTAAAAAGGAAGAAAAAAAAAAAAACCACACACACACCTCATAGATAACAGCAAACAGATTAGTGGTTGCCAGAGGTGGGGTTGAGTGAATTGAATGAAAAGGATGGAAATGTACACATTTTAAGAAAAAAAAAAGGTAAGGAAGAATATAAAAGGAAATCATCCTACACAATGAAGTAGAAGCAGATGATCCCCAGTGGTAGGAGCCTTTGATGAATTTCTGGAGTAGAGTTTCTAGAAGCTTATGAAGGAGGAAGTTGACGGCAGTGATGTGGAATTATAGTTTGGTTTTCCCAGAAATTAGACTGAAGCCAGGATTAGGCATTTTTGGAACTTTCTTAGGGAGTGCTCTTCAGATGAATATCTGAAGATGGAAGGGAAGAATGCAGGTTTGGGCAGAGAAACAGGGCTTCTGGTACAAGGGTCTCAGCAGACTCCAAGTAAAGTCATCGTATAACATCAGGATCATTGGGCAAGCAAACAGGGTCTTATAACTCAACCAGGCATTGGATGCAGGCTGCCTGGGAAAGATCCTGACCTTGGACAATGATGAGGTTCTCTTCATTTGAGGGGAATTCCTAGGGATGTTTGATAAGTGAGGGTCAAAAGCTGGCAATACTTCCAGCAACAGCCTGGGAAATTGATCCTTTAGTCCTGAAGGGTAATGGAGAAGGTCCACTACAATGATGCCTTGCACCACTCAGATTCATTTTAGTAATATAAGCCCTGAGAGAAGTTACTTGTGGACTTCATTTCCCAAAGGAAACTTATAAAGAAAGATTATAATTTTCATCGTCCTTTAGGGCTTGAAGGCACAACTGCTACCCATCTTCAACCTCCCCTATTATCCATTTTAGATGCCCTTCAACTCTCAGGTTGTACTTTTTCCCATCCAAATGGCCTACTTGGCACAATAAAACAGATCATCATTCCTAAAGGGTTTGAGCCTCCTCACCATAACTTAAGACATGGCTGTTGCACTTGCCCCTTTACCATTAAGCAGTTGAGTACCAATAACTACCCAGTTGGATCATTTGATTCCCAACACATTCTTCCCTACCTCCATGTGTAATGTCAGTTCTACACTTTTTCTTTCTGATCAGCGTCAATTACCCTCACCAGGATGGTAATTCCTGTTCTTGCTTTCTATTTTCTTAACACAAGGAGCTCCAAGTACCCAGGTAGCAGGTTAAAATTCAATGGTAACCTTGCTGGGTCTCCCGGAGGCGTTTCCCTTTGAGAAAGCAGGACCTCTAAATCTGCAGGGTACAGAGTCACTCACAGAGGAAAGAAATTCCCCAAGTGAGTTACTAGAAGTGATGGTAAGTGAGGGCTATCACTATTTCCACCTCTTGGTTTTTGGACCTATGTAGTCTATCTGTTGGTGGCTTACCCTCAAGATTGTTGATTTAGGAAGTACACTAGTTCCTGAAAGAAGGTGTCTGTCTTCATAGGGGAACCTCTCTAAACTGTCACCTGAGCTATGCCAGCAGGTTAGCACCTTCTAGCTAGTGTGGCACATGATAGGACCAGTGGATATTGTGGTCATGGACCAATTGCTGAGATGGATTTCTTGGCCTGATTAAATGTTGCATGTGATCCATTGGTACTATATCAGCAATTGATAAACACTTTAATAGTGGCACTTGCTGAAGGTTTGTAAGAAGGAAAAGCAAAATGTATAGACATTTTGCAAATTTTCTAGTCAAAATTAATTCTGATTTAAAAGCAGTCCACTGTGTTGCCTGCCAGGTGGCTGGTGGACATAATACTCCAAGGATGATGCATGTAACCAGGATGATGCATGTAACAAGGGCCCAGTGCTGGTGTGTCTGTCCAGCAGGCTGAACATTTGGTGAAAGCAATAGATAGGTTTGGTGAATAGGAACCACCACAGTGACTCTATTCACATTGTGCAGTGACTCCATTGCACAATAACAGAATGCATGAAGACTTAGATGTTTAGTGCCTGTTCCATGATGAATGCCCCCTGATAGGCATTAGTATGAAATACATTGAACTTCCCACTATGCTCTCACAAAGGTCCATCCAGATTCCTCTACCCAAGAACTTCTTGCCCCGAATCTTTGAATCTCCCTGACCAGGCCCCTCATCAAACCATTGGTTTATTCTCCTTAATATTTATACATTCTAAATGTCACTTCTCTTTCCATATAAAAATGGACAATTGGTATACTGCCAAAAGTTCTAACCATCAGGAGGATTTTCCATCAGTGGTGTTTTTCAAGGATACCCGAGTGGGACTGTACCACAATTACATTTTATCTCACTTTACTCCCATATTCTGAACCAATTCACAGTTGTTTAAATTCACATTTGAATCAAGATTGTTTTCCTTCTGCTTGACATAAGAGATCCCTCCCCATTAGGATAAATGGATGGGCCCTATATCACTGCTTTAGCTCAGTAGTTCAGGTGCTACTGAAAAACAGTGTGACTTCAGCCACTGTCTTCTTGCTTAGTCATTGGCCAGGGGGCACCCTGCAAAGAGTGTGACCTTAGATCAAATTCTGAGGCAGATCCAGAGAAAACTGATAACTAGAAGTTGTCGCTTAACTATGCCCTTTACAAGTGGGCAGCAAGTCATTTATTTGAAGGGCTTTATGACCTATTCATCTCTGTGCCCTCCAATCAATATCACTATATAAAATTAAAATTTTTACTTATAACCAATTAAAAATTTATGTCAAATGTTTCTCTAAGTTGTTCACCATTTCCTCTACTTCCTTAAAAATATGGAATATATTTATAGCAGCTTACTAATTCCATCATCTCATTTCTGGGTCTGTTTATATTGATTTTTTTCTCCTTAGTTATGGACCATATTTTCCTGATTCTTTGCATTCCTGGTAAATTTTGATAGGTTGTTGTATATTTTGATTTTTACATTGTTGGGTGTCAGACTTTGTTCTGGTCATAAGTTACTTGTCAGTTTTGTCTATTTGAGTTTTGTGTACATTCTTAGTTATGGCAGGCTTATGACATCTTTTAGTATAGGGCCACTTCAGCCCCCCTGTGAGAGGACAACCTTCTTAGAATTCTACCCAATATCTATGGTTTATAAGGTCTCTCCACTCTGGCTAGTAGGACACAAATCATTTTTTTTTATTTTAATTTTTAATTTTTTTAATTTTAATTTTATTGCTATGTTAATCACAATACATTATATCATTAGTTTTTGATAAGTTCCATGATTCATTGTTTGCGTCTAACACCCAGTGCTCCATTCAGTACGTGCCCTCTTTAATACCCATCACCAGGCCAACCCATCCCCCCACCACCCTCCCCTCTAGAACCCTCAGTTTGTTTCTCAGAGTCCATCATCTCTCATGGTTCATCTCCCCCTCCAGTTTCCCCCACTTCATTCTTCCCCGCCTGCTTTCTTTTTTTTTTCTTAACATATATTGCATTATTTGTTTCAGAGGTACAGATCTGTGATTCAACAGTCTTGCACAATTTATTCTAAGCTTTATGTGAGCTTCAGGATTTGTTTGACATTCTGCTTTCCAGTGGTTCCTTCTCTAGTATCAGTTAAGTTCTTACACATATTGAAATCAGCACATAGGAATTCAGAATTCCCTTCACAAATCTCTGGACTCTCTATGCCACACCTTTCTAGTATTCTGCCCTACAAATTATGGCTATCTTGGCCTCCTTAAATTCCAAGTTCACTCTCTACAAATCAGCAACACTACACAGTGTTAGTAAGGTACTACATCCCTGCGTGGTCTCAGCCACTATCTCCAAGTACCAAGCAGAGATAATTGTAGGGCCTATCTCCTTCATATTCCTCATCTAAGACCTCTCAGTCTTGTATTGCCTATTTCCATTGTCTGAAATCATTATTTCAGATATTTTGTCTAGTTCCCTGTTGTTAAAGTTGGAAGGTAAATTAGGTCTCTATTATGTCTGAAAGCTATAATCCAGACAATAAAATTTAACTATAATTGCTCTATCACTGAAAGTCATCAAAAGTCTAAGAACAAATCTAAGGAAGTATTTGGAAATCCTTTACAAAAGCCATAAAACATTAGGAGCCTTAAGGAAGACCTAGATCAGTGGAGGAATATACAATTTTGAAATACTGAAAGACTCAGAATTGTAAAGATATCAAACTTCTCCAAATTGATTAATGGTCTTAATGCAATGTGATTTAAAAGGCTAGTAATTTTTTATCATGGACTTTGACAAAATCATTCTAAAATGTCAAAATGCAAAGGGCAAAGTATAACTAAGACTCTCTTGAAGAATAACAAGGAGTAAAGATTTAGTCTCTCAGAAACCAAGAAATACTTTAAAGCTACTTGAATGAATACAGAATGAAATTGGAAGAATATCAAAAAGCCCAATGGAATAGAATAGATCCACACATATGTGGATATTTGATTTATGATAAGAATGATATTGGATACTATTAAAGGAAAAATGTTCTTTTCAATAAAAGGTTCTGGATGAACAGAATTCCCATGAAATAAATGAAACTTAACCTTTAATCTCATACCATAAACAAAAATCCATTTCATGTTGCTTTAATACAAAAGGTATAACATTAAAATCATTAGAATATAGTAAAAAAATTAACTTTATGAACTTGGGGTAACAGTACACAAAAGCCCTGAATACAAAAAAAACCCTCAGTAAGTTGGATAATATTAGGTTTATGAAGTGGCCATTAAAGGAGTAAAAAAACTACAAAGAAAATATTTTGACAAATAGAACCCACAAATGGTCAATATCCAGAATATATAAGTAACTGCTATGCATCAGTATTGAAAAGACAAACAACCTAATAGAAAATTGACAAAAGATAAACAATGAATTACCAAAAACTGGCATCCAAATATTCAGTAACGTTTAAAAACTAATCAAATAATAATGGGAAAATGCAAATTAATATAACAATTGGGTATTCTAATATGTATAGGACTAAAAATAAAGGAACTATCACTATATTCAACATAGTTTGAATATAGATATAAATATTGCATGATTCCATTCATAAAGGTAAAACAGGCATTTTTAAGATTTTACTTTTAAATCATTTGCACCCCCAAAGTGGGGCTCAAACCCACAACCCCAAGATCAAGAGTCACATGCTCTACTGACTGAGCCAGCCAGGTGCCCTTTTTTTGGGGGGGGGGGGGTTTAGAAATTGGAATGAGATTAAAATTGTATAGGATGGGACATGTGGTTAGAAGTCATCACAAGGGAATCTTCTTGTTTACAATCTTTTATTTTTTGACTTGGATGGTCAAGATACTAGAAATATGTTTACTTAGGGATCACTCACTGAATAGTCTAGTTATTGATTTATGTACTCCATGTGTCTATTATACTTCAATTAGAATTTTAAAAAAGAACAGGAAGACCAAGAAGGGGAACCAGAGGAAGAGAAAATTTGCCATTCCTACAAAAGGATTTAAATGAAAGGTATTTACAAATCAGCATACAGAAGAAATTTGAAAAGGCCTGCATAATTTTCAGTGTTTTAGGAATCAAGAGAAGTTGTCAAATACTTCAAGACTGAAGAGGAATAACGACAGTTCAGCTCCATAGAAGTTTAAGACCTGTATTTTTTTATCAACTTTGGACTGTGGAAGATAAAGGCAAAATAACCTCAAATTTTTAAGGGCAAATGATATTCAACCTAGAATTCTACACTGAGGCAAACTATCCAATTATAGATGCAAAATAAATACATTCTCATAAATGAGAGCATCCTAAACAATAATCCTTGTGTACCATTTCAGACTCAATACAGAGGTAAAACACAAATGAGAACAGAGGCAGTGGAATTGCACAAACAGTGGCCATGACTGGAGAGATCAAGGAAATGAAACCCTGGCATGATGGTTGTGTAATAGGCTTTGTGTCCTACATCATTTGGGCTACTAGAGGGAATACCATGGACTGAGTGGCTTATAAGCAACATAAATTTGTTTCCCACAGTTCTGGAGGCTCAGAAGTCCAAAGTCAAGACACCAGCCAGTTCAGAGTCTGGTGAGAGCCCACTTCCCGACTGATTGACAGTGATCTTTTCATTGTAACCCTCATGTGACAGGATGGACAAGAGGCTCTTGGGAGTCTCTCTTGAAAGGGGACTAACCCCATGTATGAGGGTGGACCTGATCAACTTCCAAAAGGCCCAACTTCCAATTACCATCACATTGGGGGAAAGAGGTTTCAATGCATGAATTTGTATGGGGTGGGTTCATACTGCAGCACTTGTAAAGCACTTATATTGGGATTGAAACATCAGTGGCTCCAGAATCGTTATTTAAAAAAGACATTGGCTAGTGAACAAGCTACTGCGTACAAAAGTAAAAGATGGAAGATAATCATATATACAATGAATTATCTTTTTCATCTCAAGATAAAATAATTAAAAATTAGAAAACTCAGGAAAACCAAACAAATGGCAAAAACAAAAAACCAAATGCAAGTAATGGAAAGTCAAGGTGTACATATGAACCGAAGTAAAATGTCTCATTTGGAACAACCAATGGGATATAAGAAAATACAGTTTGTCCTTGATGTTAGAAACATTTTCTTAGTGTCTTTCTTGTCCTGACACTGAACCTTAGAGAAGCTAATAAAGAGTGAAGTGTTTTAACCTCTTCTGTATATTTTGCAATGAAAAATATTTAGTCAGGGCACCTGGGTGGCTCAGTTGGTTAGGCAACTGCCTTCGGCTCAGGTCATGATCCTGGAGTTCTGGGATCGAGTCCCGCATTGGGCTCCCTGCTCAGCAGGGAGTCTGTTCTCCCTCTGAGCCTCCCCCCTCTCATGCTCTCTCTCTCTCATCCTCTCTCTCAAATAAATAAATACAAATCTTTTTTTTAAAGATTTTATTTATTTATTTGACAGAGAGAGACACAGCGAGAGAGGGAACACAAGCAGGGGGAGTGGGAGAGGGAGAAGCAGGCCTCCGCGGAGCAGGAAGCCCTATGTAGGGCTCGATCCCAGGACCCTGGGATCATGACCTGAGCTGAAGGCAGACGCTTAATGACTGAGCCACCCAGGTGCCCCAATAAATAAAAATCTTTAAAAAAATAAAAAATAAATAAAACAATATTTAGTCAGATTTATGGAAATTCTTGTTTTCAACCTTCACAAATTATCTGTGGACCAAGAACTAAGCAATTGTTTTTAAAGGAAAAAGTATTTACCCTGGTAAAAATATAGGGAACTACAAATGTTGAAAAATGAAGTGGAGAGTAGCAATGAGATGTGGAGCTCATACCCAGTAAGTAATTAAGAGAAAATGAGGGGGAGGGGTCCAAAGGTGGCATAGGAAGACCCTAAACTCACTTTCGCCTTGGACACACTGAATGTACACTCACATAGAGAGCAATTGCTTCTGAAGAAGGGCTGACTGAATAGCTTCTCCACAACAAAGGACAGAGGGACTACAGAGAACAGCAGGTCAGACAAGAGACATGGTAATGACAGGAATTCCACCCTTGACACTGACAACTACAGTAGAGAAGCATAGCACAGACAAACCAGAATAGGTTTTCCTACCCTGGGGCACAGGGGAAAAACTCTGGTTTAAATAGCATCTGGCTAGAAATTAACTAACTCTAGAGTGTCTGCCAAATGACAGGAAAACTGCTGGAACATTCTCCAGGGTTGGAGGTGCTAGTAAGTGGCACAATTTACATTTCCCTGGGCATCTAAGCAAACATACCCAACCACTTCCCCAAGGCAGACCTGCCCACCCATGCTCACTCAAATTCCAGCCATCCCCAAGGGGAATGGCACATACCAGGACATCCCCCAACAGTGCCCATACAGCTGCAGCTGTTTCACACCAAGGTGGCACAGACAAAAAGCACCTCGGATACTTACACCCACTTTAGCTCAAGATGACTAGCCAGGACAACCCTGCAGAGAGCATCCTAGGATATCCTGGCTCACACCTGCTTCAGCTCCAACTGTGCTGCCAGGGTCTCCATGTACAGAGTACCCTAAGATATCTCCAGTACATACCTGTCTCAGCTCCAGCCATCCTATGGTACCCCCTGTTCAGACTACCCCATGACCCCTCCAGCCTGTGCCCACCCCAGTTCTAGCCATCCTACCAGGGATCAACCCAAGGAGAGGATATAGCAATTGTAAATATCTATGCACACAACACAGGAGCACCTAAATATATAAAACAAATATTAAAGACCTAAAGGGAGAAATTGACAGCAATACAATAACGGTAGACTTTAATACCCCATTTACATTAATGGGTAGATCATTCAGACAGTAAATCAGTAAGGAAGCATTGTCTTTGAATGAAACACTAGCCCAGATTGACTTAACAGATATATAAAGAACATTCCATCCATAAACAATAGAATACATTCTTTAAGTGCATAGGGAACATTCTCCTATACGAATCACATATTAGGCCACAAAACCAGTCTCAGTAAATTTACAGTTGAAATGTATCAGGTATCTTTTCTGACCACAACAGTATGAAACTAGATGTTGCAAGAAAAAACCTGGAAAAAAAAAGTCTAAACATGCAACTAAATAACCAATGGATTACAGAAATCAAAGAGGAAATTAAAAATATACGTGGAGAAAAACGAAAATGGAGACAATGACCTAACATCTTTGGGACACAGGGTAAAGTTCTAAGATGGAAGTTTATGGTTACACAGGCATACTTCAAGGAACAAAAATTCCAAACAAACAATCTGACCTTACCCCTAGAGGAACTAGAAAAAGAACAAAGCCCAAAGTTAATAGAAGGAAATAATAAAGATCAAAGCAGGAATAAATGAAATAGGGACTAAAAAGAAAACCCCAAAACACAAAAGAGTAATCAAACCAAGAGCTGGTTCTTTGAAAGATAATCAAAATTGATAAACTTTTAGTCAGACTCATCAAGAAAAAAAGAGGACTCAAAATGAGAAATAAGAGAACCAACACCACAGAAATACATAGGATTTTAATAGACTACTACAAAAAAATTATATACCAACAAATTGGACATCTTAGAAGAAATGGATAAATTCTTAGAAACAATCTTCCAAGATTTAATTAGGAAGAAATAGAAAATCTGAACAGACCAATTACTAGTAATAAAATTGAATCAATAATTAAAAAACTGCCAGTATTAGATGGCTTCACAGGTGACTACTGCCAAACATTTAAAAGAGTTAATACCTATCTTTCTCAAACTTCTCCAAAAATAGAAAAGGAATACATCCAAATTCATTTTATGAGGCCAGCATTAACCTAATACCAAAACCAAAAAGCCAACAAAAAGAAAACTACAAGCCAATATTCCTGATGAATTTAGATGCAAAAATCTTTAACAAAATATTCACAAAACAAATTCAACAATACATCCGAATGATCATTCACCATGATAAGGAGGAGTTACTCTGGGGATAAAGGATGGCTCAATATCTATAAATCAATATGCCACATTAACAAAATAAAGGATAAAACTGTATGATCATCTCAATAGATGCAGAAAAAGCATTTGTAAAACCCAACATCAGTTCATGATAAAAACTCTCCATTAAGTGGGTTTAGAGGAAGCATACCTCAACATACTAAAGGTCATATACACAAATGCTAATATCAGCTAACATCATACTCAATGGTGAAAAACTGAAAGCTCTTGTAAGATCACAAACAAGACAAAGATGTCCACTCTCACTACTTTTATTCAACATAATCCTGGAAGTCCTAACTGCAGCAGTCAGACAAGAAATAAAAGGCATCCAAATTAGCAAGGAAGAAAACTTCCACTGTTTGCAGATGACACAATACTATATATAGGAAACCCTAAAGCCTCCACCAGGAAACTATTAGAATAAATGAATTCAATAGTTTCAGGATACAAAAATCAATATATAGAAATCCACTGCATTTCTGTAAATAATAAAATAGAAGAGAAATTAAGAAAACAATCTCATTTACAAATGCATCAGAAAGAATAAAGTGCCTAGGAGTAAACTTAACCAAGGAGATAAAGAAGCTATACACTGAAAACTATAAGACAATGGTGAAAGAAATTGAATAGGACACACATAGAAAGCTAGATCATGCTCATGGATTGTGAGAATATGGTTAAAATGGCCATATTACCCTAAACAACCTACTGATCCAATGCAATTCCTACCAACAATATTTTTCACTAATCTAGAATAATTCTAAAATTTGTATGGAAATACAGAAGGTTCAAGTAGCCAAAATGATCTTAAAAATGTAACTGGAGGTGTTGCAATACTAGATTTCAAGATATGCTACAAATTTATAGTAACCAAATGACATGGTACCAGCACAAAAACAGGCACACAGATCAGTGGAACAGGATAAAGAGCCCAGAAATAAACCCACACTGATATGGTCAATTAATCTGTAGCAAAGGAGGCAAGAATATGTAATGGAGGAAAGAACCTCTTCAGGAAATGCTGTTGGGATAATGAACAGCTATATGCAGAAGAATGAAACTGGACTATTTTTTTATACCATACACAAAATTTAACTCAAAGTGGATTAAAGACCTGAAATTATTAAACTCCTAAAAGAAAATATAGTTTGTAATCTTTTGGACATCAGCCTTGTTAACATTTTTCTAAATATGTATCCTTAGACAAAGGAAACAAAAGCAAAAATTATTGGGACTACATCAAATTAGAAAGCTTTTGCACAGTGAAGAAAAGCATCAAGAAAATGAAAAGGCAGCCTACTAAATGGGAGAAGATATTCACAAATGATACATCTAACAAAGGATTAATATCCAAAAATATAAGCTATAACACAAAACCCCCCAAATAATAGAATAAAAAAATGGGCAAAGATTGCCAACAGACACATGAAAAAGATGCTCATCGCTAATTATCAGGAAATACAAATCAAAACTGCAATGAGATATTATCTTATACCAGTCACAGGGCTACTATCCAAGAAACACGAAACAGCAAGTGTTGGCAAGGATGTGAAGAAAAGGGAACCCTTGTGTACTGTTGGTAGGAACGTAAATTGGTGCAACCACTGTGGAAAACAGTATGGAGGTTCCTCAAAAAGTTAAACATAGAACTACTATATGATCTAGTAATTCTACTGCTGGGTATTTACTAAAAATAGAAATGCTAAATCAAAAAGATATATGTACCCTTATGTTTACTGCAGTATTTTTTTGATAGCCAAGATGTAGAACCTATCGAAGTGTCCATGGATAAATGAATGGATAAAGATGTGATATACACTCACACACACACAAATATTACTCAGCCTTAGAAAAGAATAAAATCTTGTCATTCATGACAACATGGAAGCATCTAGAGGGTATTATCCTAAGGGACGTCAGGGAAAGATAAATATTATATGATTTCACTTAAACATGGAATCTAAAAGGCAAAACAATGAAAAAATGATTCATAATTACAGAGGAACTGGTGGTTGCCAGAGGGGAGAGGGGTGCAGGATGAATGACATAGGTGAAGTGGATTAAGAGGTACTTCTAGTTATAAGTCATGGAGATGAAAAGTACATCACAGGGAATAGAGTCAAAAATACTGCAATGTTATATGACAGATGGTAACTAAGTGTGGTGAGCATTTGGGTAATGTATAGAATTGTTGAATCACTATATTGCATACCTAAAATATAACACAGTCAACTAAATTTCAATTAAATAAAAAGAATGTCTAAAGGAGATTAAATTAGAAATAGAGAATGTGTCATTTTCATTTACAAGCTAATCAACTGAAACACTAAAAGTGATTTAAGATTTTGGTTGAGTGGGCATGAGGCAAGAGGCAAAGTGTCAAAGAGTTACACCCTCAACTTTCATAGCAGGAGTCAAAGAAAATGGAAAAAACTACTATGAAAGAGTTCTATATACATATATTTTTGAAATATTGTCACTACTTATCTTTCTTTGACTTATTTCGCTTAGCATAATATCCTCTAGTTCCATCCACATCATTGCAAATGGAAAGATTTAATTTTTTTGGTGGCTACATAATATTCCATTACACACACATACACACACACACACACACAACCACATCTTCTTTATCCATTCATCTACTGATAGACATCTAGGCTCTTTCCATAGTTTGGCTATTGTGGACATTGCTGCTATCATATGATCTCACTGAGATGAGAAATTTGAGAAACAAGACAGAGGATCATAGGGGAAGGGAGGGAAAAATGAAACAAGATGAGACCAGAGAGGGAGACAAACCATAAGAGACCCTTAATCTCAGGAAATGGAGGGTTGCTGGAGTGGAGGGGGCTGGGAGGGATGGGGTGGCTGGGTGAAGGACACTGTGGAGGGTATGTGCTATGGTAAGCACTGTGAATTGTGTAAGGCTGATGAATCACAGACCTGTACCCCTGAAACAAATAATACATTATGTTACTTTTAAAAAAATGAAATATGGTAACTACTATCAGAATAACCAATGACAATATGGTTACACGAAATTGCCTCTGGGTACTCCAAGTTTTAAATTTTGAATATAAATTCTTGGATACTATTTTATATATTTAAAGATAATTTTAAAATTATAATTTTAAGTCTTTTTTGTCTTGTCTTTAATTTGAAACATTTAATAATACTTGAAACAATCCTATCTTTTTCTATGTGAGTTTTTTTCTCTGAAATTACAAATTTTCACTCTTAGGGTAGTTACAAGGTCATGTTACTTGTTATGATCAGCCAAGGACGTAACCCCAAACTCCTTCAATTCCCTCTCCAAATTAGCTAATCATGATGCTTTAGGAAAATTTTGCTATCCTTCTCCCTGGTAGTTTTAGGAATGCTTTTGGCTCAATTAGCCCCTCCATCCTCACTTATCCCCCATTGAGGGGCAGATGAGAATAGGTGAAGTCAAAACTTAAGACCTCTGAGTTTGCCAATTCTTGTTTCAAACAAATGATTATGATTTGATTCTCTGCTTCCAGCTGCTGTGGTGGCCCTTATTACTAAATTTAATCAGTCAGACCTATCAATTAGCATTGGTGATGTGGAAAGGGGAAATCCTCCGGGATCCACTCAAAGTAAATACCTATTCATTATATGCTGCCTCTCCCCATAGTCTGAGCTGGCATTCCATAAAGCATTAAATGACCTCCATTTCTCCTCTGTGTTTCACTAGTCAAGAATGATTTCTCAATAAATTGCCAGTAAAGAAGTTGCAGTTTAGAGGAAATCAGATATAAATTATAGCTATATGAAGAAAATACATGCAGCTATTTACCAAATGACTGGCTGGCATATCCAAGTGGTAAGACAACACAGTTTACCAAAATGGTTGCTTTCCTTTATGTATCAGGAGATGTTATAATGGCATATTACTTCAAAGATACATTGACATATTTTTCTATGAAAGAACATTTTTTAAACATAGATTTTACTTAAAACTTTTTTTTTTAAGGATTTTATTTATTTATTTGACAGAGGGAGACACAGCGAGAGAGGGAAGACAAGCAGGGGAGTGCGAGAGAGAGAAGCAGGCTTCCCGCGGAGCAGGGAGCCCAATGAGGGGCTCGATCCCAGGACCCTGGGATCATGACCTGAGCCGAAGGCAGACGCTTAATGACTGAGCCACCCAGGCGCCCCTTACTTAAAACTTTTACATGTCATTTGTTTTGCTCACTGCAGGGGTAATTCTTGAGGTCAAACACAGTGTGTTACTGATCAATGGCATTTTCAACTAATGTTGTAAAGTGCATTTCTGACACATTTCCAGTTGTTTCCATCTCATATAATGGCATCATGCACATTCAGCATAAGAACAGATTGCTCATTAAATGGGCTATCAATCTTTGGTTAGGTACATTTAAGAAATGTTGAGGAAATTGCATCCATAATGATGTAATTTTTCAACTGTTGCCTTTTCTCTTCCTTGTAGTGCTACTAGTATTGAAATTGGCAGAGTGTTTGCATTGTCCAGATAGTGTTCATTAGAGAGGATCCCTCAAGTTGAAGAAATCACACCTACTATATGTTTATAAGATGATGCAGGACTCAATGAGAGATTTCAACTTTTACTATTAATGTGCATTTTATCAAAATTCCCTTAAGATGTCACAATGCAACATTAAATAGTCAAACTGATTAGAGCTAAAAATTTCATTGAAAAATGACCGATAGACCTTACACTATGTAGTTCCAGTTATTCATTTATTGAGCTTATTTCATAGTGTAATGGTTAAGAGAAATGATTTTGTGTCAGGGTCCCTGGGTTTGAACACTGGCCCTGTGATTTACTAACAGTGTGGACACTCAGTTTGTATCATCTGTAATGAGGGGACATACATTTACCTAGGTCACAGTTTGTAATATTAAAAGAGTTATATGTAACACTATGTAAACCATGTAGAATAGCACATAATTATGGAAGTGTATGCACTTATTCTTTCTTCACTCATATATTTATCCAACAAATAGTTACTGGGCATCCACCATTCAATGATTTCTAAAAATTTCCGATATTTCAGGAACCTCTGACACATTTGAGAACATTATACATTTCAGAAGTAACCAAGTATTTATGAAGTGACAATTGTGTATAAAAACAGTTGTTTCAGGTATGTAAAATGTGTAAGATGTACAGCTAAACAGAAAACATTGCCGTTTATCATATAAGTTAATAGATATAGCAAATGTGAAAGGCAGTTAAGGTGGAAAAAGCCTTTAAATAAGGTGATAGTGGATTCTGTGTCCCATTTAACCCTTTCTCAAATGACTTACCCACTGTGTCTTTAGTTAAGATTCCCATGAACCCAGAAAAACTTGGAATGCCTAGAAACATACAACCTACTAAGAATAAATCATGAAGAAACAGAAAACCTGAACAGACCAATGACTAATAAGGAGATTGAATTGGTAATAGAAAACATCCCAAAAGTCCAGAACCAAATGGCTTCACCAGTGAATGCTACCACACATTTTAAAAAGAATACCAATCTTAAATGCTCCTAAAAAATAGAGGAGGGAACACTTTCAAACTCCTTTCACAAACTCCTTTCACAAGACCAATATTAGCCTGATACCAAAATACAACAAGAATAGTACAAGAAAATTACAGGCTAGTATCCATAATGAACATGCAAAAATCTTCAACAAATTATCATCAAACCGAATTCAACCATAGATTATAAGAATCACACACCACAATAAATGGGATTAATTCCAGGGACAAAAGGAAAATCCAACATCCACAAAATCAAATTGATACACATTTTAAAAAATGGATTAAAAAGGATGTCATCTCAATAGATGCAGAAATCATGTAATAAAACTCAACAACCATTTACGATAAAAACTCTCAACAAAGTATGTATAGAGGGAATGTACCTCAACATAATAAAGGTCATATATGACGAGTCCACAGCTAATATCATAGTTAACCAGGAAAAGCTGAAAGCTTTTTCTCTAAGATCAGGAACAAGAAAAGGATGCTTACTCTTGCCCCTTTTATTCGACATAGTACTAGAAGTCCTAGCCAGAGCAGTGAGGCAAGACAAATACAAGGAATCCAAATTGGGAAGGAAGTATTGTCACCATTTGCAGATGACTTACAGGCATGCCCCTTTTTATTGCACTTCACACGAATGTGCTTCATAGATAGTGCCTTTTTATACATTGAAGTTTTGTGGCACCCCTGCATGAAGCAAGTCTGGCAGCACTATTTTTCCCATAGCATTTTCTCACCTTGTGTCTGTCACATTTTGGTAATTCTCACAGCATTTAAAATTTTTCTCATTATTATATTTGTTATAGTGAGAAAATATCGGTGATCTTTGATGTTACTATAATTTGGGGGTACCAAAAACCACAGCCATGAAAGATGTAGAACTTGATCAAATGTATGAATTCTGACTGCTCCATCAGTTGTCAGTTCCGTCTCTCTTCCCCTACCCTCAGGCCTTCCTATGCCCTGAGAAACAATAATTTTGAAATTAGGCAAATTAATAACCCTACAATGACCTCTAAATGTTTAACTGAGGGGAAGAGTTGCATATACCTCCCTCAGATCAAAAGTCTGAAATAAGTTTAGTAGGGAAGACACATTGAAATTTCAGATAGGCACAAGAGGCCTACCTTTCAGACTAATAGCTGGCCAACTTGTGCATACAAAGGAAAAGTTCTTGAAAGAAATTAAAAGTGCTATTCCAGCAAACACATGAATGATAAGGTGAAACAGCATTATTGCTGATTTGGACAAAGTTTTAGTGGTCTGGTTAGAAGATAAAGTCAGCTACAACATTCCCTTAAGCCAAAGCCTAATCCAGTGCAAGGCTCTGATTCTCTTCAATTCTATGAAGGCTGAGAGAAATGAGGAAGGTACAGAAGAAAATTTTGAAGCTAGTAGAGTTTGGTTCATGAGTTTTAGGAAAAGAAGTCATCTCCATAACATAAAAATGCAACGTGAAGCAGCAAGTGCTGATATAAAAGCTTCAGTAAGTTACCCAGAAAATCTAGTTAAGATAAGCAATGAAGGTGGCTAAACAGCAGTTTTTCAATGTAGATGAGACATCCTTCCATTGGAAGATGCCATCTAGGATTTTCATAGCTGGAGAGGAAAAATCAGTGCATGGCTTCAAAGCTCCAAAGGACAGACTGATTCTGTTAGGAGCTAAGGCAGCTGGTGACCTCAAGCTGAAGCCAATGCTGCTTATTTGCCATTCTGAAAATCCTATAGCCCTTAAAGAATTATCCTAGATCTACTTTGCCAATGCCCTATACATAAAACAAAGCCTGGATGACACATTTTTTGACAACATGGTTTACTGAATATTTTAAGCTCACTTTTTAAAATTTTTTTATTGTTATGTTAATTACCATATATTACATCATTAGTTTTTGATGTAGTGTTCCATGATTCATTGTTTGTGCATAACACCCAGTGCTCCATGCAGAATGTGCCCTCTTTAATAACCATCACCAGGCTAACCCATCCCCCTACCCCCCTCCCCTCTAGAACCCTCAGTTTGTTTTTCAGAGTCCATCATCTCTCATGGTTCGTCTCCCCCTCTGACTTACTCCCCTTCATTCTTTCTCTCCTGCTATCTTCTTCTTTTTCTTTTTTCTTAAAATATGTTGCGTTATTTGTTTCAGAAGTACAGATCTGTGATTCAACAGTCTTGCACAATTCACAGCGCTCACCGTAGCACATACCCTCCCCAATGTCTATCACCCAGCCACCCCATCCCTCCCACCCCCAACCACTCCAGTAAAACTCAGTTTTGTTTCCTGAGATTAAGAGTTCCTCATATCAGTGAGGTCATATGATACATGTCTTTCTCTGATTGACTTATTTCACTAAGCATAACACCCTCCAGTTCGATCCACGTCGTTGCAAATGGCAAGATCTCATTCCTTTTGATGGCTGCATAATATTCCATTGTGTATATATACCACTTCTTCTTTATCCATTCATCTGTCGATGGACATCTTGGCTCTTTCCACAGTTTGGCTATGGTGGACATTGCTGCTATAAACATTGGGGTGCACGTACCCCTTCGGGTCCCTACATTTGTATCTTTGTGGTAAATACCCAGTAGTGCAATTGCTGGATCGAATGGTAGCTCTAATTTCAACTGTTTGAGGAACCTCCATACTGTTTTCCAGAGTGGTTGCACCAGCTTGCATTCCCACCAACAGTGTAGGAGGGTTCCCCTTTCTCCACATCCCCGCCAACATCTGTTGTTCCCTGACTTGTTAATTTTAGCCATTCTGACGGGTGTGAGGTGGTATCTCATTGAGGTTTTGATTTGGATTTCCCTGAGCTGAGCAATGTTGAGCAGTTTTTCATGTGCCTGTTGGGCATTTGGATGTCTTCTTTGGAAAAATGTCTGTTCATGTCTTCTGCCCATTTCTTGATTGGATTATTTGTTCTTTGGGTGTTGAGTTTGATAAGTTCTTTATAGATTTTGGATACTAGTCCTTTATCTGATATGTCATTTGCAAATATTTTCTCCCATTCTGTCGGTTGTCTTTTGGTTTTGTGGACTGTTTCTTTTGCTGTGCAAAAGCTTTTTATCTTGATGAAATCCCAATAGTTCATTTTTGCCCTGGCTTCCCATGCCTTTGGCAATGTTTCTAGGAAGAAGTTGCTGCGGCTGAGGTCGAAGAGGTTGCTACCTGTGTTCTCCTTTAGGATTTTGATGGACTTCTGTCTCACGTTTAGGTCTTTTAACCATTTGGAGTTTATTTTTGTGTGTGGTGTAAGGAAATGGTCCAGTTTCAGTCTTCTGCATGTCGCTGTCCAATTTTCCCAACACCATTTGTTGAAGAGACTGTCTTTTTGCCATTGGACATTCTTTCCTGCTTTGTCAAAGATAAGTTGACCATAGAGTTGAGGGTCCATTTCTGGGCTCTCGATTCTGTTCCACTGATCTATGTGTCTGTTTTTGTGCCAGTACCATACTGTCTTGATGATGACAGCTTTGTAATAGAGCTGGAAGTCCGGAATTGTGATGCCTCCAGCTTTGCTTTTCTTTTTTAATATTCCTCTAGCTATTCGGGGTCTCTTCTGGTTCCATACAAATTTTAGGATTATTTGTTCCATTTCTTTGAAAAAAGTGGATGGCATTTTGAGGGGATTGCATTGAATGTGTAGATTGCTCTAGGTAGCATTGACATCTTCACAATGTTGGTTCTCCCAATCCATGAGCATGGAACATTTTTCCATTTCTTTGTGTCTTCTTCAATTTCTTTCATGAGTATTTTATAGTTTTCTGAGTACAGATTCTTTGCCTCTTTGGTTAAATTTATTCCTAGGTATCTAATTGTTTTGGGTGCAATTGTAAATGGGATTGACTCTTTGATTTGTCTCTCTTCTGTCTTGTTGTTGGTGTATAGGAATGCCACTGATTTCTGTGCATTGATTTTATATCCTGCTACTTTACTGAATTCCTGTATGAGTTCTAGCAGTTTTGGGGTGGAGTCTTTTGGGTTTTCCACATATAGTATCATATCATCTGCAAAGAGTGAGAGTTTGACTTCCTCGTTGCCGATTTGGATGCCTTTGATTTCTTTTTGTTGTCTGATTGCTGTGGTTAGGACTTCTAATACTATATTGAATAGCAGTGGTGAGAGTGGACATCCCTGCTGCGTTCCTGACCTTAGGGGAAAAGCTCTCAGCCTTTCCCCATTGAGAATGATATTCACTGTAGGTTTTTCATAGATGGCTTTTATGATATTGAGGTATGTACCCTCTAACCCTATACTCTGAAGAGTTTTGATCAAGAAAGGATGCTGTACTTTGTCAAATGCTTTTTCTGCATCTACTGAGAGGATCATAAGGTTCTTGTTCTTTCTTTTGTTAATGTATTGTATCACGTTGATTGATTTGCAGATGTTGAACCAGCCTTGCAGCCCAGGGATAAATCCCACTTGGTCGTGGTGAATAATCCTTTTAATGGACTGTTGGAGCCTATCGGCTAGTATTTTGGTGAGAATTTTTGCATCCATGTTCATCAAGGATATTGGCCTGTAATTCTCCTTTTTGATGGGGTCTTTGTCTGGTTTTGGGATCAAGGTAATGCTGGCCTCATAAAATGAGTTCAGAAGTTTTCCTTCCATTTCTATTTTTTGGAACAGTTTCAGGAGAATAGGTATTAATTCTTCTTTAAATGTCTGAAAGAATTCCCCTGGGAAGCCATCTGGCCCTGGGCTTTTGTTTCTTGGGAGATTTTTGATGACTGCTTCAATTTCCTTAGTGGTTATAGGTCTGTTCAGGTTTTCTATTTCTTCCTGGTTCAATTTTGGTAGTTGATACATCTCTAGGAATGCACCCATTTCTTCCAGGTTATCTAATTTGCTGGCATAGAGTTTCTCATAATATGTTCTTATAATTGTTTGTATGTCTTTGGTGTTGGTTGTGATATCTCCTCTCTCATTCATGATTTTGTTGATTTGGGTCCTTTCTCTTTTCTTTTTGATCAGTCTGGCCAGGGGTTTATCAATCTTGTTAATTCTTTCAAAGAACCAGCTCCAAGTTTCGTTGATCTGTTCTACTGTTCTTTTGGTTTCTAGTTCATTGATTTCTGCTCTGATCTTTATGATTTCTCTTCTCCTGCTGGGTTTAGGCTTTATTTGCTGTTCTTTCTCCAGCTCCTTTAGGTGTAGGGTTAGGTTGTGTATTTGAGACCTTTCTTGTTTCTTGAGAAAGGCTTGTATTGCTATATACTTTCCTCTCAGGACTGCCTTTGCTGTATCCCAAAGATTTTGAACAGTTGTGTTTTCATTTTCATTGGTTTCCATGAATTTTTTTAATTCTTCTTTAATTTCCTGGTTGACCCATTCATTCTTTAGTAGGATGCTCTTTAGCCTCCATGTATTTGAGTTCTTTCCGACTTTCCTCTTGTGATTGAGTTCTAGTTTCAAAGCATTGTGGTCTCAAAATATGCAGGGAATGATCCCAATCTTTTGGTACCGGTTGAGACCTGATTTGTGACCTAGGATGTGATCAATTCTGGAGAATGTTCCATGGGCACTAGAGAAGAATGTGTATTCCGTTGCTTTGGGATGGAATGTTCTGAATATGTCTGTGAAGTCCATTTGGTCCAGTGTGTCATTTAAAGTCTTTATTTCCTTGTTGATCTTTTGCTTAGATCATCTTTCCATTTCAATCAAGGGGGTGTTAAAGTCCCCCACTATTATTGTATTGTTGTCAATGTGTTTCTTTGCTTTTGTTATTAATTGCCTTATATAATTGGCTGCTCCCATGTTCGGGGCATAGATATTTACAATTGTTAGATCTTCTTGTTGGATAGACCCTTTAAGTAGTATATAGTGTCCTTCCTCATCTTTTATTACAGTCTTTGTTTTAAAATCTAGTTTGTCTGATATAAGGATTGCCACCCCAGCTTTCTTTTGGTGTCCATTAGCATGGTAAATGGTTTTCCACCCCTTCACTTTCAATCTGGGGGTGTCTTTGGGTCTAAAATGAGTCTCTTGCAGACAGCATATTGATGGGTCTTGTTTTTTAATCCAATCTGATAGCCTGTGTCTTTTGATTGGGGCATTTAGCCCATTTACATTCAGGGTAACTATTGAAAGGTATGAATTTAGTGCCATTGTATTGCCTGTAAGGTGACTGTTACTGTATGTTGTCTGTGTTCCTTTCTGATCTTTGCTGCTTTTAGGCTCTCTCTTTGCTTAGAGGACCCCTTTCAATATTTCTTGGAGGGCTGGTTTCGTGTTTGCAAATTCCTTTAGTTTTTGTTTGTTCTGGAAGCTTTTTATCTCTCCTTCTATTTTCAATGACAGCTTAGCTGGATATAGTATTCTTGGCTGCATATTTTTCTCGTTTAGTGCTCTGAAGATATCTTGCCAGTCCTTTCTGGCCTGTCAGGTCTCTGTGGAAAGGTCTGTTGCCAATCTAATGTTTCTACCATTGTAGGTTACATATCTCTTCTCCCGAGCTGCTTTCAGGATTTTCTGTTTGTCCTTGAGACTTGTAAGTTTTACTATTAGATGTCGGGGTGTTGACCTATTATTATTGATTTTGAGAGGGGTTCTCTGTGCCTCCTGAAATTTGATGCCTGTTTCCTTCCTCACATTAGGGAAGTTCTCTGCTATTATTTGCTCCAATATACCTTCTGCCCCCCTCTCTCTCTTCTTCTTCTGGGATCCTAATTATTCTAAGGTGGTTTCGTCTTATCATATCACTTATCTGTCGAATTCTGCCCTCGTGATCCTGTAGTTGTTTCTCTCTCTTTTTCTCATCCTCTTTATTTTCCATCATTTGGTCTTCTATATCACTGATTCTCTTTTCTGCCTCATTTTTGATTGCACCTCATCAATAGCCTTTTTGATTTCTACTTGGTTAGATTTTAGTTCTTTTATTTCTCCAGAAAGGGTTTCTCTAATAACTTCCATGCTTTTTTCAAGCCCAGCTAGTATCTTTAAAGTCATGATTCTGAACTCTAGGTCCGACATCGTACTAATGTCCGTATTGAGTAGGTCCCTGGCTGACGGTACTACCTCTTGTTCTTTTTGCTGAGGTGATTTTTTTCATCTTGTCATTTTGTCCAGAGGAGAATAGATGAATGAGAGAACAAAATGCTAACAGGTTAACAACGTCCCCAGCAAATATACTGTATACAAATCAGAAAAGACCTGAAACCAGGGGAAAAGAAAAGGAAAGAAAGTAAAAAGAAAGAGAAAAAAAAGGAAAAAAAAGATAAAAACAAAAATAGAACAATACAAAAAAAAGCAGAATATGATCAAATATGATCAGGCTAGTGCATAGATTAGTGCCATACACTAGATTCTGGGCGTATTTTGGCCTGTTAGAAAAAAGTGCCTCCTAAAATTTTAAAGGAAGAAAGACATATATGTACAAAATAAGGGTTGATACAATGAAGGGATGGAAGATGAGTGTAAAGATGAAAATTATAAAAGATTTTATAAAAGGACTTGATAAGAAGTTGTTTGAAAAAAGGAAGAAGATTTAAGAAAAAAAAAGGAAAAAGGGAGAGAATGTGATCAGGCAGGAGACTAGAACAAAGCCATACACTAGTGATTTAGGGTATATTTTGATCTGTTAGAAGAAACTGTATCTCAAAATTTTAAAGAGAGAACAACTTATATATATATGCCCAAAATAAGGGTAACTACTATGAAGGGATAAAATATGACTCTAAAAATGAAAAATAAAAAAATGTTTTTTTTTTTTTTTAAAAAGGGATTGATAAGATGTTGGTTGAAAAAGGGAAAAAGAAAAATAAAAAAAAAAAACAGGTAACAAAAATTAACTTTGATGAACTAATGAATCATGGTAAAAAAAAAGCCATGAATTCTATGTGCAGTATTCCCCTAGCGCTGGAGTTCTCCCGTTCTCCTTGATCGGTAAACTTGTTCTTGGCTTGCTGGCTGTTCGTGCTGATATTCTGGGGGAGGGGCCTGTTGCTGTGGTTCCCAAATGTCTTTGCCGGAGGCTGAATTGCCCCACTCTTGTCGGTCCGGGCTAAGGAAGCTGCTCGGGTTTGCTCTCAGGAGCTTTTGTTCCCTGCAAGCTCTCGGTACAGCTTTGGAGGACCAGGGCAAAAATGGTGGCCTCCCAATCTCCACCCGGAGGAGCTGAGAACTCAGGGCCCCACTCCTCAGTGCGCCCCCAGAGAAAAGAAGTCACTCCCATGTCCCCGGTCTCCGGCCGCACTCCGTGCTCACCCGGCCTGTGACCGAGCGTTGCTATCTCTGGCACCCGACCCCGTGTGGAGTCTCCAAACCCAGCAGATCCCTGTGGTGCACTCCCGCGCTGCTCCTCCTGGGGGAGAGAGGGGAGTCTCCCCGGATCTGCCGTTTGTTGGGTCCCTGCTGGAGGAGCAGTGGCCCGACTGGGCCGCGGATCACAGTTTATGGCAACCCCGAGCTGAGAGCCCGCGCCTCGGCTCCGTCTCTGCAGCTGGCTTCCCCGCTCTGATCCCTGGGAGCTCTGGTGCACTCAGGCACCCCCGGTCTTTCTGTGACCCCGAGGGTCCTGAGACCACACTGTCCCGGGAGGATTCCACCCCCTGCTTAGCCAGTGCAGCGACGTCCCTCAGCGGAGCCGACTTCTAAAATTTCGATTTTGTGCTCCGCGGCTCTAGCACTTGCCAGAAGCGACCGGCGGAGGCCCCTCCCCCGCCGTCTATCCTCCCGAATATCGCCTCGGATTCACTTCTCCGCACGTCCTACCTTCCAGTAAGTGGTCGTTCCTCTGTTCAGAGAGTTGTTGCTACTCTCCTCTTCGATCTCCTGTTGAGTTCGTAGGTGTTCAGAATGGTTTGATCCCTATTCAGCCGAATTCCTGAGACCAGACGAAATCTAGGTCTCCTACTCCTCCGCCATCTTGCTCCGCCCCCTTTAAGCTCACTCTTAAGATCTACTGCTTAGTTAAAAGGTTTCTTTCAAAATATTACTGCTCACTGACAACACACCGGGTCACCCAAGGGCTTTGATGGAAATGAACAATGCGATTAATGTTTTTATGTCTAACACAACATCCATCCTGCAGCCCATGGATCAAGGAGTAATTGACTTACAAGTCTAAGTCTTATTTAAGAATTACATTGGGTTAGGCTGGAGCTGCCATAGGTAGTGATTCCTGTGATGAGTCTGGGCAAAGTCAATTGAAAAACCTAGAAAGAGGGGTCCATGGGTGGCTCAGTCATTAAGGGTCTGCCTTCCACTCAGGTCATGATCCTGGAGTCCTGGGATTGAGCCCTGCATCGGGCTACCTGCTCGGTGGGAAGCCTGCTTCTCCCTCCACCTGCCACTCCCCCTGCTTGTGTTCCCTCTCTCGCTGTGTCTCTCTCTGTCAAATACATAAATAAAATCTTTTAAAAAAAGAAAAGAAAGGAAAAACCTGGAAAGGATTCACCATTCTAAATGTCATTAAGAACATTTGTGATTTATGGGCAAAAGTCAAAATATCAATATCAATGAATGTTTGGAAAAGTGGATTCCAATCTTTGTGGATGACTTAGAAGTGTTCAAGACTTCTGCAGAGGAAATAATAGCAGATGTGGTGGAAACAGCAAAAGAACTAGAAGTGGAGCCTGAAGCAACCTCATGATAAAACAGAGGAGTTGCTGCTGCTTATGGATGAGCAAGGGAAGTGCTTTCTTAAAATGAAATCTACTCCTGGTGAAGATGCTGTAAAGACTGTTGAAATGAGAACAAAGGCATTAGATTATATAAATGTAATTGATAAAGCAGCACCAGGATTTTAAAGGATTCACTCCAATTTTGGAAGAAGTTCTACTATAAGTAGAATGTTATCAAACAGCATCACATCCTACAGAGAATTTGTTCATAAAAGATTCAATGTGGCAAATGTTTTTGTTTTATTTTAAGAAATTGCCACAGCCACCCCAGCCTTCAGCAACCACCAATCTGATCAGTCACCAGCCATCAGCACTGAGGTGAGACCCCCATCAGCAAAAAAGATTACAACTCACTGAAACCTGCTTTCATCGCTAGCATTTTAAATAAAATATTCTTTTAATTAGGGCACGTACACTGTGTTTTTAGACAATGCTATTTCACACTTAAGTATAAACTTTAGACGTACTTTATTGCAGTGGTCTGGAACTGAACCAGTTAGCTAGGAAGTAACAAGGAGTTACTCAGATCAGAGGGCTAAAAGCTAACAGCAGGAGGGGGCAGAGGGAAGGGACAAAAGCAGGGAAAGAGGGTATCTGTTTTACAAAACAAGTAGCTCTTGCCAAGGAGATGTATGGTCAGGTGATCTGCAGATACCCCTTTGTATGAGCCAGCTTGAGCCTGATTGGAGAGGAGGACCCAAGTCACCCTACAGTTACTTTCAGCTCATAATAGTAAGATCTCTTCCTGGGGTTGGGATTTTTCCACCATTTTTTGAACATATGATGTATGCACTAGCATGTTGATATGCTGTGAATGCAGAGCTGAGCCAAAGTACCTAACAGCAAATGTACACATTCCTTACTATATCAAGCTCCCTAACCTCTGTCCACCTAACACACTGAATAAAAGCTTGCTGCACTAACCCCAAGGAGAGTGTTTTGAGAACCATCTCCCTGACTCACTTGCTGTAAGTAATAAAAACCATTTGCTCCGGCCAAAAGACTGGGGCTGATCTATTGGCTGATGCACCCCAAACAACGAGCCCTTGGCATTCACTAACGAAGTCACAATATCTGAGATATTAGAGAAAAATCTAAAGACTCCACCAAAATTGTTAGAACTCATCAACAAATTTTGTAAAGTTGCAGGATACAAACTTAATACATAAAAATCTCTTGCATCTATACATTAATAATGCACTATCAGAGAAAGAAAAACAATCATGTATTCAATTGCATTTTTCAAAATAAAATACGTAGGAATACATTTAACCAAGGAGGTAAAAGACCTGTACACTAAATTTCTAAACGTTAAGGAAATTGAAGACACAAAGAAATGGAAAGATATACCTATGCTTAGGAGTTGAAAGAATATTGTTAAAATGTCCATACTACCCAAAGCAATCTATAGATTCAATGCAGTTCTTATCAAAATTCCAATAGATTTTTTTTTCACAGAAATAGAACAATTCTAAAATTTGTATGGAACCACAAAATCCCAAAGTAGCCAAAAAATTTTTGAGAAAAAAGTTGGAGGCATCACCATGTCTGAATTCAAATCATATTATAAAGCAACAGTAATCAAAACAGTATATTGCTGGGTGCCTGGATGGCTCAGTTGGTTAAGCAACTGCCTTCTGCTCAGGTCATGATCCTGGAGTCCCGGGATCAAGTCCTGCCTCGGGCTCCCTGCTGAGCAGTGAGTCTGCTTCTCCCTCTGACCCTCCCCCCTCTCATGCTCTATCTCATTCTCTCTCTCAAATAAATAAATAAAATATTTTTAAAATAGCAGTATATTGCTGTAAAAATAGACACATAGATCCGTGGAACAGAGTGCCCCCCCCCAAAAAAAACCTGCATGTATGGCCAATTTATTTACGACAAAGGAGTCAAAAATGTACAGTGGGAAAAAGGACAGATCCTTAAATAGTGTTGGGAAAACCGGACAACCACATGCAAAAGAATGAAACTGGACCACTATCTTTTACTACATACAAAAATAAAATGGATTAAAGTCTTAAGTAGACCTCAAACCATAAAACTTTAAAAAGACATAAAGCAGTAAGTTCCTTAGTATCAGTGGTGATGGTGATTTTTTGGATCTGACAGTAAAACAAAAACTCATGGGACGATACCAAACTAAAATGATTCTGCACAGCCAAACAAAAACTCAACAAAATGAAAACGCAACCTACCAAATGGGAAAATATTTACAAATCCTGTGTGATAAAGAATTGATATCCCAAATATTGAAAAGATCCTACAACTCAAAATGTGATTAACAATGGACAGAGTTTCTGAATAGACGTTTACCCAAAGATGACGCTTAGATGGCCAGCAGCTACATGAAAAGTAGCTCAACAACAATCAGGGAAATGCAAATGAAAACCACAAGGAGATATCACCTCATACTCGTTAGAATAGCCATTACCAAAAAAAGGGACCCCTTGTTGCATGGTAGGTAGTAATGTAAACTGGTGCCGCCATTATGGAAAAAAGTATGGCGTTTCCTCAAAAATTAAAACTACCGGGCGCCTGGGTGGCTCAGTTGGTTAAGCGACTGCCTTCAGCTCAGGTCATGATCCTGGAGTCCCAGGATGGAGTCCCATATCGGGCTCCCTGCTCAGCAGGGAGTCTGCTTCTCCCTCTGACCCACTCCCTTTCATGCTCTCTCTCATTCTCTCTCAAATAAATAAATAAAATCTTAAAAAAAAATTAAAACTACCATATGATCTGCATTTCCACTTCTGTGTATTTTTCTTGGAAACAAAACATTAACTTGAAAAGACATCTGTATCACTATGTTCACTGCAGTATTATTTATAATAGCCTAGACATGGAAGTAACCTAAGAGTCTATTAATAAATGGATAAAGAAAATGTATATATGAGTATCATCCATAAAAAAAGGAAATCTTGTCATTTGTACCAACATAGACCTTGAGGGTATCACAATAAGTCAGAGAAAGACAAATATCAGTGGTGAGGAGAGGGTAAAATAGTTGAAGGTGATCAAAAGTTACAAACCTCCTGTCTTAAAAGCCCCAAGGCTGTGCTACACAGCATGGTGTCTATGATTAATACTGTATTGTATATTTGAAGTTTGCTAAGAATAGATCTTGACAGTTCTCACAAGGAAAAAACTATAATTATGTATGGTGACCAATGTTAGACTTACTGTGGCAATCATTTCATAATGTATACAAATCTGGAATCACTGTATTGTATATCTGAAACTAGTAAATGTCAATTATATCTCAAAAAAATCCCTATTTAAAATACAGGTATATTTTATTATAGTTCAAGATGCAATACAACAAAAAATACATTTTGTAAATAATTCCAGTTTTCTGTAATTCAACATTTAAAAATATTGAATGTAAGAAAATTTTTAAAAAAATAAAAATATTGAATATTGAAAAATTGTGAAGAACAGTTTATTCCCAGGTACTTACTCTTTCCCCAAATGTAGTAACTACTAAAATGAATTCAGAGACTTCCAAGAAATAAATAGTAATCATTCTTAACAACCATTTTCTTACATTGCCTTTATTAAAATGCCCTTGTATGTCATCAGTAGATCCACAGCCTTTCCTGAAGTACTTCCTACGTCTTTGCCCCGCCAACGAATGCACTCACTGCTCCCACCATTTTAGAGAACCTCATCTCTTCTCTCCTTGCTGCTCACCTACACACAGGCTCACCTTCCTTAGGCCAAGTCTCCTGTTTGTTGATCATCTCCTGGGGTGTCATGTCCATGACATTCAGGTAACGAACATATCAGTGACAGCATAACAGTTATGTGTGAAGAACTTCAAGAAAATATGGTTAGTCAAGAGATGCCATATTAACTATATAGACCTAAAAACTTACATCGAAAGATACTCCTGAGAATGTCAAAGAATCACACAACCATTTGAGGCAGATATTTTAGAGTAAACAGCTGCTGAGCCTGACTCCCACTGCCACCTTTCAGGTGGATATCTGCTCTATGTTGAAGGCCACCACGTTTCAGCCAGTCCACTCTTTAAGACCAAAAAAAGGCATGTAGAGCAAGCCCTACATTCTATTCAAACACCCGGGGAAATTGCTTGAAATATCTGAGTTATTGCTCATACTGTTCCCTTGCAGATACCCATTCTTCTTATCCATTCAAATTCTATGCAAGAGATGGTTTCATGATGTTAAACCTCAAGGCCTTTTAAAAACATCTTCACCTGAAAATATTTCCAGCTTTAGCATCCTATAGTTAACTTCAGGACCTCGGGTCTCTACGACCACTAAAAATGCCTTCATTATTTTGTCTGCATTATTCTCATGTAACTCAGATCACTTCTGTGGTTTCATTTCTCAACTAGACCACAGAATGTGTTTTGGGAAAATCTGCTTTGGAAGAGCACCGGCTTGGGAACCAGAAACATGCCTTGTGCTTGCGGAGTGACCTTCAGCAAGTAATTCAATATCTTTGAGTCTCAGTGTCCTCTTATTTAAGAGAATGAGGACATCTATCTTCACATTTAGAAGGCCTAGTGTAGCCCAGATTTAATGATATTTATCTCATTTTTTGAGATCGATGACTGTGTCCTGTATTCCTTTGTTTCCCCTCCATAGGTAGTGTCTTGCCATTACTTTGAAACCCAAACATGTGGAATTGATTTTAAGGAAAAGGAAATGTGACTCACTAAAGCATGGCAAAGGAATGGAGCATTTTGATCTGTAATGTGAAGCCATGTCCCATTGCTATTGATTGCGAGGAAGAGGCAGTCCAGGCCACTAGATAGCCGTGGTGCCCATCAATCAGCAACGAGCTGAATGGACTAGATCAAAAACATTAGGCAGCCAATGAGGAAAAAGGCAGAACATTAAACAAAGTTAGGCTTTGCCAGCAGTATTTCTAGCCTGCAACCAGAGGACAAATTACGAGTATTCTCACTAGTGAAAGGACTTTAAGTCATGTAGTTGTCTTTTAAGCCTCATTTATTCATACAAGTTGCACAATCAATGATAATATCATTGTAGGAAGAGAAATGTAGCTCTTCCAAAGCTCAAATATATTCAGACGCGAACTACGGTGCAGCTTTGCCTTATACAAAATAGATATCTTGATTCAGGTCATGTGTTTCACACCCACTTTAGATTATATATTTGTGTGCTCGAGATGCTCAGCTGGAAGGAGACATTTGGGATGCTGGAGACAGAGAACGGATTATAATTAGGGTGTGAAGCAAAATTATTTTGATTTGGGGTTCAGTTCTCCCAAGCAGGAAGAATTATTCTGGACTCAAACAGGAGATTTTCTCCTCCACTTTACCCATATTGCCTGGGAGAATCAATTGTTTGACAATTAAAAGTGGAGCCCACTGCTGATCAGTGGCAGATATTGACAAGTTGGGAACAGACCTCCAACCCCAAGAGGTTTTCTCCTCCCTTTTCTAGCACTGACTGCTGTAGAATTTGATTCCAATATTTGGGATAAAGAAACTTGTATGTTAGGTTGGAAAATATGCACGAACTCTTATATTTTAAGGTGATTTGCTAAAGATCCATAGCCCAAGACCATAACACACATTGTAAATACCTCACATTCTTCTCACCTGCCCCTCAGGCCAAGCAGTTAGAATATGTTCTTTAGGGAAGATTCTATTTTCAAAAGTAAAACTGAGCTATTGTATGCATCGTGCATTTCTCTAAAGTACATGTACAGCCTTAAGATCAATAGGACTAAATATTTTGATGAGGCTGCCAAAAAAGTGCGCGTCTTATCAGTCTGGTGAATGTGGAGGCACAAATGATGGTGGATGAACCAGAAGACGTGGGGCTCTGTGATTTCACAGCTGGAGAAGGGTGAAGTGAACATCATTTGTAGGGTTAAGACTGGCTAAGCCACCAATGTTCTCTAAGCTGTACATGACTGCAAGAATCTCTTTGTTCAGCAAAACTGCTGTGCACAGCCAGGGGTGGTCAAAATACATTACACTGAGATTCTGGAATCCTAGGTTCTATTCCTTGCCGGTTTTCTAACTAGCAATGTGACCTCAGCCAGCTCAATTAACCTCTCTGTATTCCTTTCCTTGCATATAAAACAGGCAGAACAATACCTGCCTTTTCTAACTTTCAGGATTGTTTTCCAATTCGATGGAGATAAAACATGTACAAGTGTTTTTGCAACGTACCATGCAGCATACAAATGGAAGTTAATAATCATTGCCAACTCTGTTTATGACTCTCTCAAAGGCTGTCCTTGCTCAAAATGAGTCACTCCTCTTACTGCAATTACCCCAAGCTGATTACGTGTTCATTTTTATCCTCCGGCATCCTACAGCCACACCACATCCACTGTAGTCCTTCCACCTGGGTCTCTAACGTTTCTTTTTGTATACGGCTTTACGTCTGCCTAAACTTACCTGTTGTCCAGGAGTTGTTTGGGGACAGAGATATTGCCCATTAAATAGGTTTTCTCAGCTCAGTGCAAGTTTTAGTAAATAATGTGTCTATATTTGACAATGCACTATGTTCCCAGATCTTGTTCTTAGCCATATGATGTAAATTTACTGAGTTCTGCAAGGCTCAGAGGAGACACTAATGAAACTGTTCACGAAATTGGTTATGGTTGTTGTAAGAATTCCAGGTCTCAAACTTATCCCTATTGTAACTGGTAAGTCAACATTTTATGATCAGAAGCTTGATACCCCATAGGATTACCTTATCGTATGTGGTGCCTGGCAAACCAGGCCAAGAAACCTATCTCACTGCTCATTATGCTAGACTTCTAGTCTAGTCTCAAACACTCTCCAGTTTCATTTCCATATTTGACTACCACTCTTGAATATGTTACATTTGCTATGGAATAGCAGGGTTGTCAGAACTTATATACCTTACAACATAAAGCATCTACAACACTCACAGGGAATTGATGGGATATTGCCAATGATACACATAGCAGGCCATTTACAGATGGTCAAGCTCTTCTTCTCAAGTCCACTTCTAAAGATTTTGAGGATACCTCAAAAGGTCCTGCTCCAAAATATCTGGCTCCAACTTGAGTGGCAGGTCATGAATGATGGCAGCAGATGTTGAGTGGGTCTAGGACACAACAGGTCCTAGGAAGTCAGATAGGCGAAGCATATGAACCTGCTATTGATCATTCACTAATTTCATTTCTTACCCTTACTGTAAATTTTACTTCAGATTATAATTATCTACCCCACCTCAAAGCTTACCCACAGGTGGCTCTGAAAAATCCTGAGAAACTAGAGGTGGGGAGGGGGTGGCCTGTGTAGCAGGACTACAATAATACAACTGACCTCATGCTGGGTTCTCTGTGGGAGTGCAGTGGTTTTTAGATCAACACATCTATATCTTCCGGTAAAGCATTTTCAACTTTTCAACCTCACCTGCCATACCCTAGAAAATATAAGAACAGTGAATTTATCTTGTGCTAAGATTATCATGGTCCAAATTGCTGATAAGGAATTTCTACTCGCTCAGCTTTCATAGCTCATTATCCAATGTAGGCTGTGAGAAAAGAGATTCAAAAAAAAAAAAAAAAATTCAGCAAGTCTTCAAACTCATTTGAAGACAATAAGGCTATTACTATGATATAGTTTATGATGTAAAGTCTGACTGAGAAATGATCTTTGAACTCTAAATACCAGAGCTATTAAAAAGCTCAGGGAGCCGTATTTTCAGTGACAGAGTACCTCAACAGAACACACCCTCTCTGGAATTAGTTTCACATAGCCATGTTGGGATGCCACTAGAACGAACTGCAGTAATAGCATCTCTAGACATTATAGAATACTGTGCTTATGAGTCCGAAGGCCAAGTTCCAAGGCTCTTGGAGACCACAGTACTGATTTTATTAACAGATGGAAATTTTCTTACAAATCGTGCCACTGGGCTCCTAGGAGTATAAAAATATTTGATATTTCACTAATAAGATTTGGTACTACTTACATCATAGATCTGATTAATATCCTAAAGAAAGGGGATGGTTTGTCTAAACTTAGAGATATCCAAAGTACTCTTAGGAGCAAAAGGTCCCTTCCTGTCAACTGGGAGAGGAGATTTCTCCTATTTCAAAATTCATAGGGAAATCAGAAAACTTGCTTTTTCATCTCTGGTATGTGGACATCCTGCATTATTGGACCTACTCCATTTCTCAGCGTGATTCAGGAAAATGGAGCAGAGCATATCCATCCTTCCTTGGCCATCCTCTTATACCCACCATCAGAGACCAATTATAAATCTAATTCTCAGTATAATGGTATGTTTTGAAAAAAAAAGTATAATTTATGTATCAACTTGGCTAGATCATGTTACCCAATATTTGGCCAACATTACTATACGTGTTTCTAAAAAGGTATTTTTAGGTGAGATTAACATTAATATCAGTCGACTTTTAATTAAAGCTGTTAACTCTAATATGGGTGGGCATCATCTAATTGTAGGCATGTAAAACAAAGATTGACCTTCTTGGAAAAAGAGGGAATTCTGCCAGCAGATGGTCTTTGGACTTAAACTGAAACATTGGCTCTTTCCCGAGTTTCCAGCCTGCTGGCCTACCATGCAGATTTTGGACTTACCAACCACAATACTCATGTGAGCTCTTTCCTTAAATTAAATCTGTAAACATGCATATATACATCTTATTGGCTCTTTCTGTGGAGAACCTTAATACATCCAAGTAATTTCAGAATTATCCACACGAAAAGACTGTCTACAGTTTTAATACAATTAGGCTCTCTTTTCCTGCATAAGTCAAGTGAAGATTTGGTCCTTCATAAGGAGTGCATTCTCCCACAAACTTCTCCATTTTTAGCTTGGCTCTGCCACCTTAGTTTACCTTCCTTACTGAAGGCAGGACTTTAATAGTTATAGTTGGGTTTAGATGGCCAATAACCCTTTGGTAAAAAATCTACACCTTCCACAAAAGGGAACTTTATTTCTTGGGCCCCTCTTGGGTTTATGATTTCAAACGCAGTTGAGAAACTCCTTTTTACAAGTCTCCAGAAGGATACTGAGTTCCAAGCCATGAGAAAGTTTGAAAGTGGGTCATTTAATTCTAATCCATTCTTCTCAGTAGTAAGAGCTCTCAACATGTCAGTCCTTTTACTATATGACCTTTTCTGAAAACATCTTCCCAAATACTTTTTTTTGTGGTCAAAAGGATATAGCCTATTTCTGTATTGAGAAGAATATTTATAGAATTAATAGGTGCTGCATAACCCTTTACAATGAACAGATCCCCAATGGACAGTTCAGGATACATATATACACAGGACAGTTTTCAATGGTCATCTTTTTAGTGCCATGGGGGAATGGAGCATACTTCAGTTTTAATGTAACCTCCCTCTGATGAAAACCAGGATAGTTTTTGTCTATTCTTCCTACTATAAGCCTTTCCTCCATCTTGGTTTATCCTTACTTGTTCTTTCACGAGGGTTTTAGTAATAAGCATGCCTTATTAAAGGTAACCATCTAAGTAGCAAATTATTCTCTTCCTTCTGTACTTATAGAGGTGGTCATTGGGATATCAGGAAAGAAATGCTGTTACTATCATTACTGATCCCATAATCCTAACACAAAGCTGTGTTATGACACTATATTGTATAACGTCCTGTCCAGACATGGCTAAAGTACCCATGTTTAAAGCTTACATTTCTGGGGCCATGCTCTCACGTTGTTGGCCTTGGCCCCTGCCACCATTTCTCAGCTACCTCTACTGTAAGAGCTGAGGAGTTGCAGAAATGCAGTATGATCAGAAGTAATCATTGCTTCACTCACTTCCCCCTCCTCTATTCCGTTTACCCTTGATTGTTAAGTTACTTTATATCCTGGAGTGAAAAACTTGGGTGACACTTTCACTTCTGTGTTCTCCTGTACGTAATCATGTAACAATTCCTGTTTAGTTCTCATTCTTACTAGCTTTCAAGGATTTTTTCCTATCTCTACTGTATCCCTTGGTTTTTCATTAAAAACTTTTTTTAGAGCAGTTTCACAGTAAGATTGGGTCATAGCAAAATTGAATGGGAAGAGTATTCCCATATCTCTTGTCACCAGATACCCCCAGCCTTCCTGATTGACATTCTGTACCACAGTTGGGGCATTGATTACAATCAGTGATCTATATTGGCACATTACCAACCAAACTCCACAGTTTACATTAGCGCTCAATTAGTATTTTACATTCAGTGGATTTTGACAAGTGTGTAATGATATGTATCCATCATTGTAGAATCATACACAAGTTTCGCTGCCCTGAAAATCCTGTGCTCTGCCTATTAACCCCTCTCCCTTAGCCCCTGACGACGATTAATCTGTTTTACTGCCTCTAGTTTTGCTTTTTCTTTTCATTCAGGATATGCATGCCTGTTTTAATAGATCTCCACCTTTCCTATTAAATCTCCCTTCCTATTATAAGTTTTCCATAAAGGTTGATCTGATACACAAATTGATCATACCAGTGTCATGTTTAAATGACTTCTCATTGTCTCTAGTCCCCATTAGTGATCTAAAGTTCTTTGATATCTGGCCCCCGCTTACCTCCCTTCATTTCACACAATTTACCAACTTGCATATTATATTCCTGTAGTACTGAAGTACTTGTAGTTTGCAGAATGAACTGTGTTCTGTTTTGTCTATGTATACTATTCTCCCATTTCTAAGAATACCTTTGTCCCTCCCATTACCTGGATATATTATACTTGTTCAAGTCTCAAAGTAGATCTTTCTAAGAAAGCTATGATAACCTAATACTGAACTCTTACATAGCATCCTGCATTAGTTCTGCCTCATCACAGTACAAAACACGCTATTGAAAATACTTTTTTTTAGAGCAAAAGAGCGAGAGAACATGTGGAGGGAGGGGGGCAGGAAGCAGACTCCCTGCTGAGCAGGGAACCCAAGACACAGGGCTCCAAGTCAGGACTCTGGGACCATGACCTGAGCTGAAGGCAGCTGCTTAACCGACGGAGCCACCCAGATATACCTGGTTTCTGCTTTCTAACTGGCCTTCTACATAGATTAGGCAGTAAAGTCCTTGAAGTCAGGATTTGTACTTTGTTATTTAAGTACCTACCTGGCTTTATTTCCATATTTGCCCATTTTTCTTTGGTAGCAGTACTCAAACTGTGAGAGTCATTTACCTACAGGACTGATGTAAATAAAGTGTCAAATCCCCTTCATAGCTCAACATTGTTAGGTTTGGCTCTGAAGTAAAAATGTTCCACACCAGAACATAATTTATTTCCAAGTGTATTATTTCTTAGAAAACAAAAGGGGGCTCTTCCCTAAATAGAGATAAAATGGTTTTATGTTGTACTGTAACGCGTGAAAAGATCCTGTCATGAAAGCAGTCAGGTTAAGGGTAGTAATCCATGTTCTTTAAATCCCATGGTTACTGATCCTCATACATTTAGTTACAGAAACACACCACAATTGTAGAATGAATGGGTGTAGCTCGTCAAGATAAAACATGTGCGTTAGACACCTAGTAAATATTAATAAGGAAAGTGCAAAGATCTAATAGCTAAGTTCCTTAGTAGGGATGCTTGAAATCTCTGTCAACCCTTCTCATTCATACTGAAAGCTACTGGGTTACATTGGAATACTTTACAATAACGGAGTCTCAGAGTCTCAAAGACACATGAATATTCCAATTTTTCCAGTGAATAGAGCTGGAGAGTTGAATTAGTCTCCTTTTTCAACATTAACATTTGAAGTCCTCCCTAGCCTATCTTATTTCTTCTCCCCATCCATTTCCTTTTCCATTTAGGTTTCTTCTATAACAAGTTTAACACATGTCCATAGATAGGTGTACGTTTGTATTGTTTCACATAAATGATCTTGGATCAGCGTACTTCCTTTTCCTATTGTGTGCTAAGATTTTTTCGTAAAGCTCAGTGTGTGTCTTACAGATCAGATTGCTGAAGAGCATTTCATAGAATTCTGTGCAGGTCCTTCACTTCCCTGGATGACCACACCATTCAAATCCCCCATCGCCATAACCAGTGCTGTCCCTCCACTCTTCCAGGCGTGGATTGCTGGGTTATAAAGAATACCCTCTCTCCCTTTCATGAAGCAATAGCAGACTACAATCCAGAATGGTTACTTTGGCTTATATTCCTATCAGAAGGAGATGCAGATTCCTATTTCCCCACATGCTTTACAACATTTTTTAAACACTGTTTTTAACATATTTTAAAAACCTTTTCCAATGTTCTATGGCTTGTGTCTGTGGCAGCCTAACTCCTCAGAGCTTTTTGCTCTTCTTCTACGGTAATTCTTCTCGGGTCTTCGCATTTTAACATCTAATATATCATGATTTGGTCTTCATATTCTAAATATAAACAATCCTCCTTAGGAAACTACATATTTTTTTTTGTCTACAGCACTTAATGATGCATTCAAGAGTTCTGTTTTATAATCTTTTCATGCAACTGCTCATCAGCTTTGAAATAAGTGAACAGGAATTCAGTATTATCCTAATGACGAAATGGAGAAGTCCCTTCCCCACCCCCCCACAGGTTTATACTGCGCACAGTCATCTTTAAAATTCACGGTCTTTTCATCAAACTTACTCCTTCCTGTCAGTTTATAGGATTTTAAAGTACACACATGCACAGTATCCTTTATGTCCTTGGAGGGCATACTAATATCGTGTTCAAAGATTTCTGTGCTTTTGACTTTCACTTCCCACTCTAGTCTTTGTCCCTCTAATCTTGTAAGGACCTGGCATAAAAACAATGGAAATGCGTGGTTTCTTGTTCTTTTTGGTCATTCTTAAAGTAGTGGGTTTGTGTATAATGATATGCAATTTTCTTTTCCAAGGTAACCATAGAAACAATTTCAGTAGTGTATAAGGAGCTTTAGAACGGAGATGACTGAAACAACAATAGATCTCCTACATTAGGGAGAAAACTTGTTTCCTCCCTCCAGTAAATTAGGAAGGTAGGTTTTATCTATAGGATCTATAGAGAATTTTTTTTTAACCATGTAAAAATATTTTAAACCCAATGAGAATAGGAAACTTGATTATATCAACTAGTATCAAACCACCCTAAGGTATCAGGAACTTCAGGTGTATGGTTATAAAAGTTGAGGTTTTAAGAAATAGAAGTTTAATATTTAAAATAACAAATGAATCACTTTTCCAAAACTTGTTGCTAGAAATCACTCTAATTTGTCACAATTTGCATCAGTAGATGATTAGTCCAAAAATAAGAATACTTGTAAAGCTCAGCCCTAGGCCATCAGGCTGCCCTGCATTGATCTATACCAAACATTTGCTTTGCTATATACTGATGTTATCCAGAATTTACCAAAGGAGGCTCCACTCTAAACTTTTACTATTAATCAATTTTCATTAACTAGGCAACATTCAGAATACTGGCTTATTTTTTGCTAATGACAAAAGTGTAGGTTTAGGTATTTGACCAAGAGCTCAAAGCAGTTCGTGTGCTAGTGTGACAGAGCCATGCCAACTGTCCTTCCAGGCAAGGATACAGCTTGTCAGAGGTAGACGTACTCATGTATGGCACAGGGGGACAGAAGGTAAAGCATCTGTCAAGGTGAATGCAAGTGCAATGTATGGCTCTCCTAGCCTGAGAACATGTCGTGGTCAGACAACATTTCAAGCAATGTAGCATACTGAGAAATGTGGAGGAGGAAGAGGTAGATATGAAGGAAAGCAGAAGGCAGAAAGCACATACTATCATCAACCACAGGTAGTCACTTATTTTAGTGTGTTTGCACCCACATAGAGAAGGGCAGACCAGTATGCACGTTAGCAGTACCATTCACATTGTGACAAGGTGTATATATGCAGTTTTGCCTTTCTAACTTTTGCTTTTCCGCATAGTGGCATTTAAATGTAGTTGTAGTAAAAATCTTATTTTGTAGATTGAATCTGATTTAAACAATGGCCAATTACTGGAAATTTAATGTTTCTAATGTTAAAATCACCCGGTGTTGAAAAATTTAGGGGATATGTTTAGACACATGTAATTATTCCTTAGAAGATCACAGCAATGAAGTTACTAGGATAACTAGTTACATTTTAAAATATTTGATAAATTCAGTCAAGATTTTGACTGAAATAGTCTGCTAGGTTTCTTGGGTTCAGATATTTCATAGCTATCAGAAAATTTTAAACTTGAAACACTTTGGCAACCAAGTAAATCATGATCAACTGAGAATAGGTGTACTCACAGTATTGATGGGAAGACTGAGGTACAGAATAGTTCTTTTCTTGGTGACAGAATGAGGAAGTGGTGGAGCCAAGGTGAAGACCCAGGTGATCTGACTGAACCAGTTTTTTTTTTTTTTCTGTACATGCAAACTACTGTAAATGCATATATGGAGACATGTTTGATAATTCATACTATATCATATAGATTTCCTTCCACACATATACCATGTACACTTTACTACACAGGGTATAACCTAAGGACTTTTTCTGATCTTCTGGCATAGTAATTTTAGAGGGAGTTGCAGATCAATATTTGCATTTTTGTTGACAGAGGCATATTACCGCATTGCATAGATTGTTTTCTCTCCCCATGCTCCTCTTAATGGATATTTAGACCAATTCCAATCTTGCTGTTACAATGTTGCAATTCCAGATCTATGGATGTATGTGGTGCTGGATATTTTAAAGCATTAAAAATTTTAAGTGTTTATTATATGGTTTAATTCATTTATGTTTATAAGCTAATATACACAATTTTCAAAGTTAAATAAGAATCATCAGTCCCCACCTTACCACATCCTTACTCCAAATCCCTAATGCTCAGAGACAACTAATATAATCTCTTAGGGAAACTTTCTGTATTTACTTCCCTGTCTCCAATTAATATGTTTATACCACTTACACTATTACTTGATTTTTCTTACCCTAGTAAATGATGATTCAGCTTTTTGGCCCATTCATGCTCACCACCCCCACAAAGCACAGGTACTCATATAAGCTTATGTTCTTAAACTTGCAATAGGCAGGTCACGATATTAGTATTTAATTCTAACAGCTCATATGTTTAAGTAGAAACTGTTTTCTTGGACTTTGCATTTATCAGCTCAGTTTAAGTTAATTTACCACTAACTGTCCCAATTTCCGAAGGAAGTCTGTAACCACTTTCTCCAAGCTGGGGCACCTGAGTTCTTCCTTTGATGCTCCTTCCTTCCTGTCCTCACCTGGACTGCTCATGCTGAAGGCCTCCTGCCCTGCTTTCCTCCTGCAGCACCCACCCTCCTGGGTTTGGACCCTACTATTCTCTTTGGGCACATTCACCTCAAGTAGTAACCTAAGAAAGGGTAATTTGGAGGTACTCTTGTATATTTATGTGTTTGAAAAGGTCATTTTACTATCTTAACATTTCATTAATAATTGAATTTTTTAGGTAGTTATCTTTCTCTTGAAGTATCTTCCCAGGGGTCTCCCAGCTTCCACTGTCTCACGTTATAAATCTGACGCCTTTCTGGTTCTTAATTCTTTGTACAGCAACTTTTTTTTTTTTTAACTTTTAAGACCTTTTGATTGTTTCCCTATTCTCAAGTTTCATAATAGCATGTCTTGGTGTGGGGTCTTTCTTCCTTGTTTTACGGGGGCCCAGGGAGCACTTGCAAAGCAGAAGGGAGTACCCTGCAGTTCTTGAGATTTTTATACTGTTTCCTAATTTTCTCTCCTACAATTTCATGTGTTTTAATTTTTTTAAAAAAGATGTTATTTATTTGACAGAGAGAGAGGTAGCGAGAGCAGGAGCACAAGCAGGGGGAGTGGGAGAGGGAGAAGCAGGCTTCCCGCCGAGCAGGGAGTGTCTCGTGGGGCTCAATCCCAGGACCCTGGGATCACGATCTGAACTGAAGGTAGACGCTTAATAACTGAGCCACCCAGGTGCCCCTCATGTGTTTTAATTCTTATTAGCATGGTATAAACCTTATTGAACTATTTTTCTCTTTGATCTAATTCTTGATCTTTCAGTTTAATCTTCTGAGCTTTAGGTGTCTAGAACTTATAACAGCAAGTTTGTACCCTTTGACCAACATCTCCCTATTTCCTCCACCACCCTCAGCCCGTGGCAACCACCATTCCACTGTTTCTCCAAGCTCAACTATTTTAGACTCTACATAAGTGTTATCACTCAATATTGGTCTTGTGTGTGTCTGGCTTATAGATAATACACTTCAAATTCATCTGTATCATTGACAAATGGCAGGATTCTTTAAGGCTAGTATTCCACTTGTGTACAGGACAGTTTCTTCTTCCATTTAGCCATTGACACTTAGGTTGTTTCTATATATTGGATATTGTGAATAATGCTGCAATGAACATGGGAATATAGCTATGTGTTTAAGATATGGATTTCAATTCCTTTGGATAAATACCCAGAAGTGGGACTGCTCAAGCATAGGGTAGTTCTATTTAATTTGAGTGAACTCCATATGGTTTTCCATAACAGCTGTCAAAATTTACATTCCCACTAAGAGCTTTCAAGAGTTCCTTTTCTCCACATCCTTGCCATCCTAAGTGTTCTCACCATACATAATCGTAACTAAGGTAAAGGATAGGTCAGTTTCTGGTCATCATCACACAAGGTATACTTACATATACTTACATTAAAAACCACATTGTATACCTTAAATCTACAGTGTTTTTTTCATTTACATCTCAATAAAGCTAGAATAAAAACTGAAATTAAAAAAAGGTGGTAGAGATGCAAGTACATCCGAATGTCTCCTAATTGTCCTTAAGCATGTAAGGTAAAATGAGAACCATCAGAATTATTAAGTACTAAAATTATGCTGATACTATGGAACCCTGAGTCCAGATGCAGAAGTCAACAGAGGAGATGCACATTCTATTTTCTCTCATCTTGCAAATCTTTCAGCACATGAGATGCTCTGCAACTTTTATTGATCTTTCCGTAGACTTTCACCCTAAGAGACCACCAATACTTAAGTTAATGTCAATAGACACAGGAAAATGATGCCAATAAAAATCTTAAAACCCCCAGGGGGGTTGGGGTCAACAGCAACAATTTCCTTGCAGGACAGATAAATTTGAGAGACCAAAAATGTTTTGTTTTGTTTTTAACTTGGACTTTCACGATTTGATAATTTGAAATACTCTTGATATATAAACATGCCACACACACCATATGCACACAGAGAATGTATACATGCTACATATATATATATATATGTATACATTTCTCTATTTTGAAAACTTGCCAAGATAGAAAAAAAAGTATGTTTTTATGCCTTTCCAGTTTTTTTTTTTTACAACTTTAAAATGGTCTCAATTGATTCCATCCTTTAAGTTTTTATAGGAACACTTCATTATGAAGTATTTAAGTTATTTGAACATAGTCCTCCCGAAAGATATTGGTCTTTTAATAAAAACTATAATGTATCAGGTAATCCCTTCACTTCGGTGTGTTATGTGTGCAAACCCATTATAGATGCCCTTCCTGCGTAGCTTCCACTGAATCTTCGTTTTACATTTAATGGCCCTATTAGGCAATCACCTGCTTTTAGATTTTGTGCCCTCACTTCATGGCACCTTTGTGACCCATGCATTTGTAAATTGACAAACATCAAATGTGTTCTCTAAGGGAAGTCTTCATTTGAAATTGTGTACTGTTCCTATTTAGCCAAATGTCCTTGTTAGTTCCTACATAATTTTACAAATTGTCAACTCAAACCGCTGCGCTCCGTTTAAATGTGCAGTTTTTTAAAATTAATCAGCAAAATGGTATCTCTACACTCTTGTTTACTGCAGTTGAATGTGATTTCAAGGTCCCTGGTGGAAGTTTGTCAAAAGCAGACATCTGAGAAGTAAGGATACAGTCAATCTTGATTCTACACATCAGTGTTTATTAAGTGTTAACAGCAACAATTTAGAAAAACAAAGTTATAGAGGACCGACCCTAACCTACTGAATCAGACTCAGGGATCCAATACTTCGAAGTGTCACTTTTTTTATAATCACTTCATGCAGATCTTATGCATCTTAAGTTCTCAAAATTCCTACCTTGGGAATCCAAATTCTGTCCTTAGATCAAATTAGATGATGAGAAAGCTGCCCACCGGGATCGCTCTCTTTAGCCTCCGTGTGCTTCTGCTGTGCTGAATACAGATAAATGACAAGGTATCATCTGTTTCTATTGACAGGGGATAGAAACATTGCCTTATAAAACTCACTATAATTAACCTGGGGATATTAAAGATAGAGAGCATTTACTCTTTTTGTGGCTCCTGAGAAAATATTTCTCTTAAGCCCCCATAAGATTTAAGAGGCCTTGTGTAACTTTTCTACACATTTTAGGTTTTTTTAAAATGCATTTTAGATTTGATGTATATTTAATTATTCATTCCACAAAAAACTTTGCTAAAAACATATTGTGGCAAGGTGATAGGTTAGGTGAAATTTAACATACTCAGAACTGTTACAAACTAACAACTGAGTCTACCCTGCCTCCTTCCCTGTACTACCCATATCCACATTGGAGGAAAAGAAAGGGGATTCGTGATGAAAGTTCGACTTTTATTTTTTAATACTGAGGAAAAGCAAACTTTTAGAAGCCACAATCTATTTAGCCCTACAATGAAACAATAAGCATTATGTTGGAAACCAGGATGGGACATTGTATTTCCATAATGCTCTGTCCTTCCCTGCCTTTCCAAGACTGCTACATAGACAAGGATGACTGATTACAGTGGTGGTTTTCTTTCACTTTAACCACTGCTGGTGTGGTTACTAGAAGTTGGGTTTTCAAGGACATACAGATCAAATCTGGTTGTCTTTATAAATAGCTATGTGTACCTCAGGCAATATGTATACTCTTGCACACATGCATTGTCATGAATACATGGTTTCTAGGCTTCTTTTGCAAATATGCAGAGTGCGTTTTTAAAGTGTAAGCCCTAAGTCAGATCTCACTGTCTGTGAGAAGATAAATCTAATCATGTGTGATGACACGGGAGGGCTGAATCGAAGACTTAAACAGCACACAATTTTCACACTTAAAACTCAGGTAATCTTTTAGGGGAATTTTGAGTTTTCCACAGTGTATCAAAATTTAAAAAATTTTATGGGCACCTGGGTGGCTCAGTTGGTTAAGCATCTGCCTTTAGCTCAGGTCATGATCTCAGGGTCCTGGGATCAAGCCCCACATCGGGCTCCCTGCTCAGCGGGGAGCCTGCTTCTCCCTCTCCCTCTACCTGCTATTCTCCCTGCTTGTGCTCTCTATGTCAAATAAATAAAATAAAATAAAAAATTAAAGTTTTATTATGGTTAAGAACTAATATCCATTATTTGTATACTCTGTTTCACCTCACTAGAATTGCTGAGTTTCTCTTAGGCACATTTCTTGATAGTCTATAAATGCTCACCCCTTTTTATTTCTTAAAAATCAGATTTTCCACCTTTTGAGAATTTGCAATGTTTTTCTCTATGTTTATAAGAGGAAATTGCGATGTTCATCTAATATCTTGAAACAAAATTTGACCATGATCATTCCATGGCAACAGTGTCAGAAATTTCTTCACTTTCCATGTATGATGGTCTTTGTTTTTCATATATATGCACATAGAAGTTTTTTAAATAGCAATTTCCAATCATGAGAACTTTCACATTTTCCTAATGGACAAGGGCTCATGGGACTACCAAAGAATACCCTCAGATGATTTTATTTATCCTTTTCTGAGACACATAACCAAAAAAATTTAGCCCCAAGATTCACATAGATCGCAGCGCTATAACCTTAAGTATTATTTCTCTGTAGACCCTTTGTTAAATACTCACACTCAAAAATAGAAAATCCAGCTCTTACAGAGTACATTTGGAATGTTTGCCTCACATAGGAAAATATTACTCTTATGAACTTAGATTCTTTAAGGATTCATTTGCATTTCTTTCCAATTACATACAACTTGTGCAGATAATAGCATTTTATACTATAAAACTGAAATAAAAATAAACACCTAAGTGTTGCATACTGGAGAATGTCATTTTCAGATAACCTGGCCTTCACAGGGCCTTTTAAGAAATCCTTGAACAATTTGCTTATACCTATATCATGTGATATGGATACAATATCCTAGGCTAGATTGAGTGTATTTTAGTTGAGATTATAACAGATTCTAAAGTCCTTGTAAAAGATTTTGCTTTATCTGCCTTTGTGGACCCTTGCATGATAACTTGGACTATTTAGTTTAGGATTATTCCACTCCAAACGAGTAACTATTGGCAGTATAATGGAAAACTCCACTCAATCATTTACTCAGGGTTCCTTCTACCAGTTAGCTACTGAGCACCTTTAGTATGCCATACATTGTGCTGGTGGCTGAGATGAGTAGTGCCCAAATACTGCTGTGTCCAAGTCATCTGAAGTCTGTGGTTAGGACTGCTGTAAACTTCCCAAATATCATTATCTCTGTCTGCTTAGTAACAGAACCCTGATTTAACTCAGGACAACAATGTCTTCAAGTAAAATACAGCGATGTATTTCTCATCGCTGTTTGTAGCTCGGAAAGACCAATTTGATTTAAACAGAAGTCATGGGTTCAAGAATCCAGGGAATGCCTTGAAGAAGTCATCTTGAGCAGGAAGGCATCTTTTTCCCTTGCTAATCCTCTTACACAGAATGCAGGGCATGGAAATAAGTTACAGGATCCATTGTGTTACCTTCAGGATGAAAGCCATGTTCTAAGAACAACTGAATAGATAATGTCTAGTGATTTGGGGATACACTGTATAAGCACTGAGATACTGGACTTCTTTTAAGTGAAAAAATAAACTTTTAATCTGTATAAGACACCAAAGAAGATTGTTGTGAGTTTTTATTTCCTCACGCTATTGCACTTTCCTTTACTCTCTCTCTGGGCCACTGCCAGGCAACAGACTGCTTCATCAGCAGCTTGATCAAAACGACCTAAGTCTGGTGAAGAAACCATTTAATCACTCCCAGTTCCTGGGCAGTGATCAACTCCATCAACTGATCAATTCACCTCTGCTCTCCTGGGAGATGGGAAGGTTCTCACCTGGTCCCAAAGCACTCCTGTCTTTCCCGGGAGACCTCATAACTGTTTGGCTGAGACTATGCTCTTGGTGAGTTAACACGAACACTGGGGAACAGATGAACCTTTGTGCAGAGGTAGTTTTTATTCACATTTTTCATGAGGAGATTGCTGCACATTTTTTTTAATATGTTACATTAATCACCATACATTACATCATCAGTTTTTGATGTGTTCCATGATTCATTGTTTGCATATAACACCCAGTGCTCGATGCAGAAGGTGCCCTCTTTAATACCCATCACCAGACTAACCCATCCTCCCACCCCCTTCCCCTCTAGAACCCTGTTTGTTTTTCAGAGTCCATAGTCTCATGGTTAGTCTCCCCCTCCAATTTCCCCCCTTCATTCCTCTGCTCCTGCTATCTTTTTTTTTTTTTTTAACATATAATGTATTATTTGCTTCAGGGGTACAGATCTATGATTCAACAGTCTTGCACACTTCACAGCACTCACCATAGCACATACCCTCCCCAATGTCTATCACCCAGCCACCCCATCCCTCCCACCTCCCACCACTCCAGGGACCCTCAGTTTGTTTCCTGAGATTAAGATTTCCTCATATCAGTTAGGTCATATGATACATGTCTTTCTCTGATTGACTTATTTCACTCAGCATAATACCCTCCAGTTCCATCCACATCGTTGCAAATGGCAAGATTTCATTCTTTTTGGTGGCTGCATAATATTCCACTGCATGTATATATATACACACACACACACCACATCTTTATTCATTCATCTGTCGATGGACATCTTGGCTCTTTCCACAGTTTGGCTATTGTGGACATTGCTGCTATAAACTTCTGGGTGCATGTACCCCTTCGGATCCCTACATTTTTATCTTTGGGGTAAATACCCAGTAGTGCAATTGCTCGATCATATGGTAGCTCCATTTTCAACTTTTTGAAGAATCTACATACTGTTTTCCAGAGTGGCCGCACAAGCTTGCATTCCCATCAACAGTGTAGGAGGGTTCCCCTTTCTCCGCAACCCCACCAACATCTGTCATTTCCTGACTTGTTAATTTTAGCCATTCTGGCTGGTGTGAGGTGATAACTCATTGAGGTTTTGATTTGGATTTCCCTGATGCCGAGTGATGCTGAGCATTTTTTCATGTGTCTGTTGGCCGTTTGGATGTCTTCTTTGGAAAAATGTCTGTTCTGCCCATTCCTTGATTGGATCATTTGTTCTTTGGGTATTGAGTTTAAGAAGTTCTTTATAGATTTTGGATACTAGCCCTTTATCTGATATGTCATTTGCAAATATCTTCTCGCATTCTGTAGGTTGACTTTTGGTTTTGTTGACTGTTTCTTTTGCTGTGCAAAAGATTTTATCTTGATGAGGTCCCAATAGTTCATTTTTGCCCTTGCTTCCCTTGCCTTTGGCAATGTTTCTAGGAAGAGGTTGCTGCTTGTGTTCCCCTTTAGGATGTTGATGGACTCTTGTCTCACGTTTAGGTCTTTCAACCATTTTGAGTCTATTTTTGTGTGTGGTGTAAGGAAATAGCCCAGTTTCATTCTTCTGCATGTGGCTGTCCAATTTTCCCAATACCATTTATTGAAGAGACTGTCTTTTTGCCATTGGACATTCTTTCCTGCTTTGTCGAAGATGAGTTGACCATAGAGTTGAGGGTCCATTTCTGGGCTCTCTATTCTGTTCCATTGATCTATGTGTCTTTGTGTCAGTACCATATTGTCTTGATGATGACAGCTTTGGAATAGAGCTTGAAGTCCAGAATTGTGATGCCACCAGCTTTGCTTTTCTTTTTCAACATTCCTCTTGCTATTCGGGGTCTCTTCTGGTGCCATACAAATTTTAGGATTATTTGTTCCATTTCTTTGAAAAAAGTGGATGGTATTTTAATGGGAATTGCATTGAATGTGTAGATTGCTCTAGGTAGCATTGACATCTTCACAATATTTGTTCTTCCAATCCATGAGCATAAAAAATTTTTCCATTTCTTTGTGTCTTCCTCAATTTCTTTCATGAGTATTTTATAGTTTTCTGAGTATAGATTCTTCGCCTCTTTGGTTAGATTTATTTCTAGGTATCTTATGGTTTTGGGTGCAATTTTAAATGGCATCGACTCTGTAATTTCTCTTTTTTCTGTCTTGTTGTTGGTGTAGAGGAATGCCACTGATTTCTGTGCATTGATTTTATATCCTGCCACTTTACTGAATTCCCGTATGAGTTCTAGCAGTTTTGGGGTGGAGTCTTTTGGGTTTTCCACATAAAGTATCATATCATCTGCAAACAGTGAGAGTTTGACTTCTTCTTTGCTGATTCGGATGCCTTTTATTTCTTTTTTTCTCATTTGCTGTGGTGATAGTGGACATGCCTGCCGTGTTCCTGACCTTACGGGGAAAGCTCTCAGTTTTTCCCCATTGAGGATAATATTCACTGTGGGTTTTTCATACATGGCTTTTATGATATTGAGTTATGTACCCTCTGAAGAGTGTTGATCAAGAAAGGATGCTGTACTTTGTCAAATGCTTTTTCTGCATCTATTGAGAGGATCATAAGGTTCTTGTTCTTTCTTTTATTAATGTATTGTATCACATTGATTGATTTGCAGATGTTGAACCAAACTTGCAGCCCAGGGATAAATCCCACTTGGTCATGGTGAATAATCCTTTTAATGGACTGTTGGATCCTATTGGCTAGTATTTTAGTAAGAATTTTTGCATCCATGTTCATCAAGGATATTGGTCTGTAATTCTCCTTTTTGCTGGGGTCGTTGTCTGGTTTGGGGATCAAGGTAACGGTGGCCTCATAAATCGAGTTTGGAAGTTTTCTTTCCATTTCTATTTTTTGGAACAGTCTCAGAAGAATAGGTATTAATTCATCTTGAAATGTTGGTAGAATTCCCCTGGGAAGCCATCTGGCTCTGGGCTTTTGTTTGTTGGGAGATTTTTGATGACAGCTCCAATTTCCTTAGTGGTTATAGGTCTGTTCAGGTTTTCTATTTCTTCCTGATTCAGTTTTGGTAGTTAATACATCTCTAGGAATGCATCCATTTCTTTCAGATTATCTAATTTGCTGGCATATAGTTGCTCATAATATGTACTTATAATTGTTTGTATTTCTTTGGTGTTGGTTGTGATCTCTCTCATTCATGATTTTGTTGATTTGGGTCCTTTCTCTTTTCTTTTTGATAAGTCTGGCCAGGGGTTTATCAATCTTGTGAATTCTTTCAAAGAACCAGCTCCTTGTTTCGTTGATCTGTTCTACTGTTCTTTTGGTTTCTAGTTCATTGATTTCTGCTCTGATCTTTATGATTTCTCTTCTCCTGCTGGGTTTAGGCTTTATTTGCTGTTCTTTCTCCAGCTCCTTTAGGTGTAGTGTTAGGATGTGTATTTGAGTCCTTTCTTGTTTCTTGAGAAAAGCTTGTATTGCTATATACTTTCCTCTTAGGACTGCCTTTACTGGGTCCCAAAGATTTTGAACAGTTGTGTTTTCATTTTCATTGGTTTCCATGAATTTTTTTAATTCTTCTTTAATTTCCTGGTTGACCCATTCATTCTTTAGTAGGATACTCTTTAGCCTCCATGTATTTGAGTTCTTTCCAACACTTCCCTTGTGACTGAGTTTGAGTTTCAAAGCATTGTGGTCTGAAAAAATGCAAGGAATGATCCCAATCTTTTTGTACCGGTTGAGACCTGATTTGTGACCTAGGATATGATCTATTCTGGAGAATGTTCCATGGACACTAGAGAAGAATGTGTATTCTGTTGCTTTGGGATGGAATGTTCTGAATATATCTGTGAAGTCCATTTGGTCCAGTGTGTCATTTAAAGTCTTTATTTCCTTGTTGATCTTTGGTTAGATGACCTGTCCAGTTCAGTGAGGGGGGGGTGTTAAAGTCCCCCACCATTATTGTATTTTTGTTGATGTGTTTCTTTGCTTTTGTTATTAATTGGCCTATATAATTGACTGCTCCCACGTTAGGGGCATAGATATTTACAATTGTTAGATCTTCTTGTTGGATAGACCCTTTAAGTACGATAGAGTGTCCTTCCTCATCTCTTATTGCAGTCTTTGGTTTAAAATCTGATTTGTCTGATATAAGGATTGCCACCCCAGCTTTCTTTTGATATCCATTAGCATGGTAAATGGTTTTCCACCCCTTCACTTTCAATCCGGGGGTGTCTTTGGGTCTAAAATGAGTCCCTTGCAGAGAGCGTATCAATGGGTCTTGTCTTTTTATCCAATCTGATAGCCTGTGTCTTTTGATTGGGGCATTTAGCCCATTTACATTGAATTGCCTGTAAGGTGACTGTTACTGTATATTGTCTGTGTTCCTTTCTGGTCTATGTTGCTTTTAGGCTCTCTCTTTGCTTAGAGGCCCCTTTCAGTATTTCTTGTAGGGCTGGTTTCATGTTTGCAAATTTCGTTAGTTTTTGTTTGTCCTGGAAGCTTTTTCTCTCTCCTTCTATTTTCAATGACAGCTTAGCTGGATATAGTATTCTTGGCTGCATATTTTTCTCATTTAGTGCTCTAAATATATCATGCCAGTCCTTTCTGGCCTGCCACGTCTCTGTGGATAGGTCTGTTGCCATTCTGATGTTTCTACCATTGTAGGTTACAGATCTCTTCTCCCGAGCTGCTTTCAGGATTTTCTCTTTGTCTCTGAGGCTCGTAAGTTTTACTATTAGATGTTGGGGTGTTGACCTATTTTTATTGATTTTGAGAGGGGTTCTCTGTGCCTCCTGGATTTTGATGCCTGTTTCTTTCCCCAAATTAGGGAAGTTCTCTGCTATAATTTGCTCCAATATACCTTCTGCCCCTCTCTTTCTTCTTCTTCTGGGATCCCAATTATTCTAATGTTGTTTTGTCTTATGGTATCGCTTATCTCTCGAATTCTGCCCTCATGATTCAGTAGTTGTTTATCTCTCTTTTTCTCAGCTTCTTTATCTTCCATCATTTGTTCTTCTATATCACTAATTCTCTCTTCTGCCTCATTTATCCTAGCAGTTAAAGCCTCCATTTTTGATTGAACCTCATTAATAGCCTTTTTGATTTCGACTTGGTTAGATTTTAATTCTTTTATTTCTCCAGAAAGAGTTTCCCTAATAACTTCTCTGTTTTTTCAAGCCCAGCTAGTATCTTTAAAATCATCATTCTGAACTCTAGTTCCGACATCGTACTGATGTCTGTATTGAGTATGTCCCTGGCAGTTGGTACTACCTCTTGTTCTTTTTGTTGAGGTGATCTTTTCTGTCTTGTCATTTTGTCCAGAGGAGAATAGATGAATGAGGGAACAAAATTCTAACAAGGTACCAATGTCCCCAGAAAATATACTCTAAACAAATCAGAAAAGACCTGAAACTGGGGGAAAAGAAAGGGAAAGAAAGAAAAAAGAAAGAAAAGATAAAAACTAACAAGAATAGAATAAAACAAAACAATATGATCAAATATGATCAGGCTGGTGCATAGATCAGTGCCACACACTAGCTTTTGTGTGTATTTTGGTCTGTTAGAAGAACGTGCCTCCCAAAATTTTAAAGAAAAACTTATATATGTACAAAAATAAGGGTTAATACGATGAAAGGATGGAATATGACTGTAAAGATGAAAATTATAAGAGGAATTGATAACAAGTTGTTTGAAAAATAAAGAAGAGGATTTAAAAAAAAAAGGAAAAAAAAAGGGAGAAAATGTGATCAGGCAGGAGACTAGAACAAAGCCATACACTAGAGATTTAGGGTATATTTTGATCTGTTAGAAGAAACTGTATCTCAAAATTTTAAAGGGAGAACAACTTATATATATATATGCCAAAAATAAGGGTAACTACTATGAAGGGATAGAATATGACTCTAAAAATGAAATTAAAAAAATTTTTTAAAAAGGGATTGATGAGATGTTGGTTGAAAAAGGGAAAAAGAAAAATTCAAAAAAAAAAGAGAAAGTTAAAAAAAAATTAACTTTGAAAGACTAAAGAATCATGGTAAAAAAGCCATGAATTCTATGTGCAGTATTCCCCTAGCGCTGGAGTTCTCCTGTTCTCATTGATCAGTAAACTTGGTCTTGGCCTGCTGGCTGTTGTGCTGATCTTCTGGGGGAGGGGCCTGTTGCCGTGGTTCCCAAATGTCTTTGCTGGAGCGGAATTGCCCCGCCCTTGCTGGGTCTGGCTAAGTAATCTGCTCGGGTTTGCTCTCAGGAGTTTTAGTTCCCTGCAAGCTTTCCATACAGCTTTGTAGGACAGGAATGAAAATGGCAACCTCCCAATCTCCACCCCAGAGGAGCTGGGAACGCAGGACCCCACTCCTCAGTGCACCCCCAGAGAAAAGCCATCAATCACTCCTGTCTCCCTGGTCTCCGGCCACACTTCGTGCTCACCCGGCCTGTGACGGAGCGTTTCTATCTCTGGCACCCGACCCCTTGTGGAGTCTCCAAACCCAGCAGATCCCTGCGGTGAGCTCCCGCGCCGCTCTTCCTAGGGGAGGAAGTGGAGTCTCCTCGGATCTGCCGCTTGTTGGGTCCCTGCTGGAGGAGCAGTGGCCTGACTGGGCCATGGATCCTGGTATATTGCAACCCCGAGCTGAGAGCCCACGCCTGGGCTCCGTCTCTGCAGCTGGCTTCCCCGCTCTAATACCTGGGAGCTCTGCCGCACTCAGGCACCCTTGGTCTTTCTGTGACCCCAAGGGTCCTGAGACCACACTGTCCCACGAGGCTTCCACCCCCACTTAGCCGCTGGAGCGATGTCCCTCAGCGGAGCTGACTTCTAAAAGGTCCGATTTTGTGCTCCGGGCCTCTAGCACTTGCCAGAAGTGGCGGACGGAGGCCCCCTCCCCCGCTGTCTATCCTCCCGAATATCGCCTCGGATTCATTTCTCCACACGTCCTACCTTCCAGAACGTGGTCGCTTTTCTGTTCAGAGTTGTTGCTCTTTTCTTCAATCTCCTGTTGAGTTCGTAGGTGTTCAGAATGGTTTGATCCCTATCCAGCTAAATTCCTGAGACCAGAAAAATCCAGGTCTTCTACTCCCCCGCCATCTTGCCCCACCCCCCCTCACTTGCTGCACATTTTATAAGAATTCCGTCTGTACCTTTTAACCATAAAAAGAGGTGTCAAGCTTCAGAAAAATAAAAATAAAATAAAAGATGTGGCCATGGAAGGAAATAAAAGAACCCTCATTCATGGTCAGTGGGAATATAAATTGGTACAGCTGCTGCGGGAGACAGTGTGGAGGAGTCTCCCAATGTTAAAGAGAGAACTACTCATGAACCAGCAATTCCACTTCTGGGTGTTTGCCTGAAGAAAATGAAAACACTAACTTGAAAATGTATATGCAGCCCCATGTTCACTGCAGTATTTAAGATAGCCAAGATATGGAAACAACCTGTGTCCATTGATGAATAGAGAAAATGTGATATATACAATGGATTTCTCTTCAACCTTTAAAAAAAGAATGAAATCTTGCCATTTGTGACACCGTAGATGGACATCAAAGGCATTATGCTAGGTAAAATAATTCAGAAAGAGAAAAATACTATAGGATCTCATATGTGGAGTCTAAAAATAAAAACTTATATCTAAAGAACAGATCATAGGTTGCCAGAGGCAGAAGGTTGGGGTAGGAGAAATGGGTGAAGGTCAAAAGTACAAACTTCCCATTATAAAGTCAGTCCTAGAAATGTAATATACAGCATGTGGAATGAATAGTATACTGCCTATTTGAAAGTTGCTCAGAGTACATCTTAATTTATCACAAGAAATTTTGTAAATAATGTACGTTGATGGATGTTCTGTCTTTGCTTAGGTAGGTAAGTGTTAGTAGGAAAAACTTTCTGGGCTTCTGAATCAAGGTTTTCCTGCTTTTCAAAATAGGAGTACTATTTCATTGCATTATTTTGTAAGTCAAAGAATGAAAAATAACCAAAACGGAGATAGTTGCACTTACTTAGCAGTTATGTTTGGCAAGGCAATATCCAAGTGATATTGTTGGAAAAGATACTGAACCTTCACATGCAACTACACGTAAGTGTACTACATAAGTATGCTTGTTACCACTGAAAAACATTTAAGTCTTTTCTATGTATCTAAGCATAGTTGTCATTTTTATAACATTTTTAGAAACATCTCTATTACAAGTATTCTTACACTAATCTCTACATGCATATAGTCGTCGGTCTTTAAACTCCTTGCTTGGTACATTGAAAATGTTATGTCAGTGAATGGAAGTTACACAGATTATGCAATGCATATAGAGGGAAGAACATTTGCAATAAAGATGCTTCTAAGAACACTACTTGCTTACTCTCTGGAGAACAGTGTTAAATCGGGCATTCATTTTACATTGAGGAACTGACCTTTTAAACGTGAGTGCTTGCAAGTAGTGCTAGCCAGGTTCCAAGGTCTCTCGTGTCATCATTTATTGAATCCATGCAAAGCTACCGGTCAGTTTTCTTTTACAGGCTAACACCTCTTAAACAGTGCTCCCTGTAGAGTTTTGCTAAAATGTTTGAGGATAACCTTAAGTACTGCCATTGTTGAGGTTCGCATTGTTGCTGCTGGAGCAAGTTCTGCCAGGGTTGTTACACTAGCTCAGTTGGTTTTTTCCTCTATTTGTTCATGATACTACTCTCCCAATTAGGGGGAAACCATTTTAAGAAAATAATTTTAATACACTATGGCACGTCAATGAAGGTCAAGAAAAGAGATCATCGAGGAAGGGATTATTTTCCCCTATGGAGTAAAAAAACTGCCTTCCTTCTAGAAGCTCCTATTCATATTTACCTATAATCTTAAGTAGACAAAAAATCTTCGGGGGGTGGGGAACTGAGGATGACCAACCTCTCTGGAAAAGATGTCTTCATGGTCTTTTGCTTCCTTTTAAATTTTTGTTTATATGTTTGGGTTTTTATTTATATGCCTACTTCCCTCTTTTTACAATAGTATGGTAGAGAGCATAATAACTTAAGTCATAGCTAATATTTCAAAGGTGGATATGAAGTCTTTCCAGCAAATATAGAGGAATTTTCAAGTATATTAATTTGGCTTTTTGCAATTACGCATATCTTCAGTGTGGATCCATAAAGACCTACTACAACTCTGAAATCTGTTTTATATTGAGTAATTTTCCATCAGTAAATTACCTTATTTTTTTCCCAGATGCATATTTTTTTTAAAAGATTTTATTTATTTATTTGAGAGAGAGAATGAGAGCACAAGAGGGAAGAGGGTCAGAGGGAGAAGCAGACCCCCCACTGAGCAGGGAGCCTGATGTGGGACTCGATCCCGGGACTCCAGGATCATGACCTGAGTCGAAGGCAGTCGCTTAACCAACTGAGCCACCCAGGCACCCATCTACCAGATGCATATTGATATTAATTTCCTATTGCCAAGAATTCCATTTGCTAAAATATGGAATTTTGATAGTTTACATCCAAGTAAATGGAATTTATTACTTGTAAACTAAAGCATTATTTCTTATGAAGTATGCATTAGAGCAGTGATTCTCAATTGGGACACTTTTTCAATTTGGCAAGATCTGGACACATTGTTTTATTGCATACCTGTGCACATGTGTGTATGTATGTGCTGACATCTAGTCCACAGAGGCCAGTGATCCTGCTAAACATCCTCCGATGTACAGGTAAACTCTCTAAAGTTGGTCTCAAGTGTTAGTAGTGTTGAGGCTGAGAAATCCTGTATTACTGTGATTGGATATTAAATGAAATTTGATGAAGTTTTCAATCCATAACTCAAATTTTCTATAAGATAAAAATATTTAAGATAGTTTTTATGGCATAAGAAATACCAGTCAAAAGTGCAGATCTAAATTTTCTACTAACTAAATTCATATAAAAGTGTAACATAAGGATAAATCACTTCAACAGGATACTCTAGAGAGCAGACTTCTTTGACTCGGAACTTGGTTGGTATTAAGGAAAAAGCTATTCCCTTCCCTAATGCAGAGAGAAAATCACCACCCCCCAAACCCCCCAAACAAAACCAAAAGAATCACAAAAACAAAAACACACAAACCCAACCTAAATATAAAAGATATTACATTATTTCTCTTTGTGGCCTAGGGATTGTTTCATAAAGCTGTTATTTGTTACAACCTATTTTAATTAAACATATCTTGACATATCTTAGAGTAAAATCTCATTAGTTTATAAAACACAGCCTAAAATTGATAAAGCTTGAGAAGAAATGTTTAAAATCATCATTTGGCAATAACCTTGACAAGGAGATAAAGTATCTGTTCAGTCTTTCTTCAAAGAACTTATGAATTAACTGATTATTGTTTAATAGAAAACGTTAAGCCTAGGGAAAGAAAAGGGAAGGCAAGTTTGCAAAACCACTTTTATGATTTCGAATTTCTTTTGAGTTTACATATGTGAAATTCAAGATTCCATGTTTTGAATCATTAATAACAAGTAAAAAAGAAGTTACAGGTTGTATCTTCTGTCAAAAAATAACACAAGAATAATTGCTATGGAAGTGATGAATTGACACCAACCATGTGAATATTCATTTATAGCAAATGAATAGATTTCCATGAGCTTCTGGTATTTGCTCATTATCCACATCTTCCCAAAATTCAATCAAGAACTATTATGGCTGTCACATAGTAATTGTCACTATTAGCTATAATATTTATATCTTCGTCACAATTATATGACCAGCTTCACAGTATTGTAAACTTTAGTATTTCAGAAGGAAGACTCTCAAATGTTAACTGATAAGATGTAATCAAAAAGTACTCTCATGGCTGTTAATTATGTCTTTTCTCTAAAAGGAACATGATCCAAGTGTGATGTTTTTGCCAAAGAATGAGTTTTCTGGTGTCAGTATGAAACTCCATTAAATATTTCTCTGAAGTAACTGGATTAATATGCTTCCTTTAAAGGAAGAAATGTAGTTACTTCTACACTATAATGGGATATTTTATTTTATTTCTTGTTTTTTTTTTTTGTTAGCATAACAGAGAAGAGTTTTGCATTGCAATTCAATAGTCAATTTGTATATCTCCATTGTTGGATCACATTAGCAAAGTAAGCTATGCTTCAATGCTATATGTCCAAGCAACCTAATTGAAGAAAATAAATTTCTATTAACAATGAAGACTGATGGGCCACCTGGGTAGCTCAGTCATTAAGCGTCTGCCTTAGGCTCAGGTCATGATCCCAGGGTCCTGGGCTCCCTGCTCAGTGGGAAGCTTGTTTGTCCCTCTCCCACTCACCCTGCTTGTGTTCCTTCTCTTGCTGTGTTTCTCTGTCAAATAAATAAATAAAAACTTAAAAAAAAGAAGAATCAAGACTGCAACCATATGTAGCCAACAGAAAGTGATCTGAGAAATGTAGCCAAGCTAAGTTGGAAATTACATCCAATTGTAAAGAAATGTTCCTTCCTCTTAGCATTATAATCTGCTTAACCAGTGGTTTTTATTTTGAAAGCAGGGGAATGATTTATGAAATGCAATCTTTCTGAAGTCTCAGTGTATCTACTGAATGATTACAGATGCTGTAGTACAAACAGGGTCCCAAAGATATATCAGATCAATCTTCCACAACCCGTCTCCCTTCCAACAGATATACAAAGGATGTCTGGAAAGTTTTCAGAGAACCAGTGCAAATAGAATTTGCCTAAGAGTTTCTAAGATAAAATAAATAGCTATATATAGTACACCTAGAGAGTAGTTGTTTGCGGTCTTTGTCTTCTATTTCTTCTATTTAATTTTTTAAACTGATGTTATTGTATCAAATTGTAATACTTGGGATCACTATATTACTTCTGTATTCCATAGCCTTTATTAATACTTATAAATTTAGTCTGGAGTATATGCACTCTAGGAGGGTGTAACAGGATCTATTTGCGTTTTTAATCTTAGAATTTCTATGTATTTTTATAGCATTCTTCAAAACCTTGGTTTTACTATAAACATACGTATTCATATATGAATACACATAATGAATATACATTCATTGGGGGTATGCTCAATGGAAACTTAGTCCTTGGATGTGAAGGTTTATGTTAGCATTCCCAATACTAAGTTCAAATTACACATGAAGTACTTCCCAAACCTACCTTCTAATCTTATCGCTGTACTTTTCTGGATAAATTCCCTGCATCTCTGAACACATTCCACACTTTCAAACTTCTGTGATTTCCTTAAAGCTGTTCCCTCAGCTTGATTTGTCTTCATGTCCGTCTCTTGCTGCCCATTTTTCCTATCCAGTTTTCAAAGCTTTACCTCAAGCCATATGTAATTCATTTGAAGAAGTTGAAAGAGTCTCAGAATTAGGGTAAAAATAAACATTTTAGCACAAAAATCTTGTGCGAGTTATATTTCACTGTGATTAGCCAAATGGACTTTCAGTAATGAGTACTGAAAAATAACAGGGGAGGTTAGTGTGCACAGCTTCTGGAATCTCATGTTCCTCACTAGACACACAATTTGTTGGCCACGGAATTCTGCCTTTCCCAGATAAGCTCCTGCCAACTGGAATTGTCTGAGTGGGCACATACCAAGACTTTTCATGCAGTTTTTGAAATAGGACTTACCAAGGCAAATCACCTAGACTGGACACTCAGTCCCAGGTTCAGTTTCCTACCACACCACCGGTGATGATTCATGCCGAAGTCAAAAGTAAAACTAAGGACACATTATGAGCACACCATTCTTTTCCTGTTTTCTAGCCTTACACTGTAGTTCTCTAACGCTCCTTTCAAGCTGGAAATACTTAGGATATAATGTATATTTTGTCAACCTAGTCTTACACATAAAAATCAAGTAGAAAAACTATTGTTCACATTTAATATAAAAGGTAATATTATGGCAAGAACTGCACAATTTTACCTCAAAAGCAGGAAAACAGAATATTTCATTTTTTAAAATATGTTTCCCTTTATAATACCCTGTCCTAACAAGTTACTATATTATATATGGCACAGTACCGGAGATCAGAAATGCTATTGTTTTTTAAAGATTTTATTTATTTATTTGACAGAGAGAGAGCGAGAGAGGGAACACAAGCAGGGGGAGCAGAGCAGAAGAGGGAGAAGCAGGCTCCCTGCTGAGCAGGGAGCCCAATGCGGGACTGCATCCCAGGACCCTGGGATCATGACCTGAGCCGAAGGCCGATGCCTAACGACTGAGCCACCCAGGCACCCCCAGAAATGCTATTTTTAAGAGGGAAATTATGAAATTATTCTCACTGAAGACTTTATGATTGTAGATTTCAATATTGAGTTGCTCACATTTCAGTATGTACTAGAATGTAGTCTCTACATAATTACAGGTTTTGTATTTTTGGTATGACTTTTCTAGTCCTTTGTATCTCTAATGAGCTATAGCTCTTTTCTGAATAGATTTAGCTCTTTTTAGAAAGAGGGAAACCCCTAAAACTCTAAACACTAATATTATGCACTAACAAAAGAAAGGCAAACTTTGATTGCCAAAGGTACACCTTCCCCCCCCCATACTTGGTTAGTGAAAAGACTGAATTATGGAGTAAGTCTGGAGGCTTTTAATTTCTGTACAGTAATTCAAACTATAACAAAAAGGTTGATAAGCTGGGAAGAATGAATAGCTTGAGATTTACAATAGGCATATTATTTATATATTTAAAAAGATCATAAAGTAGTTAAATTCATTTATTCTCCTGAATAAGCATAAGTATATTCAATATTATTTGTGTTTTATGTTATCAGGTTTTAGTTTAAATCTCAGGTGCAGAGATTTGATCGAAACCTCAGTCCATGTCACATTATCCAAGATGATCTATAAGAGGGTTCCTCTTCCATTCCAATGCTACTTTATGCTAACTCAGAGGCATCTACTCATAAAATTCATATATAGTTCATCTAATAGGATTTATGTACATTTAGGCTATAAATCTTATTCTTTTTAAACTTTTATTCGGTAAATATGGATACATTTTAAAAACACATTAATGACATCTGGTGTATTCCATCTCATTATCCCATAATATTCTGAAATATGCATCTATTGTCTTCTAGTTCTAGTGATGGAAACATAAATGAGTCCAGGCTACCCAAGTGCCCCTGCAGTAAAGATCCTTATATGTGAGCTTTCACTCCTTAGAGTGACCCCTGCAGTCATACTGGAAGAGGGATAGTTGGGTCCCAAGGTCTACACATTCTTAATTTAACTAACTACTGGCAGATTGCCCTACAAAAAAGGCATTGCAATAGAAACTATCACCATCAGTGACATTTCTTCAGATTTAGCATTTGTTATTATCGGACTTTTAAATTTTGTCTATTTGACAGATGTAATATGGTAGTTTATGTTGTGACTTTTCACCTTTCTAATTTTTAGCCTTTTGGATTTTTGTATATGCATATTAACTCCCTCCACTTTGATTTCCTGTCCTTTTAGATGCACAGTAATTCTTAGACTTCTAGATATTCAAGACTGTTATATGTTGTAATTATCACTCATTTCCATATACCTTATAAACATGTTGAGGCTTTCTCATGACAGGAATTCCTAGTTTTCTTATGACATCTAATAATTTTCCTCACCTAGGGTGATATGTGGGAGAAAAAGAGGATCATGGCTGACTTGTTTATATGATGCTCTTATCAGTTTTCTTCAGACATTTTAGCATTGCTTGGCATTAGCTCCTGGACTCCTCTCAGAATCACTATAGTGTCCTTTATCCCAAGTGTCACATTGGCCAATTAATTATTTACCAGGGAAATTGTGGGGGGGCGGGGTGGTCATAAAACAAAACATTTTTGCTTTCCAAGTATTTCTCATTTTTGATCTGAAATTCAGAAACCTGTATTTGCCTCCTATAATCACCAGTGCTGCCTTCTAATGAGGGAGCCAAATATCCACCAACAGTCTGAGGTCTCTCTAGGAATTACCACAGATTCACATGCATTTTTTTTTAACCCAACCACTGCCAAGGATGCATGTAAGGAGTAAGTCCAAATAATGAAATTTTACTGTAAAACTAATAAAAGCCCTTGCCATTCTCTTTTATTCTCATTTAAATGTAATAAATTGCAAAGCTCAAAGACCTAATTAACCAATTACTTATCCTTTGTTATATGTCGAAACTGAGTCACTCTTGAGTAGTCTGTTAAATACAAACCGAAATGAATTTTCCATAGATATCTACAAATTTTTTAGAACACTTTTGTGTACTAAAAACTAGGACTATAAAATGACTTAAAGGTATAGTACAGAAAATCATTATTTAAATTAAGATTTAAAGATCTCGATTAGATAACACATAACTGATATTCAGTAAGTTAGAATATTTCATTTCATAGTTTTCCATTGGTACTTAAGTCAAAAACATGTCTTAATCATACTTAAATTTTCCTTAAAGACACAGGTTTTGCACTTTGACTTCTATCTGCTACTTAGAGACATCCAATTTATGCTCATTAAATGTTTAAGAGTTCATATGTCTAAAGTAGTACACTTTAGTGAGAAAGGTTTGTTATAGAAATCACAGAAAATCTAAAAGATTTTTAAGAATTACTTAGAAAGTTATAACTCGTCTTTTAAAGTAGGACAAGAAGCTATTTAAATTAAGATGGGAGGCCTTAGGGTGCAGTGAATATTTTAATTGCATATTTAATTAGAAATATGCTAGAGAGGTAGTGTTTAGTTTAGCTGAAGCTCATGGGTCTTGGCAAAACATTTTTTTTCTAACTAATATTTTCTTTTGCCATTTTAGAAATTAGATGGAGCTGAATAGAATTTAATTTTGTTGCTATTCATTATGAAAGGATTAGAACCTTTTATTTTCTTATGGAAAATGAGTTGACAGGTTTATTCTCTTTTTAATTATCCTTGAAACTTAGTACCTTGAAACATTTGACAGTTCAGGAAAGATTAAAAGAGCATCTAGATTGTATAAACTACAATGTCTTCTATATGTTTTTACCACTTAACCCACAGTTTCAGTATCTGGGTAGTAAGTACCGCCATTAAGAGTGGAGAAAGTATGAAGCCTATGAAGTAAAATTAACTGGACTGTATTGCTTTATGTGAAGGAGCTGCAGTATTAACAAGGAATAAGATTCCTATGCTTATCATATTGTACTAGCCAGAAGTTTTGTCCTAGGATGTTTAAGATAGTCTGTTTTCTGCACTGTTTAATACCACCTATTTCAAATTTTTTATTTAAGATGTTATTTATTTGCAGAGAGAGAGAGAGCATGTGCACACAAGCAGGGGGAGCGGCAGGCAGAGGGAGAAGCAGACTCCTCGTTGAGCAAGGAGCCCAATATGGGACTCGATCCCAGGACTCTGGGATCTTGACCTGAGCCAAAGGCAGCCACTTAACCGACTGAGCCACCCAGGCATCCCAATACCACCTACTTCAATGGAGAATGGAAGCTAAGTGAGTCCATCTCTGACTGCACAGTTTTTACTGTCACAGCATTTTCTATTCTGGGCAAAGTTGAAAGCATATAACTGCTCAAGGGGTTCTAGATTGTACCCAGTTGTACATTCTTTGTTATCCTGAAAGTTTATCATTTACTGAGACACCTGTGAGTATCAACTCTTATCATGATGGTCTTTCAGGAGGTCTTATCTTTTCAAAATGCAATGCTCAGTGTCATGAGATACTGATAGGCACCTGGGTAGATGAGAAGATACACTTCCCTTCCATCATTATTGGCATTCCTCTGTGTTTAGAAATAAATGTACTCCTGGAGCATAAAGCAAGCTACGTGGAACTGGGAAGCATCAGAAAGGAAATTCAAGAGGTAGAATGCATAGCTATGGCAAGAACTTGAAGAATTTGGCTCAATTTCAATGGATTAAATAATGGGTTTCTGGCTTGTTGAGGATGGGTTTATGGCAGGGGGTGTTAATTATGTTGAATAGTGTGTTAGGTCTTCATTTGCACAAACTTAGAAGCTTAAAACACTTGTTTGTTATCTCAATTCTGTAGGTGAGAGGTATGGTGTGTGCGTTCTCTGCCTAGGGTCTCCCAAACAAAATCAAGATATTGACTGAACTGTACTCTCTAGAGCTAGGGGTCCTTTTCCAAGTTCACATGGTTTTGGCAGAATTCTATTCAAGTATGTAGGACTAAAGTTGCCTTCCTTGCCATGTGGTCCCCTTCACCTTAAAGATAGCAATAAAGATGTCCCTTATGTCCTTATGCATAGCCCAAATCTCACACTTCAGAATCGGTCTTCACGGAAAACCCAGTCTCTTTTAGGAACTCAACTGGTTAGATGAGGCCCAAGATACTGTGTCTCCCTTTTTTTAGACAGAGCAGAGATTTTTATTTTTATTTTTTATTAACATATAATGTAGTATTTGTTTCAGAGGTACAGGTCTGTGATTCATCAGTCTTACACAATTCAGAGCACTCACCATAGTACATACCCTCCCCAGTGTCCATCACCCAGCCACCCCATCCCTCCCACCCACCTCCGCTCCAGCAACCCTCAGTTTGTTTCCTGAGATTAAGAGTCTGTTATGGGGTGCCTGGGTGGCTCAGTTGGTTAAGCCACTGCCTTCAGCTCAGTTCATGATCCTGGAGTCCCACGATCGAGTCCCACATCAGGCTCCCTGCTCGGTGGAGAGTCTGCTTCTCCCTCTGACCCTCCCCCCTCTCGTGGTCTCTCTTTCTCATTCTCTCTCTCAAATAAATAAATAAAATCTTAAAACAAAAAACAAAAACAAAAAAAGAGTCTGTTATGGTTTGTCTCCCTCTCTGGTTTCATCTTGTTTCATTTTTCCCTCCCTTCCCCTATGGTCCTCCATCTTGTTTCTCAAATTCTTCATATCAGTGAGATCATGATACTAATCTTTCTCTGATTGACTTACTTCGCTTAGCATAATACTGTCTAGTTCCAACCACATCATTGGAAATGGCAAGATTTCATTTTTTGATGGTTGCATAATATTCCGTTGTATATATATATACCACATCTTCTTTATCCATTCATCTGTTGATGGACATCTAGGCTCTTTCCATAGTTTCACTATTGTGGACATTGGTGCTATAAACATTGGGGGTGCATGTGCCCCTTTGGATCACTGCATTTGTATCTTTGGGGTAAATATCCAGTACTGCAATTGCTGGGTCATAGGGTAGCTCTATTTTCAACTTTTTGAGGAACCTCCATACTGTTTTCCAGAGTGGCCGCACCAGCTTGCATTCCTACCAACAGTGTAGGAGGGTTCTCCTTCCTCCGCATCCCTGCCAACATCTGTCATTTCCTGACTTGTTAATTTTATTTATTTCTTAATTTTATTTTATTATGTTATGTCAGTCACCATAAAATACATCATTAGTTTCTGATGTGGTGATCCATGATTCATTGTTTTCATATAACACCCAGTGCTCCATGCAGTACGTGCCCTCCTTAATACCCATCACTGGGCTAACCCACCCCCCCACCACTCTCCCCTCTAAAACCCTCAGTTTGTTTCTCAGAGTCCATAGTCTCTCATGGTTCATCTCTTCTGACTTGATAATTTTAGCCATTCCGACTGGTGTGAGGTGGTATCTCATTGAGGTTTTGATTTGTATGAACAGACATTTCTGCAAAGAAGACACCCAAATGGCCAATAGACACATGAAAAAATGCTCAACATCACTTGGCATCAGGGAAATACAAATCAAAGATACTGCTTTCTTAAAAGTCAGTTGTGACATAACATCCCAATCATAGGAGTAAAACTCAATCCTTGAGATTATACATGGCATCCACAGTAGGGGCAGCAATTCTGAAAGCCATTTTAGTATTTTGACTACTAAAGGTAGGTTCATTGTATGGAATTTTAATGAGCTATCCTATTATCGATATCCAATGAAAGCACTTAAAATGCATGTGTGCATGTAAAGAGATGAGAATAAGGAAATCAAAGACTTAGAATTTCAAAGATAATGTTTTCTCAAGGCCCATGAGCTTCAGCTACACTCTATTGATCTAGCATTTTTCTAATATACAAAACTATTTGACACTTATTACCAAGTTGTAATTATCAATTCATGGTAGTTAAATACAACTTAGTATCTGACTCATGAAGACAAGGAGTTTTATTTATTTATAAGGTTTTATTTATTTGACAGAGAGAGACACAGCGAGAGAGGGAACACAAGCAGGGGCAGTGGGAGAGGGAGAAGCAGGCTTCCCACGGAGCAAGGAGCCCGATATGGGGCTCGATCCCAGGACCCCGGGATCATGACCTGAGCCGAAGGCAGACGCTTAACGACTGAGCCACCCAGGCACCCCAGACAAGGAGTTTCAGTATAAGAGACCAGTGGTACTGTAGATCAGTGAGGAAAATGGGGCTGTGATTAATCATGACAGAACTCTTAATTCAAAACAAGCAAACAAGATTGTATTGAACCCCTCTGGCATGCCTAAAACTCTGTTAATACTATAAAGATACAAAAAGCCCAAGTCTTGACCTTTTTTTCTTAAGATTTGACTGGAATAAACCATCTCTCCACAAAAGTCAGAAGTGCCTAATCATGCAGTATTCACTGTAAATGCAGTGCAAAAGTAAAAAAAAGGAAAAAAATGCTAAGAGTTGAAATAATTTTGTTTCAGAGGCTCTAGGTAATAAAGAGTGTGAGCTGGGCTTTGAAGGATGACCGGTACATAAACACATACAGTGGAGGAAGGGCAGTGTTATGGGTTTTAGTCTAAACATGAAAGTGGGGGATTCTGAAACTGATTGGACAGAGGGTGTATTTTGTGGACAAATGTGTTTGAACAGAATGAGTGGGGATGACTTGTAGGGTGCTTTGAAGATCCTAAGCGGCACTGTACACGAGAGCAGCCACAGTGGGGCATGAAAATGGTGTTTCATAAGGATAATTTCAGGGTGATGTGTACTTTACAGAAGATTGTGGAAGTGCCAAAGGCAGGAAAACTAGAAGGCCATTTCCACAAAGCAAGTTGAAAGGTCTCTACACTGGTAGTAACTGTGGAGCCAGAGGAAATTGAAACATCACCAAGGCTTGCTCCCAGAAGAAACAACTGGAATTGGGGACATCTGGTCTTTAACCAAGTTGGGACATGTTATCAATAACTTCCTGGTTTTCAGCCTGGTTGGCCAGAAGACTGTTAACACCATAAAAGAACTGACTAGCTCTCACTGTAATTCAGTTTTGAAGAACAAGAGCCTAGTTATAAGCAGGCATGTTGAGCTTGAAAGGATGGCTCTATATTCAAATATGCATACTCCATCCTAAGTTTCAAACAGCACCAGAAATAGCCACGTTCATGATTAGAGATGAAGATTTTTAAATAGAGATAGAAGCCACAGGGGTGAAAGATCTCATGGTGAACCTAAGTGAAAGGAGACACCATTAAAGATTTAAGGAAAAGCTTTTCTGAGGCCATTTTGGTTGTGAACAGCAAGAAGCATCGAAAACCATGAGAGCAAAGGGAACTGGCAAATGGAAATCAAGAGGCAAGACCTAAGGGAGAGAAAGTAGTCCATTGTCAAATGCTGAGATAAGATGGGGAGAACCAAGAAAAACCATTTGTTTGAGTTATTTAAAAAAAATAGAAACTTTCCTTTAATACATGTATTAGAGCCTTGCTGTCATTCCTGATTGGGCCTGCAGGTGCTCAAGGAACACAAAATTTAACAAACATTTTTCAAGAAGTCCTAGAAGTGGTAGGGTCTTGAGATAATAACTGAGAATATATATCTACCACGTGGTCTTTTTTCAGCTTACATCAACAAAACATCCCCAAGTTACAAGCATATTTACTATACCTGTGTGTGCATGAAGCTTGCTTGTTCTAAGATTCTTGGTCCATTTTTTTTCTTATCATGAAGTGATACCACACCAAACATGCAGACCTATGTTAGGCTTTTAGTGGCCATGAATAACTCTCTAAGCAAATAAAAATTTTTCTTCCATAGGTTTACATCCCTTTTGATGCTAGAAATTTTATTTGAATACCATAAGCTACATACTTCATCAAGAAATACAAAGGTCATTTTTAAAGAACAGAAACCATAGGGCAGCTAAAGTCACACCAACAAACCAAATCTTCAGGCTATTTGAACACAAGTGTGCAATTTGTCCTAAGTCTTTGTGTAAATCCCTAGGATTTATAATATTTACAGCAATGATTAATATATTTATGGAGCAATTAGAAGATGCTATTTACTGTTCAAAGTCCTTTATGTGTATTTTTATTGAATCTTTGCAGTTACATTAGAAAGCAGCAACTATTGTCATTTTTATTTTACAGATAAAGAAATTGAGGCAGATTGCTCAAGTTCACACAGCAAGGAGAAGAGCCAAGATTTAAGCATTTTGTTATAACTAATGAGTATTAGCCTAAAGAAATTAGTTAACTTTGTCTTCAAAGACACTGCTTCTTTTGATGTTCACAGAGTGCTTAGGATGAATTTGTCAACACTAAGGAATTAGGAAATTTAATAATTCAGTCTTTCCTTTCACCTATTCCCCAGGGGGGTGGGGGGTTACCTAGTACAGCATTGAGAAGACACAGTGGACATAATCAATTGCTCCTATTCACTACCATGGGCTTCCCCCACCCCCTACCCCCAAAGGGTAAGGCCTATAGGGTTATCAAGGGCTCACTGAGGAATTTTATCTGTCCAAATCAGAGTATGATAGCTACAAAAATTCTACCAAAGAGCTGGACTTCTGGGTTGTATTATACACACACACACACACACACACACACACACACACACACACACACACCCCTTTTCCTATTTCTCAAAGCAGTCACCCACCCTGAGGGAAACTTAAACTTGCTAAGAAAGTTTTTCTCCACACACAACGCTTAGCTATATCTGAAGGGTGAAGACAGCTCCCATATTTAAGTTTTCATTTTAAAGCAAAGGTGCGGGGGGTGGTAAGCATGGAAAATGGTCTATTCTAGCTCTGGCAGTTTATACTGGAGTTTTTGTTGTCACACGTAATCAAGTGTCAACTGGAGCAGCTATTCTAAAATAAAATTGGATCCACTTTTTCCTAAAAATTCAAAAGCCATCTTGTTACCATTTTCCCCTGAGGTTGCCATAGATCAAATAGAGAGATGAAAGTCAAAATAAACCTCATTCCGACTATCACCTAAGCATTGCAAGGAATGTACAAATAAAATGAAATACTGGGGCAGGGGGAGCTTGTAAAATTCTGGCAATAGAGTAATTAATGCCAGATGAGTGTCTGAAACACATTTCTTATGATGTTGACTGTTCTCACTTTTATAGTTTGTATTATCATTTTAAGTTTTTTCCCCTTCCTATTCTTTCAATTCTAATTCAAGCTAAAAGAGTAGCTATTTTCAAGGTTTAGAGCTTCAAAAACATCCAGTTTCTTATTTGAAGGCAAGATGGTTTTATATTCAAAATCTGTAATTTAGGCTTCCAACTGATTCCAGGCAATAAACATGCTATTCTTTTCTCTGACCTCTTTGCCCCAAATTTGGCTTTTGAAAATTAAGTTTGCCAGTGATGTAGACAGCTACAATGAACTTTAAAGCAGTACTTTTTTTTCAGGCAACTTTGAATGCCTAAGAGAAAAATCAGAACCCTGCTTCTATCCACTCACTGGGTTTCCAAGAAGTGTCAGGTACTGTGTCATTCTAAATCTAAACCATTATCGTCTTTCTAATAGGCTTTTGTCCTTTGACCCATTCCAGTCAGTCATACAGTGAAAAACATCATCAGTACAGTCTCAGAGATGCCAATCTAAGAAGCCACTGCTAAATTGTTCTTATTCTTATAGGTTTTTAAGTATAGATGAAAGCCCTTGGGCCATTCTCACTCCCAAAATTACACATGGAGTTTGCTCACTCAGATTAAGCCTAAAATGGTGCTTTCCTTCAGGCTATTAAGAGATTCTATATCCTGAATAAATAATGACAAAATGTAGCACCTCCAAAACTGGAATCCATTCATTTTACAGAGTAAGTTAAAATAAGTCACAGGATGGTATTCAACAGCATTCTGTAAAGGCCACTAGGGGTTTCTGTCCAAAGGATAATGACTATTGTCTGCATTTGCTCACTATATTCTTTCAGTGAACATGTTATTATTTCTAAAACTAAAATGTTACTTTATTAGAAAAAATCAAAATATGTTACGATTTAGCAGAGTTTCTGCTGAAGTATTTAATGATAAGTATCTTAGAAGAAATGTATATCAAGTAGTATGCAAATGTAAGCAGCTAACATTTTATCTAAGATCCTTTAACTCGGCTTTCAACAAAATTGTGATGCTCCTATTGTAATGTTGGCACCATTATCAGACAACAGTTGTGTTGATAAAATCTCCTGCTCAATGTCTAGATACCTGAGTGAAATGACAAGTTACTAAGCTAGCAGAAACAGTTCCCAGTTTAAATCAAACTGATCTGTTGCCACGGGTTTACAAAGCAAAATGACCTATCACCCCACCCCCCACCCCAAGTAGTTTGTGTTGCTGTAGTTAGGCTAATGTGTGGTGTGGGAATGTTCTGACTGTGTGGAGAAAGTTAGTCAGCAGAGTTTTCTGACAGTTCTATGAAGAATGGAGCCTGGATTAAGGCAATGCTTAGATTCTGAAGTTTTAAAGAAAACATTTTCTTTATTCAGAATATCGAGGTAGAATGACAAGTAAATCTTTAGCAGATCCAGCCTATTTTTTTTTAATATTTTATTTATTTGACAGAGAGAGAGAGAGCAAGAGAGGGAACACAAGCAGGGGTAGTGGGAGAGGGAGAACCAGGCTTCCCACTGAGCAGGGAGGCCGATGCAGGGCTCTATCCCAAGTCCCCGGGATCATGACCTGAGCTGAAAGCAGATGCTTAACGACTGAGCCACCCAGGTGCCCCAAGGATCCGACCTACTTTTGAGAGACAACAAAAAGCCCACCCTCCAAAGTAACAGGCTTTGGAGAGTAATACTGACTATATTCAAAGATACAGTTTTCAGAGGGATTGCAGTGGAGGAGACAAAAATGATGTAAGTGAAGCTCATACCTTAGGTTTCTGTTGATATTACTTGTCCACTAGAAACTGACTTGTCTAAAGATTGGTTGTCTATTAAATTGAATTCCAGGATCTAGGAGGCACTTTAAAGCCAAGTAAACCTCAAGGCTTTTATCCTGTTTTTACCAGTTTTGTTAAAACTAAAAATTAAAGAGCTGGTGCTCGTCACCATTGTGATTTACAACAGAACAGAAATGCTTGAAATTCTTGATGCCAACAGCTGTGTAATTTTTGTGTTACCCTGGCAATGTTCATGTATTTGTAATGATGGTAAAGAATTACTGGTTAGTTATGTACGGAGGAAGAAAGTCTCTGGCTCTAAGACCTTTCCAGCAGAAGAGATTTAGCATCATTATTTCTGAAATATGACCTTCCCCGGCAGCATTTCTAATTATACTCGCAAATTAGAACTAATACACTCTGAAGACCAGACTCATCATTGTGATTTAGTGTTCAGTTCTGTTGGAAAGTGAGCACTCATTGCAGAAAAAATGGTGTTAGGAATTGTGGACTGAAAAAAGGCAGGCTTTTGAATGTATCAATTCCCCTTGTTAGTAAATAACAGTAGCAGTAATTATGGACCATAGAGCACATTCTCAAGCATGCTTTGAGAGAAATACATCATTGTCAGCACTCTGGCCTTGGTTATGTTCTCCTTAGCATCGAGAGAAGGAGTTTGAACAAAAGTCATCTATGGAAACAGAGCATATGTTTAATAAATTTCAAGCTGCTGTATAGCTTCTCCACCAAGCTCTTTCAGAAAGGAAAATGAAGGACATCAATGAATTACTTACATCTATTTTATAAATTGGCAGTCCTTGGCAAGGTACATTTGAAAGGATAACAACAACCATCAGAACAACATCACAAACTGGCTTTTAGGGTTTTGGGATTTATAAAATCTCACAGTATTGTCCCCATAGAATTTGAGTCTTTTTTATTCTACTTTTCAAACCTCCATTAGTTCCAAGCCTCTTTTTTTGCTATTTTTTTGTATTTCACTAACTTTCATATGTGTTTACCCAGGTAGTTTACATCACGAAGAAAAATGGTGTCAAAGGAACACAGAAAGCAAAGGGAAAGGATAAATTTAAGATTTTCCTTGGAACTTCTCAGTGTTCTCATGAATTATGTGTCTGGGCCTCATTCCAGTGGTCTCTGATATACAGCCATAACCTCAGACTGTGCCAGTATTCAGAGCATTTTCAAAACATTGATACAATCACTCCTTTTTCAGCATGATAGAGGCAGATAGGAAATTTCCTTTATTTCGCTCCTTTTAAAAACACAGCTACATATAAACCCAGGGTAAGATACTCAGCTGCTTGATAATGACACCAGATAATTAGCAATTGCTTCGCATGTACTATATACTCATGTTCATTCATGAAATCCTCACAACTCTGAGGTAGGTATCATGGCTATGGTCATTTTTCACACGAGAGAATGGAGGCACTGACAAGGAAAAAAAATTGCCAAAACTTACAACTAGTGATTGGTTGAGCAGTTCAGCCACCATCTGTACCTATGCTTTGAACCCCCTTCAGACTACCCTTGGTTGCCTTTGAATAACCCTCTTGATTTCAGCCAAAATGGTCTTCCCGCCCTTACCCTAGAACCAATACACAAAAACAAATTCACATAACTGGAAAACACATTCATTCTGAATGTCATACTTGAGCTACTTGAGGTCAGAACCCTTGTTCGTGTTTGAGATTCTCTGGTATGTGGCAGGGATTCTACTGGACACAGAAGGGATGGTAGTCAACTAAGGAAATCTAGTCCTTGCTCTCAAAGGTTCTGGTCTCAAAGACTGTACATTAGATTCTCGGCTTTAGCTACCACGTATCAACATCATCTGGGAAACTCATTTCTGAGAGCCAGACACACCCCAAAATAATTACATCTGATTATCTAGGAGTGGAATTAGTAACTAGAATTGGCTTTTTTTTTTTTTTTTTTTTTTCTTTAAAGACCCCTAACAATTTCATGTCTGGCCAAGATTAACAACTCTCATCTTCTGGTCTATTGGTCAGATAGACGATATAGTCATAGCAAAAACCCCTATAAAACTTAGTACGAAGTATGAAAAAGTTTGATGGTAGATTATAATAGGTTTGGGATGGATGTCAAAGAGATTGCTCTAGAGAAGCATCCATTAAGCTAACACTAAAATAATGAACCGAATTTAGTAAGATGAAGTCACTCTTGTGAGCATTCCTGGAAGAGCGGAACATGTGGATGCCCAGGCCTTAGTGTGTTCCAAGAACAGACAAGGGCATTATTGCCAGAGTGTGATGCAGCAGGTATATGAAGTGAGTCTGAATAAATATTCATGGTTCCTGTTATAGTCTGGGAAAATAAAGTGAAGGAGATCCTCAGCTTTGATGTCCCTCTCCTATATTTTTAATTCTCCTTCCTATAAACTCTGTAGATAACATGCAGAAAAATAAAACCGGAAAGGTAGATGCAATCTCAAACGAGCTTACTCCATTTCCCTTGTAAAATAGTTCTCTTGATTGAACATTTCACAGATTCTGCTTTGTAGGAAGCAAAGAGGCAGCACGGTAGATCCTAGAAAAAGACATCACAGAACGCTTGCACACAGCCTGAGGGGCTGGCTATGGGCAGATAGTAGAGGGCTGGTATGAAACCGCCTCTGTGGACTTCTGTCTCTGTTCTAGTTTTAGTCTTAAGAATGATTTCTATATAAAGACCTCTTCTCAGCAATAGCCATTGACCCAATTGCTTGGTTGTGTTATTGTCATCACTGCCCTCTATCCTTCAAAAATACCATCGTCCACTAAAATTTTAAGTTATCCCCTCTAGAGTTGACCCCCAACCAGGTGACTGGGACAGCCTTGCCTTACTTTGGTCACCAAGTCATGCACTAAGTATTCTCAGCCTCCTCTGTTTTACCATGTGACAGAAGACACCATTCCTCCCCTATTAGCAGCAGGAACATATTGCAGAAAACTGGCATCTTGTTTGATTCTTAACTCTACGGCAGGCAGCCACAAGTCTCCCTGATGTATGTAATCATTTAAAAGTCAGATACCATTTTAAAATTTAGAAATTAAACATTCCTTGCTACCTCAAATATACATACATATAACATACATATCTGTAATATATAGATAGAAAATTCAATTTAAGAAGTTTGATGCAAACAATTTTATTTTAAGTTAAACAGAAAAGAACCACACATCAATTCAAGAAAGAAAATGTAGAATTGGCACAATGTTCTGTGAAGTCTCCAGAAATTTCATGTACCAGTTTATTCAAAACCTGAGGCCAAATGGGGCAGGATGCATCCTCTTTGGGGCTCTCACCTGCTCTGGCTCCTTCACAGCCAGCATTTCTCGACCAGAATTTACAGTATTTGCAGGTGGAACTCTGCTGGGCATGAAGCCCGCACACACTGGTTTGACAAAGGAGGACTGGGTTCTGAGCATTTCGGGAAGACCTATGTATGAGAGGTCTGGTGAGGCTTGCAGGAGGTAACCCTTCTTGGCTTGCAGGCTTTTGCCTGCTAACTCTCTAATCCTCCCCTTTCTCAAATTCCGTCTCCTTTCTTGCTCATCTAAAATGCATGTTCCTTCTTTTGGAAAGGTGCTTTAGATCATGGATAGCTGTACCTCTCAGGAATCTCAAAGGTCACAAGACATGGGATAGCTCTTCTAAGGTTGAATCATAAGAAATTGCCATTTATTTTAGGTCAAGAAAGGCCAAGTAACCATTCCATAAGTTTCAAGCTGCTATTGGTAAAGAGAATGAGGTTCTTCAAGTTTTCCAAGTTCCGTGGTCCCATTCACCAATATTCAAAACATGGGATTCAGAAAGCTTCTCTATGGATAAAAACAAAGTGTTTAGGCCTCTGAGATTATAGTGTATACTTGGGAGCTTGAGGTCAGAAAGCCAGAATAAACTTGACCCCGAAACCCACTGCCATTTTATTCATACATGAACATTCATAGGTCAGCTGATGGCTCCTAATCTAATTAGGTCCAGAACCTAAAAAATTCAGGAAGTACCTGAGGCAGGAAGACAAGGGGCTGAAAATCACGAAGTACCGGTGTACTAAGAGCTGTCCTTAATGTTCCTCCTGATGGCCTCAGGAGCTCTTGTCAGCTCACACTGAACAGGACACATGAAAAAGGCCTATTTTTCTATACTCACCAACAGTTTTAAAGAAAAATGAACCTGCTTGTTTAGATTCAGTTCTTTTCGAATACTTTGTTTAGAATTAAGATTCATATATACTTCAAGTTTTCGGTGACCATTTCAGACTAATATACTCTTTATTTTAGTGATGAGACTGATTATGTTAGCTAAAAATTGCAAAGAAAAGCCATATCGGATTCTAACCTGCAGGAGTTTTAACAGTCTAATATTTCTAGAACCTTGCCTGGAAACCAGAGTCATTTGATATATACTTAGTATTGGCTTGTCATGCAGAATATTAAATTTATGCTTAAATCCTAGGCAAGTGATTCAGAGGTACTGGGCTAATTTTGTCTTCCAAATTTGCATGAAGTAGACTCCCCACTCCCATTTGTAATACCTGCTACAACAGAAGTGCAAGTTCTTAATACTACAAATAGGTATTTTTAAGATACTTTAATTATAATCAAAGAGATTATCTTCTCATCTTCTGATTTTATGTTCTTCATAAAGAAACTTTGTATTTTGTTTTGGACTTTAAACACTTTAAATCCAGAATCCTTTATCTTATTTCAATAGTTAGCAAATATAAGCTAGTTGGAAAAAGTGACCTTTTGAAGAATTTTAATAGTTAAAATAGTTTGTGATGTCCCAGAGAAAATACCAACCTATTCTTTAACAATGTGAATTTGCTATTGTAACATTTAACAAAAATCTTAACTTGGGAATATAGACCTATTAGGTTTTCCAGAAAAAAATGTTTTTATCCTAATGATCAGCAGTATTACCACTTATAGTAATAGTACATATGTAGCTCTCTTGTACAGAAAATATGGTTAAAATTCGATATTTCATTAGAAAAATAGGGTATTTAAGTAAAGCAAAATGTTACTTAGAAAATCAAAAATGACATGCCTTATTTTGATTGTGGAATAGTGTGATGTTTTATTGTTTCTTCAGTGTTATAATGCTATTTTCTAATTATTTGAACTTATAAAAAATAGGTGATTGGGGATTTTAGTCCCATTTTCAGTCTTAGAAGGCAATGATAATCAAAATTTAATCTAGCCAACTTGAATTGTTAATTTAAGACAATGCTTTCTCAATTACATAAGTTGACAGATCTGTGGTTTAGTTCAGAAACCATTCTCTCACTCATTGACAAAATTTGTAATAGTCATGAAACCTATCTACCTACATATATCAGGAAAACATTGGATGGAAACCAAAAAAAATCATAAGGCAAACACTTAAAACTTATTTGCTATTATATATTTTTGGCTGATTATCCATTATCTACACAAATGAATGAAAATAAACTGGCTGGGGAAGGAAGCATGTGGGGAAAAAAAGCGAACAAAGTAGTATATCAGGATCTTGTCTTAAAATTGCATTTAATTTTGATACCAATTTAGCAGGTCAGGTTTTGAAAATACTTCAATATCCAAATTCCTATGTAAAGATCACAGGGTTGTTTTTTTTTTAATTTTTTAAAATTTTATTTTATTATGTTATGTTAATCACCATACGTTACATCATTAGTTTTTGATGTAGTGTTCCATGATTCATTGTTTGCGTATAACACCCAGTGCTCCATTCAGTACGTGCCCTCTTTAGTACCCATCACCAAGCTAACCCATCCCCCACCGCCCCCCCTCTAGAACCCTCAGTTTGTTTCTCAGAGTCCATAGTCTCTCATGGTTCATCTCCCCCTCCAAATTCCCCCCGTTCATTTTACCCTTTCTACTATCTTTTTTTTTTTTTTTTTTAAACACAGGGTTTTAATAGGTTATTCCTGACATTGAGAGAAGAGGGCGTAATTTAGGACATAAATGTTAATTAATGATACTGAAGTTTGGGCAGTGTCCCTATCCTCTATCATTGATTAGGGTGGTTATTGAGGACAGTTGGTTGATTCTATTTGAATTTGACTAAGACGCTTAAAATATTTAGATTTTCAGTTGTATTTATTGCAAATAAATTTCTGGAATACATACCTATCTGTCATAAAGCCCATGGATATACTGCGGTATAGTAATTTAGAGCCTTCCTGCTAGATGAACCAGCAGCAGCTGGAACTTAAGTAAAAATGTAGAATCTGAGGTGCCACTGGAGCCCTGTATCTTCCAGAACATTTAGATGATTTGTACATGTATTAAAGCTTGAGAAGCGCGGACATCATAACTCAACAGTGAAAGCTTGCAAACTTTTCCTTTAAGATCAGGAACAAGAGAAGAGTACCTATTCTCACCATTCCTAGTCAACATAGTACTGGAACTCCAAGCCAGAGCAATCAGGCAGGAAGAAGAGGCAACAAAATTGGACAGAAAAATGTGTTCATAGGACATTTTATATACAAAATTCTGAAGATTCCATCAAAAAGTTAGATGCAATGAAAGATTTCAGTAAAGTTGCAGGATACAAAATGGATATTGGAAAGTCAGTAGCATTTTTAGATACTAATATCTGGAAAAGAAAGGATCCCATTTACAACAGTATCAGAAATAGTATACTTAGGAATAAGTTTAACCAAGAAGGTGAAAATCCCTATACTAAGAACTATAAGACACTGATGAAAAAAGTCAAATACACATAAATGGAAATGTATCCCACTTTCATGGATTGGAAGGGTATTGTTAAAATATTAAGCTATCCATTCTACCCAAAGCCATCTATATAGTCAATGCAATCTGTCAAGATTCCAATGGTCTTAAAGGTGAGAACAAAAGAAAAACAGAACAATGATTTTAAAGTTTATATGGAACCAAAGAAGATCCCAAATAGCCCAAGTAATCCTGAGAAAGAAGTACTTGGAGGTATCACACTTCCTGATTTCACGCTATATATATATATATTATATATATATATATATATAATATATATATATATATATTACACACATATACATACATCTAGCATGGTGTGGTATTAAAACAGATATATAGAATGGCCCTGGTATAGGACAGTGTGTAGTGGCATATAAACAGACACATGGACCAATGCGATATAATAGAAAGCCCAGAAATAAAGCCATGCATATATGGTCACTATTTGGGGAGTCGATACTCAGTGGAGGAAGGAAAAAACTCTTCAATAAATCATCCTGCTAAACTGGTACTCACATTGAAGATTGAGACATGACCCCTATCCTAGACCACTCACAAACATTTAAGTTGTTAATCCATTTTTAGTTAATTTAAGACAAAAACTCCTAGATGAATATACAGGAAGAAAGCTTCTTAATATGGGTCTTGGCAATGGATTTTTGTATGACATCTAAGGCATAAGTAACAAAATCAAAAACAAGTGGGAGGATGTTAAACTAAAGCTTCTGCACAACAAAGGAAATGATCAACAAACTGAAAAGACAACCTATGGAAAGGAAAAAGATTTGTAAACTGTGTATCTGATATAGTTAATATCTAAAATATGTATAGAACTCATAGAACTTAATAGCAAAAAACCCACAAACACCCAAATAATCCAATTAAAGATGAATAAAGGATCTGAATAGACGTTTTTCCAAATCAGATCTACAAATGGCCAACAGGTTCATGAAAATGTATTCACCATCACTAGTTATGAGAAATGCAAATCCCAATCAAAATGAAACAGCCATTCTAACAGGCAGGACACGCTGCCAAGATGTGGAGAATCCCACTGTTGGTGGGATTGTAATTTGGTATAGCCACTATGGAAAACCGTAAGGTTTCTCAAAAACAAAGCTTCTGTAGGAGCTAGTAGGTCTACTTCTGGGAATATATCCAAAAAATAAACACATTTCAAAGAGATCTGCACCCCCATCTTCATAGCATTATTTACAATAGCTGAGACATAGGAAACAAACTGCCCCCTCAATGGATGAATAAATATGGGATATAAAATTGGTAATCATTCAGCCCTAAAAAAGGAAATCCTGCCATTTCCAACAACACAAATAGACCTTGAGGGAATTACACTTAGTGAAGTCCGAGACAAATACTATATGATCTCACTTCTATGTGGAATTTTTTAAAAAACAAACTCCTAGAAAAACATCGGATTTGTTATCAGAGTTTAGGAGCAGGTAAGTGGATGAAGATGGTCAAAAAGTACAAACTTCCAGTTATAAGTATTAGAGACCCACAACATGAGTGCTACCACACTGATGTATACGTGAGAGTTGCTGAGTAGATTCTAAGAGTTGTTATCACAAGGGAAAAACATCTTATCTATGAGATGAGCGTTAAGCATATCACGGTAATCATTTCATAATATAAGTCAAATCATTATAGTGTATACCTTTCACTTATATATAGTGCTATTTGTAAATTACATGTCAGGGAAACTAGAAAAAAGTCTTGAGAAGCACTGGCTTAGAGCTTGGTCTCTCAAGTCCGGAACAAACTTCTAAATACTGGTTTCTTCACTTGTAAAATAAGACTAATGATACCTTCTACCACTTTTCCTGTTCCATTTTGGAGATTAAACAAGACGTATACAGATTGATTAGCATGATGCCTAGCTTAAAGATAGCATTCAATAAGTAGTATTAGTGGTTATTGGTAAGCCACATAGCATAACAGGATCGTAGGCCTATAAATCAAGTGCAGTTTAATATTTGAGACTGTAAGTACTAACAAAAACAAGAACAAAACCTCAGTAGATAACATACATGTTCTAGGCATGAGTTGAGCAATGACCACCGATGAAATAAGCATTCTATTTTTTTCTTAAACATGAAAAACATTTGAATATATTCCTCTCCAAATATATAAGTATTTTTTAAGTTTCTTCAGAAACTTAAGACTTTTATATAATCTACCTCAGCCTCTGCTCTAATAACTTATACTTCTAAACATTTTGTCTTATGTGTTTTCTGGGGTTTTAGTAAATCATTGTGGTACCGTGAAATGAACGATTTTAACCAGTATAGGATCTACCTTGCATTATCATGTTCTGTGGGACTTTAGGGGAGATGGTAGGGGAAAAAATTCATGAATTCATTCATTCACACACTTGAGTGTTTACTATGTTTCAAGCACTTGTCTAAGCAATGTAGTTACAAAACTGAATAAAAGAAATGAATTTACCTGCCCACATTATTAGAGATGTACATATCTGAGATTGTAAAATGTAAAATAATTTTGGGTGGTAAAATTAGAAGTGGACCATGCTTTTTGGCTAAATTGATAGTATAAAATATAACCCATAAGTTATGAAGTCTTTTGTTATTTTCCTTCACTTATGCCTTCCTTTATCGACCATAACAATCTGATAAGAGGTAGTATGATATTTAGTATTTCTGAGTATGTATTAAAAAAAATCAAACCCACATTTAATGTTGTAATTCTTGTCTCCACCACTTTGTACCTTTTTTTTTAAGGTTTTTATTTATTTATTTGAGAGAGAGAGAATGAGAGATAGAGAGCACGAGAGGGAAGAGGGTCAGTGGGAGAAGCAGACTCCCTGCTGAGCAGGGAGCCCAATGCGGGACTCAATTCTGGGACTCCAGGATCATGACCTGAGCTGAAGGCAGTTGCTTAACCAACTGAGCCACCCAGGAGCCCAACCACTTTGTACCTTTTCAACCTTGGGTAACTTGGTTCATATTTAGGTCTTAGTTTTCTTATGTATGCAGAAAAAAAAAAATCAAGGAAATAGTACTGATTATCTGAGCTTTGAGAATACTGAATGAGGTAACATGTGTTTTGTACTTATAGTGTCTAATATTGTGATACTAGGTATGTAGTGCTTATAATTATTGTAATATATAATCAGTCTTCTGTTGGCCTGTATTCAGTTTTCACCATAATTTCATCATACACTGATTTATACTTTTAGTTCCACAAAATGATCCTCCTTTGGCCGTGAATTCCATCTGATAAATAACCTGCATGTACAGCAACATCGTAACATCGTTTCATAGGAGACCTACTATGGGATAAAGAGGTTGCTGGAGTGCTTTAGGGGACACTAATGGGGATAGATTAGTGATTTTAAAAATGGGGCCTAAACCATGAAAGTGTACTTGCACTCAGAAACATTGCTTGGCATCAATTGCTTGGAAGGGGTCAGGAAAAGATGTGACGTTCTTATATATAATCTTCCCAGTTACCTAAGATGTTGTAGGGATCACTTCCTCTCATAGATGAGAACGTAGGCGAGACAAAACTTAAGGTATCAGTGTAACAGAACTAGAGAACTGTTTAGTTTTTGACCTGAGGTAAATCACGGCTAAAGTCTAGGTTTCATTTTACTTCACATTACCCTCACAAAGACAACTAGAGATAATTCTGAGGAAGTTGAATGGGGTCATAGTATGGGTCATCTTGAATGCCCTGTAAGAATTTACATTTTAACCTCAAAGTAGTGTGGAGTCACTGAAGGTATACAAATCTAAAAATATCAAATAAATTGCCTTTATGAAGGACCAAAGGTCAAAGGAGAAAAGTGTTATTTTCCAAGCTTCCTATTCTTTATTTGAGTGACACGAAGGTTTTTTCACGGTTTTTCTGGAACTAAATATCTAACTTAGGTCTTGAGGCATTTGTTATCCTCTGGTTTGAAACCTGATTAAACTACCAACTTGTATGACCTAGAGTAAATTGCCTCAGTGCACTTTAAAATGTGGATAATATTTATTTTAAGAGTGTTGTGTGGAGATGAGATAAGCTAGTATGCGCAGGGCGTCTGACATAGTCATATGTTGTTTTTTACTATGTAGTGTAGGTTTTGCTATTTTTGTCAATGTTATAATATTCAGTACAACTATCTTGTTACATTTCACAAAAGGATATCAAACGCCAGGGGGAAAAATGTAATGGTGGAAGGAGAAATTCTGGCATATAGGGTAAGGAATTCCAGTAATAGCCAGTAACAAATAAACATTTACAACAGCTTACCTCTACTGTGCAGATTGCTATAACCTGGTACAGCTACTATAAAAATAATGAGTTTAATGTTCTTAATGGAAGACATGAATTATTCAACAGTCTTCTTTAAATCACTATTTTTTAGCTTTGGCAAGTATTGATATTATACGGTTTGTGTTCAGGTAGTACAGATCAACAAAATTTTAACAAAATGTAACAGAGGATGGGGTGCCTGGATGGCTCAGTCAGTTAAGCGTCTGCCTTCAGCTCAGGTCCTGATCCCGGGGTCCTGGGATCAAGCCCCGCATCAGGCTCCCTGCTCAGTGGGGAGTCTGACTCTCTCCTCTCTCTCTGACCACCTCCTCCCTGCTCACGTTCGCTCTCAAATAAAATCTTTAAAAAAAGAAAAAAAAGAAAGTAACATGTTTTTGGTCAAGTTGTGCAGTCAAGAAAGCTGGTGCTATTATGCCTCTTATACAAGTCTCAAAATATTAACAGAAATATACCCTAAGACAGTACATGTCATTTCTCATTTATAAAGGTCATCTTGATAATAACAAAAATATATCCAGTGTGTTTTGGAAGAATGGAGTAGGGAGACCCAAATGCAAGTCAAGTCAGGGACGACTCCTTAGAGACAATCTGCAACTGCCAAGGGCAGCCATAAAAGGGGGATGTAGAAAAAATCCATATGTGTACAAACACAGGAGGATCACCAGCCAAAGCCTTAAATATGGTTTTAACAGGAACCTATACATTCAGGGTTTTAATGTGACTGGGACAAAACATTAAGTTTATAATGAGCTCTTGTTCCACTAGAGTCAGTACCTTAGCTGTGCTAAATTTAAAACTGAGTAGTGATGTGTAATGGAAGACCTATATATTTGTTTTACATATTAAAGTACCTAAAATAAGAATACTGGACACTATAGATTTGAAGGAATGGAAAATGGGAAACAAAGCAAGGGAAAGAGTTTTGAGGACAGGGGAGCTAGTTGCCAAACTTTCAGGAAGTTTAAGAGGATTTGGGAAACACCATTATTAGCATACCAACATCCAGTCCTCATTACTGTCAAATAGATTCAACCCCAATTTTGTTCAGGTGGCAATATATTCAGGAGGTAGGTTTCTCTAGCACTCCAGGGAAGGAGTCACAGTCAGTCAAAACTGATCAAAGCATTAGTGTTTCAACTAATTACTTCCAGTAATTGGTTAAGGAGTGGGTATATTAGTCTGTCCAGATCAATGAAACTCAAGGGCAATTCTGCTGGGAGCATAGGGTATGTGTCTTCCAAAACAAAACAAAACAAGTTTCCCCCTGGTAAGGGGAGACATGCAAATAAATCATATCTTCTTCCCTTAGATGGTATCATAAAAGGACAAGGTACCTAGAGATGCTATAGTCCTCATGTGACCAAGAACTTGGGGGAAAAAAAAAGATTTGGCAATGACCCTGGGCAAAATGGAGCTCCAAGATTCACCATTGCTGGACTGGACTATCCCACTTTCACCAAGGTTGTATAAAGATCCTGGTAAGCTACATCCAAAGGAGTGAAAAGTTTATGAAAGACCTCTCATGCCATATCAAGTTTAAACTTTCTACTACAATTATACAGGAATCAATTAATTTAAATACATGAAGTGATATGGTCAAGGTTGCACTGTATGACAGGGCAAATGGGGACTAGAAAGGATTAGTGAGGGACAAGACTTGTGTCAAGAAAAACAGCAAAGACAGAACTTATAAAACTCAACACCCCCCAAAATAATCCAATTTAAAAAAATGGGCAGAAGGCACCAGCAGACATACCTCCAAAGAGGACATCCAGATGGCCAACAGACACATGAAAAGATGATTATTACTTACCAGGGAAATGCAAATCAAAACTACAGTATCACTTCACACTTGGCAGAATGGCTAAAATTTACAAGAAACAGGTGTTGGTGAGGATGAGAAGAAAAAGGAACACTTGTGCACGGATGGTGGGAATGCCAACTGGTACAGCCACTGTGGACAACAGTACGGAGCTTCCTCCAAAAGTTAATAGAACTAATCTACAATCCAGCAATTGCACTATTGGGTATTTACCCAAAGGATACAAAAAGACTAGTTCAAAGGGATATATGCTCCCTGATGTTTATAGCTACATTATTTACACTAGTCAAGATATGGAAGCAGTCTAAGTATTCATTAATTGAATAATGGATAAAGATGTATTACACACACACAGCATTATTCAGCCATGAAAAACAATAAAATCTTGCCATTTGCAACATGGATGGAGCTAGAGAATATATACTAAACAAAGTAAGCTGGACAAAGAAATACCACAGGATTTCACTCCTGTGGAATTTAAGAAACAAATAAGCAAAGGGAAAAAAAGACAACAAACCAAGAAACAGACTCAATTATAGAGAACTGATGGTTACCAAAGGGGTGGTGGGTAAGGGGACGGGTCAAGTAGGTAATGGAGATTAAGGAGGGCACTTGCAATGAGCACCAGGAGATACACAATAGTGATTCAATATTTCCATACATCTGAAATTAATGTAACAGTTAAGTGGAATTAAAATTAAGACTTAAAAAACCACAAATAGTTATTGTAGTCAAATACCAGGACAGGGTAAGAGATGGGTGGGAAAAGGGAATTTCATTAAATGTGTTAATAGTAGCATGCAAAAGCAATTTGTTATTACAAATAAAGATGGAATTAAAAATAACACTTTCATATTTCAGTACTTTGATTTGCAGGAAGTGCTTAAGATTACCATTCCTAAAAAAAAATTCATTTTTATCTAAGATACACATATTATACATATTATTGTAATCAAAATTCAGAGTCACTGTTTAAAATGTACTTTTTACTAATAAATCACAGCATGCTATATTGAATAAACAGACACAGACCAAATTAAAATTTTGTGGCATGAATTTGTTATTTTGTCATTATATGTAGACTAAAGGGAAAATTGTTTTCTTGGAATTACCTGCTGGAACAGGATTTTTAAAGTATTGACTCTGAATTGGATAAAGCATCTGGAGTTATGCTCTGATAATATTTAGAATTCATACCAATGGGATACCATTAAAATATTGAGCAACAATACTGAGATAATTGTGTTTACTTTAAAGTGTTCTCATTTTAATGTGAAAATTACACACATATTCTTTATACTTTCTTTATCATGCAATAAAAAGTTCCATTAGATGCTAAGAAAATCATACTTTTCAGTGCTAAAGAAAGAAGTTGGATCTTGGATGCCTAATCCAGTAGAAGTTTTAGTTAATTTTAAAATTAAGCGTTGATCATTTAAGATGCTTTAGATTATTTAAAATACAGCATTAGAATCCTATTAGAACTTATTTACTTTAATACACATCAACATAGGGAAATTTATGGGAGGCAGAGAGAACTCAGTGGTATATTTGCAATCAGAAGGATCCCGAATATAGAGAAACAACCGTCAGGCAACAAAGAATTTGACAAGAGCATCTTCTATTAAGCCGATTTTCTTATATCTGCTTAATAAAATGTCTTGTTAACTGATATCCAATTAAGGTTTATCCTCATTTGTCTCCCAGCTGGGTTTCTATCAAACCACACTCCGGAAGAACCATATAACTTTATTGGATTGTGTAAGCACTCCTGTGTGTTTGTGGTTGCATGTGCACATTTGTATATTGCATGTGTCAGACTTTTCTGTACCCAGAACTGTGCTAGCAATGAAGAATAATGAACAAGGTAGACATAGACTCTAAGCTCTCAGGGCAGGGCCAACAGGAAAGATGGATACTAAGCAAAGTTAGGATTACAAATAGGATGGGTGTATATGGAGCTAAGAGTTTTCAGAGGATGCATTTCTCTAGGATCAGTCTTTGCTGATAAAGTTTAAGGATTAGTGGAACAAATCAGAAAAATCTGTATGAGTGTTGGAGATGGGATAGGACACTGCATGTCAAGAACATAGTAGTGTCATGTATCTGGTATCTTTGAGGAACAATTTGAGCCTGGTTATCATTTTTAGAGTCAAGAGAATTCTGGAGAGTTGGAGAAGGCGGGATGAGACAGATCTGGAATGCTAAGTCTATCGTGAACAGTGTTCATGGAGTTTCGTCCTGTTTTAAGGGCACTGAAAAGGCTTTGAATGATTTATATGTAGCAAGAGACATAATTTTATATTTTTGAACACTGTTGGTTGAGATGTAGAGAGGAGACTGGAAAGGAGTAAGATTGGGTAAGGAAGGGGGCATTACCTAAGAGCTGCTGTCGAAGTTTAGGAAGATGGTGACCTAGACTGGGTCACTGATCATAGGCATTGATTAAAGCAGTTGGATTCAAGAGCTTTTTAGGAGAATCAAAGGATTTTGAGTAACTGATCAGCATCTAAGAGACTGAATCTTGGTGCCTGTGTTTCTACCTGAGCTTTATCATTTTCTACCTACAAAGAATAGGCAAATGGCCTTCTTTATCTGAAGAAAAAAAAAAGTAAAAATACTGCCTTATTAGGTTGCTGTTAATCTTGAAGGTGATCAGTGTAAGGAATTTAGGGTAGTCCCAAATAATGTAGTAAGTACTTTAAAATATTAGCATTTTCTACATGTCATTGATTAGATTTTGTAAAGGAAGGCAAGAGCCATGTATAGGACTTAGGTTTCTGGATTAGGTACTATATTGGAGTATTTTGTTATACCAGAATGGGAAGCATTTGGGCCAGAGTGGGGGGGGAAGGTCAGTGACATTCCAAGATGGTGAACTTTGATACATCAGATCTCCAGTGGAACATCAACCAATATGTAGGACATAGGAATGTATAACCCAGAGTAGAAACCAGCAACAGTAGGCCTTTATCAGCACACATTTCCTATATAAAGGGTAAGGGGTTAAACAGGCACATTAAATTAGACCTGGATACAAACCCCAGCTCTGTTAACTTCTTAGTTGTCCTGGCGAAAATCTTTGAGGCCCACTTCTCCTACTTTTAAGAAGTGATTAGGATAGCATCAAATTGTATGAAGTATTTGAAGCTATATGTATACATCAGTCGGGGGTAATGAGCTTCCAGGGATTTTGCCCATTTGTCCTTGACAGCAGCTTCTGCAAACACTGAACACTGTGTGGACACCAGCTGGTCACCTGCAAGCAGAGCCTCACGTATCAACCACGCAGCCTTGCTTCCTGCCCCAGGAAGGAAGGTATATTGAGGTTTTGCTAGAGCAAGACTTGCTTACATATACAACTAGAAAGTGCAAGGGAATTCTGTTTTTTCTTATTCCTTCCCCAGATCACCCTATCCTGAAAAGTAGTGGTCTTCTCGAGACATATTCTGGAAGAATCATACAGGCAGTCTTAGATAGCAAACAGTGGCCAATCAAGTAAAAACCCATTAGATTTGTTCCCCTTCCTATTTGCCTCACCCCCTCTCTGTGCTTGCTTTCTGCAATTCACATAAGAACATAAGACTTTTCCTCGGGCTTATGGTTCCTGGGACATCTAGGCGTGGCATTTTCCCTCTATGTGACCCTAGCACAGGGTAATGCCACTAGGTGACTCACTAATCTAACGGAAATAGGGGATGTCCTTGTTGGTGTTAAGTGGGCAGTGAAAACTGCAGTGCCACGATAATCACTAGGACTTTTACTGGTGGTAGTTCTGGCGCAGAACAGTGACACTGGAGGATCCTGAAAGGACTTCCTGCCATGGGCACACCAAAGCTATAGCTATATAGGGAACACATTTCTTCTGAAAGAAATTCAATAACTGAGCTACTCTTACAAACTAGGCAAATGAAGGGGGAAAAAAAACCCCACACTGAAGTAGGTAGGAGAGGCTGGCACACAGTCCCACAATGAACCCCACCCCTAGCATGGCAGGTCACAACTGGGAGGGCACTCATAACCCCAGGCTTCTCCCTAACGAGAGAAAATTTGAACCCTGCATCTGGCACCCCAACTTTGAAGACTTGTTCCTGACAAATAAGACCCCCAAAACAGCTAGTTTTGAAAGCAAATAGGTCTTGCTTCCATGAGACCCACAAATCTACAGCAAACTGAAAAAATGTTCTAGAAGGACTCATGTGTAGAGGCAACCACAGAAAGCACCTACTCTTTTTGTGACACTTAATTGCTCATCTTAACTACTTGGCCTGAGGGATAGGTATCTAATTTAACACTTCCGAGAGACTCTAATCCTTCCCTCAGAGCGCAGGCACTATCATCAGTTTTCCTCGGCCTTGCTCTAGGTCAGCAGTATCTTCTGAGAAAGAAGTTCTGAACTGATACTCCAGTTTTTGCAACTGCCATCTGATGGACACAACTTGATCACCCAACTCTGTTAGCCAAGTGGGGCTTACATCTGTGGGCCGCACCAGACTGCATCAAATGGAGGAAGAGTTATTAACTGGCTACCCACCCCCAGGGCACAGCACAGACAGCAAATTGAAATGCACCCCTAGTCTTTCTATGACAAAGGCTTATTAGCTTAACTTTCAGGGCTGTGGTCTGATGGTCAGGCTTCTTATTAAATAGATCTCAAAAGTGACTAATTTCTCCAGGGATCAGAGACACCAACAGGTAACCACCTTTACAGTCTTCCTCTGCCCTACCAAAGGTTGGTGTTTGAAAAAGGAGCATGCATACACATCAGGCACTCTGGCTTTTGTCGCTGCTGCCCAAAGGACACATCCCCTGGTAGTCTGGCTCTGTTGTCCATCACAAGCAGGGCTTGGGTTCCCAGGTTCAATGGGACAGTGGCAAACAGACTGTTCTTAACTGGCTATCACACCAGGACTTCTTGCACAGGCAGCAAACACACACGATCAACCAGTGTTCCCTTGAAAGAGGTATATTTGCACACTTAAAGAGCTACTGCCTGAGTAGCTCAGATGGAGGTCCTCCCCTTTGAGACACTGACCAGTATTGGCACACCTTCCCCTACTGGGAGATACTAAGGTTAACGTAGATGTCTTAGACAACAAAGAAGGTTTGAGAGCCAACCAAGAGCCAGGGCAGACTTGACCAATAAGGTCCATCCCCTACACATGGCCACACCTTCAAGATTGGGAGACATGGCTGTTTTACACCTGATACAAAGAAACCAGCAGTCCAGCAAAATGAAGAGGAATATGTTCCAAATGAAAACAAGATAAAACCAAAGAAAAAGACCTTAAGGAAATGGAGAGAAGTGATTTACCTGATAGAGTTGAGAATAAGTCAGACGATCATGAAGCTCAGGTAGAGAAGAATTAATAAGTATCAAATAGGAGTCCCAGACTGAATAAACTGAATACATTTGATAAATTAAACTAGATGCAGCAGGGAGGAAAAAGGATCAATGAACACTCAAACACAGGGCAGTGAAACCACCCAATCAGAGTAAAGAGAAGACAGCTTAAGAGATTTATGGGACAACACCAAGCAGAACAACATTTGTATTATAGAGGTCCCAGAGGGAGAGGACAAACAGGCAGAAAACTTCAAGAAATAATTTCTGAAATCTTCCCTAATCTGGAGAAACACATCCAGATCCAGGAAGGCCAGAAAGTTCCCAATAAGATGAACCCAAAGAGACCCACAAAGACACACTAAAGTGTCAAAAGGTAAACACAGGGAATCTTCAAAGCAGCAAGAAAAAAAAAAAAAAAACTTGTTACATACCAGAGAAGTCCCAGAAGTTTATTGGATTTTTCAGGGAAACTGGCAGGTCCAGAAGAGAATGGCACAAAGTATTCAAGATGCTCAAAGAAATGGCCAACCAAGAATTGTCCTTCAGAATGGAGACCATTTTCCAGACAAGTTAAAGGAGTTTACCATGAGACCGGCCTTATGAGAAAGGTTGGAGAAAGTTTGCTGAGCTGAAAAGAGCACTAATTAGAACAAAAATTATAATCCTTACTGGTAAAGGTACAATAAAATTTAGAATAATGTTGTAAATGCAATGGGTTAGTCACGTACATGAAAGTTAGAAGACAATAGTAAAAATAACTATAGCTGTAATCATTGGTTAATAGATTCACAAGATAAAAAGATGTAAATTGTGACATCAAAAATATCAAATATGGGAGGAAAAGTCAGTAAAATTATCGATCTTCATAACACATTCAAGCTTAAGTTGTAATCAACTTAAAATACATTGTTATGTACAAGTTGTTTTACATAAGCCTCATTAACCACAAAGCAAAGCCTATAGTGGTTACAAGAATGGTAAAGGACTCTAAGAAATACTGTAAGATCTCACATGTGAAATGGGAAAAAAAAAAAGAGCTCATAGACACAAAACAGATTAGTGGTTGCTGGAGGTTGGGGGTGAAGACAGAAAAAAAAAAAATACAACCTTTGTTAAAAAACTAGTCCTAGGGATGTAATGTAGAGCATGGGGACTACAGTTACTACTGTATTATATAATCGCAAAAGTTACTAAGGGTAGATCTGGAAATTATCACAAGAAAATAAATGATGAGTGTTAACTAGACTTATGGTCATGTAGCAATATGTACAAATGTCAAATCATTATGTTTTACACCTGAAACTAATACAATGTTATCTCTCAATTGTAGCTCAATAAAAAAAAATCAATACCTTCCTGTGTGCTAAAACATGCCACAACCAAGAAAACAAGAACCACACAGCTATATTTAGGTAGTGGCATGTTGATTGTATCGAAAGGATCATGTAGCTTTTCTGCCCATGGACGCCATGAGTAAGCATCATTAAATTCTCCCCTCCCACCATGGTCCTAAGAGTCTCCTAAGGATCCTGAGCAACTGTGGAAAGTTTGAGCTTTTGAAACAACCCGTGAGAGTCTGAGGAGCCATTGTGAGCAATGGGGAATGCTCACGGACTGTGTGGTAATGAGCGCGCCAAACAGGAATCACTCCAGAGGCTTTGGGTAGGTCACATAGGCCACCGTGGAGGAAGTGGATGCTGCTAGGAATGCAAGGCCACACAAAGTGGACAGAAGAGTTGTGGAACCAAAGAGGGCTGTCTCAACTGAGGATCCTCCAAGACCTGGTGCCTACTTCACAGTGAAGAAGATTTGTGTTAATGGCATTAACGACAACACTGAAGAACATCTAAGAGATTATTTTGAACGCTATGGGAAAATTGAAATGATTGAAACCATGACTGACCAAGGCAGTGGCAAGGAGAGAGGCTTTGCTTTTCTAACATTTGATGACCATGCCTCCCATAGACTGTCCTTCAGAATGCCACACTGAATGGCAGCAACCGTGAAGTAAGGAAAGCCCCACCTAAGAGATGGGTAGTGCTTCATCCAGCCAAAGAGGTCAAAGTGGTTCTGGAAACTTCGGTGGTGGTCATGGAGGCGGTTTTGGTAGGAATGACAACTTTGGTCATGGAGGAAACTCATGGGCAAGGCAGCTGTGGTGGTGGTCGAGGTGGTGGTAGATATGGTGGCAGCGGGGGTGGCTATAACAGATTTGGTAATGACGGAAGCAATTTTGGAGGTGGCAGAAGCTCTGGCCCCTACAGTGGTGGAGGCCAACACTTCGCCAAACCAGGAAACCAAGGTGCGATGGTGGTTCCAGCAGCAGCGGCTATAGGCATGGCAGTGGCAGAAGGTTTTCATTACTGCCAGGAAACAGCTGAGTGGGAGAGGAGAGCCAGAGAAGGGACAGGGCAGGTTACAGCAGATTTGTGAACACAGCCAAGCACAGTGGTGGCAGGGCCCAGCCGCTACAAAGACTCCATGTTTAGTTTCTGTTCTGTGGAAAGTGTAAAGCATTCCAAATAAATGGTTTTAATGTAGGGTTTTTGTTTTTGTTTTGCACCCATACTATTGGTTGCTAAATGTAGTAGTCTGATTGGGATACCAAGTAAGTCTTAAAAAAAAAAAAAAAAGACGACCAAGTACAGTCTCTATTTTGATGGTTATGTTCTGACCTACACTCCTTGAATATACTAAGTATACAACTAATTCTAAACCTAGCACAGAAACCCTCTTATCAAGAGCATGAGTCAGTTATGCACTTAATGAGATGGCTTTAAATTTTTTAAGTTTGCAATTCTGAGGATTGTTTTAAGTATAAAAAACTCCTTTGGAAAAATGTCTGTTCATGTCTTCTGCCCATTTCTTGATTGGATCATTTTTTCTTTGGGTGTAAAAAAGAAGATAATAGGAAGGGAAAAATGAAGGGGGGAAATCAGAGGGGGAGATGAACAATGAGAGACTATGGGCTCTGAGAAACCAACTGAGGGTTCTAGAGGGGAGGGGGTGGGGGGAATGTGTTAGCCTGATGATGGGTATTAAAGAGGGCATGTACTGAATGGAGCACTGGGTGTTATACACAATGAGTCATGGAACACTACATCAAAAACTAATGATGTATGGTGATTAACATAATATAATAAAAAAGCAAACAAAGAAAAACCAAAAACTCCCATCCAAACTAGGTAAGGATCCTTAATTTTGACAATTCAGTATTAATAGCCATGTATTCCTTTCACCCTAAAATTCAGACTAGATATTTCTATGTGGATAATACTGTCATCATGTTGAGCTTCTGGGAAGTTTTGTTATGTGATAAGCTTATTTTGAAAAAGGAAACTAGGACGCCTGGGTGGCTCAGTTGGTTAAGCGACTGCCTTTGGCTCAGGTCATGATCCTGGAGTCCCGGGATTGAGTCCCACATCGGGCTCCCTGCTCAGCAGGGAGTCTGCTTCTCCCTCTGACCCTCTTCCCTCTCGTGCTCTCTATCTCTCATTCTCTCCCTCTCAAATAAATAAATAAAATCTTAAAAAAAAAATCCAAGAGGACTGTTTAAAAAAAAAAAAAAGAAAAAGGAAACTAAATGCATCAAGAGCCTTTCATTTCACATTTATGTGCTCTTAACCAAAATAAATAGTTCAGCATTTCAATTAGTTTTGGTGTTAAAATTTTAAAGATTCTGTAAGATATAAGTTTAACAAAACTGAGGTTTTCAAATTTGTTATTCAAGTTTACAAAATGATTATATAAAATAAATTTTTTGTCTTCTTTTAAATATCTATTCATTTATTCATATTTTTATCAATACTTCCTTTCCTTAGTATCCTTACTCCAAAAGTACCCCACACATAAATGGTCAATTAATCTACAACAAAGGAGGCAAGAACATACAATGAGGAAAAGATCTCTTAAATGGTGTTGGGAAAACTAGACGGCTCCCTGCAAAAGAATGGGATGATCACTTTCTTACCCGATACACAAACTCAACCTGTATTAGTGATCTAAATGTGAGACCTGAAACCATAACACAACACAAAACAAAACAAACAAAAAACACACAGGCTGTAATCTTAGACATAGGCCTTAACAATGTTTTTCTAGAAGTCTCCTCAGGCAAGGGAAACAAGAACAAAAATAAATGGTGATTACAACAAAATGAAAAGGTTTGGCACAGCAAAGGACACCAACCAAATGAAAACTTTCTGAAAGAAGATATTTGTACAGGATTTATCTAATAAGTGGTTAAATATCTAATCTATATAAAGAATCTATAACACTCACTGCCAAAAAAAGTCTGATTAAAAAATGGACAGAGGATCTGAATAGACATTTTTCTAAAGACCTACAGATAGCTACTAGGCACATGAAAAGATGCTTCCCCCATCACTAATGCTTCCCAGTTGCAAATCAAAACCACAGTGAGGTATCTCACCCCTCAGTCAGAATGGTATTAAAAAGTATGAAGTATCAAGACAAGAACTAGTGTTGTCAAGGATATAGAGAAGAAGAGGAACCCTCATGCACTGCTGGTGGGAACGCAAATTGATACAAACACTAGAAAATACGGAGTTTCTTCAAACAAGTTAATAGAAATACATATGAACTGATAATTCCACTACTGTGTATTTACCCAAAGAAAACAAAAACACCAATTTGAAAAGATGTATGCACCTCTATGCTTACTGCAGCATTATTTATAATAGTCAAATTATGGAAGCAACCCAAGTGCCCATGCATAAATGAATAAAGATGTGAAATATATACAATGGCATATTAGTCATAAAGAATGAGATCTTGCCATTTGTGACACATGAATGGAACCAGAGGATATTATGCTAAGTGCAATATGTCAAAGACAAATACCATAGGATTGCACTCACATGTGAAATCTAAAACAAAACTAAAGAGAACAAACTGGTGGTTGCCAGAGGGTGGGGGGAATTGAGGTGATGGGCAAAATAGGTAAAGTAGATTAAGAAGTCTAAACTTTCAGTTATAAGTTACAGAGATGAGGAGCACAGCATAGGAAATCTGGTCAACATCGTAACATTGTATGGTGATTGACCCATGGTGACTACACATACCATGGTAGGCATTGAGTAATCTATAGAACTGTTGAATCACATTCCTGAAACATATACTATAGGTCAACTTCAGTGAAAATATTAAAGATAAATATTTAAAATATATTTAAAAGCCATACTGCTTACAATTATAGACATTTATACACAAATATCAAAATACCCAATCAACTATCACCAACACATAATGTAGAAGCTGTTTTAATTTTGCACTTACAGTTTTATAGGCAGATAAAAGGTAAAATAGATGTTTTATAATATTAAAGTCAAAGAAATAGTAAAGAAGGTGTTATACTTTCACACACATGCTCTACGTTTGATAGTAAAGTTACTGCTCTAATTACCATATCAAGTTTATGTGTATTTCTCTTTGAACACATCCACTCTACTTACATTCCAAAATTTTGTAGCGTTTTCTTGACTATCCAAAGAGCTGATTTTCATTGTAGGCTCATTCCATTATAGAAACAGGCAAAACAGAATACTCCTTTTCCCAAATTAAAACAACTTTGGACAGAAGCCAAATCACCAGGACCTAAAAGTGTTTTGTCTGGGTCCAAGAGTAGGTGTTGGATATAAATTTTGGCATTTCTGTTACTCAATGCCATTAGTCCGTATCCCCCAAAACTATTCCTTATAATGACTATTTTTACAATTTTGCCTTTTATTTGGCAAGAAAATGATTAAGGTCATTTGAATCAGAGTTAAGACCACTATCCCTCTAAAAAATCTGCAGGAATCAGTCACTCATGAACTATTCCCTCTGATGCTCTTTGCTGGGCTTCACATTATCTGAATAGGTTTTTAACACCTTGGATATGGTTTTAAATTATAGTATCAGTGCTAGCACATATGGGGCCTTTCTGAGAATGGGAAAAAACCCTGGGTCTCTGTCCTTGGATATTGGACTTGATGAAAGGATTAAGATACTTGTATCTACTACTTATTACTGTTAAACTACCCCAAATCACATGGCTTTAAGCAATCACCAACCTACCCCCACCCCGATTCCGTGGGTTGGCTGGGAAATTCCTCATCTGTTTTACTTAGCCTTCCTTTGAGACTACACCTAACTGGCAGATCAGCTGGTCTCTCACACCTACCTACTATAAGTGTTGGATGCTGCTTAGGGCACCTTGCTTCATAGCTTCATGTAAGTCTCTCATTTTCCCAGAGTCCAGACCGATTTCTTTACATGGTGATCTTAAAGTAGGGATTCAAGAGGCCAAGATGAAAAGCTGCAAAGCCTCTTAAAGCCTGCTTTTGCAATTCACAAAAAGTCACTTCTACCATATTATAAATTTGGTCAAATCAATACACAAGGACAGTCAAGATACAAGGTTAGAGAAACAGACTTCACCTTTTGAAGAGAATTGCAAAATTATATTACCCCACTTTTAGATTTAGAACCACACTCCTCTGGGCTGACACAACATTGGGGACCATTGTTCATTTCAGAAAAAGAGGCTTCTGCCTCCAAAGGTACCTAGCTGTATAGCCAGATACAAGAATGAAAAGTAGAGGGGAGATAAGCTTGAGTTCTGAATGTCCACTTGGCTGGACGTCTTTGTTCAATGTACAACCTGTACAACTGTATTTGATGGCCTAGCATGTCCCCTTAGATTAATTCCTGAAAGTCCTGATGGATAGTATTGAGGTTATTTTCATGAGGATAACTAGAGAACAAGATAACTATAGTAAAAGCATCTGGGTACAACGGTATGATAAATCAGCTTTATTTTGTGCTAATCAAGTATTTGGAGTAATACTGTTTATATTTTCAGGTGTCAAGTTTCCTTTACATATTTGAAGATCAATGGAAAAGGCATTCAAATATATCAACAATTGAAATAACTAAAAGAGATTTTATGAAACACTCAAGTGGCTATGTAACAGACCTCACCAACATGAGGGTTTTTTTTTTTTTAATTTTATTTATTTATTTGACAGAGAAAGAGAGACAGCGAGAGAGGGAACACAAACAGGGGGAGTAGGAGAGGGAGAAGCAGGCTTCCTGCCGAGCAGGGAGCCCGATGCGGGGCTCCATCCCAGGATCCTGGGATCATGACCTGAGCTGAAGGCAGGCACTTAATGACTGAGCCACCCAGGCGCCCACCGACATGAGGTTTTATCATCTGGCAAAGCCATTAAACCAATCTATATAACACACAGATTACTAAGAAATGCAAAGCAAATATATGTTCAGTACTCATAGTACTTGATGTATAGGTGTTAAATTAGTACTTGAGGATTGAAGAATTAGGGATTCCTCAGCAACACTGATTTTGATTCGGCACTTTACTACATGTGAGAAACTTCATTCATGTTATGGTGTTCCCAACACCATCATATGAATATTTTGAAGACTAAAGTAATTTGCTATGGAGAAAACCCACCTTTTTATATGCCAAAAGTTTCTCTAGAAGAATGATCAAGAACCTAATATAGCTGTTAAATTTACGCACAGAGGGAACTGTGTGGGCAGTAAGGAGGGAAAGAATTTTCACATATACCCTTTGGAAACTTGAGATTTTTACATAAACATATTACATAAACACATTTATTGAAGTAGTGCTGAGATTCTATGACTGGGAGGGGGAAAAAACCCCAAAAAACAATTGCACTGTATTGTTTCCAAAGCATTTTAGCTCTTCATTTTCCAATTTACACCTATCCAGCACAAAAGCAAGGCACCTGACCTCTTCAAATGTTTCTTTTACTTAAGAAAATTGGCCAATGTACAAGACGACAGGAATTTGAAATTCCTCCCTCCTCCAGCTAATGGTGGAAGGTTTCTGCTGACTCATTGCATCCTCATTAACTCCATCTTATGTTTTGGCCTAGGTAGAAACCCAGTGGGTAGTCATGGGATAATATATTTTTATGAATAAAGCTAATTGGCATGTATGCGACTTTACTCCCTGACCCTGCCCTCATTAGAGCTGATCTCTAACCACCTTAGTGAGTTAGTTGCTTACAGCTTATCAAGTGGAGTTCTGCCTTTTAATGTAGAGAGATAAGGTAAAGAAAATAACAGTTCTTGACTTTCATATGGGGAAAAAAATGGCAGTAAGAATAGAAAATATTTCCCCGTGAAAGCTCAGATATCGACAGATCTTTAAAAAAGCCACAAAGCTAGGAAGAACTCGGTTCCTATACTTAGTACCCATGCCAACAATAAATTAAGGTCCAGTTAGAGAGGGTTGAATTCCTACTTTTTCTGGATATCTTGTCAATCAAGATTTATTCTGATTTTCATCAGCTGGCTCAGTATCTTCTTACTGATTGATTAAAGAGATGTTATAGACGGACAATAGGGATGAAAAGCCAAGCTAACAAATTATATACCCTACTTGCAAATGTTGATAACCACATACCACCATCCTTCTGAAATATGCAAAGTATTTTTGCAACGGCAGAACCAGCCCACACACGTACAAGTTCAGAGTATCAGCCGTGTGTATACAGCCAGTATAGAAAGTTTTAAGATCAGAGAACTCAGACCACCTTTTCTGTTTTTGTACAGAGTCCAAACCCACTCCATGAAATGAGAGCTATATAACGTAGAGCACTAAAGAAAAATAATCAAATGGTAGTATTTGGGGATATTTTATCTAGTCCTTTTTCTGACTGGATGTATAGATGTAGGCGGTAGCAGTGGGTAGTGGTGGGGATGGGGTGGTAGAAACAATTCTGGTAGGTGTGTTATTTTGGCAAAGCTCACTTAGGTTTCCACTCAATAGTAGTCAGCATTTTATTGTTGCTACACAGGGCTAAACACTTGGGGGGAAAGCTAGTTGTGGATAAGTCAGCTACATTTGCTACTGTGCAACTTACTATGTAGCCACTTATTGTAACGGAAAAATCCTTAAGAGATCTCTAAGTTGATCAGACGTCAAAATCCTATGCCCAGCGGCAATGACAAAGAAACCAAAAGGACAAGCATCAGCCTAGAGCCTTATAGAATACTGTGGCAATTCCAAGACAGCCCTGGACTTGAGTCCTGATACTGCCATTTTCCAGGTGTGCAATTTGAAGCCCTTTGTCCCCTCTAAGCCTTTAGTTATATAAGTAACAGGATATGTTCTGAAGGATTGTCAGGCTGATTGAGAAAACATGTCAAATGCTTACATTAGTATCTGGCTCAGTGGCTATTAGTCTTTTCTATCATATTGCATAGAAGTCAACTCTTCTAGAGTTTAGAGTGAATATGGCATTTTGTACTTTAATAACCTAGGAGGGTTGTTTGTCCTTGTCCTTGGCAACATTCTAACTTTCTAAGTATTGCAAAATGGAAGTGTGTGAAGTTGATGGTTTTAGTTTCTAATTACTTGTGAGATTGAGCACTTTATTTTTTTTTAGCTTTTTAAGCTTCTATTAGCCTGAATCAACTTTGTATCACTTATGTTTTTCTATGGTTTTCCTACATCCTATTGATCACAGAACACCCTGACAGGTTTTAAGTATCAAGTCCTTACTTTCAAGTGTCAAAAATATGTTCTCATTATAGAGTTCAATAGCATCCTTGATTGAAAAATAAAACTTTAATGTAATCAAATACTTTTACCTTTATTATGTACTTTGAATTATTTAAAAAAAAAACTCTCATCTTTCCAGTTATTTTTATTTTTTTTCCAGTTATTTTTAAAAGATTTTATTTATTCTAGAGATAGAGCTCTAGCACATGTGCTAGAAGGGTGAGGAGCAGAGGGAGGGAAAGAGAGCCTGATCCAGGACCTGATCCCACAACCCTGAGATTGCAACGTGTGCTTTAAAAAAAAATGGGGTCCTTAACCAAATAAGCCACCCAGGCACCCCCAGGTTTCTAATTCCTTATGTCATGAATTCAGTTTTTTCATTTGTCTGCTAGAAAAGAGACTTCCTCCCCATGGGTGGAGCCAATTTTCTCCCTCCATTAGTCCATCCTTGCCCTATATGGATTAATACCACCCCTATCATACTAGTTCCCATACATACACTTCTGTTCTAGGCTCTTTCCAGATGCTCTGTTCCTTCCTTTGTTTACATAACACTGTTATTGCTCAACTATTCATCATGTCATATCTGGCAAGACAAGTCCCTACTATTCTTTGTGGTTTCTTTAAATTTTATGTTCAGTTTGAAAAGGATTTAAAATACTTTCTGAAGTTTAGCACAGGATTGGATATAATTTATAAACAGACCAAAATCACTTAATACTGTGCATTAATGACATTCTTTTAAGTGTCATAAGAGTTTTAAATGTTCTAAATAATCATGGTGTCTTTCTTCCTTGGTTAACTTCACTATAGAAATGAGCAGTATTTTAACTTATATTTTCTAATACTAGTTGTATATAAAAACTAGGATGACAAATCTAGCAGTCTTCCTGAACAAGCTTGTTTGAAGATTTTTTTTGTGTTCAATCTACTGAATTTTTTGAAGATTTTTATTTATTTATTGAGAGAGAGAGAGAAAATGGTAGAGAGCATGAGAGGGAGGAATGTCAGAGGGAGAAGCAGACTCCCTGCTGAGCAGGGTGCCCGATGTGGGACTCGATCCCGGGACTCCGGGATCATGACCTGAGCCGAAGGCAGTCGCTTAACCAACGAAGCCACCCAGGAGCCCTCAATCTACTGAATCTTCTCTGCAGGATGAGGAGCACTTAAAAATGCTGAAGTCCCATTTATTAAAGTATTGATTCCTGAGACCACTCCAGGATAAAGTCCTTTTAATGTACTTTGGTAAGTAGTATTTCATTTAGTTGTCATACTTAAGTATAGTTATATGGACTTTAACCTTACTTTATACCATTCTTATCCAGTATTAGAATTAAGATCACCATAATCACCTAAAATTAGTGTTAGTGGCTTAGTTTGGTTTTCCCAAGAAATAGAGCCTAAGAAATGGGTTTATGTAGTATATTTGGCAAGAGATCCAGGAGTAGGGAAATATCAGGAAGAAAGCCAAAGAAGTGTTTCAAACCTACTGCTGTGGGAAATGGGGACCAATTCTGCTCTAGGTCCCCTGAAAGGTGCACACAGCGGCTCCCAGAAGTCGGTGTGTAGAACAGCCAGGTGGAGCACCTGTCAGGTCTCGTCTTTCAACTCTGGGAGCATTAAGTCGCCAACAGCGTTTAGGCTGCATTTGTGTGTGGAGCCAGCCGGCACTTCACACCTTGGCAAAAGTCAAAAGCCAATAAAAAGCTGGTTAGTGTAGGAGGTGGTGGGAGGGTCAGAACTTGAAAGAAATGGCCTAAGATCTGCTGACATCAGACGGGGTTGCGGGGATAGACATGGGGGTGCCAAAGCAGGTTACTACAGTCCATTTTTCTAAGCAGATCCACTTGTGTTCATTTTGTTATCACTGAGTCTTTGATATTAAGGCTGACTTCAGTCAAAAATGCAAGCCCTGTTGTAAGCTTCAGTCAATACCTCTGCAACTGACCGAAGGCTATTAATTTGTATTGATCTTGCTCTTCAACCCATTTTAGACTTCTTAGCCATTACTAGGATTTCTGCCGGGCTAGGTAACTTTCTAGGTTGGGGTGGTCTTGGCCTTTGATCTTAGCATTTATGGTTCCTACAATTGCCCATTCATCATTATCACCAGGCATGGAGGCACTAGGAGATGCCCTGAGTTTCCTTATGAATATAAAAAACTTACAAAATGAAACCTATTACCAGATAATATATGAAGTGTACATAGTTGTAATACTTTCCCAACAGGACTCCCTTTAACAGAGAATATTATGAAGTTTGTTTAGAGTTTAATGGCTATTTGTAATGAACTCTAATTTACTAGTTTTAGCATTTGGATATTAAAACGTTCATATAAGTGTTTTTTATTTCCTTATATGTATATGTTTTGTGGTGTAAGTACAAAGTCAGAATGGGTATTTTTAATACCTATCATCCATCAGACACTTATCCTTCCACATTTTAAAGAAAAATGAAGTTGAAAGGGAAGAAAATTTGTACACATGGTGAGTTTTTGTGAGCTCATTTCCTCATGGAAACTTGATGTATAGAAGCCAGCTTTCTCTTGGCAACTGAGGTGGGCACAGTACTCCATTCTGAAAGCTACTCAGATCTTACTTCAGTCAGGCTTTGACTTGGCACCAACATGACTCTGTTGAACATCACTGCACAGACTTGGCATGAAGGTTAATTTTACTCCTTTACAACTTTCCACGGATTTCAATGGGGAAAAAATACCTTAGAATGACAAGAATTTTACAATAGTTTTTCCTCATTTAAGTCCAGAAGTTATTTCCTGTTACCTCTTAATTTCAGATTTTAAGGGTGAAAAAAAATTACCCAAAAAGTACTGGTAATGCAGAGGGTTTAAAAAAAAAAAGAAAAGAAAAGAAAAAGAAAAAAAGAAAGTGCTCTAGTTCACATCCTTTTAAACTCCCTGAAGTCATGCCTAGGATATTCAGGTAAAACAAGGACTCAAATATTTCTACTTATTTTTATTGAAGCTCTTCAGAATTTCAGAAGCACAGAGACTGAGAATTAGTTCTAAATTTCAATCTAGATTTCAATAGTATTTAAAAAAAAATGCCTCTCTACACTTTTTTTTAGCCACTAGTAATTTAAGAGCCAGCTCTCTTGGTCTGTAAGAGATCTTGGTCTCTTTCAGTAAATACTGTCAGTTGTAAAATAAGATGTTTTTAAGAGTTCTTTCCCAGTATTTCAAGAGTGTTACTGCCAAGAACAAGTGTTACATGATGTGCCAATTTCATAAGTTAGATATTGAAACAAGACTGCAAGTTGTGATCTAGTATCATATTTTCCAGGTATCAGAACAGTGCTGTCCAGCTATTAGAAAAATCTGTTAAAACCACTGATGCTCCAGGTATTATAAGGGGCATAAAAAGTTACTCTCCTTAGATTTGCAAAAATTTAAGCACACTTTAGATCAGATATTGTACTACAACCTCAGTGTAAAAATTCAGTGGCAGTTTACCCCTATTTGAAGATTGTTTTGAGCTTGATTTTATGGAGGATCTAGACGAATCAGGTTAGTATTTTACATTCTCAAATCTTTTAAAACCAGTATAGATGTTTTAAGGGTCAACAAATTACATAAAGATGACGAATGCAGAAGCATTAGCCTTCAAAATACTTTGAAGGTTACACATTTTCTAGAAGTGCTCCTAAATATCAAGGTACCAGTTTAAAAAAAAAAAAAAAGCAATAGGGGCTCCTGGGTGGCTCAGTCGTTAAGCGTCTGCCTTCGGCTCAGGTCATGATCCCAGGGTCCTGGGATTGAGCCCCGCATCGGGCTCCTTGCTCTGCAGGAAGCCTGCTTCTCCCTCTCCCACTCCCCCTGCTTGTGTTCTCTCTCTCGCTGTCTCTCTCTCTCTCTCTCTCTGTCAAATAAATAAATAAAATCTTAAAAAAAAAAAAGCAATAGATTTCCAAACAGTTCACAAAGGAAATGTATTTAGAATTCTCCTTTAGATTACCAGCTATCCCTTAGAACTGTAAGGGTTTAAGGGATTTATTTCGGTCACAATTACATTCAACTACTTTTGTGCTTTTGACTTGCTGGTATTTTGAGGAAGTTTCATATAGAATAAGTTTCCCATGTATAGCCAACTATGCAGTCACAACTCAGTTATGTTTGTATTTCTCTATATGGAAAAACTAACAAGTTCTACTTAACATAAATAATGCTACTCTCGAGGCTAATAGAATCATCTGGAAAAATCATAGCATACAGAGAGGTCTACAGTGATCTGTAAGTCCATTGCTTCTCTAACAGTTCAGGAAAGCTTGTTGAACTTTTAGGGGAAAGGTCAATCACAACTTCTCCCATGTTTGCAAGGAGTAATGCAAGAATAGTACATAGAGGCCAAAAGATACTCTCAGTATTCTTAAAGTTAGAATAAAGGATATAGTCCTATTTGTGCAAGAATGACTGAACTTTAGACTCAACTATCCAGTTCTAAGGTGGTTGTGAAATGGGACATACCCCCTCACGTCAGCAAATACCACACATTGCTCTCAGGAGGAGGACTGGGGAGCACCTTAGAGTTTTCTCCTCAGAATGGTTATGGGTGAGAACACATTAACCCGATCTATCCAAAGGCACTACATAACCAACTTCTTTCCTTATTTTCCCCACCACAAATTAGGTTGTCACATTGTTCAATCTAATAAAAATCAGATGTTTATTGGAGGTTAAGGGACATCAGATATTCCAATAAGATGCCTAAATGTATGAAGACTCTCCAAGGGAAAACAGACATTGATTTCATCTCGAAAATACTCTGACCAATTCAGAGTCCTTAAGTGCTGGTACTTAAGTCTGACTTGTTCCTCCATTTTTGAATTCCACACATTTTCAGGCATATTTGCCCCAATAGGAAATGCCTATACACCCACTTGTAAAACCTGCGTCACATTGAAACTTGCAGTATTATTACCTTTCTACTCTTAGACTCCATCTCAAGCCAAGCAAATCCAAGGTTTATTATGAACCACTTTCCTTGGACTCAACGAATTTGAGCATCAGCTGAGCTAGTGCTTCTCTTGGGGTCTCAAACTAGTAGTTTATGCCTCAAGACCTCCCTAGCATTGTGTATCTGACACCATCTTGGCTGCTAATCATAACTAGTTGTTTTCTATTTGTCTTTCCTAAATGGCCTACAGACTGTTCTAGCCTCTAAACCAGTGGTTTTCAACTTAGCCTGCACATTAGTGTTACCTGGAGCTCTTAAATAGGTCGATGCCTGTCTCATTGCATCCCCTGAAGTCAGAAGCTCTGGAGGTGGTGAATGAGGTTTCTTAATCTTCTCCACACTCCCCACCCCATGAAAACCAATTAAATAAAGCCTCATTTTAAATGGAGTCCAGAAGCTCTGAAAAAGGAGCTCATATACATACCACTGGCAGCAACTTGCATAAGGAGCCGGGAGAAGGAAGATAATTCTTACCTGACAAAGGCGGACACTTCTCTCGCAGAAGCTGATCTCACTTTTAGCGGGGAAAAGAAAGACGATCTTCCCCCAGCCCCAACAACGCATTAGTGACTGCTTGCAGCCAGGGAGAAACTGCTACAGCCTCAAACTCTTGTTGTTTTCCAAAGAACTTCTGTTCAAAACTACCCTCCCCAGTTTCCTCTTAGAACCAGTAAGAGCGGACCTTGCTTCCCGTCCTTCCAACATGCCTATGGTTTTGCCCCGGCTGACAGGCCCTGAGCTGAAATTCTCTGATATCCCTAAAAAAGCCCCATGTTTGGCTAGTAACATAACTACTTTTAAGGTCTTCATCCCCTATCCCCATCCCAAATCTGTGACTCAGCCATCAGGGCTTACTAGCCCACCCGAGGCCCTCCTGGCAGCCTCTTAAGGAGGCCATAAGCAGCCCCTGTGGCAGGTCCTAAAAATACCCCTGCTGGCACAACTGAAACCCCATTAGCTTCAGTCACCTATCAAGTTCAACTACCTGCACAAAGCAAGCTTAAAGACTTTTCGAATTAGTCTCCTACTGTTGCTGTAACAGATTACCAGTAAGTTAGTGGCTTATAACAAATGATATTTATTTGCTTACGGCTCTGGAGGTCAGAAGTCCGAAGTAGGTCTCTCTGGGCTAGAAGCAAGGCGTTGGCAGGGCTGCATTCTTTCTGGAGGCTCAAGGGGAGAGCCGCTCTCCTTACCTTGCCTGGCTTGCAGAGGCTACTCATACTCTTCGGTGGGGGGGCAGCCCATCGACCTGAAAACGGGCGACTGCCTCACTCTGACTTCTGCCTCCTTCTTCAGCTTATAGGGACACTTGTGATTACTTACATTGTGCCCACCTAGGAAATCCAGGCTCCTCTCCCCATCTAAAAGTCAGCTGATCAGCCACCTAATACCATATGCAACCTTAATTCCTCCTTGCTGTATGATATAACTTACACTCAGGGGCTAGGGATTAGGATGTGATAGCCTTGGGGGCGGGGAGCCCTGTTTTCCTCTACCAATCTCAGGCTTCAGAATTACAAACAACTGTGCTACTATAAAAGCCTACGTCTGGCTTCAAATAAAATGCCCTCTGCCAAATGCCACGTCCACAATACCATGCCTCTCAGGCCCCCAAATGCCTTAATCACTTCATATATTTTACTCCCTTAGCATTTACTCCATTTCTCTCAGTTCTAGATATTTGTCTGTTCACACCCACTATCAGCAACATATTTCCAACCCCAAGTTCTGCTCTCCTCTTCCAAAAGTCTTAGCAAAATGAAAGAGTGTGTTTTAAGTTCAATATGGTGTTCAGGATAGCGGGAAGTTTTAATATCTTTCATCCCTGTTCAAAGAGCTTTTGTTTAATTTCTTAGAATAATATCCGATTACTCCAAAACAGTAAAACATTATATTCCAAATATAATATCCTTGGGATAATACCTCAAAGGTGTATTTTTTATTCATGGTACATGTGAATGAGAGGGAGCTCTGCTTCCCATAGTCATTCTAGGACCCAGGCTCTATCTGTGTACGTGGCAATTCTACAACTTAAATCCTATAAATATTCAGCTCTTGTATGTGAGTAAACCCCCAAGTTATTTAAAAGCTAGGAATTATCCTTTCTTTTCCACATATAACTCCTTTTCATTAAAAGGCTTGTCAGTCTTATGTACTAGATATTCCAAATTCAACCACTTCTTACCACGTCCACCATTACCAATCTTTTCTCAGTGGATTTGGGAGTATACATCATATACACAGTGAAATCCTCTTTTGTTTAATACTTTTAAATGTTTTAAATGGCATGCATGTCTTTTCCAATTTCTTTGTGTGTGAGGGGGGATAGTATATATAAAATAATACATACAAAAACACTTCCTCATTATATATCTAAAGTTATTTAATAGCATTTATTCATGTATGGATTCATGGTATACTTTATAAAGCAACATATTGCTGGTATAGGGAATCCACATAAAATGCAATATTACATTTTATAAAATATTTTTTTAAACTAAGCACCACACTGAAAAAATATAGATAGAATTACCAAATAAATGAATAAAATTGAACAAAAATTCACTTTATTACATCAGTTGGTAGGAAATATTGCATTTATATCTGATTGACGGTATAATCAGTGTCACTCTTCTATAGAACTAGAAGCAGTTTAAGCAATTGAAGCACTCTTTCTCATTGATAGCTTTATTTATAAATGAGCTCTGTTTCTCAATAACAAAATTTTCTTTTTTAAATTCGTCTTACGTGGCTTTATTAGGATGCATTAAAATAGAAGATAAATTTTATAAAGTGCAAAAGACAATTACCTAGTTTTGGGAGTGTTAAATTAATCATTACATATAAATGTTCTAGGAGGAAAACGCACGCCCGTAGTAAGTACCAACTCTTGATATAGCAATTATTGATATTATAGCAGTTTTCATAGACTGGTAGTGGGATAAAACTAGTTGCAGCGTGTTACTGTAAATGGGTGGAAAGAAAAACTCTTATAAGACATGTAAATCACCCACATTGAAAAAAATTTCATAATGTTAATGAGTCTTGCATGGCCATGATATTCTCTAGTACCAACTTGTTTCAACTCTCAACATGTTAGAAGTATGGTCCACCTCTCCACAACCCTTATTTGGAAGAGGGATGAGCAATGTCCAAAGAAGAAAGTACTGGATTATGTCAATTCTTGAGATTTTTTTTTTATAAAGATTTTTTATTTATTTATTAGAGAGAGAGAATGAGAGATACAGAGCACGAGAGGGAAGAGGGTCAGAGGGAGAAGCAGACTCCCTGCTGAGCAGGGAGCCCGAAGTGGGACTCGATCCCGGGACTCCAGGAGCATGGCCTGAGCTGAAGGCAGTCGCTTAACCAACTGAGCCACCCAGGTTCCTAATTCTTGAGATTTTAAGGAGTGTTGAAACCCTGTTTCCCAACAATTTGGTTCTCTCATAGAGCTGCCAATCAGACTTTTTTCCAGGAAGGAATAGGATGTGGGGAACAAAGGTAGAAGGAAATGTAGATAAAATTAAATGTCCTTATAACCTGCAGCCCATTGACAAATACTTGAGGCAGGGAGAGTGTAACATTCCTCCAGGAAGCTCCCCGCTGTCTTAAGGTTAATGATTTGCTAGAGGGAGAAACACCTTGGTTTGACAATAGCCAGGCCTCCAGGATTCTGTAAGTCTCCTTTAGCATATGAGAATCCTTTTGGAAACTTCCCCTTGTCATTACCTCACCCAACTCCATAGCATATAATCAGTTGCTCCTCACTGTCCCAGGTCAGCCGCTCTTTCTGCCCACAGGTCCCGTCCCCATGTTTTAATAAAACCACCTTTTAGCACAGAAGACATGTTAAGAATTTTTCCTTGGCTGTTGGCTCTGAACCCCACCAGATCACATCAGAATATATTATGATGACTGAAATTCAGGTGATGAAATTTGAGTGGCTAAAATTCAATTATGCTACATTTAATTTAATTTACATTACCTCAGCTCTAATTTATCTACTGCTGTTTACTAGACATTTATAAAGATGAAGTGCATCACCTGCTCTTGAATCCTGCTGTGGGGAAAAGAGGTGTATTTATTCACAACTCAGAAAACTAGATTGTCATACATGCCACAACAATGGCATGAAAAGGAATTTTTACCAGGAAATTATTAATAAGAAAAATTACCATGGAGCTCGTCCCTAAACAGTAAACAAAATGTTGAATATATAGAGAATATAAGAAAAAAATTGCAAAGAGGGGGGAAAAAAGAAGAAAGGTATCAAGTTTCAAATAAGAATGCAGGTAACTGGACTTCTCTTTCTGTCAGCTAAGATAACATCTATGGCCTAATCTAAGAGTGAAAACAGATCTTAGGATCCATCTCCAGCTATATTTTATCTCCTAGAACACATTTATTATTTAATCCTGTAAGATAAATGGTGATGGCTTGTTATGATGACTTTTTTTGTGTGTGCATTTATCAACCCCAAATTTTCGATTCTGAGGATGCTTTTATTATAGCACTAATCAAAGGCCGTTGCTCAAGTGGATTTGGCCTCTTCAACCATAATGTTACTTGTTCAATTTGCTTTTATCAGATTGATTACAGAAAAGCTTAGCTGTTTTTGTGTCTGAACAAAGAGCAGAGACTGCCTAGCTCAGAGACTTGTTTAAATCTGATAAATTACTTAAAGAACCCTTTTGGGTTCATTTTCAGTGATGCATTTTTACGTTTATTTTACATTCATTTGTTGGGCAACATTCAGGTTGTTTTCAGTTACCCTCCATAGTAACACTAAATATCATTGCCATTTTATCCATGTTTCCCCTTCTATTTTCTTTTTTTTCTTTTTTTTTTTTTAAAGATTTTATTTATTTATTTGAGAGAGACTGAGAGATAGAGAGCACGAGAGGGAAGAGGGTCAGAGGGAGAAGCAGACTCCCTGCTGAGCAGGGAGCCCGATGTGGGACTCGATCCCGGGACTCCAGGATCATGACCTGAGCCGAAGGCAGTCGCTTAACCAACTGAGCCACCCAGGCGCCCTATTTTTTTTTCTTAAAAGTTTTCCTTAGGAAAGAAGTGCAATTGTGTCAAATTGTGTGAATAAGTCTAATATCCATGGTAAACACTGCCAAATGCTTTCCAAAAAAACTGTGCTAAATTCCCAATATAAAGGTAATTATGCCTCTTTCTCTGTTCCCCTGTCTCAGTCGGAAATGCTGTATGGGGTCAAATAACCCCTCCCCAAACTTTGAGATTCATACTAAAGTGCCGGAAAGCTAATACAGAGAGTATTTTTAATTTTAATTTACAGATGAAATATATAGGACAAGTATAACTATGTCCAGAGGAACTAAGAATAAAATTAGATATAGAAGAAACTTTTCTGGGGTGCCTGGGTGGCTCATTTGCTTAAATATCTGCCTTTGGCTCAGTTTATGATCCCAGGGTCCTGAGATCGAGCCCCTGAGCAGGGAGTCTGCTTCCCCCCCTCCCTCTACCCCTCCACCCTGCTTGTGGTCTCTCTCTCTCTCTCTCAAGTAAATAAATAAAATCTTTTTTTTTAAAGAAACTTTTTTTTTTTTTTAGTTTGAAAACAACCCGTTTACCCTGCTTGTGATCTCTCGCTCTCTCTCAAATAAATAAAATAAAATAAAATAAAAATAAAAAAGAACCTTTTTTTTCCCTGTATTTTGAAAACAACTGCATAGCAGGATGAGTTAATAAGAACTACCCTGCCCAGTACAAACAGCTAGGACCTCCTAGATAAAAAATGTAACAACAAAAATAAAGTTAAATTCAAACTTGATCTTGAAAGAAAGGATGATTCCATTTTGTGGAAACTCCTGAGCTGCTACCATAGCAGCTTTGGGTAGAGAGAGAGAAGAGTAGGAATTTTTCTTGGAAATGGGCCTATGTTCTAGGTCTCTAGACAGAGACAGGAATTCAGGTGCAGATGATTTATTCATGAATGCTCTTCAGAAAAGCCTGCAAAGAGCAAATGAAAGGAAGGCAGAAAAAGGAAAGGCCTTGCCACAACCCATAGGGAAGATTCTGGAATATAAAGCCTATTACAGAATAATCCATCCCTTGGGGCAAGGGGTTTACACTTTTATAGTCTGACTTCCCTGCAGCATGAGCTGCGGCCTGGGGCATGTCAGTCAGGTACCCTCAGATCAGATGGCTCCCTTCAACAAAAGGCAATTTGTTAAGGGAAGAGGGCAGTGGTAATTTCATATCATCATTCTGTACTTAGAGCAGCTGGGGGATTGATAGCCTGGTGGGGAAACGGTATCCGTGAGGGAACTGGAGCGTTCGCTACAAGCATCTAAAGTTGGTGCTGTCACTTTGGAAAGCTTGTTGTCTCATAAAAGAAAGCAAAATATTCTACCTAGTGACCCAAAGAAAACAATGAAGCTTGTCTCGCACTGTGACTTTAGTTGGAAAACAGAAAAAAAGTCTTTCATGAAAAGTACAAATCTCAAGCCCCCTCCTCGCATGGATATGAACAACAAATCTAAATTACTCACATGTGAAGGTAAATGACAAGCCCAGAAATTGATATAAAAACTGACACTGGTGTGGTTAATACCATTGCAAAGCCCAGGAGGAACGAACACCATGTTTTTTCTTGATTTTTTCCAGTCCCCCCTCACTTGGTTGGATGACGACTGACAGGACACTGAAGATGAGCTCTCCAAGAAAGATAAAGTCCACATAAAGTAACACCTCCTGTGTGAGATGAGTCAGGAGAGACCATACTAACAAGAATTAGAAGTGGAATATTAGCTAGAAATAGTGACTAGCAAGCAGATTCCCTTCCATAGAGAATCTTTAAAATATTTGCTTTTGCAAACCCCTTCCACTGCTTTTTAAGAAAATAACCAAGCTAATTGATTATTGAATTTCCTATCTAGAAAATGGTACTGTGTATTTGTGTATATATGTATTTACGTAGGAGTATATGTATGTTTGTATGTGCAAGGTATTTGCCACCTTGTGTCACTTTGGCCTGCTTTTCAGAGTCCAGAGCTCTAACACAACCCAGACTGTGACCAGAGTCAAGGCAGTTGTGTCTGGCTCTGGGGAAGAGTTAACCTGCTTTCTGCCTCGTAATGAAAAGAGAAGAATCTGATGTCCTCAGTTCTAGAGCCTTCCCAGAATTCGGGAGTGTAAATTAGCCAACTCAAGTTGGTTCATCCTTAGCTGAAATTCCATCTTTCCTTTTCCCTGCTGTTGCCATTACTGTTTGCTCGTTTGTTAGCTCTGTTCAAGATGATGACAGCACTGGTCTGTTGTTTCTTTGCTTGTTCTTTCTCTTTGGTTTTAGGGTGTGTGTGTGTGTGTGTGTTTACTCCTTTATTGTGATATTTGTGGCATTTTAACAAATTAGAGATTAAAGCATGCACTTAATGTGTCAAATTGACATGGAATTCATTCTTTTTACTTTCAGGATCAATATTACCAGAGGGCTGTTACTAATCATAACAGATCACTAGATTGTGTAGATTGTGGCTTTCCTCTAAGTCACCTGTGTTTCCCAGTTCATTAACCTATGGTTTTAATTTTATTATTTCCATCCTTCTGCTTGTAGTGTCATTATTCTACTTTTGTCTCTCTAACTTCTTTTTTTTAAAGATTTTACTTATTTGACAGAGAGAGAACAAGCAGGGAGAGTGGCTGGGAGAGGGAGAGGGAGAAGCAGGTTCCCCACTGAGCAGGGAGCCCGATGCAGGACTTGATCCCAGGACCCTGGGATCATGACCTGAGCCGAAGGCAGCTGCTTAACCAACTGAGCCACCCAGGGATCCCTGTCTCTCTAACTTCTTATACTGAAATATTACCTCATGATTTTTGCCCTTTCTTCCAGTTATAAATGTAATGGTTTAAGGCTAGAAATTTCTAAGCTCTGTGTATATATGTATATATCCCACAGTTTTGGGTAAGAATATTTCTACTATTCAGTTCTAAAGAATTTCTCATTTCCAATACAATTTCCTTTGTAACTAATAGAATATTAAAATGTTTTCATCAACCTAAGCAGTTATATATGAATGTATGATATTTTAGGATCTCTGATTTGAATTGTACTTAAAGGTTTGTGGAGTGTATGAAACCAAGTTTTTCACATTTGTTAAAATTTACTTCGCGCCTTGTCAGGTGGTTGATATTGAAAAATATTTAAAGTGGGCGCCTGGGCGGCTCAGTTGTTTAGCGTCTGCCTTCGGCTCAGGTCATGATCCCAGGGTCCTGGAATCGAGTCCCACATCGGGCTCCCTGCTCGGCGGGAACTCTGCTTCTCCCTCTCCCACTCCCCCTGCTTGTGTTCCCTCTCTCGCTGTGTCTCTCTCTGTCAAATAAATAAAATCTTAAAAAAAAAAATATTTAAAGTATGCTTAAAAATGTGTATTTCTAATGGGTAAGTGTAAAATTTTTATTAGGTAAGATGATACTTAATGCTGTTATTCAATATTTCTAAATCATTACTCTTTTGATTGTATTTTTCCATCTTCTTTGAGAATTGTTCCTATTAGCATTGTCTTCAAAGGCACTCGGGATTTTCTATATAAGCCATCATGCCATTTGAAAATAAAAGCAATTTATTTTTTGTTTCTTATATTTTGCCTGTTACATGTTTTATTTATTTTTTTGCATTATCATACTGGCCAGGTATTTCAGTCAGATATTCAATAAGTGCAGTAACAGTGAATCTCTTTGCCTTGGTCATAATCTTATGGGGAAAGCATTCATTCTTTTACTGTTAAATGGAATACTGTATTAGCTCTAGGTTTTCTGTACATGCTCCTTACCAGTTCGAGGAAGTTCCCATTCTTATCCACTGAGAGTTTGTAACATGAATGAATGTTCCATTTCATTAAATGTGTTTTTCTGCAAATAATGATATTGTCAAATGCCCCCCTCCACCTAGAGTTAGTTGATGTGTTGAATTATATTGAAGAGTTTCTGAATATTGAGCTGGGCTTATGTTTTTTTAGATAAACCCCACTTGATATTGATATATTTTCATTTTCACATATTGTTGGATCCTGTCTGTTAATATTTTGAAGAGTTTTGCATCTTTATTTACGAAGGATAGTGCGGTTTTCTCATGTTTTGTCTACTTTTGGTAACTGGGTGATACTGGCCTCATATGGCGAATTGGGAAGCATTCTCCACTTTTCTATATTCTTGAACAGTGTGTGTAGAATCGGTATTATTTCTTCCTTAAGTTTTTGGTATAACTTACAAGTAAAGCTCTCTGGATCTGAAGTGTTCCTTGATTGAAGGTTTTTAACTATGAATAGAATTTCATTACTAGGTAAGGGATTATTCACGTTATCTCTTCTCGAGGAATATTTAATAGTTTGTACATTTCAAAGTATTTGTCAATTCATCTAAGTTGTCAGTTTTATGGGTATGAACTATTTTGTAATGTTCCTTTATCGTCTTTGGAATGTCAGTCTTCAGTGATGATATCACTTTCATTTCAGAAACTTGTTATCTGTGTTTTCTCACTTTTTTTCTTCCTCACTATAGCTTCAAGTTAATCTGTTATACTGAGCTATGCTTTCACCAAATTCAAAATGAAATAAAGCCTCGATTTATTCATATCGTTCAACAATAAGGCCAGACTGGCAGGTGGTTGTGGAAGCCTTAGGTGGTTCTCTTTGTATTTAATGATGAGTTCGAAGCTTGAAAGTGTTAACGTGCTATAGTGGATAATTACATCTTAAAAGAGCACTGTTTTTCCATTTTAATGCCTGATGATTTCAGTTGGTAAAAGAGTGAAGTAATCCTGGAAAATACTAATGGCAGTGGAGAACCTGCATTAATCCCAAAGAGATAGCTTATATTCTCCAATCATTTCTGATGAGCCAAGAGAAAATGTAAAATATCTACATTTATTACAAACAATTTAGCTTACTGATTATTGTGATTTGCATTCTATTTACATATTTGCTTTTCAGAGCTAAATTGATCCCAACATAAACTGTTCAAGAATTTCTGGTAATTAAGTTACACATACTTAGTTCAACTCCTATTACCCTATGTGTTAGTATGTATCCCCCCCCTTAGGCTGGGGAGACAGCATTTTACAGCTTACAGTACTTTATCCTCATCAGGACTCTTGATGAAGCTGAGACTATGGTGGGAAAAAATCACCTTGTCTGGTTCTCAGTGGAGAGCAGATATATCTGGTCAGAAAATGGCTTCATATACTATGACAATGTCTCTGTACTGTACTGTATTTGATAATCAAAATCATTCTGTGTTCCTATCATTTAAGTTACAAATTCAATGACATGCTAGGCCTGTCCTTAATGGTTTAGTAGTATATCAAAGCCATAATCCTAGAGACGAGAGCACTCTTTAGGGGACCAGGTCCATGCCAGTCCTCCCACTTATGCAAGCAAAACTTACATCCTCAGGTTTCACGTGGGCCACATCCCCAGATCTTATCGCATAGCCTGAGCTTATTAAATGTTATTTTGAATCTAATGGAAGGGATTATCCACATCTGAAGACTTCTTCTAATAAGATTACTGTCACACATATTTGATTTTGAGCCTGAATATCATAAAATGCATCATTCTTTACACTGTACTGAAATTTGTCTCTCCATACCCTTGACCCTTCTGTGCTATTTCTGCCTCCTAAAGATGAGCAGTTACTCTAATCCCTTTTCAAATCAGCCCCATGCCAAATCTATTCAAAGACATTTCCCAAATGACTTCTTTTTTAACTCCCTGATTCCTCAGATTTTTCTCCAGATATAATACTTTCAAGAGCTCTCATTATTTGACTTCTTTTTCAGTTATATTAGGATTTATGATTATATATTTATAATACAGTAGCCCCTTCCAAAGTAAAAGGGTTAAGTTTCTAAAAATTCCTCTGAAAGTGTATTAAGAACATGTATGATTATGTTATAAAATGAAAAGGATGGGTAGGCTTAGGTAACAAAAATAAGCTTTTATCCAACCCAGAAGAAGAACTTTATTCCAGGGGTTGTATTTTGTAGCTCATCATCCAGAATTATTTATCTCCTAAAACTACAGTGGATGTTTCTCTGAAGCTGCTTTTCCAAGAATAGGGTCTGTTATGGACAGAACCGTATCACTGAAAAATAGATATGTTGAAGTTTGAACCCTGGGACCAGTGAATTTGACCTTTTCAGAAACAGGGTCTTTGCAGACATACTTGAATTAATATGAGGTCATTGGTAGGGAAGCTAATTCAATATAACTGGTATTTTTATAAGAAGAGGGAAATTTGGGTACAGACACACAGGGAGACCATCATGTGAAGACAGAGGCAGAGACTGGAGTGAAGAAGAATCCATCAGCCAAGAAATACCTGGGGATAATAGAAGCTGGAAGAAATAAGGAATGATACTCTCCTAGAGGCTTTGGAGGAAGCAGGATCATGATGACACCTTCACTTGAGACGTCTAGACTTCACAACTATAAGAGATTAAATTTCTGTTTTAAGGGGCACCTGAGTGGCTCAGTCGTTTAGGTGTCTGGCTCTTGATTTCAGCTCCAGGTCTTGATCTCAGGACTGTGAGTTCAAGCCCCGTGTTGGGTCCCACATTGGGCTCCATGCTGGGTGTAGAGCCTACTTAAAATAAATAATTAATTAATTAATTTCTGTTGAAAGCCACCTACTGTGGTCATTTGTTATGGCACATTGTTATGTGAATCTAAAACAGGGTCAAAATATTCATTAGCAAAACAACTCAATTGCTACAGCAATTTGGGTTCTTGTCTTCAAAAATTAGATTTATGATGCTACACTCTGATTTCATCATCTTCTTGAGCTCACTGACTAGGGACATACTCTAACTGGGGGCTTTTATATTTCTGAAGTTGGCCATAAATGGCTAGTGTCAAACACCAGAGCAAAAAAAGCCTTCAGAGAAGAAAGCTGGATAGTGGGACATAGAGGCAATGTCTTTCTAGGTATCCATCTCGTTGGTCTGACGTACTAGGAATATAGCCATGGTTGAAGGTAACCTTCCATTTTTTGAGGCTATCAGTATCTCTTCAGTTTTCTAGGTTTTATTTTTTACTAATAATACTGAATAGGTAAGGAAAAAGAGGGACATTGCATGAAATAATGATATTTTAACAAAATAAGAAATACTCTCTGGCAGTGAAGTACAGGATAAGTGAGAGTAAAGAGACAGTGGAATCAAGAAAACAAACACTTGGATTGTTGTTGCAAGATGCTAATGGTGTAAAACGAGAACCATAATCTATAGGAAAGAAACTATAGGCTATTTGATTTCGAGAGAACACAAACTTAGTACTGGAAAATCCGTGAGCTTTTTTCGACATATTAAGAAAAAGAGAGTGAGAGACGCTTCACATTTATTCATAATATGACTGATGCAGTGCTTTACAATTTTCAGGTTTAATTGGTTTTATCTCAGATGAGATGAACTTAGTTTTTAAACCTTGAATAACTAATGGGAAAAATGAAATGTTTTAATACCTATTCATTTTTAATGAGCAAACAGTATGTTAGGGGAAAATTACATAAAGAATTTTTAATGATGGCAGCTCAGGGTCATTGCCTTAGGCCTGGTTCATTCTCCACACGCCTGTTCCTCTGTGGCCTGATAGCCTGCTGTCTGCTCATTCGGCAATCTCAATTAGAGGAAGAAACAGAACCAAGATTATTTCTTCTTGCTTTAGAATTGAGAACAATTTTATTTTCAGAGAAATCTAGAACCACTACTCTAAATTCTATGAGGATATGTGCATATAAGAGTTAAAAGAATTCCAAAAGTGATGTACTCTATTTATTGCCAAAATATAAAGCTGATTTATATTCATTTATACTGAAAGTAGGACACACTTGACAGCTATTAATCCATACAGTAATTAACATTAGCTTTGCAAGCTGAAGATAATATAAAAAGCTTATGCTGTGATATAAAATGTTTCAATGGATCATAATTAACACACAAGTTGAGTTTCTGATTAATCATTTTTCTTAGATTGTTTTATAGGTTATGCCTAATTAATGAAAATGAATATAAAATTTTGGTACTGTATGCTGGAAGTCCAAAAAAAGAATTACTATCCTTTCACTTTTTTATTATTCTTCATGTATTGTTTAAAATTTGGGTGGTTTCATATGAGATTATTATTACCACAAAGTCTTATTTCATTAAAAAAAAAAACCAGCATCTTGCTTTCTTTCTAGAACTCTAAAGAGCATATTAGGAGTGCTGCTATAGAAAAATTTAATTCTTAAATCGTACTTTATAAAGACTAAATATATGCAGGATTGTCACTCACTGACTACTTGTTTATAGAAAAGTATTTAAATTTTTTATATTCTATATCAAAATCTATTCCAACCTCTTAGGAAAACATTAAAAATGTAGATGTTAAAAATCATGTCATAACATATAAAATCGAATTCCTTAAACAGCTGTTTTTTTATTTTTTCTTTCTTTCTTTATTTTTAAAAGATTTTATTTATTTGACAGAGAGAGACACAGCGGGAGAGGGAACACAAGCAGGGGGAGTGGGAGAGGGAGAAGCAGCCTCTGCTGAGCAGAGAGCCCGATGCAGGGCTTGGTCCCAGGACCCTGAGATCATGACCTGAGCCGAAGGCAGACGCTTAACGACTGAGCCACCCAGGCGCCCCAATAGCCATTTTTTTAAATGAGAAATATGTGGTAATTTACTACTAAAATTGCTATAGTACTGTTCTTGTACCCAGAATGCCCCCTTTAAAACATCTAATATGACCTCATTATTTTATTTGAAATATTATGAATGCTAACCAAATTTCTTTTGAATATTAACATGCTTTGGTAAAATGACTGAAATAATGAAGATTTTGTCTCTGAAAAAGTAACTCCAATCCCTTTACTTGTGTTCCATGGATGATAGATAATAAGCCAAGGTCTGGATGCCTTTCCTACGTGGGAAAGGTAATATTTTTCTGTTTTATGAGGACAAATTACATTCCTGGTCTATTTAGTCACATTCAATGAATACCACTTTTTTCAAAGAATTTATATAAAGTCATAAGTTATTACTACTGCAAAACAACTCAAACCCCTACAAAACGCCCCTGATTAGCAATGAATTTGAGGTATTGCAAATTGTTATCTTTTTATCCTTTTTAATCAAATTAATTTTCAAAGTTTTCAATTATCTATTCTTAGCTCTCTGATTACCATTCAACCTAGATATTAATTTATACCCTAAAATCAGTAAACCCCTTCAGGACTTACATGAACATCTGCAGGGCAAAAGTCATTCAATGCATTTTAGCTTGGAGTCAAAGGCTACTGCTGAAAGAACATTATATCCCTTTGGTTTGAATTTATATCTAGATTTTAATCCACCATAACAGTCTCATTCTTTCTAAAATAACCTTGCTTAAGCAAAAAACCATCTGTATATCAATTTATTGGTAAAATTTCTGTGATGGCATTCTTCATATTATTTCAGCAAGTGCTGGGATTTATTGACCATCTCAGTGCAAGCCAGTCAGTGAAAATAGAAATCATAAATGTGCAAAGAACCCCAGCATGCCTTCACTAAAGATGAGAGTAAGCTAACTCATCCCAGGGGAGTATAGGTGAGTATGGAGCTTTCCTGTCCAGAAGGTAGGGACATCAACACAAGTTGTGCCCTTAGGCAGAATGTGTCCCTTCTGGAAACTCTCTTCCTTTCTCACATCACAACCTCCATTACTGCATTTGGTTCTCTGGTTCTTCATTTTTTTTAATTTTGTTATTGTTATGTTAATCACCATACATTACATCATTAGTTTTTGATGTAGTGTTCCATGATTCATTGTTTGTGTATAACACCCAGTGCTCCATGCAGAACGTGCCCTCTTTAATACCCATCACCAGGCTAACCCAACCTCCCACACACCTCCCCTCTAGAACCCTCAGTTTGTTTTTCAGAGTCCATCGTCTGTCCTGGGTCATCTCCCCCTCCGATTTCCCCCCCTTCATTCTTCCCCTCCTGCTATCTTCTTCTTCTTCTTCTTCTTCTTCTTCTTCTTCTTCTTCTTCTTCTTCTTCTTCTTCTTCTTAACATATATTGTATTATTTGTTTCAGAGGTACAGATCTGTGACTCTCTGGTTCTTTTAACTTCCCTGCTCTACCCGAAATCTCTGCCTCTCTTCCATTTCCAGCACCTCTTGGATCTTGACAGTCTTCACAATTACATTGTGGGAAATAAGCTAAGCCTGTTCCTTTTCCCATTGGCTTTGACCTTGGGTACACCTATACCTGGGAAGTACATGAGTTTTCCCAAAGAGTACATGGACTTGGACACCTGAGATACATAGTTTCCACATGAAATTCTTCCCACTGGTTTTCTCTCTCACCTCACCCTTCCTAGTTGCTCTCTCTCACACTCTACAAAAGAAGTATAGACTTCTCGGCCAGGCTGAGTCTTCCTATGCTGCATTTTTAAGTGTGTAAAAATCCCTAAGGCACCTAATAAAGGGATATTTCCAAATCTTTTCTATTTCAGTAAGATCTATTTTCCATCTTTTGAGAGAGAGTAAATTTTCTCTCTCCTTGAATGGAAACTAAAAGAGAACCAGTGGTCTTAGGGTCTGTATTAATACAAATATTTAAGGTGAAAAATGTATTCAGTCTTTTCATGATAGAAAGCAATTCTAATTTAGGTTCTTGGTTAGACAATGAGGACTGGGTTTGCCAATTAGTTTAGGTGGTGGATATATTTGATATTAATTGAGCTAAACCTGCAGCTCCAAAGTTTTCCTGAAAATATATTTAAAGCATGTGATAAAATATATACCTTTTAATAAAAAATATAAACTTAGAAAATATGTATTGAGATTAAAAACAATTTGATTTTCCAAATTAAATGTTTTAAACAAAAATTCTTTCTCAGAGGAAAATTAACAGGTATAATATACTTCCAAGAAACTAAAAACATGATTGATTTTAATAATTGGGGAAGAAATCTTTTTATATTTCTTTGCCTCCACAAAACTGAAAGGGGCGGCAAATGGAATTGTCAGAAAATAAATGAACAAAAATTAACTTGTAATGATTAATCACTGTGTGCTTTCTGGCCTATAACTCCAAAGGCATGGAAATCCTTGAATGAAATATTATAATGAAACACCTTCCATTCTCATTTACATAAACACGTTTTCTCAGGGCTGACATCTGAAAAATATATTGCTATAAAATTTATTATGTACTTGTGTATCATTCTAGCAATAAGTATTAGGTTTTTCCTGTCATTAATTAGGTTGCTGATTAGTCATCAGCAAAATTTATAGCATTTTATGTTGTTTTTTATTAATCTATTAATAATTGAAATGAAAACTCAATTTACATAACATCCTTTAAAACTTGGAGGCTTCTAATCATAGAAATAAAAATTGCATTTGAAGTGTAATGTGGAGTATGATGAAGGGTTATTCATTGCAGGGATGTATGATATGGGGATCAGTGAAAGAAACTGGCATAAAATTCTGTTACGAAGATCAAGTGTTAGCACAGATTTTAAACAAAAAGGAGACATCAAAAACTTGCCACCTGTTAAAGAAGTGCTCATTTAAGTATTTTTTTTTTAAATGCATGGTTATTATTGTCAGCACTGTGTCATTGGATTACATTGTATACAGGTAAAATCTAAATGTGGTCTTTGTATGTCAGAGATAATGTACTATGTTGGGAATTAGATACTTAGCGAGTCTTTAAACTCATGATTAAACTCGTTAGATTGTAGCCTCAGTTGTGCACCAGTGTGCATGACTTTTCTAAATCGTTTTGGTCACTATTAAGAAAAATTATTTGCCAGCTGGCTGTAGGATTCTACCGGTTTCCTCTGTGGGTGAGGGAAGGGGAAGAAGAACAGGAACAGTTCCGGGTGGCTCAGCTACCCTCCTTCCTTGCTCCCCTTCTTCTCCCTTTGCTGCCTCATTCCCCTCCCCTTGTTTTCTTTTGCCCCAGGCTACCATATTTAAAAAAAATTAAAATCATACTAACATAACATAATAAAAAAATTAAAAAAATTAAAATCAGACATATGGAATTACAAATCATTTTCCACCAAGCAGCTATTGCCAGGTCTCTACAGGCAAGTTTTATATCCCCCTGGCATATCTAGTGTAAGTTTTGAACCTTATTATGATGGAGAATACCTGCCTCCTTCCTAACCTTAAGTCGAACTACCAGACCATTTTTAATTGAGTCCTAGGAAATGTCATAAAAATGACCAAGGCACCTCTTTTCCTTTCTTTAATTTTTACCATTCTTGACTTTTTAAAAAAGATTGTCTTATTGAGATACAATTGATAGAAAGCATTCTATTATTTTCAGGTGTACAACATAATGATTTGACACACTGCGAAAGTATCACCACAGTGAGTCCAGTTAGCGTTCATCACTACATATAGTTATCACTTTTGTTCTTTTGGTGAGAACTTTTAAGATCTATTCTCTATAGCAAATTTTCAAATATGGCTAACTGTTGTCACAATGCTCTACATTACATCCCCAGGACTTGTTTATTTTACAACTGGAAGTTTGTACCTTTGACTCCCCTCACTCATTTCGCCCACTCCCAACCCATGCATCTGACAACCACCAATCTGTTCTCGTATCTATGAGTTTGGTTATTGTTGTTTTTGAAGACTCCACATATAGCCGAGATCATATAGCATTTGTCTTTCTCTGTCTGACTTTTAGACTTGACTGGAAAAGAACAGGGGAGGTTTACTTTCTTTCTCTTTCTCTTTGTCTCTCTCCTCTTCCCTCCCTCCCCCTTTATAAATGGGACTCAGCATAAAGAATGTATATAGAGCCTACACACCTTTTTATATTTACTGTTTCTTGTTACAATTCAATGCCAGGTGATTAGCCACTTATTAGTCCGGATTTCTTTAATTATTAACAAAATTAAAATGTACAATACAGAGTTATTTCCTGGGGTTCTACATTATGATGAAAATGTGGGCTTTGTGTGGGGTTTGTTAGATAAATTTAATTATGATGCTGGATTCTGTCCTTAGGCATTTTCTAAACTCTTTAGAATAAAAGCTTAACACTAAAATAAAAGTATAAAGGAAGTAATTATTTGTTCTCAAGGCAGATTTGTGTCTGTACCTTTGTACTTTATTAGAAGAGATTAGCTTCCAAGGAGACAATTTCTATGATTATTATATTTTGAATTTGCCCTCCTTAACCTCGGTTGTTAAATGCAAAGGGAGTGTTGGTAATGAAACAGTAGATAGGACCCTTCATATTTATAATTATTGCTTATTATGTAAATTTTGAGCTAATTTAAGAACCATATTAGGATAATTCATCTTAATAGAGCCACTTAATAAGTACATCTTAATAGCCCATTGGCCTGGTTTATGAGTAAGATTTAAACTTTAAACTCTGTATGATGGTTTTACCTTGATTTTCTTCCATGTTATGAGTAAGTAGAAGTGGAATGATATTTTAATTATTATCAAATTTTATGAAATATTTACATTTTTATTTAAAAGTAAAAATTTAAAAATGAACATAGTTAAATTGTTTTGCAAATGATTATTCTCAACATATGCAACTGAACATTTTTTTGGAGGCTATTTTAAAGATTTTATTTATTTATTTAATTGACAGAGAGAGACAGCAAGAGAGGGAACACAAGCAGGGGGAGTGGGAGAGGGAGAAGCAGGCTTCCCGTGGAGCAGGGAGCCCGATGCAGGGCTCGATCCCACGACCCTGGGATCATGACCTGAGCTGAAGGCAGTCGCCCAACCAACTGAGCCACCCAGGTGCCCCAGAGGCTATTTTATTTTGTGTTTTCATACTATCAGTTGACTTTATTCAATTGGAAAAAACAAATCAAAAATCAAACAGATAGTGCTAAATGCCTTAGATCTCTCTTGTTTCAAAGGAAAAAAATGTAAATAGCTTTTTCACTGTTACACTACACAATGGCTTTTCTCATATTCTGAGTTTCTTGCAAATATCAGTGGTATAACTATTAGTAATAAGGTTCACCAAGCGTATGGCTAAGCACTTTACAGACTTAATCCAAACCAATACCCCATGACGTTAGTTCTCATGCACCAAATTTAAGCACGTTGTTCAACATTGCAGTACATGTAAACAGTCATATCCAGGAAGTCAAAAAAGGCCTGAATGCTCTGAAGAGTAAACCACACTTCTAAGTTTCCACTATAAAAAAAAAAAAACAACAAACAATTTGGGTTTCAAAGGTCAGATTTTGAGGTCATTTATTCATAAACAACAATTTAAAAATGGACTGTGTGTGATCTCCTGATATGTTTCAACAAGAATTCAGATTCAGTGGTATAAAGCAGACATTATCCTCATTTTCTTTGTCTTATATTCCATACAATAATTTTTTTAAAATTATGGGTGACTGAAGAACTATATAGAAAATTCTTAAATAAAATCGCTAATTGGTCCTTTATCACTGACAACTTTTTTGTTTGGTAAATGCAAACAGCCATGACTTTTTTTTTCCTTCAGAAAAATCCTGAACAATCTAGGAGAATTGTTAAGCAAAAGAGCACTCTTACAGCCATTGCATCCCTACCCACCCAATAATTTCAATGTTGCAGTTTATGTACAGAAATGGATTCAACTCAAGTCAATATAATTTAATTTGAATAGGACAAATATATTTTAATTTGGATATTTTATAATTTAATAGAATAGGATGGAATAGAATAAAATAGAATAGGCAGACCAGACAAAATTTTAATAAGCAAAATATGATAAAAATTTTAACCAGCATGTGGAAAAGCCAGCCAAAATTTTCATGTTCACTTCATTTTCCTTCAGATGCACTGGCAAGTAGAATTCAAATATCACCTGTTCTCTGTTCAGATGGCTACTAGCAATGTCTCTGTGCTACAGAGCTATGGTTATTATTTAATGACTGAGGGCAAATGGGACATTGTTACTGTAGTCTGCTGAGGTTAAAATACCAGGGAGTGTGAGAGAGAGTGTTCTATTTAATTACATTTTCTAGTGCAGAATTGGGCCCAAGTTGAAATCCAATTACAAGTTTCTTTCTGTTTAGGAAAACAAAAGACATCTTTTTCTCCTTTTTGTTTAGTGGAACACTAGGGAAGAAGATTCCTAAACAAAAGGAGGATTATCCAGGGGATTAATAGATATTAATTTCCCTTCAACATAGGCTAACAGAAAATGGCCCAAAGATCTTGACCAAATATACTTAACAAAAATAATTTTAGTTGATCTTATTAAAAGGAAAATATCATAATTAATTTGAAGCATGATTTCATTTTTCCATCATCAATATGTACCAATTTACAATCTCTTCAGAATTTGGGGGTGTTATTTATATTTTATTTTGTTATTTATTCATTTGTTTACTTGTATACTTACTATGACTAGGAGATCATATAGATTCTTAACTACTACTGGGAATTACCTTGTGAGAAAAACTGTTGATGATACAAGAGGAAAAAAGAAAGAAAAGGTAATAGTTTCAGGTATAAAATCCTTAAGGAGGCCAGAATGGGTGGATTCCAGTAGAGAAGAAAGTATGTTAGCTCAGTGGTAGATCTAGGAGGCAGAGGAAAGCTTGATAGGTGGGCGTGATATTTGAGCTTGGTCTCGTAAAATTATCCCACTCAGTGGTTCACATTCTAAATCAATAATAAAATATTATGGTCAAGAATGATTAATAATTCCATAAAAGTACATGTTTTTAAACATATTAGTTTAGACTGTTCTCTGGTTAAGATTCTTCACAATATTGAAAAGTTGAATCAGAGAGGAAAAGGTATCATCACTGTTAATACGAAGAAATGCATGTTTAGTAGGTGAATTTTCACTCACATTAATAGCTAAACTACTTAATTTTACAACCTATATTTTAGGCTTTTATTACATTATTTTAAAATGTTAAATAGTTTTAATAAAATTATGTTTTGTTTTATATGTTTGAATGTTAATTAGTATATTCAGAGACCATGAATCTGAAACTCTTTACATATTCCTCAAATATATCATGACAATATTATGACAATGATCAGATCATTGTCATCTCTTTTTTTTTGTCTTTGTTATGTGTATTTGAGTGTATTTCTTCTAATAGTGCTACCTAACCCTGCATTTCTTTTTGTGGCTTCTTTGTTATTTTGTCAACATACTCCACAGTGGTTAACCCACAAGTTGTAACATCAAAGCTGTACCAAAAATTACCATCAAAACACTGTTAGGGCCCTGAGCTTTCAAGGTTTCAGTCATTCATGCTGTTTCATTGCTCCGTTGTAGAGACAGGTTATACTTACTTGACAGCTGTGTTCAAAATTTTAGTGACCAATGGTTTTTCATAGTTACCAGAAGGAAGAAAATAGCTAAACTTATTATAATACAAAAGTTTCCTTTAGAATGATTTTGTAAAAATTCCTAGAGAAGGATGAATAAACAGAACCTTGAAGCCTTCATTCATCACATCAGTTAAATCTCAACTCTTTATTGTAGTTAATACTAGGACATCTCTTGTGGTTGAGCCCATCTTCCCCAGCAGGGAAATCTGGACTGCTTTCCCTGGAGGGAGCTTTGCTAAGTCCCTAATAGTCTGGATAGCTATAAACAATGTAATTTCAATGCTGAAGTATCTTCCTCAGTTTGCTCAGCACTGGGGAGTTTCCTGGGACCAGAACTCTCAGCGCTAAAACTAGACAGTCCCTAGCTGACTGGGATGGGTGCTCAATGGATGCAATAATTGTGGGTGTTAAGTGTTTTAAAGGTGTCTTGGTGGTAATAATGTTAATAATTATATATTTGAATTTTATTAGTGTAATAAAGTGTATTTACAATATGGAAAAGTCACACTTCCCTCTGTACTATACAAAACCTCTAATAAGGTTTTAGGGTTTTGGTTAATACAGAAAAAAACACCATCTGATTGAGGAGAACTAGCCCTTTCCAAATGGGGCACTCAAAATCCTAGAAGTTTATATCCCTTGCATTGTGTCTCTCTTCCAGCAAAACTCTCCTTTCTCACCCAAGACTCCTGAACTTTCATAGTTATCATTTCCTTGCTTTTCCTCAGAGTTTATCATCACCTATGATTGCCTCCCTTAGCAAGAGAGTTGTTATGTCTGTTTGTGAACTTTATAGAAATGGAATGTATTTATTCCTTTTTTGTTTTTGTACATCTTGCACAATTTATATTTTATTTCATTAAAAGAATTGTACTCATTTACTTATTATGCAGAGGCATTTGCTTTGGTTCCAGTTCAGGTCCCTTATGAGTGCTTTGAATGTTCTTGTCCATGTATTTTGGCACATATGCACCTGGTTTCCTTTAGGCTATACACCCAGGAGGAAACATACCGCGTCATCATGTTTGCACATGCTTAAATTTACTAGGTAATGCCTATTTTCCAAAGTCTTTTTGCCTTTCACACTTTGGCCATCAGTTAATGCAAACTCTCTTTGCTCTACATCTTTGCAGGCACTTCATCTTCTCAGCCTTTTTAATTCTTGTCAGCTGGTGGTATCTCATTTTGGCTTAAATTTTCCTTTCTCTGATTATTACTGAAGATGAGCCCAAGGAATCTTACCTTATCCCCTCATTGCTTACCCTTCATTGCCTCTAGACCCCTGACTTAGCGTCAAATCTCAGAATAGCCTTAGCAGAAAAAAATAAATCTCGCTTAGTGAGGAAATATTTTCTTCACTCAATGAATTGCAGGATCTGGCTAACATGTTTGGTAGGATTAAAGAGAAGGCATGAAGAGACTGAATTTGAGGGTGTTGTACTAGAAGGGTGAGGATGTAAAAATGTAGGGCTGACGTGGGAACAGTCTTCAGTGACCTGGGAGGTAGCCCTGGAAAGAAATCTAAGCTGGTCCCCATACTCTCCTGTGGTACCTTCTTGAATGAGGAAGTTAGAGGCTCAGAGAAGTAGAAATGTAATGAAACCATAAAACCAGAGATCTACTTGATGAATATATTCCACCAGAGGCTCCAGAGAAAACTCCCTTCTCTCTGTAATAAGTGAAATATTGATGGTGCACTTGGCTTTTTTTCTCTATTTACACTGTACCTTCAGGTGATTTTGCTGTGGGGCTACAAGGCACTAGATGCTTTGCATGTGCCAATGAGCTGGACTTACATACTGAGCTCTAGATTCATATATTCCACTGCTTGTTTGGCATGACTTCATAGAGTTACAGCCATTAATCTCAATTAAATATGGCTAAAATAAAGCAGTTGAGCTATCTCCTGCAGTCTGTTCCCTTGTTAAATGGCACCACTAGGCACCAATTTCTCTAACCGAAACATAGAAGGTATAGTTGATCCCTTTCCCTCAAACTCTGTATCTGATTCTTCAGTATGTTCTGTCAGCACTATTTCCAAAATATTTAGAAATAAATATTTCATCATTATCTACCCCTCTATAGCCTTGATCTAAGGTCATACACTTGCCTGCCTATATTACAATAATAGTTCCCTAAATTATCTCTTTGTTTCCACTTTTTCTACTTCTTCCTATAGCTCTATGTAATGTTTTTAAAGTATTACTGGGTCACATCACACCTCGACTCTAAAGGGCAAAGGGATTGTCATCAATTGTAGAATTAAAAAAAAATTCTGATCATCACCTTCAAGAGCCTATATTATTCACCCCTGTCTATCGCTTTGACTTCTTTCTCTTCATGATGCTCTTTTTTTTTTTTTTTTTTTTTTCAGTATTCTCTAAAGTGTCTGGTCATCTTCCTGGGCTCTAAACATGATGAGCTGGTTTGTATCTCAGGTCTCTAATTCTCACTGTTCTTTTTACTTGGGACACCATTTCTCATACCTGAGCTTGGTTGCCTCTTTTTCAACCAGAAGAAAAGCCTAATGTCAATTTCCTGAAGCTCTCTCCTGAAAATTTTATCACATATAGTATGCTTCTGAGTACCAGTAGCTTTTCATCATACTATATTACCTCACTTCTGTAGAGTTCTTTTCAATACCTGAAATTGCCTTCATCATTTATTTTTTTATTGCCTGCATGCTACAGTTAGAATGTAAGCTTTTGATGGCAGGAACCCTGCCTGTCTTGTATACTGCTCTACTGGGCCAGATAGCAGCACTTGTTACAGATCAGTTACTCAGTGGTGACTGAATTCTCTAATATAGGCTGTCAAGTGGAGTGAATAATGGAGTTATTATTCCTCTAGCTGTGGAAATTATACTTTCCATGTACAGTATTATTGTCAAGGTGTGTGTGAGAGAGTACATGTATGTTCTGAAAAAGGCTTCTGATGCTGAGCAGGTTTGTCATTTCTTAGCCTCCTTTTTAAAGTAATCTCTATACTCAATGTGGGGCTCAAACTCACGACCCCAAGATCAAGAGTGGCATGTTCTCCCAAATGTTTGTCCCTGTTTCTCAGCCTCTTTTAATGAAGTTTCCACATTGAATGACTCCTTTCCAGAGAGATACATCAACTGACGGGGTAGGGTGGACATCTCCAGTAGAAAATAAGCTACAGTCTGATTTGTGCCATATGATGTGACCTGGCTTGAAACCTCAAAACTTACATGTAAATTCATTCTGGGTGATGCCTAGGGGAAATGACTGTCCTTTCTCTTATGGAACTTAAAGGTGAGACATACCAAGGTCGTGACCAGGTGCCAAGGGATCAACTGAAAATAAGCAAAAACTTTGAGAATGAACATTACAATATTATGTGAATCTTCTTGGCTCAGATAGATATAAAATAGAAAGAGTATGAAATAATAAATTTATAATATAAAATAGGAAATAATATTTTTAAGTAAAAGAAAATATTGTTGGACAAAATATAAAAGTGGATTCTTCAGAAGAAATTCATATTACATTGTGATTCATGTCTATGGTCACTTTAGAAAAAATGGTAAACTATCTTAGAGACATGAGTTGGGCATTAATTAACATTAACATATCAAACCAACACATAAGTGGTCTGTCCAGATCTGCAAGGATCCTTTCTCTCTATTCCCCAATGTACCAACAGGGTACATGTTATACTCAAAAAAAGAAGATAATATGCGTGGGGCACCTGGGTGGCTCAGTTGGTTGAGCATACGACTCTTGATTTTGGCTCACATCATGATCTCAGGGTCATGGGATCGAGCCCCACAGCAGGCTCCATGCTCAGCACAGAGTCTGCTTGAGATATGCTCTCTTCCTCTCCCTTTGCCCCTCCTTCTGCTCCCACTCTCTCTAAATAAATAAATAAAATCTTTTTAAAAATAAAAAAAATGCCACTTCCTAATATTACATTTAATTGGAATCCTATTATTTTTATGTTAAAAATAGACCCTAAAATAACCAACAAATCTATTGTGGTAGAAATTAAAAGCAGTTTTAAATTTTAATTAGTTTTAAAATACCTTCATAAAATCTTTTATTGTATGCCAAAATACATCACAGGAAAGAAGGATGATGATTCTCATATACTACAGATTACTTTCCATTTTCTTTCTATGACTTAAATCTATCTTCATCTCCTTCTGATAGTCAAGATAATCTGATTGAGTACTGCTGAAACCTTTGGAAACCCTCACAATGTTTGGGCAGATGGAAACTTTCTATCAATACATCTTGCTGTTTTATTATGAAGGTATTGATTTCTTCCTTTCTTCCCTTTATGGTTATACCTTCCACAAATTTTTATATTATTATATTAAAGTGCTTTCCAGAAATAATTGTGACTGCAGTAGCCATTGTCAAGACATTTGAAAGAACGCACTACTACAGTGAGAAATTAGCTTATTGTTTTCCAGGTCTCTACTGTAAATCCTAAGGGTAGTTGGTGCACATATTCATACAAGTCTCTCAAGGTTTCATTATGGTCTTCAATTTGTTGTGGGCTATTACCTAGGGTAATCACTTTCCTCTCTGAGCTAAAGCCTCCATAAGGTAATAAATTCTTTTACATTCAGCTGGCAAGTCTGATACTGTATTCATTTCATATATAATTTGTTTATATAACCTAAATATACTTTTCAAATTAAAGTTACAATACTATCATTGTGAAAAGTCAAAATCTTTTATGCATTAATAAAAAAGCATATTGGGCGCCTGGGTGGCTCAGATGGTTAAGCGTCTGCCTTCGGCTCAGGTCATGATCCCAGGGTCCTGGGATCGAGTCCCGCATCGGGCTCCCTGCTCCTTGGGAGCCTGCTTCTCCCTCTGCCTCTCTCTCTCTCTCTCTCCTCTGTCTCTCATGAATAAATAAATAAAATCTTAAAAAAAGCATATTAATAAAAAAAAGCATATTAATTTGCAAATATGCAAAACTTTCTTCTTAATGCAATAATATTAGTACTATGGGCTTGATTCTCATAAATATTTCTCTGCTTAGTCCAAAATCTTTTCAGGCTTAAAAAAGGCTTATCCATTAAGGGAGAAGTTTATTACTATCCCAATTAATTTAGGGTACTTACTATGGGAGATTTAGGCTAGATATAGTAACTGGATGGGACCCTCTAAACGATAGTTTTAATGGTTGCATGAATAATTTCATTACTCTGGGAAGTATGCGATCACTTAGCATACATGTTGGATTTAAGTTACACCTATTCCTTAGTCATCTGTCTACTTATAGAAATTTGCAGTTCCACTCCAATTAATAAATTAAGTTATATAAATGTCTTTCTATTAACTCTGAAGATTTTAAAACTTAATAGAATCCCTACCTATATATATTTAACTTAAAGACTTTTAGCTCTGATGAGTTCTCGCATTTTTTTCATATTATTAGTGTCATGGAACACTGAAAGATAATTAAAATGATATTCAATTGATTTTCAGATATTTTGCATGGTTTTACTTGACAAATATTATCAAACTGATATCCTTCCTTGAGTCAGAGAAAAATCTTCCAACTTTTGTTTATAATGTTAATTAATTTCTACATACTCTATTGATAAAATAAGTGTGCAGATAATACCACATAGGTTAGAGGGCTCAAAATAATCATATTTTTTCCTATAGTAATCTTCTTATAAAATAAATATAGCCATTATTTTCCTTTTGATACCCAAATTTTCACAACTTCTTTTGGTTGGCTTCTTTGTGCTCTAGCATGACTCTATTACTACTTGGAAGTGTTCTTTTCTTCTGACTCAACAAACATTATGTAAAAAATGTTAAACAGGAATTTTTTTATTAATTAATGTTGTTTAATTAAACATTGAAATATTATTGATTCTGTTTGTACACTCCTGCTCCATTCATGGAATCTACCAGTTCTACAGAAATCCCTGGTTACTTTCAATTGAAAATTAGTATTAGAGAACAGGATCTAAGTATAGGCTGACTTGATCTGAGTGCATTTCAATGACAGATCTAGGGAGGACTTTTAGGTGATAGATACATTTGATAAAATATGTACAGTTCAATCCAACTTTGAAGTGCTCCTTCATTTTTTTTCTTTCCATATTTTTTCTACTTTCCATCTTACACTTGGTAACTTCATTCCTAATGAAAATGGCAAACTTCTTACGTGAGAAAACTTTTTATGTGAGAAAGAAATAGAAGATAACAGGTCAATACTAATGAGAGTAATGACAGTACCAAACAAAACTCTAGGGTCTATCTACATTTTGTTTGTTTTTTTGTTTCATTTTTTTTGTGTGTGGGTTTTTTTTTTTTTTGGATGCACCTGGATATGTATGCATAGTCAATTTATTTTTTCTAAGATGTCTCATTAATCATCATTCTCTGTGACTCTATAATTGCTTATCTGATAGACCATTTAGTCAACTATTCTAATTTTCTTTCCACTTGAGGACATTGTTATTACAATATTTGACAATTCTAAGTCCTAACTTGGTAGAAACTCTAAGACAATGGTATTTTCTTGGTGATCATATTCAGCAACTGGAAGAGAAACAAGAACCCACCTACTAGTCTACTTCAAGATGATAAGGAAATTCCAACATGTTAATCCCCAAAGTTCTGTATAAGAATTTCATTTTGGGGTGTCTGGGTGGCTCAGTCAGTTAAGCATCTACCTTCAGCTCCAGTCATGATCCAAGGTCCTGTGACCGAGCCAGATATCAGGCTCCTTGCTAGCTGAGAGTCTGCTTCTCCCTCTCCATCTGCCCCTCCCCCCCACTTGTGTGCTCTCTCTTTCGCAAATAAATAAATAAATAAAATCTGTAAAAAAAATTTCATTTTGCAACTATCTGTTTATCTGTATTATGATTTATTACGGAGTTAGAAATATTTACATATAAGTTGTAACTTCATAAGGTTAGTCTATAATTAGACAAAATTTCTGCATATTACTATTTAATATTTACTACTATATTACATTTATATTCCCATATTTTAAATTAAATTATAATTTGATCAAATTCTATTCTGAATTAGAGCTTTTTAATTTATCTTACTTTCTTTTCTGATCTTCAAGCTTTTCTTCTTTTATATAATACACTATATTCTCTTATCAGTGTAACATGCTGTATTGTTATAGTAATCTCAAGATTTATTTTGCATTAGCACACTTGATTTCCCTAATAGTATTAGCTTATCCAGTATTAATTTCAGTCTTAATTTTACTGTGTAAGTAAAAGGATCAAATAGTAGTTTGCTGCCCTGTATTATTATCTAGAAAAACATGTAAATACAGGCTTTTGTGTTTCTGTATTAAATTCTTTTTAGCTCATGGGTGAAAATCATACTTTATACAATTGTTTGTAATATTTTTATTTTATGTATACAGACAACTTTAGTGTAGTACTCCAATTTCTAAGAGTTATTTGAATAATATAAACACAATTCTCCAATCCTATATTTCAATCCCCAAGGATGTTTAAAATAAGCAGAGCATATGAAAATAAATATTATTATAATCATCAATAATTATCAGAAAAATCACATATTCCATATTAACTTATCTAGAAAGTTCAAATCGAATCCTTTGTCTTCATTCATATATTTTTCTTATTATCTAGATTTTACAAAAATGAACAACAGTTTTTACAAGGCTAACATATTTCAGTCTAATATGTTTTTGAAATTGAATGATTTATCATTCATTCACATTAAGCTATTTATTTAGCTTTGGTGTAGGATTTCAACAACTTTTGTGGACTTAAATATATGGTTGTTCAAGCTCTTAATCAACTCATATAACTCCATTTAAAACATCAAAATCATCATGAACTTTCTTTTTTTCTTTTGAGAATGAGAAAGTGTGTGTGCATGTGCCTACGCAGGAGGCGGGGTGGAGGAGCAGAGGGAGAGGGTGAGAGATCTTCAGCCGACTCCTCTCCCAGGGTGGAGCCCAACATGGGGCTCATCTCACGACCTGGAGATCATGACCGGAGCCAAAATTAAGAGTTGGTTGCTGAACTGACTGAGCCACCAAATCATTATGACTTTATGACTCTGCCCGAATCATTATGAACTTTAAAGTAGAACATTAAATTTCCCAATTTTATTCAATGATAATATTTTATTGACTTCTGAAAATATCTGGATAAGAAATTACCTATTTTACAATAATTTTTTATAAAAGAAGCAGAATTCATATATGACTCTTTTAAGAAGAAGATTGGAGGCTATTTGTTCAAAGCCAATCACCTAGAACCAGGACTTTAAGACCCTAACCTTAATGACAAATCTTTTTCTTTCCATGGCCAGTAGCTTGTTTTAATTTCTGGATGTTTAAGTTTCTCTCTACATAGCTTAATTCACAAAGTACTTTTTGGCTTTGTAAACCCTGCCTTTTCACTAAAAATCCTCCAATATTATCAAACTATGATTTGAGCAAAATATTCTAACAGAATTCTTCACATTATGCCAGGTGTTATGCTGTGTTCACTTTGTTGTTGGTGGTGGTGGTGGGGGGGTATTGGCCTTTATTGATGTTTTAAACCTTTCTGAGAGTATTTTCTTGGAGAAACTTAAGGTTTTAAAGCTCTCCTGGGTTTCTTTGAGGAATGTAATTATGGGTTTGGTTTGGTTTTTCTTTTATATGCCTCATCTTTCCAGAGATATCTTAGCTCCATCTGGAATTCTAACTATTTCTATCAGGTATTCCAGGATATTATGGTCTGAGGATTCATGAAAGCAAATGATCAACTTGGGGTCATTTATGGTATGAAAAGATGTTCAAATTCATTTTTAATTAGAGAAAGGTAAACCAAGACCACAAGGAGACACCAATTTACAATTAAAAATTCAGACGATACCAAAGATCTGAGTAGTGATTCAATGGGAACGCTGCTTACATACAGCTATTAGGAATTTGAATGGGTACCACTGCTTTGGGAAATGCGTTTGTAGTTTTTTTGTAAATTGGACCATCTTCACACCTTATTGCACAACAGTTCAATCTCTAGATTCATAGCTACATGGCACAATTGAAAAAATGAACAGATGTAGGCGTGGCTGGAGCTTAGTGAGAGGAGGGGTTTGAACTCTGCCAGAAGGAAGTCTCCTGTCATTAACAGCAGTGCGTATAAGTTTGCTTTTGAAGCAGCAGTCTGAGTTGACACCGAACACAAAGTCAGTGTTCTGTATCTCCAAATATCCTGGTAAGTATAATTAATGAACCACAGCAGAGTGTACATAGGGGTCAATGAGAACCGGAGGGCCAACAAGGAAGGCAAAGACTCAGATGTATCACATTTAGGTTTAGAAATGGTGGTACAAAGGGTCAGGAATTCATTTTAATGGGAACTTGTCAGTAAGATGACATTCATCTTTAGTGAAAACTTTTGAAGAAATAAAATTAGATCCTCATAAATGCATGGGGACATCAAAAACAAAAGTGGAAAAGGAAAAGTGTCCACTGATACCAATAGACACTCTATTTATGCGTGGAAGGGAATTGAGGGAGCAAAGAGGTTGTGTCTGACAGCTCCTGATGTACAGAGGAATTCTGCTTTGAACATTATCAGTTTCTCCGTTACCTACATAAAGAGGCAAACCATTATTTGCAATCATTATTTTAAAACTGTTTATTTACAGAGAACAATTTAAGTTGTATTCCAAAAGTCAGACAAAGTTGAGGATGAAATGCTTTACTAGGCAATCTATTTGACTATTAAAAGGTAGTAACCTGAGCCCAGAGATTGATGCCATGTAATCACCGATGAATGACTGAACGTTAAACTGCCTAGTGCCATAAATCAGTTTTTATGTTGCAGGTCTCATTCAGGTGTGTTTTTAATCTAAACTTAGAGACTGAGTTTAATAGTGTGTGAAGAAAAGCAAAGACAAACCCTTCTTCACAGGGGTATCTTATATTTCCTTTGTGCAATATGAAAGTGATGCTTTTACTTTCTCCCTCAGGAATGTGATTTCTCTCAAGGCAAATTAAAATTAACATTAAAAAGCAAATTTACTGTCTTTATTCAACTAACACCAAGAGAAATAATGTGTGTGGAGATTTCAGGAAAAGAAAACGGCTTACACTTCTTAATTGACTGATATTTCTTTGTATTCTCAGAATTGGATTAGCAGTTTCAAACCTCATTCAAGATTTTTAGAAAAACACTAAATAATAAGCTTTTAAGACTTTTAGCAGTAACACTGAATATCAGAGTAAATGGAACAATATCAAAGTTTTGAAAAATAAAATTAGAAGCTTAGCATTCTATTCATACCTAGTCAAACAAGTGGACGCAAAACGCCATAAAAATTTTAGCTAAGCAGAAATCCTTAAGTTTTCTAAAATGCATGTATATTACTTGTATAATATATATTTATATAGAATAAAATACATGAATATGAATATGAAAACAGAAGGTGAAACTAATTAGAAAAAATTAAAAAAGCATCATACAGTCAGGTTGTTTTTAAATGTGGCTGCTCATTAGAAAAACATAGGGAGTTTTGAAGAAGAAAAAAACAATACCTCAAGCATTTGTATTTTTTTAAACACTTCTAAAATAATCCTGTGTCACTGAGTTTTAAAAAGTGACTGAAGTTTGGTAGTTTTAGTGATCTACATAGAATTCTATTTAATTCTCTGTGGACTAATCATGAGACATGGAATGAAAGGGAATAATGGTTATTTAATTACAGTAGTAAAAGAAGATGTTTATCCATTTTCATGATTCAGTAGCCAGACCAAAAAAAAAAAAATAAAAGATAATTACAATTGCAAACATAAAGCAAATATAATTTTTTAAAAGCATTTATTTATTTGAGAGAGAAAGAGAGAGCATGAGGGAGAGGCAGAGGGAGGAGCAGAGTCTTTGCTGAGCAGGGAGCCCAACGCGGGGCTCGAACCCGGGAAACTGAGATCATGACCTGAGCTGAAGGCAGCCACTTGACTGAGCCACCCAAGCGCCCCTGATTAACCTAACAATAGAAAAATAATGACCTAAACTTTAGGGGCAAGGTGAGTGACCCAGTAGGTGAAAGTACCTGTATGCATATGTTTTAATTGTTCACAGCTGTAGCTCAGTCAACACTGTTTGAATTCATTAAGTCAAGTAGTAAGGAATGAACATTTTCAAAGATTTAAAACTTTTGTGTTATAAAGATATTTACTAAAGGAACTAAAACTAATAGCAAAACCAAGTAGAATGGGAAGGGAGAGAAATTTATTTTAGTAAGTAAAGAGCATCATGAAGGCCATCATCAGTGATATAAAATTTCAAAAACATTATTTATAAACAATCCATGCCAAACTACATTACTAATGCATAAGTAAGAAGAGGAGAAAAAATCTCTAGCTATTCTATAAAGAAATGAACAGCTAGTCTTAAGGTAATCCTCCAAAGTTTTATAAGTAATATTAGAAATAAATTCAAAAGATAATTGTGGTAGCATTTCTGATACTAGTCAAGGTAGAATAATAGATCCAGACATATCTTCCTGACTGAAACAATTAAAAAACTTAATGAAGTAAAAAGGGAATGGTTCTCATGAATCAGATATCAGTCAGTGGAAGACTGAAACCCGAGAAGGGGAAACAGAGAAAATGATCTGTATGGTGGACAACGCTTCCTCCCTAAGAAGAGTAAACTTAGCCTCCTGCTAATTTAGGAGAAAGAATCTGGCCTCTCCCTGAATTGAGAGATGAGGCTGGGAGTCTGGGGAGGGCAAGGTGACAAGAGTTTGTAGAACAGATTACCACAGAAGACAAATCTGCCCAGAGAAGGAACTCTGGTTATCTACAGGTATTCCCTTCGAGTCGTTAGCTGAGTACTGATCAATGGATATGTGTGAGGAAACTAGCCAAGGCTCAGACATGAAAAACTTAATGAATGTAAGGTAGCAAGCCCCACAGTTTATATATGACCAGGAATAGATTTGTTCTACCTACCCAGAATAAAAACCCTCCTGATTCATTGGTTAGAATATTCAGAAGGGCGTTGCCTTGGAAGTGGGGCAAAATTGGACCTGGACTGAAGGCTGTTTTTATACTGCCTAACAAAACTTAAATGCAAGCCTTGCCAAGTAATTTAGATGTATCCAGAACAATACTCAGGAATATTTATAGTGATACAAAAATATATACTACCATCAATTTAAAATCATAAGGCCAAGTATCCATCAAAAACTATCAGGCATGCAAAGAGGCAAAATTATATATAATCTATGTAAAAATCATTGTATATATAATAAAATATAAATAAAATGACATATGTATGACTCATATGTATTCTGTATTATCTATCATATCTAAATTATTTCAGTTATTCAGATATATATGTCTGGATTATCTATCTATGAATTATAGATCAAAGTTCTAGATATAAAAATCCATTATATAAGATAAAAAATACATGAACCAAACATTAGACAGCACAGAAGCAACAATTAGTAAACCTGAAGGCATAACAGTAGACACCATCCAAAATTAAATGCAGAAAAAATAATCGAAAAAAAAAGATCAGAAAAACAATGATCTGTGGAGCAAATTCAGGTAGCTTAATGTACATACTATTGAAGCTCCTAAAGGAAAGGAAGGTCAGAAGGAAAAAAAATTTGAAAAAAGTAATGGCCAAAATTTTTACCAACCTCTGCTCAATAGATTCATATTAAGAAGATAGTTAGTTATAAAATGATAGCTGGCATTTCTCAAGAGCTTAAACTGTGTCAAAGCTCTGCTACAGGGGCTCCTGGATGGCTCAGTCAGTTAAGTGGCCGACTCCTGGTTTCTGCTCAAGTCATGATCTTGTGGTGGTGAGATAGACCTGCCATTGGGCTCTGCACTCAGTGCAGAATCTGCTTTAGATTCTCTCTCCTTCTCCCTACAGCTCGTGTTCTCTCTCAAATAAATAAATAAAATGTAAAAACAAAACAAAACAAAACACCAAAACAACTCTGCTACACGCTAGAAATTAACCACATTTAATAATTTAGCCCCCATTAAATAGGCACTGTTATTTTTTCCCACTTACAGATGAAGACATTATAGCTCTGAGATGGTAAGAGACTTGCTCAAGATCGAAACGAACGCATGTGTGGAAGAGGCAAAATTCAAAAACAAGTTGGTTTGCCCTCCGGTTGCAGAATTACAACCATTATGCTAAACAGCCTCATATTTTAATTACATTTAATTTAAAATAAATCTGATATGGGAACATGATATTTGCATTCAGCGACTTGAACCTGAAAACCACTGATTTAAACCTTTAATGGAGGCAAAAGATGAGGTGAGTCTTTTAGCTATGACCTTAACCATTTCTTAGTGAGCTACCTGACTTTGCTTTGATATTACTATTACACGGACCAAAACCTCAAAACAAGATTTTTAACAGCCTTCTTAACCACAAACCTCCCACTTCACTTCCTCATCATCCTTTCCTTAGAGCTGCCAAAGTAATAGACAAAATGTAAGAGAGAAAAAAGCCTTTGAGAAGACTAAACTGTTTTAAAGTTTATCTTTTAAAATATTTATTTAAAATTTATATTTACATTAATTATAAAATTTGTTTATTTGAAATTAAAATTTATTTAAAAAATTAAGAGGAAGAAAGGAAATGGCAGGTACTATAAGTAATCTGGAGACTGGAAAAAATATCAGAGTAATTTTAGAGAAAAAGTATAAAGTTTTGGAGGCAGCTGCCAGGTGAGAAAAACATTATGGAAACTCTCATTATACCGCATAAGTCCCCACAATGTCCTTAAGACTTTTTTTTTTTTTTTGGTAAAATGTTTACACATTTCCAAAACTTTTGGGAATTGGATTAATGTGAATGTTACAATGTATGAAGTAGAACTTCAAGTCAAGTAAAATAAGGTTAGTCTTCCTCTGGTTATTTACATTGGTGGCAAACATTCCGCGCTGTTACGTTTTTACCTCTTTTGACTGCCCCACATGGAAGGCTCATTCAACACTAGTAGCCTTTTTGAGATAAAATATAAGAATTTTATAACTTTATCTTATGTCATCCTTATACTTCTCACACTGAGCTGGTTTCCACTTTTGTGGAAAATTTCCCACAAAGCTTGACTTTTCTCCCCAAGAGAATCCCTTTTAGACTTCTTTAAACACCTTCATGCATAGGCCCCACATCCTCGTATGAGCTATGTAATATGAATCCATTTCTAGTGACAATCCTAAAACTGAGCTGCCAGCCTGCATTATGGCATCGATTTACAAGAATAATGCACAACTTTAAACGTTTTCATTTAGAGCCAAACTTCACATTTTCTTTAAGATCGAGTATCTTATAAGCTTAAGGAGCTACTCGTTTGTGGGGAAAAAAGAGCTTCAGTTTTTCATTTTTTAAACAATGAACTTAAAATATTTTCTTTCTGTACTTTTGAACATGCAGATGATAACAGTACTATAGAGGAGTGATTTATTATTATATTATTATTATTTGTTTACATTTAATGGACACACAAATCACCTGGAAATTTTGCTACAGTGCAAGTCTGTAGATCTGGTAATGTAGATTTCTAACAAGCTCCTAGGTGATATCAGTGAGGCTGGCCTGCAGGTCATATTCTGAGTGGCAAGAGGCTACAGAGTAGTGGAAAAAGGGGTAGAAGGAAGCTGGGTCTCAATATATCCACATAGAGCAAAATTATTTCACTGTCCTGGACTGACTCACCTGAGAATTGTTGAGTGAAAGAGAAATCAATTTAATATATCTCTAAACCACTGCTTTCTTCCTCCATTCTATTCCTAGTAGTTATAGCTACTAGCATCCACCTTAACTAATACACAGGGTTTCTATCCTTAAGTTTTCTCACAATCCAAGATAGCAGCTGAAAGGCTAATTATTGTCTCTATGTTCTATATCGGCAGCAGGAGACAGGAAGGCAAAGGGGGTGTCTTTTTGTTCCAAGGAGACTTCCTGAAAGTCCCATACAATGCTTTGGTTTGTATCTTATTGTCCAGAGCTTAGTCACATGCACCTACTTTTCTGAAAGGGAGGCGGAGAAATATAGTTTTGATTCTGATCAACTATTGTTTTGTTGTAAATAGGATGATCACAGAATTTATTGAACATTTAGAATATATTGATAGTGAAATTGGGTGCTATTATGAATGATCCTGAAACAAGAGGGGCGCCTGGGTGGCTCAGTTGGTTAATCCCCCCTCTCATGTGCTCTCTCTCTCTCTCATTCTCGCTCTCTCAAATAAATAAATAAATAAAATCTAAAAAAAAGAAAAAAAAGAACGATCCTGAAACAAGAGATTTAACACAAGTCTGCTTAGGCAAACTGGAGTAGATATACATCCTTCTTCTAAAGTAGAAAAGAAAAGTTATCGGAATAGAAAACTAGTAGTTGCTGTCATATAGTTTTCCCCAAGAATTTTTTGGAGAGCCAATGTGAAAGGATTGAGATAAAACATACAAATCACATGCTTTAAAGTAGCTTTCCTTAAAATGCTGGCTTAACTCCTGGAGGGTTTTATGATACATTTTATTTATAAAGTCTCTTTTCGAGTGCTGAGCATCTTCTGAATCATCAAAGATTAAGCATAGAATAGGACAGACCCTTAGAGAAACTATGCTTTTTATAACTGAGAAATGGTGTTATGGAAAGCTGGGGCTATTTCTAGGAAGTACTACTTACTTGTGGTTAAGGAGCAATACTTAGATGCTGCCAAAATGGCAAGAATCAGAGTCTGATATATGAGAGAGGCTGGTGATGTGTTAAAATCCCAACCTATGAGATTATTTGAGTCCTTTAAGGAAATAGACCTATGATGACTGAGTTGAAATGTCCAAATATTCATGGGCATGAGGGATCCAGGGAGCTCTAAAGCAGTAAAACATGAATATCTATCAGAAGGCTTAGAAACAGATGTCTATATACATCATGGCACTGGAGATTTGGGTGTAGGGCCCTCTGACCAAGGGGCTTTCGATACACAAATAGATTAGTTTGATTCTGTTTCAGGCTGCGTTTACTTTAATTGAAACCTTTATTCTGAACTTACCCTGACACAATGTTTTGTGTGAGAAAATTCCAGTTTTCTTTTCTTTTTTTTTTTCTTTGGTTTTGGGTTTGGGGTTTGTTTTCTTTCTTTCTTTCTTTCTTTCTTTTTCTGGTTATTTAAACTAGCTGGACTCATGGAGGAGAAAGACTAGTTGTCACTCTCTTGAGGAGGTAATGCACGATTTGGAAGAAGGCATGTTGGTTGTTCCAGTATAGACCCTGACAGGCAGTGTGGGACAAAAGCACAGGCAATGGCTGAATGTTTTACAGGCATACCAGCTGCATTTTGGGAACGTGGATATGGATGCTCTTACTCAAGCTTCCAGTGCTACCTGAAAAAGTCAGAAAAACAGAGTATGGGCATACCTTGTCTTAACGGGCTGCACTTTATTATGCTTTGTAGAAGTTGCATTTTTTACAAATTGAAGGTTTGTGGCAATCCTGGCTCCAGCAGCTCTCTCAGGGCCATTTTTTTCCAAGAGCATTTGGTTACTTTATGTCTTTGTGTCACATTTTGGTAATTCTTGCAATATTTCAAACTTTTTCCCTATTATATATTTTGTTAGGGTGATCTGTGATCAGTGATTACAACTCGCTGAAAGCTTAGTTGATGGTTAACATTTTTTAGCAATAAAGTATTTTTAAATTAAGTTATGTACATCGTTTTCTTAGACATAATGCTATTGTAAACTTAATAGACTACAGTAGAGTGTAAACATAACTTTTATATGTACTGGGAAACCAAAAAGCTCATTTGACCCTTTATTGCAGTATTTGCTTTATTGCAGTGTCTGGAACCGAACCCGTAATACCTCCCAGGTCTACCTGTAAACCAAAAAGCAGGTGCCCATGTAACCTCTTAACATTGTGATTTCCCCAAAGCAAAAAAATGGAACTGTGATAGGAAATCATCTCTGGTATCTTAAAGGGCAGAAGGCACTAAAAATATGCTGTAAATAGAAAATGTTCTGAAGATGGGAGTCTTTCTTCTGTCTTTCTGTAACAATTTCAATTCAGGTCACTCTGCCAGTTTACAATCTTCTTCAAACTTGCCTTCTCAGGCAAGTCCCTGAGTGGAGCTGGCGTTGGAGGCAAAGACAGAAATTTTGAAGAATAGTCATCCCAGATAATGCATTACATGTTATCACTATGTTCAAATGATCCTAGACAAACACATGGCCTATAGCACTTTATAAAATGGCCTGTCCCTTATAGCTTGTTTGCCTAAACCTATTCATAAATGCTTTATGTAATCACCAGACAAGTATTCCCTGAAGAGCTAAAGAGCGTGATTTGGGTTCATTTGAAAGTAAGTATCACTTTTATATTTTTTTTGTTTTTTTTTTTAAAGATTTTATTTATTTATTCATGAGAGACAGACAGAGAGAGAGAGACAGAGAGAGAGAGAGGCAGAGGGAGAAGCAGGCTCCCCAAGGAGCAGGGAACACGATGCAGGACTCGATCCCAAGACCCATGGGATCATGACCTGAGCCGAAGGCAGATGCTTAACCATCTGAGCCACCCAGGCACCCAATCACTTTTATATTTTGAGCAGATGCAAGAGACCTGTAGGGATGCACAGAATAGAACAAATTCTAACTTCCAGCAGCATGCTTATAGCACATCTCAAATTAGAATTCCCAGGAACTATTGACATGGTGTGGTGAAAGATCTTTAGAGGTCATTTGGAGTAGATTCTAAGAGATGTTCGATGACAGAGATGTTATAAATTAATTTAGTTACTCTCCATTATTGGATGAGTGTTTCAGGTTTATTATAGAGCAGATCTCAGCAATATGAGTATTGATTCCTTCTCATAAACAGACCCATCTGCATGCCATTCAAATGAGTTTTTACAAAGGGAACAGAATAATTTGGTACCAGAGCAGGGAGGAGTAAAATATGATGCTGAAGAAGATGTAGCTAAAACATTGACTTTCTCCTCACTCCAGGCTAGAAGTAGAGTCAATTACCTCTGTTGGGATGAGCAAAAAAAAAAAAAAGAAAGAAAAAAAAATGTGGATAGTGGCATAATGGACAGATTTTGAGGTGGGGATAGATTAAAGGAAAAAATAAAACAACAGAATATTCTGCCCCATAGATTTAGGACATTCTCCAAAGACAAATAAATTTTGCCAAATTACAAAACAAATAGAACTCACTAATGTGGTGCTATCCTAATTAGTAACCTGGAGTTCATCTCACTAATGGAGAACTATATTAATTCGTAACTGCAAAAACCGAGGAAATAATTGATGTTTCCCAATGAATAGCAATGCCTGGTTTTGAGAGCATTGCATAATCAATTTAATCTTATTAAAAATGGCTCTAAACTGATCTGGATCCAATTTATCCGGTCCCAGATGGTGTAAGAAGTCAAACTTGAATTTGAGACTCTTTTCTGCAGTATTGGCTTACATAAATGCTATTTAGAAGTTCCTAGAATTAGAATATATGGACAACTTGTCCTTAGAATCCTATCAGAATACAGGAAACATTATGTTACCATTAAACCATTTCCCCTTAGACTCAGGCTTAACTAACCAGGAAAAAATGTCATCGTAGTTGCTCATTTCCTTGGGAAATAGAGAACGAACATCACATTTTTACACATTTCTAATGCCACCAGAAATAGTGTCACTGACATTTCAGCTGTTCCTTGGAACTTGAAAAGGAAAGAAAAGGAATGAACAAAAAAGGAACATAATGTTATCCACCCGTTGATCTCTTCTTGCGGATGGATATGTACAGGAAGTGAGATGAGGCACTGGGGACACTGCAGAGGAAAACTCTAGGATTTCAGCCAGTGGAGTGTGCTCAGCTGAACAAGTTCTAGAACCTTTAGTTGGGAGAAGGCTTGGTGATACCTCATTGTTTAGAACTTAGAGATTTTACTAAATGTTTTAAGATAATTTTAGCGAACAGATGATGAGACAGAAAGTAGTGTCCATGCATGTACTGCTATTTTTTTGTTGTTGCTTATCATTTTCATCACTTTTATTCAAAGGTTTATCAGGAATTCTTCTCATGTAGATATTGATGCATTACTTTTTTCAATATTCAATTAATTACCCTATGTAAAAGAAATTACAGAGGAAGTAAATTACATGTGTGTCTATATGTGGGTAAATGATCACATAAATATATACATATGTACTAAATTCTACCTATCTTGCTCTAAAAAACACAGTACTCTAACTTTTTAAGAAAGGGTATACTTGTGGATAGTCTCACATGTAACTTTTATTTCAAGGACATTTTATTGGTTGCCTGCTTTACTATTTAATGTCATAATTGAAAATACTTTTTTTTAAAAGGTTTATTTATTTTAGAGAGAGAGCGCATGCACTTTTGTGCCAGTGAGGGGAGAGGGGCAGGGAGAGAGTCTTCAAGCGGACTTCCTGCTGAGCTTGGAGCCTGACACTAGGGCTCAATCTCCTGACCCATGAGATCACCACCTGAACCAAAACCAACACTCTGTCGCTTAACTCACTGAGGCACCCAGGCACCCCAGCAATGTGCTTTCTTTACATACTGACAACATAGAACAATATTTCAGTGCCCTAGGGAAATGGCACCTTTGTAAGATAAAATAATTTAAAATTTGGGGCTCCTGGGGGGCTCAGTCATTAAGCATCTGCCTTCGGCTCAGGTCATGATCCTAGGGTCCTGGGATCGAGCCCCGCATCAGGCTCCCTGCTCTGTAGGAAGCCTGCTTCTTCCTCTCCCACTTCCCCTGCTTGTGTTCCTGCTCTATCTCTCTCTGTCAAATAAATAAAAAAATTTAAGATTAGAAGTCTCAGTATTTAATATTTATGTGATTATGGTAGAAATTTGGTTTTCAAATCTCCTCTTGTAAAATTATCCAATTTCATTTTAACCTGGCATGACAAAGCAAATAAAATCTGACAGATTCAAAGCTTCTGACCTAGCTTACTAATAATTAGTGTCTAAGATAAAGGAAGGAGCAGAGAAAATAACAAATTAAGAATAACCCAGGTATATACGGTCTTTAAATATAGTGTGAACTGATGTCTTCAAGAATTACTGTTTAGGTGGAAAGGAATGCACATTGGTGCTTGCTGCCATAGAATCATGCCTACCTGCTCATAATTGCCTAAGAATTCTGTTCCATCCCATTTCTTATCTTCTAGAAACCAACTTGGAAAGATATCTTTCAGCTGTGATAATTGATCAGCTTTCTACAGCTCTAGAATTCTGCATTAAAAGCTAAAACAATCTTCTTGTCCGAAAGAGAACAAAATGTGACCTCTAAATAATACAATTTATTTTAGAGACCTCTGCTCTGGAATAAACCTGCTGGGATCCTTTGACATCCAATGGAGAAAAACCTGTTTATTTGCTCTACTTTATTTCTATCCAAAAAAGATTAAAATTAAAGTATAAAGTTCAAGTGCTTTACTAGCAGTAGGAGTAGAGTAGTAGGTGAGTAAGGTGAAGTAGTAAAGAATTCAATTGCCAATAATTGTGGAAGTCTTAAGGAGGGGACACAAACCATTTTGATAGAATTTCCTTTCAATTTGAATGATCTCATCCACATACAAATAGTGACTGTAGGAAAATGCTGAGTCAATGGAAAGTCAATGCATGACAAACAACAACAACAAAAATATGTGTAGTTATTAGATTACTACATTACTAACTTTTGGTCATGGCCTGTGGTCAATGAAGTGGAATGAAAACAACAAAGATCTTAAAAGAGGTCCCTTGTCCCTTCTGCTAAAGGATGAAGTATAATTAACTATAGTGCCTTAAATATCTGGCTAAAAATGTAGCATATAGGAGTTTTAGCAACCTAATGCCTAACAAGCAGAAACTCGGTAGCATCTTAACTAAAATATTTGATTTTGCTTGTATTCTTTGCATTCATTTATAAGTTCTTTTTATTTAGTGTTGAAAGGACTGTTGTAGGTGTCATTTATTTTAGCCATAGTGATCAGCATCAGCTGCAAATCTCAAGTAAGTTGATCTTGAAATAACAAAGATGCTAAGTTAGTATATCTGCTAATAAGCAATTTTATAATTTGCAGTTCCAGGATAATGACAAACACAAAGCCCTATTTCTCATGAACATCAAAGTGTTTTGACTTTCTCAGGTCACTTGGAATTACGTTATAGAAAGGAAATAATGATCCTGATGTTTTGAGTCTAGGAATACACGATCAGCAAAGCTGGCCGCACCTAGACCCAGCCTTATGGAAGCAGGCCCGAAAATTCACAGTTTTTCCTTGTAAGTTGAGGTGAGTTTTTGAAATACTTGATTACCAATTTATGGTTTGTTTTCTCCAGAAAAAAGGGTGTTGCTTTAGGAGAGTTATCAATAACTAAGCCTGTTATGAAGCAGTGACAATATAAGCCTGTTGGAGCTGCCGTAGCTGCCTCTCCCATAACCAAGTTACCTGCTTTTTATGAAAATAAGAAAAGAGAAAAAGAGTTTTAACTTCTCTAATGGTTTTAGGAAGACATTGATCTAAAGAGATTATGTACTGCTTTCCCTAAATTGCTAAAATACACCAGGGGCATTGACACTGAAGACCGTTCTTTCTGGCAGCCATAATCTGCTTTTGGACCATATACCGTTAGTCAGCATCTCTCTGTTTTATTTAGTTTTCTTTGATAGTGTTCAATGATGTTTTATAATTGTCTCCGCAAAACTTATGCAAGTCTTTTGTTACATTTAAGCCTGGGGACTTTTATTTAATGGTACTTTAATTTATTATGTACTTTTTATGCATTTTAATATGTATATAATATTGGCAGATGTTCAAAGAATTGAGTTTCATACATGATTTTTTAAAAAAATCAGACAACTTGCTATAATTATTAATTAGAACCTTTGGGATTTTTCATGTTGACAAGCATCACCTACATATGAAATTTTTTGTTTCTTTCTTTCTAATTTACATATCTTTGATTTCCCTATTTTGCCTTACTCAGCTGCCTCAGCAGGATAGAGTACAAAGTCAAGTGTTTATCTTGTACTTGACTTTACAGGGATTACTTTCAAATTTTAACCATTAATAATATTTGCTTTATATTTTTATAGATACAACTTATAAGGTTAAAGAACTTTCTTTTCTATTACGCTAGTAGATTTTTTTAAAATAATAAATTAGTATGTTTATCAAATTCTCTTCCTACATTGGTTTAATTGTGTAATGTCATTTTCCCAAACATTTAATATGTGGAATTACATCGATTTCCTAATGCAAAATAAAATTTTCATTTTTTGAATGAATATGATTTTCTCAACATGAAACAGTACCATTTACAGTAACTTCAAAAAAGTGAAATAGTGAGGTACAAATTTAGCAAAATATGCGCACGATCTATATGCTGAAAACACTGTTAAAAGAAATCAAAATGTTCATGAACTGGAAGACTCAGTGTAGTTCAGATGTCCCAGTTCCCCCCCAGTTCATCTACAAATCGAACACAAATCCAATCAAAATACTGTTGTGGAAAATGATCAGACCTGCGAGAAACCAAGAGACACTCGGAGAAGCAGGAGAACTTGGGTTTATTTTATGCGGGCGGACTCAGACGAGCATGCACTCGAAATTCCGGGCCCCGGGTAGCGGGGTTACAGGGTTTTTATAGGGGAGTGCAAGGAGTCAGATTCCAAGGGCTATGCTGACTGCTGGTAGGTGGGTTTAAACTGGGGAAACTGGGGTTGTTTTGGGTAGGAATAGTGGTTAGGGTAGTGCGGGGAGGGGGGGGCGGCGGCTGTGGCGAGAAGCCTATTCACAGAAGCAGAAATGGCTGGTTATCTCTTGCTGGGGGGGCGGGGAGGGTTCTGGTTATCTCTTGCTTTTTCTAGTAACTTTCTATCTACTGGGGCCTGTCAGCCTGGGCCTGGTCTGGGTAATTTTCCTCTTCAATACAAGCAGTAATCTTTATACATACAGACAAGCTGATTCTAAAATTTACATGGGGATGTAAAAGAATTAAAGTAACAAATAGTTTTGAAGAAGAAAAACAAAGTTTAAAGAATCAGACTAACACATTTTGAGATTTACTGTAAAGATTCATTAATCCAGACAAGGTGGTCTTAGTGAAAGGACAGGCACATAAATCAATGGAACATAATAGAGAGTCCAGAAATAAACCCACAGAAATATGATCAATTGATTTCTAAAAGCTGCAAATAGGATGCAATGGAGAAAAAGCTTTTCTAGAAATAGTGCTGGAATAATTAGATGTCCACATTAAAAAAAAAAAAAAGGAATCTTGGCCTATACCTTACAATGTTATATTAAAATTAACTCAAAATGGATCAATAGAATAAATATTGTCTGGGCAGAAGACCTCCCTCTGTGCTATGGTCCTTTTAGCTGGATTTAGAATCAAATTGTCATGAGACAGACAGGAGAAAAGCAAATTTAATAAGCTTATGTATGGGGAATCCACAAAGACATGAAATTCCAAAGAGGATGAGGCAACCAGAAGCTTATGCGAGCTAAGGAGAGGGGTAGGGGCCTGATGATACAAAAGAGAGAAACCTTCTTAGGTCAAAGGAGATATTTGGAAAAATAAGGTTATCCTGTTATGCAGGTAAGTTCCTTAGGAAAAGGACAGTCTCTGTTAATAGCTCTCTTTCTGTTACAGGCTCTCCTTTCCAATGTAAATTTAGGCAATTGAAGGAGAGGCAAATAGCTTTTTTTCCCCTTGATGGATTTTCATTACTTTTAACTCAAAATAATCTTTGTGTCAAAGTGGCCCATCTTGAGGTGGCCTGTTCTGGGCCCCTACAATGTAAAATATATGACTGCAAAACCCTGAGAATGTAACACGAGAGAATCTTCATGAACTTGGGTTGAACAAAGAGTTTTTGATACGATACCAAATCCATGATTTAAAAAAGAAAAAAAATAATAAATTGTAATTCATCAAAAGTAAACACTGTCACTTTGTGAAAGACACTGTTAAGAAAATGAAAAGATAAACCACGGACTGGGGAGGAGATAGTTTCAATTTAAACATCCAAAGAAGTCTTGTTTCTAGATGTATAAAGCACTATCTAAACTCAACGATAAGAAAAAACAAACACATTTAGAAGTGGACAAGATATTTGAAAATGCATTTCACCAAAGAATAAATACATATGAAAAGATCCCGAGCAATCAATAATATTAATAAATTAATAAACAACACTTTCTCCCTTCCTTTTTCTCTCATTTTGTTTTCTTTTTCATTCCTCCTTCCTTTCTAACTAATTTTCATTCCTGTTTTGATCATTCTTTTTTGACAAAAAAATGATATAATAACACATTTTGAATTAATCGAAATCCTTCCAATAGAAAGAGCTATGCAGGGAATGAATTTTTAATAGTGATACTTATTCAAATAAAAAGAACTACCTTTTCAAAGCAGAATCTGTGTTTATCTAAAAACTGGTAAGAGATTAACATATGTTACTGATCTTGCCTTCTTTGACACTGCTCTACATACTCCTTGTCTCTCATTTCATCTCATTTTATGAAAAGTTATCTTGTCCAATTTATCTTGGCTTATCTTCCATTCTGCCTCAACAAGAGGCTTCCTCTCTCCCAAATGTACTAAAAGTTGTTTGTTCTTTATGTAAATAAAAACATACAAAACAAACCAAATTCCATTCTGATTCTTCTTATGATCTAATACTATCTCACTGCTAAAATATATATATATATATTATCTTACTCCTTATCACTAATTTCCTCACTAATATTTTCAAAGACATTTTAATTGTTTTAATCACCCTTTTAATCCTCAGTTCTTTTTTTTATTTTTTATTTTAGAGAGAGAGAGAGAGAGAAAGGGCACACACACATGCGCATGCCCAGGAGTGAGGGAGGGGCAGAGTGAGGCAGAGAAGCAGACTCCCCTCTCAGCAGGGAGCCCGACATGGGGCTTGATCCCAGGACCCTGAGATCATGACCTGAGCAGAAACCAAGAGTCAGAGGCTTAACCAACTGAGCCACCCAGGCGCCCCTAATCCTCAGTTCTCTTGTTTTCAACCTCCTGCCTCCTCCCTCCCACACAGACCTGGTTTTTTATATATGCCCTTTTCCTTTCTGGCTGTTTGGACTTCAAAAAGTTATTTAAATGTCTAAGTCTTGATTTTTTTCATCTATAAGTGATCAAAATACCACTTTCTTAAAATAGAGTTTATTGAGCTAATGTATATATGTATTTGGTTACACAGTACAGTTTGACAAGGGTTAAGTGTTCAATTATTATTTTAGTGATGACAAATATTAATGTTATACATACTTTTAAGTAACATTCAATTAGATAAAATTCAAAGTGATTCTAAACACCTAAGTTTCTTTGCCCCCATTTCTCTTAATTCTTTGGGGCTTTGCTAGACTCACCCTCAGGCAAAAATATCTTTTGCTTTGAAGTTCATTTTATTGGATTATACCCCCTGGATTTGTTAGTGTGACCTATTAGTGTTTAGATTATTTATTTTCATTTATTAAGGCTTTTCTATAAGACATTCTCTTCCTTCGACAAACTCTTTCCAGAATTCCTAACATTTGCAGAATGCACAAAGGCTAACCGGTCCTCAACCCTGGATTCCTCTTTAAAACAATGTGGCAGAAGGGAAGGGGTGAAGGGATGGGCAAAATAGGTGAAAGGGAGTGGGAGGGACCGATTTCCAGTTATGAAATGTATAAAACATGGGATTGAAAGTTGCACCACAGGGAATACAGTCAATGATATCGTAATAACTATGGTGACAGATGGTAGCTCCTCTCTTGGTAAGCATAGCATAATGTTTTTAAACTTGTCAAATCGCTATGGTTTACACCTGAAACTAATATAACATTGTGTGTCAACTATACCTAAAAAAAAATGTACTGCGGCCCCTAGGTGGCACAGTCGGTTGAGCATCTAACTCTTGGTTTCACCTCGGGTTATGATCTCAGGGTTGTGGGATCCAGCTCCAAGTTAGACTCTGAGCTCAGCGTGGAATCCACTTGAGTTTCTCTCTCCTTCTCCCTTTGCTCCTCCTGCTCTTTGTCTCTCTAAAATAAATAAATAAAATTTTTTAAAAATGCAGGGGCACCTGGGTGGCTCAGTGGGTTAAGTGTCTGCCTTCTGCTCAGGTCATGATCTCCAGGTGCTGGGATCAAGCCCCCTGTCAGGAGTCTGCTTCTCCCTCTCCCTCTGGGCTCTCTCTCACATTCTCACTCTAGTTCTCTCTCAAGTAAATAAATAAAATAAAAAAATAAAAAATGCATTAAATCCCATAAATTAATAAATAAAACAATGTGGCAAGTGATCAACCCCAGTCAACCTCAGCAACTCATCAGTAATGCTATACATCAAAATAGTGTCCCATACTGTAATGGGACCTCATTAGCTAATTCTTCCATCAGTTATTTTTTTTATTTTTTTATTTTTCTCTTAAGTAAGTCTGACCATGTCTTGATCTCTCCTCTTCCTTCTTTGTATATATCCTCTATATCCAATTTCTTCTCTGCATGGGTTAATGCCCCTGCTTCATGACTGTAATAATTTTTTCTAGCAGGACACTCAATGTGCTCAACTCTTTTTCCATTCCCTCTCTCTTCTTCAAAACCCAGCAACCTTATTAGATTAAGGCCTTTCCTTTGAAAAATCTCTTGTTTGTATATCTTTAAACCTGCATTTCTTAAATGTTTCTCAAATATTTTAACAATTTTCAAATATTTCTCAACCAACTTTACAAAAGGTTTTGGTCATGCTTGGCTTGTTCACTTGCTTTTAAACAACACCTATAATATTTTCAGATTGTTTTCCTTTTAAAATTTATTTATTTATTTTTTTAATATTTATTTATTTGAGACCATGTGGGGTGGCGGAGGGAGAGTCTCAAGCAAACTCCACGCTGAGTGTGAATGGGGAGGGGCAGAGGGAGAAGGAGGGAGAGAATCTTAAGCCAACTCCACACCCAGCACAGAGCCCGACATGGGGCTTGAACTCACAACCCTGAGACCATGACCTGAGCTGAAATCAAGAGTGGGATGATGAACCAACTGTGCCACCAGGCGCCCTTCAGATTGAGTTCTGAACACAGTTTGAAAATATATCCCCAGTCAGTGTTTAGTTTTAATCATTGCAAGAGTCAATTAAGCTTTGCACTACACTTCTCCCCCTTTTAAACATTCTCTGATCAGATAACCTGGACTCCTACTAAGGAGAAATGATCGAGGCTCTATGTCATGAATTCCCTTAACTACCTACTTTCTCCACCAGTAAATTTCCTCTTTCCTCTTTCCCGTCAGTTTAAGTGGAATTGATGCGTCTCCTCTGATGCACACATAACTCTTTTACCTCTGCTCATGGTTTCGTCCTCTCCTACGGTCTCTGAGTGACCTAGCTCTATCAGCTCTCTTTATGACACCAACTTCTTTTCTCCTGAATCTTTGTTGCAAACATATAATAATACTTAAATCTCTTCCATCACAAAACTACACAGACGAACAAAATCATCAAACCACCAAACTCTCCATTGAGAGTTAAATTCCAGACGATGATACATCTCTCCTTCTAACTTTACAAGGAAAGTTTCTAGAGATAATGCTTTATGCTCACCGACTTTATTTCTCACTTTTTGTATATTTATCCATCTGGCTCCAACATTTATGTCACTCTGAAACTGCTCTTATATAGGCCAACAGGCCAGATGGTCCTGAAAACATGTACTATGAGCTGGTAATGCTGAGAAAAATCTAACTGGGATTTTTTTTTTTTTTTTTTTTTACAATTTTAGAGAGGTGTGAACACTATCAGAATCAGAAACACTATATAGGATCACTTTCTATTTTATAGGCAAGGCTCTAGCAAAATTCAGACTCGTCAATATGGGTCAATCTCATGTGCTCAGTAGCTACTCCATACCATTTTCTGTTTTTGTACATCTGGCTACATGGTTGAAAACTTGTTTATCTTATTTCAGTGAAAGACAGGTAGAGACAGAATTAAAATATGGTATTAGTTAAAATAATCATCAAAGTTATACAATGACCATGAGTCCTTGATCTAAAGTTTTAAGAAAATTATGATAAATGATCTTGCACCATGAGGAGATATGGTGATTTGTGGAAAGCCATGCTGATATCAATCCAAAGAGCACTTAACTGAAGCAGGTCTGATTTTGATGATAGGATATAGATGTATGTATGTATGTAACTCTTTTTATGTAAATTTGGAAAATATTTTAAGGCTAAGTATATGAGTATTTAGAAATAAGACATTCATACATTTCTAAAAGTAGAATAAACTGGTACTGGGTTTCTTGAAGAGTATTTGTTTTTGTTTTGTTTTGCTTTTTGTTTTTAAAGACTTTATTGATTTGAAGGAGAGAGAGAGAGCACAAACCAGAGAAAGGGGCAAAGGAAGACGGTGAAGCAGACTCCCTGATGAGCAGGGAGCCCAACATGGGGCTCAATTCAGGACCCCACAATCACGACCCGAGCCAAAGGCAGACACTTAACCGACAGCCACCCAGGTGTCGCTTGAAGATCATTTGTTAATAAATGTCAAACATCTTACTATTTAACTTTGGTTTTAATAGAAAAATACTATTTTGGGAGGTGTTTAAAGCTGTATAATAGTGAAAATTGAAAACAATCTAAAATCCATGAGTAGGTGGTATGCTAAATAAATGTACATATGTATAATGGCATAATTGGAGGCGATTAAAGATTCTATAGTACCAAAGTATATACTACTTAGAAAATATGTCACCTACAGAAGACTTAAGTGACATATAGTTTACAAGATAGTATGTATCATAGGATTCCAATTTTATAAATTAAACATAATATCTGATTTATACACTCAGAGAGAATCCTGAAATCATTTGCAATTGTTGATCTTGCCTAATTTTTGGTGGTGGGATTATGAATAATTTTTGCTTTTTGCAAAGCTAAATATCCTAATTCTAAAATATAATACAATATATTAACATAAGGCAATTATCTGAGGAAATACTGAAATTGTTACTTGCACTCAATCACTTACAATTTAATAAAGAGGTGAATTCTACATATGACCATGTCTCAGACGAAAATCTATCAAACTATCTATTATATTTCACAGGTGGGGTTACATAAATTATACTAGAGGCCATAACAGATTGCCAGTCCAGATGTTATTCAAACATTGTGATTACCCTCATGCCTTTAAAGTCATTGGGTCAAAAATGTGCACATTTCAGCACACATGTCTATTTAAAGTAATTTGGACATTTGAACTATTTATTCTTAAAATCTGGGCATATTTTCTGTGCCTATGTAAGGGTTTGAAGTATTTGTCACTGCTCCTGACCCATTATACACAGTCTCATAAGTTTTATCATCTAGATATAATTTAAGCAACATGTATTTGTATTAAAATAGTGTCCATATTTTTAGGGTTCATGTAAGATGATCAAATTCCATTACTGAAGAATTAAATGAAATTCCCTAGAGATAGATGATAGTTTTAGGAAAAATAAAAGGATATTAACTTGTGCGGAATTCATTACTCAAACGTTATATATTCTTCTAAATATGCATGGCTTGTTTAAGGAACATTGTGTCAGGAATGCATTGTATTTTTTTACCTGTAGAAAGTTTTCACAATTTCCCATAAACTTCCCTCTGTTACCTGGGAGAGCCAGAATGCCATTTTAAAAAGGGGAGATACAAAAATATGTTTCTTTCAGTTCTTCAGCAACAATTTATCCTTAGCTTTCTTCAGAATTTTCCATCTATTTTGTCTTTATAGTATGTCTGTAGAGGTTGATTTTTTTTACATTTACATGCTGTAATATTTATTGCTTTAATTTTGTAATCATAAAAGCAAAGGAAAGAAAACCAACAGTATGTGTGTAATTCTCCTAAACTAAACAGATTCCCTTAAGCTCCCTTAATACATGACCTGTATAGGCACAATTTCTTCATATTTATCTCCAACACATCACATTTGTTAACTCAGCAAAGCTACTTCTGGTGTCTATTGTTACACTATAAATATCTCCCTATTGTAGAATTAGGAAGATATGATTTAGATAAACTCAGAGTAAAGAAAATTCAAATAAAGGCATATCTTCCTCTCCATAAAACTTATACATACTATAATTTGGTCAATATAGTCAATTTCATAAAAATAGATTCATTTTTATATTTTGGAAATATGGTACTATATCTAATTGTTCTGTACTTAACCATTTCAACTCATTGATTGTGTTGATACTTAACTTGATATAGCAATTCTTAACTGTAAATGCTGGGGCAACAGTCAAAATCTTTCTCAAGTTTTAACTAACATTTTGATGCTGATATTTATGACCTCAGTAGAGAAGAATCAGGAATGTAATGAAAATGTATACAATCATAATGTTTCTACCATTTTGTTGTAGCTATGATTCTTGATTGATACATTGCATCTATTACTGTGTTTATCCTTTGTCATGAAATTCTTTGCAATAGCACTCACAAAAATACCAGGTCATAAATTTTAGCCCATGTAATTTTCTTCTAAGAAGTCAGGCTTGTAAATTAAAATTGAAAGCAAACATGGGATTTAATTAAAGTCAGAGAAGGCTGAATAGTGCGTCTTACTTGTGTGAGGTCATGTTTTCCTTAGTACATATGTACATTTTATTTATTTTTAAAAGATTTATTTATTTATTTGAGAGAAAGAGAGAGAGAGCAAGTTGGGGAGAGGGGGAGAGGGAGAGAGAAACTCAAGCAGACTCCATGGTGAGTGCAGACCCCCAGTGCAGAGCTTGATCTCATGACCCTATGATCATGACCTGAACTGAAACCAAGAGTTGAAGACTTACCGTACTAAGCCACCCAGGCACTCCTGTTCATATATTTTAAAAGGGACATTCAGTTTCATAGAATTACACACTTTTAAATATCAAAGAAACATTAACCTATTTAAACTAAATAGATCTTTTTTTCTAGTTGAAACTATATAAAACTGGTACAATCAATATTATCTAGTTTATTTTGTCATTTTAATAAATTACTTTCTATAATATTAACAGTGAATCTATAATATTGGTAGACATCCAAATTCTGGGTATATGAGGAAATTATCAATCTTTAAGCAGGAAAGTATATCTAAGAGTTAAGAGAAACCAATTGTTTTTAGCTAAAATACTTAGCCTACTCAATATTCCAATGATCAAGTATGAAAGGAAAGTGAGCAATGCAATGCTATGGAGCCTGCCGAAACAATTTAAGATCCTTGTTACTTTTACATTTGACCCTCCACTTTAAACTCCAAGATGACACTTAATTTTGAACAATCAAAGAATAGATAGATTCACAGAACAGAGCAAGTACACATTTAAATACTCTGCTAATTTAGAAGTGAAAGAAAATTAATTGACATGATCCAACACTTTACAATAAAGTTCAGTGCCTTCAATAGGAAGACTTGCAAACAGTTCTGTGTTAACAGCTTGTCTTGTTTCTAAAATTAATTGCCTTCAGCTGTATTAACAATAGAGTATGATCAAGTAACATGAAGGCTTTGGACAGATCAATAATAAAGGCATCCTAATTTATCCTTTCTTCATCACCATCACCAGAAGATTAATAAATTTCAAAAGAGCCAGTGAATGAAATCTTTAGCCTAAAATTGCTACTAAAACATCATCCAAATACAAAGCACAAACAGCTCCTCAGAATTGCTAAACCAATCAGGCAAAAGTAACAAGGAAATTAGCTGTGGCTGGAGGGGGCATTCGAAAATACACATTTCTTATGCATTTGCTATAAAATGCTATAATCTGTAAGAGACTGAACTGTTTTTTCCATATGCAAGACTCAAGGAAGGGAAAACAAATAGAGAAATTAATGACTTGGTGGCCAAAAGATTTTGTTGTACAAAGAACCATATAGGTTTACCTTCATTTTTGTCTTTTTCTTACATAGTCCCGGTTGTCTATGATAATAAGAGACAGAGCTATATAAAAAGGTAGATGATGCAAATGCTACATTAAGAAAACAACTCAATTAAATATGTACTGAGCCTACTCTACCAAGCTCTTGATATATGCAGACAAATATATATAAATTCATGAAAAGCTCTGTAAATAAAACATTTCTATCAATTATGGCTTTAGGTATGTCTGCTTAAAAAAAAAAAAAAAAAAATCACTGCACCAGAGTTTAGGAGAGCTTTATTCTAGTCCTATATTTGCCTAAGGAGAGTTTTCTGATCTTAGGTAAATAATTTGTGCAATATATGTCTTAGGTTGTTTACTGCCCTCTAATTATATGATACCACCCATAATCTCGTCAGAGAACAGGAAAGAAAAGCAGACCAGTGACTTATTGTTCCAACATGTTCAAAAGGGCCCCCAATTAGATCAACCGTTAGATCTCCTGCAAATATTTGGTGATTTAACCGTAATATGCATGTATATCTATGCATACATAGAAATTTAATTTTTATTTTAATATGTATGTATTTTATTTTGTACCATATAAATCTCTCAGGTTATTCCAGAGTAAAGAAATGATGTATATGATCAAAATGGACATTGATTCTGAAAATTTTAGAATATACTAAATTACCAAATTTAGTCTTGTTTTGTTATGAAAATATTTTCAGTGGTGATTGATGTCTTAAATCATTCTAAAACACAAATCCCCTTTTATATAAAGTGACTCCGTTGAATTTAGTATTCTACATTTTGGCTTAGAATGCAAAGATTCTAAAAATAATATATACTCAAAAAGTAATTATATATTAGAAGGTTGAATTTGAAATCCAATGTTTTATTTTTATTTTTTTCAAGATTTTATTTATTTATTTGACAGAGAGAGACACAGCGAGAGAGGGAACACAAGCGGGGGGAGTGGGAGAGGGAGAAGCAGGCTTCCCGCGGAGCAGGGAGCCTGATGCGGGGCTTGATTCCAGGACCCTGGGATCATGACCTGAGCCGAAGGCAGACGCTTAACGACTGAGCCACCCAGGTACCCCCGAAGTCCACTGTTTTAAAAAACACAACTGTAGATTATCATTTATTTCTAATATTGCTTAGCTCTCTTGCATTTATTAAAGTTATTTTTATATAATTTAGTAGAATAAATCCTGAGTTTCTATAATTTACTGAATGACCTCTAACTCAAATATCATCTCCTTATATGGTTATTATCTTTTATTAAACAACAAAACATTAATGAAATTAATGAAGAAAATTGAATTTACCATTCAGAATTGAATTATTCATTAGAGATATTTATGTAAAGATAAATATATTGATAAATTGATTCCAAATGTAAAACCTCAAACTTGAAGAAGGAACATTCAGGGAGATTTAGAACAAACTGAAACTGAATAATAGAATGTGCTAAAAGTTATTACTGTAGTCATCTTAAGAGCATACCTAGAGACAAATTTATATTAAAATATATAAAGTTTCTTCTATACTCCATTTGCTCAGGTAGTCGACAAGCCACTCTATCTGAAATAGTTTTAAAATGCCATTATTGTATTATTTAATGACTTTTTAAAAATGTCACTGCTAGCCAAAATGATCAAATGAGGTAAGATTGACTTTGACACCATTGTATTTCTTCCTATACCATCTTATAACGCTAGATGAATGGGAACAGACAGACCGGGGAGGTTGCTGGTATGCAATGCAATGTCTGACTCTGAATTGACAGGACAATTCTGTGGACCAGAAATTCAATTGAGTCACTTGAAACAATTCCCTTCCTTCCCTTACATATAGGTTCTACCTTATAATGGTCCATACCTTCCAGCCTCCAACCAGGGACCATTACTTTTTTTTTTTAATTTTTTTATTGTTATGTTAATCACCATATATTACATCATTAGTTTTTGGTGCAGTGTTCCATGATTCATTGTTTGTTCATAACACCCAGTGCTCCATGCAGAACGTGCCCTCCTCAATACCCATCACCAGGCTAACCCATCCCCCTACCCCCCTCCCCTCTAGAACCCTCAGTTTGTTTTTCAGAGTCCATCATCTCTCATGGTTCGTCTCCCCCTCTGACATACTCCCCTTTTCTTCCTCTCCTGTTATCTTCTTCTTTTTCTTTTTTCTTAAAATATGTTGCGTTATTTGTTTCAGAAGTACAGAACTGTGATTCAACAGTCTTGCACAATTCACAGCGCTCACCGTAGCACATACCCTCCCCAATGTCTATCACCCAGCCACCCCATCCCTCCCACCCCACAACCACTCCAGTAACACTCAGTTTCTTTCCTGAGATTAAGAATTCCTCATATCAGTGAGGTCATGTGATACATGTCTTTCTCTGATTGACTTATTTCACTCAGCATAACACCCTCCAGTTCCATCCACGTCGTTGCAAATGGCAAGATCTCATTCCTTTTGATGGCTGCATAATATTCCATTGTGTATATATACCACATCTTCTTTATCCATTCATCTGTCGATGGGCATCTTGGCTCTTTCCACAGTTTGGCTATGGTGGACATTGCTGCTATAAACATTGGGGTACACGTACCCCTTCGGGTCCCTACATTTGTATCTTTGGGGTAAATACCCAGTAGTGCAATTGCTGGATCGTATGGTAGCTCTATTTTCAACTCACTCTTTGTCCTCATTGCCTTCCCTTCTGTTCTTTGAAATGTTTACTAGGAATCCCATTCACCTGAGAGGAGGTCCAATGCTGAGATTTTTAGTACCCTGAAAGCAACAATGGACATATTACTTCTTCAAATCATTTTTTGAAAAGCTTTCTACCTATTTATAGGCCCTATATGCCATTTTCTCACAGTGCAAAATAAATACAATAAATTCAATTAAATCACATTTAATGTAGTCTCCAAATAGAAAATACAAGTAAGACAAACCTACCAACAGTCTCAGTTATTCAGTTGTTCGATCGGTTCCACTTTTAAAAATAGTATCAGTTTCCTCCTGATATAGAAAATAATTATTTTGATCTACAAAATGTAAATGATTGGATAGGGTAGTATTGCTACAAAAACACTTTGAAATTCAACGCAGGTAAGTATTTTGAAAAATGCTTTTGATGGATGTCTGTGTGGCTCAGTCAGTTAAGTGTCTGCCTTTGGCTCAGGTCATGATCCCAGGGTCCTGGGATCAAGTCCCACATCAGGCTCTTTGCTCAGTGGGGAGCCTGCTTCTCCCTCTGCCCCTCCCACCACTGGTGTTCTCTCTCTCTCTGACAAATAAATAAATAAAATCTTTAAAAAAGAAAAGAAAAGAAAAATGCTTTTGAAAAATAGTTATTTAAAAAAGAAAAACAGTGATTTGAAAAATCATCATAAAATAGAGCATCATTATACATATGTAGTATATCTTAATTAGATGTACTGTAATGTAATAATGGAGAGACTGTGATATAAGAAATGAATTCAGTGAACTCTTCATATCTTTCAGAGCTTTTAATACAATTATTTTACCAGAAACAAAACTTGAATTACTTAAAAAATAATACCTGAAGATTTAGTTCATGAATGCTTTATTATATAGTTCTCAATGTACAGCTAACACCCAAATACATAACAGAGAGGTCTCCATCGATATTGCTACTTATATTAATGATAGCTAAATATCCCTTGGGGCTTAAGTAGGGTGCCACACCAAATTATTGTAGGTCTAACTCAACTAGTTCGTGCAGGTCTAGGAAACTGGATAATTAAGAGGAAGCCTGAATGTGGTACAGAATACAGGCAGGCTCTTCTTGAGAAGATAGCAGCAACTTTTCAGCTTGAAAAACATTTTCTGACAAGTTAACCTTTAACTATATGGATAAGTGGAAGTGCTCATGATGAAAATGAGATAAAATAGCAGGAGAAAAAGGAAAATGGAATGAACAGAAGTAATCCGTCCTCCTTTAGGCCACTGACCAATTTCACCAGGTTTATTAGGCCTATATCAAGACACTGGCCCTTGCGTCATTTGGAGGCATTTTGCCCATTTCAGTTTCTCCTCTTGGTTGTCAGTCTGTCCCTTAATCTGTCTCCCCTCTATAGCCATTCCTTAAAGTCATAGTACATCCTTTCAGTCTCAAACATTTCTAGATAAATATAGCTTTTATGTTTGTGACTATATTATATATTGCCTCTTTATAAGCCCCTTCTCTTCTTCATTTCTTTTCTATTTAAGACTTGGGCAATTCAGTGCTTTTAATGCCTTCTCCCTTCCCCCATTTAAAAAAACGGGGGGCTCATAAATGTTGAGTTTGACTGTAAAGTCTTTTTTTTTCTTTTAAAAGAAATTTTTAATTTGAAAAAGAATTGAACATCAGACATATGCTCATAAAAAGTCTGTACAACCAGTTTCTCTTTAAATTTCCACTGGCTAGTAACTCTAGGTGAGCTGCATGCAGGTTGGTACCATCTGCTGTTCCTGTGCTTGGAGTTTTGCTCACCTGTTGCCCCAGTCTCCACCACTCCCTATTACTTATCTTCTTGGCTGCTCTACTCATTTTCTCTGTTAACTGCTCTCTGGAAGTGTTTGATATTGTATTCTTGTAAAGAGCCCCTGAAGCACTGTGTTAAGGAGGTGGAAATGGACTAATGAGTTAATATTCAATAAATAGGTACCCTCTCTTGGAAGACTGGCCGGAACCAACTGGTTGTTCACTAATATCTGTATTTTCATTTCTTTGACACACTTCTAGTTTACATTTCCAAGACCCTTTTCAGTTACATAGGGTCAAATGGTATACAGAGGGAAATGACGAAGTCTGTCCTAGGCTTGGCTTCTAATGCCTCTCTGACCTCTTTCAAGCTCTCTTTCTTTATGTGACTGTAAACAGTTAAGTGGAGGTTTCTGCGACCTTAAACATGGCACAGCTTTGAGATGGAAGGGGCCAGTGTCCTTGATTGACAACGTGGAAGAGCGACTACTGCTTATCTGCAGCATAATATGGCATGAGATAGGCACAAAACTTGAGGAGATAAGCCATGGGGAATTGCAGGATATCTGTAAGACAAGATAGATTATCCTGACTAGTACAGCTGCACTACATGGAAATTCTAATTTATAACAATTGCTATTGTGTTAGGTAACTGATTTTTTTTCTTATACTTACAGTTTTTTTTAATCACAAATTAATGGCATGACTATTTTTAAGAGGTTTCCTTGTCTCTTGGAAACATTATTCTTTTTGATTTCTCTCTTTCTTACCTTCAAATCAAGAAATGGTATTTTAATATGTTGATACGACATTTGTTAAATTAAATTGAAAGAGATCTATATGTATTACCACTAAGTTGGACGGGTAATTTACTGTCCAAGCTAGAACACTTGAAAGTAAAAAGGTTTGCTAAAAATAATTGGAAATACAAATTTATAATAAATTGTAAAACAAAAATTGTTGTAAAACAATCATTTTGCAATAACAAATTGGTTGATTAGATAGATATTTGTAAAAACCTTTCAATTTATTTTAGTTTCTAAAAATAAAATTCTTGGGGTGCCTGGGTGGCTCAGTTGGTTAAGCATCTGCCCTGGGCTCAGGTCATGATCTCAGGGTCCTGGGTTCGTGCCCTACATCCCTCCCTCCCCTTCTCCTACTCGTGCTCTCTCTTGCCATCTCTCTGTCTCTCAAATGAATGGATAAAAGCTTTAAAAAAATGAATTAAAAGATAAAAAATAAATAAAAATAAAATTATTTATAAAAAGTATAAAGTAATATATATACATATATGTCAGCAAAATCTTAAAAATAACTTTTTTATACTGATTATCTAAACAAAAATAAGCAAATCAGAAAACTTATTCCGGTCACATATTCACACATTTTAGTCACTTTCCCAGGCATCTGAGTCTCTAATACCAAATGATTTGTACATATCTGAAGAATGTATCTCTTCAACATTCGAAGGATCAGCATTTAAAATTTTTTAAATAAATTTGATCATGACCTTCATCACAATTAATTTGTATGCTTAATTAATTAAAAATATTTGACACATTCAATTGACTCATAAGCTTAAACCAAAATATTTTTAATTGGGAGAAAGCTAAAAAAATCCTGGTAAGAAAAAATAGTATCAATTTCTTTTTCCTATTCAAATGTGAAAATATTATAGCCCAAATGTTTAACAGCTACTCTCCTTTGCCTGTGAATTCCAGGGTGTCTTTTTTTGGATAAATACTTATATGAGAAAAAAAGCCATTCTATTAGTCTTTCTTATTTCAAGCTTTGTTTTAAATAACTGCAATATCTTAAAAGGTTAAAAGGATTAGATTTTAGTTCTCCATTCACAAGATATTTTATTAAAATTTCTACCTGATTTCAAATAAATTTTAACTAAAATACAAAGTGCTGCTTTAAAAAATTGTCTAAAACCACACTGGGTTCTTGAAGGTGATTCCTAGAAGTTTTTCCAAAGGTCAGATATTTTTTAAATACAACTGATAATGGGCACAAGAAGAAAAAGATGTAATATAATGCAGAAATTCAAGACCTACATAACAAAAAATTTTTAATTCAGTTACATTCAGTCTTTGTGAGTGTGTGCGTCTACATGTGTGTATATATATGTGTGTGTGTATGCAGTATATGTTAAATTTTGATAGTTACAGCTTCTATTTCAATTGTTGGAATATGGCAATTTACTTGAATGTAATAGTAAGTTATGTCCATGTCTTGAAACCTATTTCAAGTATACTTTTTACTCCATAAGTTTTTAAATTTATTAAGGATCATTTTTTAAAATATGGTACTCTGGGGTGCCTGGGTGGCTGGCTCAGTTGGTTGGGCGACTGCTTTCGGCTCAGGTCATGATCCTGGAGTCCTGGGATCGAGTCCCGCATCGGGCTCCCTGAGCAGCAGGGAGTCTGCTTCTCCCTCTGACCCTCTTCCCTCTCGTGCTCTCTCTCATTCTCTCTCTCAAATAAATAAATAAAATCTTTAAAAAAAATAAAAAATAAAATAAAATATGATACTCTGCCCCACCAAAATTTATCATTAATATTGACTTTATGGTAGTATTAACTAATGTTTGATGTTTAATCTTTGACAAAATGAACTCATAGCTTCATTCTGATTTCATAAATTGGATGAAAATACGCAACTGATAGCAAGTATTAAGTAACTTCTTATTTGAAGTATCTGATAGCATCGATATAAAGCTGGAATAATTTCATTACCTATGAAGGGTGTTCTGATAACAAAGCTAGTATACTGACTATTTTTCATGATGTATAAGAAAAATTAAAGATGAAAATAGAATAAAAATAATTCAGTATGCAATCTTAGAGTAAAAATTTGGTTTTTTTGCATAATGATATGTAAACACTCTTTCATAGCAGCTGTAAGTGTATAAAGATAATAATAGAACTTGACCAAAATAATAGGGATATACAACAGAACTCTAACCAGGTGACAATTTCAAATGTGGTTCTATGGTAATGAATCATCATTCTTTACCACTGAACCTTCAGTTGCTAAATCCTTATATTTGAACACATACTTCTTCATACATCAAATAGCTTTATTAATTCTTCCTCAGCAGGCTTGATATTTTAGACTTCCTGTACTGAATCTTGTCACCATGGTGGGCAGTAAGTATTGGCCAACATTCTGTGCGGCTACATGATCAATAACAACTTTCTTGAATAATAAAAACATATAACTCAATTTACCATTAAATGTATATACTTTTTAGTTTATTGCTACTGAATTTTTTTTTTAATAACACAAAGCGGCCCAACAAATTATGACCAAACCATAAATATAGAGTTGTAACTTTGAACTGTAAATGACAAGAATAATCAGTGTGACAGAAGCATCCACACCGATATGTTCTACTGCATGGCTACTCAATTTCTACATAATATATTTAAAATATAGTTAATGTATGATTTCTCCTTATTCCTGGTGGCTTTTGGAATTGTATAAACATCATCAGGTGCCATGCATGACACAGCTAGCTATTTATCTAATGGTCAGCAAGGAGAGCCAAGTGAGAGAATGAACTTCATGTTATTAGTTAGAATGCTATCTTTAAAGAGATTAGTTCCCTTGGGTCTTGGGAAGGTTAGGGAATGAGAACCGGCATGTTAGTTGTCTTTCAGATTTAAATGTATGTTAGAACTCAGTTCACTACCCATGAGTCTCTACCACCCCAAGGACAAATGCAGAAGATGAAAGTACAAAGGGAAAATATGCCATACCCATCCTAGGTGAATACAACTACTGATAATATTTTTTAATAACCACAACAAATCAGGAACAAATGCTAAATAAACCAGATGGGTCTCAGGGATGGTAGGTGTCAACTGGATATATCCCAGGTAAACCAACATCTTGTCACCCATGATATTGACACTTCTGTACCATAGAACCACATTTGAAATTGTCACCTGGGTAGAGTTCTGTTGTCTATCCCTATAATTTTGTTTGATTTCCATTATTACCTTTATAAACTAAAAACTGATATGAACCTTGAAGTTCCAGGAAAGAAAGATCTCAGTCTGATAGCTACCAATAGTGAGTGTCAGTAGCTGGATGGATTGCCAATCACAATAAACAACCTAATAATATCATTTTTAATCAGTTACATTTATGCGAGTCACATAAATTTAATCTGGAATTACAATTATATAATATTCTTATCATTCAACATTCAAAAGTTTTAAAAAATGCTGAATGTATTACAAAGTAAGAAAGCACATTGGATTAAAGAATACTTGGGTGTTCAGTTGCTTGCTCAGTGAGGGAGTTGTGAAAATGGAAGACTCTAAACAGTAACACAAAGGTCCTTTTGCCATTAACATCTGTGACAGCCATGGTTATTAATATTATAATGGTTTTTCACAGCAGGAATAGTTTCAACTTCCATTGTATATTACAACAAATAATTTGGGACATGATTAATGAGATTTTAAATTATAGACTGAGTTTATCTTAAAACAATCTGTGGCACTACAGCTGGAAAGGATCAGGCTTTAATTACATCCAGGAAAACTCCACAGTGAAACGAAACATGTCCATTTTAGGGTGCCCAGACCGTCTCCATGACTGGTTCACCTTCACACTTGGCTGCTTAGCTCTGTTTTTTAGCACATGGTGCTAATGAGGCCACGGTCATGTTTTCACTCCCCATATGTGCCAGTTAGCTTCTCTCTGCTCCCGTGCTCCAGGTTGTTTTCCTAAACTTGTGCTGCCAGCTCAAAGATTTCTCCACTCGTTCACCCGGGAGATCTGGCAAAAAAACCATGGAAGATTCATCATAAAATTAGAACTACTGCTGATTGCTTGGAGATGGGGGTAAGAAGGCTTACTTGGAAAAATCAGTGTCATTATATTCTTCAAAATGGCACGTTACTTCAGAGGCTTCCTCTGACTTGATTACTGTTAGTTTTACTTCAAAAAATACTTACTTAAGGGAGACAGCATAAAATAAAAGGACACTAGACTAGGATTTTAAAACCCAGATTTTATTCTGATCATTTTGCCAAAGTAACTGTATGACCTTGAAGTGTTATCTAATTAACCTATGCTCATTATCCTTATCTGTGAAGTTTGAATACTGCCTCAGATAATTGTCCACCAGGTGAGCTCTAAGGGTTTATAATTCCGTGACTCAAGATGTCAAGCACTGGGAGCATTATTGGACGTGAAGCTGGAGGCTAGAAGAGGGGACCTGATGCATCTCACAAACTCAAACTGAGTCTTGGGCAGATGGTTATCAGTTGTTAGTTGTCAGGATCTCTTACTGAGCAAAAATGTGCTCCCACTGACTTCCAGGTGCCTCTGTTTTGTAGTGCTCGTTTGCCAGTTTGTTGCTTCCAGGAAGTGTGTAACATCAGCCTTCAGGCCGGGGGGGGGGGGGAGAAATACATGATATTGGTCTCGATGTTACTAACTATCTTCTTTTTGTTTATCTCAGCAGACTTCTGCCGCCGGCAGGCTTGGATTGAACACGTTCTTCCTTGTCAAGTCCTGGTAATTATTTTTCACCATAAATAAGCACAGAGCCCTTTTCAGCTATGCATCACCGAATAACTGTCAGAAGACAAGCGCCATGACAAGAAATGTCCCTCCTTAAAATGATCTATTTATTTCTATCCAAAGACACCTTGTGGAGGGGAGAGGTTGACATGAAGTCTTTCCGCTTCACATAAAAAAAAATGTTCTTGTTTACTAATTGAAAGAGGAATAAAGCTATATTTAACATAAGTGCTTATCATAAAGACTTAGTGTTCGTTTTAACAAATATAGGCTGAATATGAATTATAACTAAAGCAATTCTTGTTGAGGAATATAAATTATTACACCTAAAAAACAACAGTACCCATTTTTAGCTTATTCATAGTAACTATGACGGGTGGGGTAGACTGGGAATGCTTTTATTTTGGAATGAAGGAATTTCCATGTTTTAGTGTTCATGAGACATTTGAGTGTTGTTCCACAGATATTTAGCAGTGTATGTACATAATACAAATATTTGCTTTCATTCACTCACACACACAGAATATTAATGGTCATTTATCCTAACCTTTCATTTCATTCCATTGATTCTTACTCCTGGTTACACATAAGAGATGGACAAGCAGCTTTGTCTTTCTGACTCTGCAACTTTTGTTACTCTCTCTATTTCAACCCGGTTCTGTGTGTGGAATGGAAATAATTAGCATTAGGTTCTATTGCCAGAAATTTTACAAGGATCTAGCATATTTATTTTTTATAAATTTGTGGAGAATGTGGTGAAATAATTAAAGCGGAAACACCGTTCTTGATGAGGAAGAGGGCTCATTTCCAGTTGGGGAAACATATAGACCAGACCACGTCAGTATATTTCCTGCCTTTGAAATTTACTGTTTATGATGTTGTGCTAGTAAAATAACTTCATATTTATAGGAAACAGATAAATGGATTAATTAATTTTAAATGAGGATAATTTTTTTTGACATTTTCATTTTGATATGGGGACTAGAGCTGATTAAGTATCTGTTTATATCCTTTATGTAGAGTTTAACTGAGTAGGAGGAGACTAATACGTTTTGTGGTAGTATTACTGATGGTTTATTAGCAATCTTACTACATTCAGATTTTGGAAGAAAATAGGTTTTGGAGAAAGTATAAATTCTAAGTTGTCAGGACAATCACGTAGAAAGGAATGTTAGGATTTTTCCTCCTACGTCAAAACTCCTCCTCAGTTCTCTCTTCATGACGTCACATATTGGATAAGAAAATATTTATGAGAAATAAATCAGAATCAAAATTTAATGTTAAAACACTGAAAGCACTGTGTTTAAGATTAGGAGACAGAGAAGAATGCCAAAAATCACCTTATTATTATTGTTCTGGAACTAAGGGAAGAAGCTATTAGAGCCAAGAAAGAAACGAGAGATGTAAATGTGAAAAAAAGGCAGAGTGAAATTTATTATTCTCAGTTGACCTGATTATGTGCATAGAAAATCTAAAAGAATCACATAAGTTTTTTTGAGTCAATAATCAAATTAAGTAAGAGGGCAGTAAATTAGTAATTGAGAATCAAGAACTTTTAATACGTTATCACAAGATAAATCATATTTTGGAAGAAAATGTTCTATTTCAATAGCAAATAAAAATATTATAAAAACAACAGTTCTTCCTTAATCTATCTTTTGAAAACAATAACAAATAAATCACAGAAGGTATACTAACTTCCTTGTGGAAAATGAAATAGTTTGCCATGAAAATCTGAAAAGTATGAATGATAAAATAACTAGATTCTTGGGTAACAAAATATATGTTGAAGAAATAATATATAAAATAAATTTAGGTAATTTATGGACTTTTATTCTTGCATTTCTTTTTTAAACAACAATCTGATTGGCAATAAAACATGTTTAGATTATAAGACATTTTTATGTTTTGGGTATTAAACCTCTGACTATTAAACAAAGGTTGTTATTTTCAAATCTTTATGTTACCAGTATATCAAAGGCAGAGCACGAAGGGCATAAAGTTGCTTTAGGTCATGTTTAGGGACTGTTTAACAGCTTTTTCTTTAGCTGGTAACCCATCATGAAATTAAGAACCAGGTTTAAATAACTACAAAGCCAATTCTAAAATTATACCATTATGCTCTATTTTGGAAATTGAGCACATATTCTGTTGAAAAGTTAGTGGAGATTTAATTGATTTGTCACATTTCTTAAATAAAACAGATGCTTGTTAACTATTTTGCATTGTGTTTTCTTCTCCTATCAAATGGCAATTGTGCAGAAGAATTGGAAGAACATATTTGAAAAGGCCTCTGCATTGACACACGTCACTGCTCTTCTTCCACACATGCTCCTTAGTCATCATAAAGCGGGTGGCACCAGGGGCAGAAGATAAAGAAATACCAAGGATTAACCGTCCCTCACGAATACCCAACAGTTTACCTTGTCCTTGATATTTGGAAAAAATAACTCCAACTCAGTCTTAAATATCAGTGTAAACAGTCATATGCACTTCAAAAAAGTGCACTAGAAGCAATGTACTTTACAGTTAATTCAGTTAACCAGCAGTTTGATGGTTTTAAATCCAAAATTAGAGAAATGGAAGAAAGGGTAAAACTACTGGAAAAACTCAGTAGGGAATGTAAGTAGAGTGTGAAAACTGCTGTGGAACAGATTGCTGTTATAATTAGAGACAACATTTCACTCTCCTTTAAATACAAGTCCCTGGAAATTGCTCTGAGTAAAAGAGAGGGAGACAGCTGCTTCAGTGTACAGCTGGTGGGAATCACAAAGACCATAGTCAGATATAAACCAGTTGAAAAATAAACCAGCTAACTAAGTAAATGGAACACCTGGCCAGACCTTAGATGCAAATACATATTGTTCTTAATAGATTACTGTAAACCCACCTGAGAGTGTTGATCATGAAGAAGATGCTTACCTGGTACAAAATATTTTGCATGTATATAATGATTTCTCTAAATCTTCATGATAGATAGACGTGAAAAGCCTAACTCTAAAAGAATGAGCTATTTGAAAATTATAAGTTCGATAGGGTTAATTGTAGCTTTAACATTAAACTATGTCTCATATAAATCTTGAGAAGAAGCAACCAAATATTTGGTGATTAATCAAGATTCTTCCCCTTGTCAGTTAAAAGAACATCGAATGCATGACCAGGAAGGTCATTCCGCATGCACAATTTCTGGGCTCACCAGCCCTCTGCATGTTCTCTGGAGGATCACACATCCTCTACCCTCTCTCTTGTGTTGTCTTCCTACATCACTAGGCAAATAATAAAGAATACAGACTCTTTTGGGTTAGAGTTGACCTAAATCTCAGAAATAGCAGAATTCCTCATTTTGTCCTCTCATTTTTTAATGTTATCAAATAATGACACATACATTAGAGTTTTCTTCCATCTCCTACTCCTCTCCCCCCCCCCTCCTCTGCTAGGGAAGAAAGGAGTGTAAAGAAGAACAATCCTCTGATGAGAATCCAGACACTCAAATAGCCTTTCTTCAGAGTGTCTCCCTTCTCTCTGATTGCTGTCCCACGGAGCACTTGTACTTCAGCATCATGAGGAAAAGAGCAAATCTTTTCTTCTAAGTTAGGGACATGCTATGTTTTCCTGGATATGGTTTAATCAGCTGTTGTTGATAGATCTGTGGTACAAAAGTAAGAGATGTAGTAATCCTAACCCCATCTTCCGTTCCCTAATCCTTGCATATTAAGGAAGTATTTGCCATATCTCTATTTCATGTGCTAACAGTCACTTGTTTGTAAGAATGTCTTGACTACCTCTCCTGATCAATAAAATGATTCTATCTTATACTTTGACAACTGTGAAACAGGCACAAAAGAAAGAATGAAGCCAAGTTACTGATAAAAAAAAAAAAGATGTGGAATATAGTATGAAAACAATATTAGGTCAACAAACAGTGACTCAGACAATTTTTGAAAACACAAGGCATTGCTTAAACTTAGGAACTTTTGTTCATCTGTAAGAATAGAATTTTAGTGCAATTCCTTAGTTGAACTCTGAAGACCCAGATGATATGATGTTATACTCTTTAAAACTTCCCACAGTGCTTCAAATTTATTGATCACATTCAAAATAATTTACCTAATGGCTGTATTTCCCACCAGAAGGATTTCTGCATGAAAGCAAGGAAAATATCTTCCTCTAGGGCACATACTAAATACTAATTAAACACTTCCTGATTTACTATTTATTCATTCATTCACTCATTAACTCCACAGATTTTATTAAGCACCTGCCATTGTGGAACGTAGATACTACAGTAAGAGAAGAAGATGATAAAACAGGTAAGTCATCCATTTTGTTAAAAGAAGAGAAAGGTTACAGGTAAAAGGAAAAACAGAACAGGTTAAGAAGGATTGAGGATCCTGGCATACGGAGTAGGGTAAGATAGACCTCATAAAGAGACTGTGATTAGGACAAATCTGAAGGAAGCGAGCTAGATTTCCACTCGAATTTCTAAATGAAAACTGCTCTAGGCAGAGAAAAAGCAGAAAAATATCTAATATGTTCAAGGAGCAGAAATTACATTGGTTGAAGTATTATTAAGACTCTAGATGTATTTTTATGTTCTCTCCTCTTCCTAAAGTATCTCTGTATTTGCGGGGTTTTTAGGATGGCTTTAGAGATGACGCATGAATTATTTTCACAGTTATGATGTCAGGAATCCAAATACTATCTTTTGACACCACAGATCTGTTTTCCAACGGAGACATTCACTCCTTCCATCTGAAACGACCATGGAGAAAATAGAGTTGAGGTGTAATAGAGCTTAAAATCAACTTTATTAAATTGAATTTCTCCAGAATTGAGAAGACATCTTACTTTTTCTATAGCCTTCAGGTAAACACTTCCAAAGTGGTATTTTAATAACCATTTAAGCACACAAGGACAGCTGTTCAGGTGGTCTCAGAGAGGACGAAAAATTGCATATGTCATCTGCCAGAGCACATACTAAATTACCTTGGCCTACAGAAATTTTTTATGTGCCTAGAAGGTATTATTTTCCCACTTGAGGTGTTGGAAAAACAATGGCCTACACTTCCTGTGACAGAAAATATATCAGTGAAAACTCAGCATCATTTTATTCTTTTATTATATACTGTTACTAGTGGCCTAAACTTTCTATGATAGAACATCAATGAAAATAGCATCGCTTTCATCTTTTACTACATCCTCTGTTACTATGTTTCTAGGCTTATTGATAGCATATGCCAAGCATTTGATCATTTTCTTAATATGCATTTCTTTAGCATTTCACATCGCCTATTCAATCAAAAGAACACTAGTTCACAGAGATTTAAATTACATATTTTCTTCTTAAAGTTTGTTTAATTCATACATCACATGCTACTTTTCTAAGTACTTTTTTTTTTCTTGGAGTCACTTCAATATAATCAACCTTTTGAGCTTTGTTAATGCACTGAAAACTAATTAATTGAAAATATTATTTCAGCATTACATCTAACATTGAATGTCTATAAAAATACCTTGGAAAATTTGTGGTGATGTATGCCAACAGAGGGAAAGGAATGAATACAACAAGATAATTATTTTTGTTACTTATTAAAGTGTCTCTCAGTGTTGCATATAATTCTCCATATAAAGCAAATTTTTATTTTATATAAAAATGTTGATTTTTTGATTATTTGAATTAAGAATAAGAACAAAGCACCTCACACCCATTAGGATGGCCACCATCAAATAACAAGAGTTGGTGAAGGTGGGCAGAAACTGGAATACTCATGCACAGCCGGTAAGAATGTAAAATGGTATAACTTCTGTAGAAAACAGTATGGAATGTCCTCTAAAATTAAAAATAGATTTACCATGTGATCTAGCAATTATACTTGGAGGTATTTACCTAAAATAATTGAAAGCAGGGTCTCAAAGAGATATTCGTATGCTCATATGTGTAACAGCATTACTCACAAGAGCTACAATGTAGAAGCAGCTCAAGTGTCCGTTGATGAATGAATGAACAAGCAAAATGTATATACACAAAATCTGTATACACACAATGGAATGTTATTCCGCTTTGAGAAGGTGGGAAATTCTGACAAATGCTACAACACAGATGAAGCTTACAGATATTATGCTAAGTGAATAAAGCCAGTCACAAAATAATAGTTACTGCACGATTCCACTTACATGCAGTACATAGAATAGTCATAATTATACAGACAGAAAGTAGAGTGGTGGTTACCAGAGGCTGGGGGAAAGGGAGACAGCAGAGTTATTGTTGAATGGGTACAGAGTTTCAGTTTTACAAGATGAAAAGAGTTCTAGAGTTGGGTGGTGGTGATGGTAGCACAACATTACGAATGCACTGAATATCACTAAATTGTACATTTCCCACGATAAGCACATTGCAGGAAAATTTTAAAAAGTAAAAGCACGGGACCTTGATGTCCTTCCCCTCACACTCGTGTCTGTATTATTTTGCCATCATGGTTGCGCCTGTTTCTTAGGTAGTTTTGTCCATACTTAATTTCTGTCGAGTTTCAAATTAACATTATGTGAACATACTTCATTATAAGTGGCTGCTGAATATCCTGCTAATGAATGTTTTGTAGTTCCCTTTTGTGAGGAGACTTCTTCCCCCCCCAACCCCCGTAATTTGATAAAGCTTCAGCCAATTGCTGTGCATAACAGATAGGATCATTTCCTTAGATATGCAGATGTGAAATAAATTGAATCAAGGAATATAAACTTAAGGTACCTTTTATAAATTGTATGACAAAGTACTGTTTTAGTCTCTGTTGCCCGGAGAAAGTGGAGTGCTAGTTACAATACACTTTCACCTGCAGTGGTTGTTTTAATTATGTATCCTTTGTGCCTACTGAGTTATAAATACAAATCACATTCATTATCAAATAAGATGTGAAATCCTTTCCCAGGCTTATTTACTAATTATTACTTTCTTGTTTTGCCTTTTTTCTCACTTTTTTTGTTTGTTTTCGACAATGTATTTGAATCAGCTGACAATGTAATACAAATATTATCTATAAAAATGGTTAAATGGTGGGGCACCTGGGTGGCTCAGTCAGTTAAGTGGCTGCCTTTGGCTCGGGTCATGATCCCGGGGTCCTGGGATCGAGCCCACGTCCGGCTCCCTGCTCAGCGGAGAGCCTGCTTCTCCCTCTCCCTCTGCCTGCTGCTCTGCCTACTTGTGCTCTCTCTCTCTCTGTCTGTCAAATAAATAAATAAAATCTTTAAAAAAAATGGTTAAGTGGTAAATTTTGTTATGTGTATTTAACATATTAAAAACTACTGAAAAAACAAATCAGTGCAGAAGAATTAATATAATTTTAAGATATAAATTTTGATTAAATGATAACCACATGGAGCAATATTAACCATATCAATGTCACAAACTGACAAGAATAAGATGCAATTTCAGCTCCCCAGAATCCTAGCATCACATTGACGGGTTAGGATCCACACATAACAAGAAAAATGATGTTCCTAGTGGGAATATATGTGTGTGATTTTGACTAAATTTCATTATGGAATTATAAATCATGATTGTACTTGATAAGTAATCTGATAATGAGAAAAACGTTACAGTTGTAAGCTCTTCAGACAATTTCAAATATCATTCTGGCTTTTTCATTTTTAATGGTTAAAAAAAGAGGCGTTATATAAAATGTATATTCCTAAACTGTGTCTAATAAACCAAAGTCCACTTGGGAGGAAAAAGTAGGTATGGCCAAGGGCTCATTTAGGATTTTTATGATACATATTCAAGGTTATGAATTGTTTTCTTACGATGACTTTTATTCAATGAGCATGTTGAAGGAGGTCATTGAGAGGACATGACCTCGGATTGACCTGCGAGCCCATCCGCGCAATTGGAGGCTCCTCAGCCCCTCTCCTTGGGGTGTATGGTCCGCCAACCATTCCCGAGGTGGGAGCAGTTTCAAGGATGCAGCCCTGAGAGAGCAGTGTGTTGTCCAGGCCCTCTGGACGGGTATCTATGGCAGAACCCCGTTAAGGGCTCTCCATAAACCTTTAAGATGCTGGCGGCAGCCACGGAGATCTGCTTGTCCGGCGGCTGCCTAAGACAAGCCTCCTAAGTAAGTTCCCTTGCTTGTTCAACCCGCCACCTACCAGTCCGAGGGGCTGGCTCTCTGTGCGTCTCCCCTTGCCCGGCCAGTGTCGGATTTCAGCTGGAGCGCTCCCAGGGCTGCGAAGCGACAGAGCCTGAGCAAAATCTCCTCCGTCAGGCTCGTGCATGCCCTTTTTAACTGGAGGACCCACAACAGTATAACAAGTTAAAGAGTTTGAAAATACATGATCGTATTTGTCCGCTTAGACAACGTAAGAACTGACGAGTTGTGTAAGTTAACAGTGCAAATCCTGTTTGACTTCTCCCTTTAGCAGAAAGTATGTGACGGCTTTGTCTCTCCCTCCTCCCGTAGAGGCTGCATTTTCAAGAATTAGGGTGGCCTTGTCCAGAGCTGATCCAAACACCACGCAAGGATCCATTTCTTCCACAGTATCCATCGATAAATATCAAAATTTCCAGAGTTAGTCAGGTGATACAGAACTCATGCTATTATAAAAGTCCACATAAATATTTATCATACAAAATGTTAAAACTTTTTTTCTTCCCAAAAGGGATGAATAAGCGAGCTGAATCATGACAAATAATCCTGGTGAGCTGCTTTAAGTTGAATGTAGACTAAATGGACATGGAAAAGGATTTTTCATATCCTATATTCATTAAATGAAGGATGCTGCTTAATTTTGCCTTGGAAAAATACATTTATGTGTCCATATAATTGATATAATAAATTGATTTTGATACATGCTTAAATGTTTTATTAAATAAAAACATTATTTTACTAATATATCTAACACTGAATATCTATACATTTTTAATTTGGGACGTTTGTAACAATTTGTGGCAATGTAGGAAAAAGAATAGATGTAAACTTATACCTCATTTCACATACCTGTTTCTTCATCTCAATTTTTAACTTCTGTATAATTCAACAAATGTCTGCAGTAGCCATATCGGCTAGAATTACTCTTTAGGCTACACGAGCAGATAATTTGACTTCATCAAATAGAATTTTCTTCCTGTCGTATAAAGGAGGGCTGTTCAGACAAGATGTGGCAGCTGCATTATGTCCTCGGTGACCCAACCTTCTTTAGGCTTCTCTCCCACCTTCCGTAGTGTGTAGCATGCATCCTCGTTCTTGTAAAATGGCTTGTGTCTCTCTAGCTATCATACTCGTGACCCAGAGTACGAGAGAGAGGGAAGATGAAAGGTGATAATCAGAAGGTGTGCATGGATTCTATAGGTCTGTCAACTCTGCCAAGCTAAAAGCAAGAGGTAAAGGTTTTATTATATGAAAAAAATATATGATGAAAATTTTTAATTTTCTTTAGGCATAAGAAATTGGAATTAGGAGTCAGATCATGGACAGCAATTGGGAAGGTTAGCAACCTTTTCATTATAACTATGAATAGGGCTATAACACAAAAGATGAAAGAGTGGGTCAGGCATTTGTTATTATTTAGAATCAGGAAGGAGGCCAAGAAGAAAGAAACAATTAAACCAAAAAGAATCGATGCCAGGGTTTAAATTGCATAGAACTGTAGACTTTAGGAAATCAACATCAAGATTGTGGCTGGTTACAGAGATTGCATTGAAAGAAAACATGAAATAGGAAGACAATCTTTATACTCCATATACCTTTTAATTTCTTTTGGTGAGAAAACTAGACTAAATATGAGTGATTCACTACTATTAAGAAGCAGTGATATCAATTTGTTGCTAATACGAGGATTACCATAAACATTTATTTTTTTATCTAGGCTGGAGTAAATGTGAGCCTCTTAGAATTATAATATCTATTCCAGATACTACAAAGCATTCAAGTGCACTTTTTAAGAAACATAGACTTGCTGACCGCTGACTGAGTCCTATGATGAGAAATTTCACCTGTGTAAACACAGTAGGGGGATATATATTGGTCCCATTAGTCTATTGAGCCTCCTGCTGTTTCAACCCAACTGTGGCAAGACTTTTATGGATTAGTGTAGACCACAGTGTTTGGCTGGAGAAAAATTAACCGGCAAAAACAAAAATCCCAAGAGGTTCTAAACACGAAACTGAATTTTAAAGTGACTCTCAATCTCTCTGTCCCTCTCTCTCTCCATATATACGTGTGTGTATATATATTTCTATCTTTAAAAAGAATAATTAAACTCTTATTTCAATTAAATAGCTTACAGAAAGTGCTAGCAAAGTATCTGTTCCATAGTAAGCACTTGCTCAAAAGTAGCTCATATAAAAAAAAAAGATGGATCATTTTCCTGGAAGAATAAAATACATTTATAGATACAATTGTTTCTTAAGAGTTTAGTTAGAAGGGGCCATTTTATACATCACTGATTTTTAAAATTTGGGGCCTCAAAACTCTTTTGTAAAAACCATTTTATGGAGAATTCCAAAGTCAAAAAAATGTAAAAAATTATTCTAATTAAAACAGAAGTCTGGAACCCTGCTCCCTCTGCCCCTCAGTCCAATGTCTTTGAGACTCCTGGGGCAAGTGCAAGTTGCCCTAGGAGTCCTCAGACATATTAAATTTGGTAGAACAGGCCATGCAGAAATTTATACTTCTAGTTTTAAAATATTTCAAAATTGGAATGTTCTTGTCTATCTATATTGTTGATTGTTCAATATCATAAACTATGAACCATAGCTACTTCTTGTAGTTTTATTGAAATCTCCCATTGTAATATATTTCAGAAGACTTTAAGCTGGTGAGAACCAAGCTATTAAATTAGGCTGCTGGTCTATACTCCCTTGTGTTAATGTATTATGATGGGCCACTCCCAGCACATTTTTTTTTTTTTTTTTTTTGGTACAGTTCTCTCCATTCTCCTCGTATACTAAGCTGGGGATTAAAGTGTCATTCTTCAATTATTTTCATTTGGATTCTCATTCAGCTTTTTAAATCGAGAGCAAGTGACACACACACACATAAAATTGGATTATTTGAAATTTATGTCAGTGGCAGTATCAGGTACCAGAGTGCAAAAGTAGCCTTCTAAAGAAGTAGTGACTTCTTTAGATCATAATTCTTCTGGGATCTGGCCTTCGTTCTTATATATTTTCCATACTTGCTTAATGTTCTTCCCATTAGTTTTATAAACTGAATAATAACTTTCCATAGATTCCATTTTTAAATAATAACAAAAGTCAGACCTGGTTTCTAATAACCTGATTTGTTCCTTAAACTTTATGTATGTATATACATATACACACACTTATATAATCACAATTCCATTTAAGTATTGGGTTATTGTAGAAATGACTTGTTATGATACTATTCTCTTTATTTTATTTCACTGATTTTATCAAATTCTCAATCTATGATTTTGGTTAATAATACTATTTTAACTTTAATAGTAGATTTCATAAATTTCTAAATTTGGTGGATCACATACATCTTTAATTTTGGTAATTGAATAATTGTGTTAAACAGTGATGCTTCTAATATATACATTTAGTTTCTACCTCATACTACTAAATGTATAAATGCTCCAAATTCTTAGCCTAAGCCAGCATGTATTTTGAAATAGTTTTGAAGAGTAATGCCTTTAAAGTATATTCCCATAAAACTTAAAATATGAAACTTGTCTATTTTTTTTTTAGCAGTTTTAAGTTAACAGCAAAATCAAATGGAAAGCAGGGAGTTCCTACATATCTCTTGCCCTGTTACACTCACCAGGATGGTACATTTACCACAGTTGATACACTAGCATTAATATATCATTATCACCCAAAGTCCATTGTCTACCTTAGACTCCACTCTTGGTGTTGCATATTCTATGTTTTTTGACAAATCTATCATGACATATATCCACTATAGTATCATACAAGATAGTTTCACTGCTCTCAAAATACCCTATTCTCTACCTATTCATTTCTCCCTGCACACAAACCCCTGATAACCATTAGTATATTTACTGTCTCCATAGTTTTGTCTTTTCTAGAATGTCATGTAGTTGGAATGATACAGTAAGTAGGTTTTTCTGATTGCTTTCATTCACTTAGTCCTATGCATGTAAATTTCCTCCGAAGACTTTTCATAGCTAAATAGCTCATTTCTCTACCACTGAATAGTATTACATTGTACAGATGTATCACAGTTGATTTTTCCATTTACCTACTGAAGGACATCTTCGTTGCTTCTAAGTTTTGGCAATTAGGAATAAACTGCCATGTATATACATGTGCAGGTTTTTATATAGACATAAGTTTTCAACTCATTTGGATCATACCAAAGAGCACAACTGCTTTTCAATTGTATGGTAAGAGTTTGTTTGGTTTTATAAGAAACTGTGAAGCTGTCTTTCAAAGTGGCTGTAGTATTTTGCATTCCCACCAGCCGTGAATGGGAGTTCCTGCTGCTACACCTTTTAGTCAGCATTTGGTGTTGTCAGCATTATAGATTTTAGCCATTCTAAAATTGCTGTCTATTTTGAATGATGTTGTTTTTCTGACGTCTTGCTATTATTTTCCTGTTATTTTGGTTTGTTCTTCATAAAAAAAAGTCTTGTCAATAATACCTAATCATAAAGTATATGACAAAAATCCCATTTTTCATGAACATATCAAAATATTGCAGTGATTTGCCCAAGAAATTTTCCAGTGGTTATTTCCTATGAATAGTCCCAATGTCCTTATTGCTTCTTTCCCCGAAGAGAGCAATAAATGTGGTTTTCTTCCCTTACATTATGTTCAATTAGATAATCATCTTTATTGAAAATAGTTTCCCAATCCTTCTTTGGGGAACCAGATTTTATCTTATGTAAGCAAGATAATTTCTTGCTTAGTATATACCTGTTTTCTTACTATGGCAGACACTGTTGGTTGCATTCTTGTCCTTCCTTCGTCCTCACCAACTGACTCCTGATTTTGTTTAGGTGCCAAAATGACCAGCCCCAGGGAAGTATCTGAGCAAGTCACAGAAATCTTTCCATTCTGCCTCTGGTTGGAGCACTGGAACTCAAGTTCTACTCAAGCAGAGAGGTAGGGTGCAGTCCATGAGGACTTGAAAAATATATTTTGTTTCTTGATAAAAATAGAGACAGAAGTTCCTTTGGCTGTCTTCTTTCTAAATGGGTCTATGAGAATATGTTCACTGGAGCTATGGCAACTATCTTGAAAGAAGTAATGTGTTGAAAATACAGATGGAAAGATGATAAGAGCTTGGTTTTTTTATGTGATTTTTGAATTATGGAATCACTCACAGTACTGCCTATGTCCAGATCGTTTGCTTTGTGAGATACTTATCTTAATATTGAAGACACTGTGATCTGTTATTCTGTTACTTGCAGCCAAATGGATCCTAATTGAAACTCCCCTCTTAATGGAAGGCGTAGTGCAAATGGCCTTGCCCATATCTTTGAAACATTATCAACATCATTTACATCACAAAAAGATGTCAGCTGGCTTTCTTGCAGTCCATTTAAGGCCTAAAACTCTCAAGGACAGGGTATTACTTAATTACACATTTTGCCTCCTCTTAAAATTCATGTTTATAAGAAATTTAAAGCAGCTTTTTGTTTGTATTTTGCATTTGTGTCTTCACTTGATCTCAAGAGACTTTAAACAGAAAAAAACCCAAGATTTTCGGTGTATGTCATCTCTTAAATTGTATCCCCCAAATCTAGAAAATATGAAGACAAAAGTTCATAATAGCTCTAGGTGAAATTTCTAATATGTATTGTTTCTTCTTCTTTGTTTTTTATCTTACAATATTTATTTTATTTTAGTCTTCAAGTAGAGCCAATGGGCTACACAACCCCTTCTTGATGATCAGCAATCCCTACCCACCCCACCGCTAAACAACTTTCACACAAAACATACATTTTATTAATAGAGTTCTTTCTTTTTTGAGATTAAGATCAGTAGCAGATGGACTAAGCCACTCTCTGAGAAAAACTCTCATTTTCTTCCATGTGCACTTGGAATAAAATTCAAAGTCATTACCACTGGGGGTAATGCTGCTAACTATCTCTTTAGTTGTATCTTTATAAAATCTCTCCATAGAGTCTCATAGTTGCTGAAATTCTCCAAAATATTTCCAAACACAGACCCCAAGACTTTACAAACACAGAGCCTGGGATTGTCCTCTCCCAGAGTGCTTCACTTCTCATCATTTATCTTTCCCTGCGAATATTTCCAACTGAGAGCGATCTTTCCTGTTCACTCTCCTGAAGGTTCTGCTTCCCATCTGCTCAACACTAGATGGCTTTTACTCATTATTTCATATCACTTTTCTTATCCCGAATACATATTTTAATCTATGTCCCTACTTCATTATTGACGACCCTTTCCTCCCACTACCGACACAAGGTATGACCCATGAGAGTATCTTGTAAATTTCAGTCTCACTCATCATAATGCTTGGCAAACAATTGTTTGGAAAATATACTTTTGAGTAAATACATGAATAGATGAATAATGATTCATAATAATGATATAAATGAAAATGACTTTAGACTCCCTTTCCTTCTTTCATTCTCAGTAGCTTAATCTTCAGTCCATTCAGCAGGTTGGTTCACCTTTTCCTTTCTCTCTCAACATTACCGCTTCTCTGAGTTCCTTTCCAGCTCTCATTACTCTGCTAAGACATTTAGTAATGACTTGAGTATGTTCTATCCATGGTCTTGACAACGAAACCTCTATCTCCCAAAAGGCTTATTTGTTATTTTCATGAACAAATATGATCTACTTCTTAGAAGTGCTCTGGTGTCAGTTGTTAAATTGATATTTTTCTGCCATACCAGATAAGATAACCAGTGTCCTTCTGGTAACGTTTACCTAGAGATAAAGAGTTTTTATTTTCATCCTTCCTACTGAACTATGATTGATTGAATTATTTTTGAACATTCTAAAAATATTTTTAAAGTTTAGATAGTTTATCTGATTATCTAACTAATTATCATATTTCTCATATTCATAATAAATATTTTATAACACTGAATTATTTTTCTGGAAAAATCTATTTATGCCTCTTTAGTAGCCATTAAATTAACAAACAAAATCAATTTATTACTATCAGAGAGTTTGTAAGTATTATTGAGCATAATTGAATTCAGGAAATATGACAAACACAAAAATAACAAAAACTTAGGGGCACTCTCACCTAGAAAAAAAGTATGGTGAACATTTTTTCATATTCAAATACTTTCTTGTTTATATAAATCTATTATATGCATGGATACCCACAATCACAACATTATACATCCATTTAATATAATTCTATATTACTCTTTTCCTCCAATATTATGTTTCAAATATTCAAACTGATATGGGACCTTATCTAAAATGGCCGTGCGATTAATTGTATTGGCCTGTATTGGCATTAGACCAATTTATATTAAAATGTTATTTCTGGGGATGCCTGGGTGGCCCAGTTGGTTAAGTGTCTGACTCTTGATTTTTGCTCAGGACATGATCTCAGGGTCATGAGATCCAGCCCCATGTTGGCTCTGTGCTCAGCAAGGTGTCTGCTTGAGATTCTCTCCCTCTCCTTCTTCATCTTAATCTGCTCCTCCCCACTGCTTGTGCACTCTCTCTCAAATAAATAAATAAATAAATAAATAGATATTTTAAAAATCTTATTTCTGTCAAATATTAATTTATTAATACATACATTTAATATTAAAATAGACATACATTTAGATTGGCACAGAAACGTTTCTCTTTTTTTTCCTTTAAAGATATTATTTATTTATTTGAGAGAGAGAGAGAGAGAGAGAGAGAGAGAGAGAATGAGCTGGGGGGCAGGAGCAGAGGGATAAGCAGACTCCCTACTGAGCAGGGAGCCTGACACAGGACTGGCTCCCAGGACCCTGAGACCATGACCTGAGTTGAAGTCAGAAGCCTTTTTCTTAGTTATTCTCCAAGATCAGCTCTACTTATATTAAGGAACATTTACATAATGCTCTCCTTTCATAGAAAATAACTTTAAAATTCATGTACTAAAAAGCATTTATTGGAGCCACTTACAATGTCTTGAGAATATAAGATATATATTGCATATTGAATAAAAGATTAATATGGTAAAGAGATATGCTTCCTCTAGATCGGTGTTTATCAACAGAGCATGAGTTCCCCTTCTGCCCTTTCCCCCCATCCCACTTTGCACAGGTGGTTTAGGAATATGCAAGGCTTTCTTGAAAGTTCCCGTGATTGAAGTTGGGGTGGGCATTTAGTTTTGAGCTGGCAGAACTGGTAAACACCCTGAATTGCACATGACATTCTACACAAAAAGAGTAATCTTTTTTAAAATGTCAGAACTAACCGCATTTGAAATAATGAGAGGTAGATATATAATATCTATATGGAATTAAAATTAAGATTTCTGAATTTGTCATGTCAAATGATACCAAGCCTTGAAGAAAACAATAGTATCAGAATCTTTTACCTTAAGTTAAAAGAAAACTTTTCAAAAAATATATTAAATTTGTCATCTTGGGTTTTCTTGTTATATTATCTTGTCTAATGGAACCACATATCATTCTCAAGACATGAAAAATTTATTTAGCACTTTCCAATTTTTTTTTAACTTCTTCTATGTTTTACATGTTTTTGTTTTGGCCAGAAATTCCAAACAAAAATGCTAAATAAAAAAGTTTAGAGTGGTCATCATTTATTTTGTCACTTCTGGTAATAGTTGAAAAAATTAGAAATTCTTTATAATACTTTGTTAGTTTAATAAAATTTTAAATATCTCACTATTTTGATTAAGACTTTATCTTACAACCTTTTAAAATTATCAAGCATTCTGACATCTTTCATAGTTTTTAAATTGTTTTCTCTATAATAATTAAAATAGTGTATGTCTAATGTTAAATTTTTCAGTTGTGTAAAAATTCAAATGATACATGTGACTATAGATACATATGACTATGTTTTAAATTTTTAAAAAGGAATAATGATTCTTTTTAAGATTTAACAGGGAATATAAGATCATTCCTTCAAATAAAGACCAACTATCATGATATATATGTATATATTATTTTATATTCTTTTATTTGTTATTCTTATTAATCTTTAATTCAATCCAATTTTTTTTCTGGTAGAGTCTTTAGTCTTCTAATTCTTTAGTAAGTAAAATCAGTGCTGTTCTTCATAGATCTTTCCCTCCTTTTGTTACAGCTGCTTTTATGTTCCCTGGTGATTTGTCAGTCTATGTGCTCAAATCCATATTGCCTTCTTTCTCAAACTGTTTCAAGTTTATCATCCAATTCCATCTGGTCAGTGTAATCATGTTAACCATTTACCATCTGTTTAATCTGCTTATACTCTGTTAATACCACTGAAGGAAGACAAGGACTCTTAATCTAGAGATCCCTAACCTCTGACCTCAGCTGCCCTTCAGACTGGACAGCAAATATGCTGGACAGGCCAAACACCATACTCTAGAAGCACTTTCTTTCACTGGCCTCGTTTGCTTTCAACTCCAAGGTAACAGTTTTTCTACCTCAACCTCAATTCTTCATCCTCTATATTACCTAACCTCTCTAAAAATCTGGTCAAGCGAAGAAAAACTACAGATACTTATGGACAAGATTTAGAGGAATGTTAAATAAAGTAATTTAAGGTCTTAGCAGTGTGTCTGGTAAATCAGCAGTGCTCGGTAAATGTTAGCAATTATTATTATTTAATTATCACAATCACCAAACCTTCCCCAAATTATTTTACTTTACATAAATGACTACTAGTGGTATTGGAAAATCCTTCATTATTAAAATAGTATTAAAACATTGATATTATAAAGTATAAGAAATGTGCTATGAAGTACATTCTAGTCACTTAAAATTAGACTTGTTCATGAAATAGTCTGTTACACATTAAAGGCAGAACTATAGAATTTAAGAGACAGAAAGGACTTAAGGTTTTCCTATTCTGGGTGCCTTGGTGTCTCAGTCAGTTAAGCATCCAACTCTTGATTTTGGCTCAGTTCATGATCTCAGGGTCATGAGATTGAGCCCCTCCTTGGGCTCTGTGCTCAGTGGGGAGTCTGCTTGAAGATTCTCTTCCTCTGTCCCTCTCCACTGCCCCCCCACCACTCGCATGCTCTCTCTCTCAAATAAATAAATAAATCTTTTAAAAAAATTTTCCTTATTTTAAAATCTTCAATGAATGGAAAAGCCAGAAAGAATGACATTTGCCCAAGGACCTTCCATCAAAGCCTCATTAAACAATTAATGTTGGAGGAAAATAGATTTGGTACATGTTGAAAATCAATTTCTATGTTTAATCATTCACCAAGATTATCAAAAACTATAGAGTATCAAACAGGCCCTTATTTCAGTTATCATTTCTAATGTTATTTTAGTGTACATTTTAAGAGTGTAATTTCAACTCAGGATTCAATATCACTGGCTTATTAATGTTTTTATATTAGAAAAACAGAGTGCCTAATATGTGCTATCATTAAGTTAAGTAAGTATTTTATAAATAATACTGATCTTGAGCTTCACATAACCCTATGTGAAGTAATCCTTGTATTCCCACTTTTTAAAAGATTTTTTTAAAGATGAATTTGCTCTTTCAAACAAACATTGGTCCCAATTCTTGCATGCAAACCTCCTCATATTTCATTGTTTCCCAAACTGTATGTATCTGGCTGATCAAGCCTTCTACTTCCAGGCATAATCAGGTAAAATGAGATGAAATCAGGTGTATGAGTTTATAACCAGTTTTTTATCATTTACCTTCTATGATTGTAGTCTAGGAAGACTATGACCCTAGAAAATGACTGTATAAATATATGTATGCAAGGTGCTTGTTGAAAGACTCTTTGCCAGGTTCCATATCTCTTCTATTATCAGGTGGCCTACTAAAAGAAACCTCATATACATCTAATAATTGAACAAATAAATTCAAGAATTATTGGCTACAGTGCACTAAGGAGTAATTTACCGAAGTTCTGATTTCATAGTGTAATAGCATATATTATAGTACCTGTCAACATACCATAATCCTTTTATCCAGTTTCCTACTAAACTTTAAAGTATTTAAAGTTGCCTAATAACACAGTGTGGTATGACTCACCTATGTTACTCAATCAGACTTTGGTTTCTCTTTCTTAAATTTTTTAGTATCCTTTTCTATTGATTTCCTTTACCAAAAAGTGTTGGTTCAGCTTTTGAAATATGCAAGAGATTAAGGTTGCTCATTCGCTGATTACCATTTTATTGCAGGATTTATGAAACATGTATCTCCTTGTTATATACATCCCAAACCATAGCTTCTGTGAAATACCTAAGCTTTAGATTTGCATTTCAAAGAGGATTGCAAGCTTTCTGTTAGAGTAAAGGTAAACTATTTGATGCTTTCATGGAAAACAATGTTTAAATTCTATTTAATCTGCAAGGTCAACTCTAGATCTAGCATTTTTATTACACAAAGTTAGGATTCAAAGTGTTTATATGTGGAGGCTTTTTTTTTCTTTTTAATTTTTTATTGTTATGTTAATCACCATATATTACATCATTTGTTTTTGATGTAGTGTTCCATGATTCATTGTTTGTTCATAACACCCAGTGCTCCATGCAGAATGTGCCCTCTTTAATACCCATCACCAGGCTAACCCATCCCCCTACCCTCCTCCCCTCTAGAACCCTCAGTTTGTTTTTCAGAGTCCATCATCTCTCCTGGTTCGTCTCCCCCTCTGACTTACTCCCCTTCATTCTTCCTCTCCTGCTATCTTCTTCTTTTTCTTTTTTCTTAAAATATGTTGCGTTATTTGTTTCAGAAGTACAGATCTGTGATTCAACAGTCTTGCACAATTCACAGCGCTCACCGTAGCACATACCCTCCCCAATGTCTATCACCCAGCCACCCCATCCCTCCCACCCCCAACCACTCCAGTAACACTCAGTTTGTTCCTGAGATTAAGAATTCCTCATATCAGTGAGGTAATATGATACATGTCTTTCTCTGATTGACTTATTTCACTAAGCATAACAGCCTCCAGTTCCATCCACGTCGTTGCAAATGGCAAGATCTCATTCCTTTTGATGGCTCCATGATATTCCATTGTGTATATATACCACTTCTTCTTTATCCATTCATCTGTCGATGGACATCTTGGCTCTTTCTACAGTTTGGCTATTGTGGACATTGCTGCTATAAACATTGGGGTGCACGTACCCCTTCGGGTCCCTACATTTATATCTTTGGGTAAATACCCAGTAGTGCAATTGCTGGATCGAATGGTAGCTCTAATTTCAACTGTTTGAGGAACCTCCATACTGTTTTCCAGAGTGGTTGCACCAGCTTGCATTCCCACCAACAGTGTAGGAGGGTTCCCCTTTCTCCACATCCCCGCCAACATCTGTCGTTTCCTGACTTGTTAATTTTAGCCATTCGGACGGGTGTGAGGTGGTATCTCATTGAGGTTTTGATTTGGATTTCCCTGATGCCGAGCGATGTTGAGCACTTTTTCATGTGTCTGCTGGCCATTTGGATGTCTTCTTTGGAAAAATGTCTGTTCCTGTCTTCTGCCCATTTCTTGATTGGATTATTTGTTCTTTGGGTGTTGAGTTTGATAAGTTCTTTATAGATTTTGGATACTAGCCCTTTATCTGATTGTCATTTGCAAATATTTTCTCCCATTCTGTCGGTTGTCTTTTGGTTTTGTGGACTGTTTCTTTTGCTGTGCAAAAGCTTTTTATCTTGATGAAATCCCAATAGTTCATTTTTGCCCTGGCTTCCTGTGCCTTTGGCGATGTTTCTAGGAAGAAGTTGCTGCGGCTGAGGTCGAAGAGGTTGCTACCTGTGTTCTCCTTTAGGATTTTGATGGACTCCTGTCTCACGTTTAGGTCTTTCAACCATTTGGAGTCTGTTTTTGTGTGTGGTGTAAGGAAATGGTCCAGTTTCATTCTTCTGCATGTGGCTGTCCAATTTTCCCAACACCATTTGTTGAAGAGACTGTCTTTTTTCCATTGGACATTCTTTTCTGCTTTTTCAAAGATAAGTTCACCATAGAGTTGAGGGTCCATTTCTGGGCTCTCGATTCTGTTCCATTTATCTATGTGTCTGTTTTTGTGCCAGTACCATACTGTCTTGATAATGACAGCTTTGTAATAGAGCTGGAAGTCCGGAATTGTGATGCCGCCAGCTTTGGTTTTCTTTTTCAATATTCCTCTGGCTATATGTGGAGGCTTTTATTTAACTATTGATTTTATGCTTATCTTTTTCTATCTCATATAGACTGAAAATGCAGAAGTAATGTGAATAAGTACAAAAGAGTATTCAGTAAAATTTTTAGAAATAGGTATAATGGAAAAGCACTGTTAGCATCTAGATATATGAATTACATTGGAGTAAATGCAGAACTAAGACACTCGGTAGGGGTGGAAGCAGCCACAGGCCATTTCCTTCCTAGGAAGGATTTGTCATTTTCTTTATTGAATTTGGATCATTTAGATCTCTTAACGTCCTTGGCTCTATGATAGAATCTGATTTTCTAATTTATCCAATTTGTTCTCATGCTTAGGATGGAAGAATGGCCTTTTCAAATTCATTCTTTACTAATACAAGCACCTATAATCTTCAGGCCTTGTACTATGTGTTGGGAATACAAATATGAAAGTTGTTTTCCCCTTCCTATTTAGAGGATTAGTAGGCTCCGCACATATTTGTAATCAATATAAGCATGATAGTAGAGATTTCTCACGTAGCACATACGTAGTGGGTGAGATGGAATCCAGTTCTATTTAGAAAAAAAAGAAATAGCAAGCTAGGGATGAAAAAGAGTTTCAGGGTTCCTCCACCGGTTCTGGGACTAGTGAAGAGGACTCTCCCTTCCATGTATATGCCACACTCTCTGAATCTATTCACTTATTGACAGATACTTGAGTTATTTCTAGTTTTGGGTAATAACAAATGAAATTCTTGTGAACATTCATGTACAGGTCAATGTATAAACACATCCTTTCATTTCTCATGGGTAAATGCATAAGAGTGCATTTTCTGGCTCATGGGGTCCATGTATGTTCCCTTTTAAGAAAATTCCCAACCGTGTTCCAAAATAATTGTACCATTTTACGTTCCCACAAATAGTGTGTGAGAGTTCCTTTTGTTCCATATGTTTGTCAATACTTGGTAGTCAGTCTTTTGTGCTTTTAGCCATTCTAAGATGGTGCAGTAGTATCATATTATGATCCTAATTTGAATTTCTCTAGTGATTAATGATGTTGCGTATCTTTTCACACACCTATTTCAGGTCAAATAGTTTGTTCATTTTTAAAATTGGAGTTTTGGTTTTCATATTGAATCATGAAAATGTGTTTTATTCCAGATACAAGTATTTTATCAGATTTATTATTTAAAAATACTTTTTGATACAATCCATATCTTGTATTTTTCCTCTTCTTGGTATATTTCAAAGAGCTGAGTTTTACATTTTGGTAAAGCAAATTTATCATTTTTTTGGCTAGATTGTGGTTTTGGCATTGTATTTAAGAAATTGTTGCCTAATCCGAGTTTACAAAGATTTTCTCTTTTCTTTTGTTCTAGAAGTTCTGTAGTTTCAGGTTTTGCCTTTGTGTCTATGATTCATTTTGAGTTACTATTTTAATATGGTGTGAAGTAAGGAACAACATTCTTTTAAAAATATATGAATATCCAGTTTTTCCAAAACAATTTCTGCAAGATCTATATTTTCTCCCTTGAACTGCTTTTGCTCCTTTATCAAAAATCAGTTGTCCATGTAAGTCAGTATGCTTCCACAATGCTTTATTCTGTTCCATTGTCTATTTTCCTATCTTTAAACTGAAATTTGAAATCAGGCACTGTTAGTTCTTCAACTTGGTGCTTTCTAAAAATTATTTTGGCTCTTTTAGGTCCTTTGCATTTTGATATGAATTTTAAAATCAGATTATCAATTTCTGAAAAATTGTAGTTGGAATACTGATAAGGAATGGTTCCATCTATAATAAATTTGGGTGGTATTGCCATTTTAACAGTAGTAATTTTTCTGAGTCATGGACACTGGATGTTTTCCATTTATTTAGAGCTCCTTGAATTTCTCTGACCAGTGTTTTGCGCTTTTTTTTTTCCTGTCTGAAACATCTTCTTTTTTTAAAAATTTTTTATTGTTATGTCAATCACCATATATTACATAATTTGTTTTGGTGTAGTGTTCCATGATTCATTGTTTGTTCATAACACCCAGTGCTCCATGCAGAATGTGCCCTCTTTAATATCCATCACCAGGCTAACCCATCCCCCTACCCTCCTCCCCTCTAGAACCCTCAGTTTGTTTTTCAAAATCCATAATCTCTCCTGGTTCGTCTCCCCCTCTGACTTACTCCCCTTCATTCTTCCTCTCCTGCTATCTTCTTCTTTTTCTTTTTTCTTAAAATATGTTGCGTTATTTGTTTCAGAAGTACAGATCTGTGATTCAACAGTCTTACACAATTCACAGCACTCACCGTAGCACATATCTTCCCCAATGTCTATCACCCAGCCACGCCATCCCTCCCACCCCCGACCACTCCAGCAACCCTCAGTTTGTTCCTGAGATTAAGAATTCCTCATATCAGTGAGGTCATATGATACATGTCTTTCTCTGATTGAATTATTTCACTCAGCATAACACCCTCCAGGTCCATCCACGTCATTGCAAATGGCAAGATCTCATTCCTTTTGATGGCTGCATGATATTCCATTGTGTATATATACCACTTCTTCTTTATCCATTCATCTGTCGATGGACATCTTGGCTCTTTCCACAGTTTGGCTATTGTGGACATTGCTGCTATAAACATTGGGGTGCACGTACCCCTCCGGGTCCCTACATTTGTATCTTTGGTGTAAATACCCAGTAGTGCAATTGCTGGATCGAATGGTAGCTCTAATTTCAACTGTTTGAGGAACCTCCATACTGTTTTCCAGAGTGGTTGCACCAGCTTGCATTCCCACCAACAGTGTAGGAGGGTTCCCCTTTCTCCACATCCCCGCCAACATCTGTCGTTTCCTGACTTGTTATTTTTAGCCATTCGGACGGGTGTGAGGTGGTATCTCATTGAGGTTTTGATTTGGATTTCCCTGATGCCGAGCGATGTTGAGCACTTTTTCATGTGCCTGTTGGCCATTTGGATGTCTTCTTTGGAAAAATGTCTGTTCATGTCTTCTGCCCATTTCTTGATTGGATTATTTGTTCTTTGGGTGTTGAGTTTGATAAGTTCTTTATAGATTTTGGATACTAGTCCTTTATCTGATATGTCATTTGCAAATATTTTCTCCCATTCTGTCGGTTGTCTTTTGGTTTTGTGGACTGTTTCTTTTGCTGTGCAAAAGCTTTTTATCTTGATGAAATCCCAATAGTTCATTTTTGCCCTGGCTTCCTGTGCCTTTGGCGATGTTTCTAGGAAGAAGTTGCTGCGGCTGAGGTCGAAGAGGTTGCTACCTGTGTTCTCCTTTAGGATTTTGATGGACTCCTGTCTCACGTTTAGGTCTTTCAACCATTTGGAGTCTATTTTTGTGTGTGGTGTAAGGAAATGGTCCAGTTTCACTCTTCTGCATGTGGCTGTCCAATTTTCCCAACACCATTTGTTGAAGAGACTGTCTTTTTTCCACTGGACATTCTTTCCTGCTTTTTCAAAGATAAGTTGACCATAGAGTTGAGGGTCCATTTCTGGGCTCTCGATTCTGTTCCACTGATCTATGTGTCTGTTTTTGTGCCAGTACCATACTGTCTTGATGATGACAGCGTTGTAATAGAGCTGGAAGTCCGGAATTGTGATGCCGCCAGCTTTGCTTTTCTTTTTCAATATTCCTCTGGCTATTCGGGGTCTCTTCTGGTTCCATACAAATTTTAGGATTATTTGTTCCATTTCTTTGAAAAAAGTGGATGGCATTTTGATGGGGATTGCATTGAATGTGTAGATTGCTCTAGGTAGCATTGACATCTTCACAATGTTGGTTCTTCCAATCCATGAGCATGGAACGTTTTTCCATTTCTTTGTGTCTTCTTCAATTCCTTTCCTGAGTATTTTATAGTTTTCTGAATACAGATCCTTTGCCTCTTTGGTTAAATTTATTCCTAGGTATCTTATGGTTTTGGGTGCAATTGTGAATGGGATCGACTCCTTGATTTGTCTCTCTTCTGTCTTGTTGTTGGTGTATAGGAATGCCACTGATTTCTGTGCATTGATTTTATATCCTGCCACTTTACTGAATTCCTGTATGAGTTCTAGCAGTTTTGGGGTGGAGTCTTTTGGGTTTTCCACATACAGTATCATATCATCTGCAAAGAGTGAGAGTTTGACTTCCTCTTTGCCGATTTGGATGCCTTTGATTTCTTTTTGTTGTCTGATTGCTGTGGCTAGGACTTCTAATACTATGTTGAATAGCAGTGGTGAGAGTGGACATCCCTGCCGCGTTCCTGACCTTAGGGGAAAAGCTCTCAGCTTTTCCCCATTGAGAATGATATTTGCTGTAGGTTTTTCATAGATGGCTTTTATGATATTAGGTATGTACCCTCTATCCCTATACTCTGAAGAGTTTTGATCAAGAAAGGATGCTGTACTTTGTCAAATGCTTTTTCTGCATCTATTGAGAGGATCATATGATTCTTGTTCTTTCTTTTGTTAATGTATTGTATCACGTTGGTTGATTTGCAGATGTTGAACCAGCCTTGCAGCCCAGGGATTAATCCCACTTGGTCGTGGTGAATAATCCTTTTAATGTACTGTTGGATCCTATTGGTTAGTATTTTGGTGAGAATTTTTGCATCCATGTTCATCAAGGATATTGGTCTGTAATTGTCCTTTTTGATGGGATCTTTGTCTGGTTTTGGGATCAAGGTAATGGTGGCCTCATAAAAAGAGTTTGGAAGTTTTCCTTCCATTTCTATTTTTTGGAACAGTTTCAGGAGAATAGGTATTAATTCTTCTTTAAATGTCTGATAGAATTCCCCTGGGAAGCCATCTGGCACTGGGCTTTTGTTTCTTGGGAGATTTTTGATGACTGCTTCAATTTCCTTAGTGGTTATAGGTCTGTTCAGGTTTTCTATTTCTTCCTGGTTCAATTTTGGTAGTTGATACATCTCTAGGAATGCACCCATTTCTTCCAGGTTATCTAATTTGCTGGCATAGAGTTGCTCATAGTATGTTCTTATAATTGTTTGTATTTCTTTGGTGTTGGTTGTGATCTCTCCTCTTTCATTCATGATTTTGTTGATTTGGGTCATTTCTCTTTTCTTTTTGATCAGTCTGGCCAGGGGTTTATCAATCTTGTTAATTCTTTCAAAGAACCAGCTCCTAGTTTCGTTGATCTGTTCTACTGTTCTTTTGGTTTCTAGTTCATTGATTTCTGCTCTGATCTTTATGATTTCTCTTCTCCTGCTGGGTTTAGGCTTTATTTGCTGTTCTTTCTCCAGCTCCTTTAGGTGTAGGGTTAGATTGGGTACTTGAGACCTTTCTTGTTTCTTGAGAAAGGCTTGTATTGCTATATACTTTCCTCTCAGGACTGCCTTTGCTGTATCCCAAGGATTTTGAACAGTTGTGTTTTCATTTTCATTGGTTTCCATGAATTTTTTTAATTCTTCTTTAATTTCCTGGTTGACCCATTCATTCTTTAGTAGGATGCTCTTTAGCCTCCATGTATTTGAGTTCTTTCCGACTTTCCTCTTGTGATTGAGTTCTAGTTTCAAAGCATTGTGGTCTGAAAATATGCAGGGAATGATCCCAATCTTTGGTACAATTGAGACCTGATTTGTGACCTAGGATGTGATCAATTCTGAAGAATGTTCCATGGGCACTAGAGAAGAATGCGTATTCCATTGCTTTGGGATGGAATGTTCTGAATATGTCTGTGAAGTCCATTTGGTCCAATGTTTCATTTAAAGTCTCTACTTCTTTGTTGATTTTTTTGCTTAAATGATCTGTCCATTTCAGTCAGGGGGGTGTTAAAGTCCCCCACTATTATTGTATTGTTGTCAATGTGTTTCTTTGCTTTTGTGATTAATTGCCTTATATAATTGGCTGCTCCCATGTTAGGGGCATAGATATTTACAATTGTTAGATCTTCTTGTTGGATAGACCCTTTAAGTAGGATATAGTGTCCTTCCTCATCTCTTATTACAGTCTTTGTTTTAAAATCTAGTTTGTCTGATGTGAGGATTGCCACCCCAGCTTTCTTTTGGTGTCCATTAGCATGGTAAATGGTTTTCCACCCCCTCACTTTCAATCTGGGGGTGTCTTTGGGTCTAAAATGAGTCTCTTGCAGACAGCATATGGATGAGTCTTGTTTTTTAATCCAATCTGATAGCCTGTGTCTTTTGATTGGGGCATTGAGCCCATTTACATTCAGGGTAACTATTGAAAGTTATGAATTTAGTGCCATTGTATTGCCTGTAAGGTGACTGTTACTGTATGTTGTCTGTGTTCCTTTCTGATCTTTGCTGCTTTTTAGGCTCTCTCTTTGCTTAGAGGACCCCTTTCAATATTTCTTGGAGGGCTGGTTTCGTGTTTGCAAATTCCTTTAGTTTTTGTTTGTTCTGGATGCTTTTTATCTCTCCTTCTATTTTCAATGACAGCCTAGCTGGATATAGTATTCTTGGCTGCATATTTTTCTCGTTTAGTGCTCTGAAGATATCTTGCCAGTCCTTTCTGGCCTGCCAGGTCTCTGTGGATAGGTCTGTTGCCAATCTAATATTTTTACCATTGTAGGTTACATATCTCTTCTCCCGAGCTGCTTTCAGGATTTTCTCTTTGTCTCTGAGACTCGTAAGTTTTACTATTAGATGTCAGGGTGTTGACCCATTTTTATTGATTTTGAGAGGGGTTCTCTGTGCCTCCTGGATTTTGATGCCTGTTTCCTTCCTCACATTAGGGAAGTTCTCTGCTATTATTTGCTCCAATATACCTTCTGCCCCTCTCTCTCTTTCTTCTTCTTCTGGGATCCCAATTGTTCTAATGTTGTTTCATCTTATCGAATCACTTATCTCTCGAATTCTGCCCTCGTGATCCTGTAGTTGTTTCTCCCTCTTTTTCTCAGCCTCTTTACTTTCCATCATTTGGTCTTCTATATCACTGATTCTCTCTTCTGCCTCATTTATCCTAGCAGTTAGTGCCCCCATTTTTGATTGCACCTCATCAATAGCCTTTTTGATTTCGACTTGGTTAGATTTTAGTTCTTTTATTTCTCCAGAAAGGGTTTCTCTAATAACTTCCACGCTTTTTTCAAGCCCAGCTAGTATCTTTAAAGTCATGATTCTGAACTCTAGGTCCGACATCGTACTAATGTCCGTATTGAGTAGGTCCCTGGCTGACGGTACTACCTCTTGTTCTTTTTGCTGAGGTGATTTTTTCGTCTTGTCATTTTGTCCAGAGGAGAATTGATGAATGAGAGAACAAAATGCTAACAGGTTTACAACGTCCCCAGCAAATATACTGTATACAAATCAGAAAAGACCTGAAACCAGGGGAAAAGAAAGGAAAAGAAAGAAAAAAGAAAGAGAGAGAAAAAAAAAGATAAAAACAAAAACAGAACAATACAAAAAAAGCAGAATGTGATCAAATATGATCGGGCTAGTGTATAGATCAATGCCACACACTAGATTTTGGGCATATTTTGGTCTGTTAGAAAAAAGTGCCTCCTAAAATTTTAAAGGAAGAAAGACATATATGCACAAATTAAGGGTTGATACAATGAAGGGATAGAAGATGACTGTAAAGATGAAAATTATAAAAGATTTTATAAAAGGACTTGATAAGAAGTTGTTTGAAAAAATAAAGAAGATTTAAAAAAAAAAAGAAAAAAGGGAGAGAATGTGATCAGGCAGGAGACTAGAACAGAACCATACACTAGTGATTTAGGGTATACTTTTGTCTGTTAGAAGAAACTGTATCTCAAAATTTTAAAGAGAGAACAACTTATATATATATGCCAAAAATAAGGGTAACTACTATGAAGGGATAAAATATGACTCTAAAAATGAAAAATAAAAAATGTTTTTTTTTTTTTTTTAAAAAGAGATTGATAAGATGTTGGCTGAAAAAAGGAAAAAGAAAAAGAGAAAAAAAAACAGTTAACAAAAATTAACTTTGATGAACTAATGAATCATGGTAAAAAAAAGCCATGAATTCTATGTGCAGTATTCCCCTAGCACTGGAGTTCTCCCGTTCTCCTTGATCGGTAAACTTGGTCTTGGCTTGCCAGCTGTTCGTGCTGATCTTCTGGGGGAGGGGCCTGTTGCTGTGGTTTCCAAATGTCTTTGCCAGAGGCTGAATTGCCCCGCCCTTGTCGGTCCGGGCTAAGCAAGCTGCTCGGGTTTGATCTCAGGAGCTTTTGTTCCCTGTAAGCTCTCCGTACAGCCTTGGAGGACCAGGGCAAAAATGGTGGCCTCCCAATCTCCACCCGGAGGAGCTGAGAACTCGGGGCCCCGCTCCTCAGTGCGCCCCCAGAGAAAAGCAGTCACTCCCTTGTTCCCGGTCTCCGGCCACACTCCGTGCTCACCCGGCCTGTGACCGAGCGTTTGTATCTCTGGCACCCGACCCCGTGTGGAGTCTCCAAACCCAGCAAATCCCTGCGGTGTGTTCCCGCGCCGCTCCTCCCGGGGAAGGAAGGGGAGTCTCCCCAGATCTGCCGCCTGTTGGGTCCCTGCTGCAGGAGCAGTGGCCCGACTGGGCCGCGGATCACAGTTTATGGCAACCCCGATCTGAGAACCCAAACCTCGGCTCTGTCTCTGCAGCCGGCTTACCCGCTCCGATACCTGGGAGCTCTGGCGCACTCAGGCTCTCCCGGTCTTTCTGTGACCCCAAGGGTCCTGAGACCCCACTGTCCCGCGAGGGTTCCACCCCCGCTTAGCCACTGGAGCGACGTCCCTCAGCGGAGCCGACTTCTAAAAGGTCCGATTCTGTGCTCCGCGTCCCTATCACTTGCCAGAAGCGGCTGGCGGAGCCCCCCCACCTCCCGCCGTCTATCCTCCCGAATATCGCCTCGGATTCACTTCTCCGCACGTCCTACCTTCCAGTAAGTGGTCGCTTCTCTGTTCAGATAGTTGTTGCTAATCTCCTCTTTGATCTCCTGTTGAGTTCGTAGGTGTTCAGAATGGTTTGATCCCTATTCAGCTGAATTCCTGAGACCAGACGAAACCTAGGTCTCCTTCTCCTCCGCCACCTTCCTACCACTCTTCGTGTTTTGCACTTTTCACACCATTTGTCAAATTTATCCTTAAGTACCAATTATTTTATACTTTGATGATATGGTAAATATTATTTCTGTCTCAGTTTTCAATTGTCCATTGCCATTGTATAAAATACAATTATTTTTTGTACATTCCTCTTTTATTCTGCAACCTTGATGAACTCACTTATTTGTTTGAGTAGCCCCTTACATAGATCTCATTGGATTTTCTATATAGACGTCCATGCTCTCTCCTATTAAATATAATTATGTTTCTCCCTTTACTTTCCAGATGCCTTTTATTTCTCTTTTAGTTTGCTAATTTAGTGAATTGCATTGACTGCTTTTCAGATGTTAAACTAAACTTGCATCCATGGGGTAAACCACACTAGGTCATGGAGTATTTAGATCGATAGGTGGACTGGTAAGTAGATAGAGTCAATTTGCTAAAATTTTGTTTAAAATTTTGGCTTCTGGGTTCATGAGGGATATTTGTACTATTTTTTGTTTTGTTTTTTTGTAGTGTGTCTCATTTTTTAAAAATTTTTTATTATGTTAATCATATATTACATCTTTAGTTTTTTTATTTTTTATTGTTATGTTAATCACCATATAATACATCATTAGTTTTTGATGTAGTGTTCCATGATTCATTGTTTGTGTATAACACCCAGTGCTCCATGCAGAGCGTGCCCTCTTTAATACCCAACACCAGGCTAACCCATCCTCTCGCCCCCCTTCCCTCTTGTACTCTCTGTTTGTTTTTCAGAGTCCATCGTCTCTCATGGTTCATCTCCCCCTCCGATTTCCCCCCCTTCATTCTTCCCCTTTTGCTATCTTCTTTTTTTTTTTTAACATATATTGTATTATTTGTTTCAGAGGTACAGATCTGTGATTCAACAGTCTTGTACAATTCACAGTGCTCACCATAGTACATACCTTCCCCAATGTCTATCACCCACCACCCCATCCGCCCCCACCCCCCACCACTCCAGCAATCCTCAGTTTGTTTCCTGAGATTAAGAATTCCTCATATCATTGAGGTCATATGATACATGTCTTTCTCTGATTGACTTATTTTGCTTAGCATAACACCCTCCAGTTCTATCCATGTTGTTGCAAATGGCAAGATCTCATTCCTTTTGATGGCTGCATAATATTCCATTGTATATATATACCACATCTTCTTTATTCATTCATCTGTTGATGGACATCTTGGCTCTTTCCACAGTTTGGCTATTGTGGACATTGCTGCTATAAACATCGGGGTGCATGTACCCCTTTGGATCCCTACATTTGTATCTTTGGGGTAAATACCCAGTGGTGCAATTGCTGGATCATACGGTAACTCTATTTTCAACTTTTTGAGGAACCTCCATACTGTTTTCCAGAGTGGTTGCACCAACTTGCATTCCCACCAACAGTGTAGGAGGGTTCCCCTCCCTGCCAACATCTCTCGTTTCCTGACTTGTTAATTTTATCCATTCTGACTGGTGTGAGGTGGTATCTTGTTGAGGTTTTGATTTGAATTTCCCTGATGTCAAGTGATGTTGAGCACTTTTTCATGTGTCTGTTGGCCATTTGGATGTCTTCTCTGGAAAAATGTCTGTTCCTGTCTTCTGCCCATTTCTTGATTGGATCATTTGTTCTTTGGGTGTTGAGCTTAAGAAGCTGTTTATAGATTTTGGATACTAGCCCTTTATCTGATATGTCATTTGCAAATATCTTCTCCCATTCTGTCGGTTGTCTTTTGGTTTTGTTGACTGTTTCTTTTGCTGTGCAAAAGCTTTTTGTCTTGATGAAGTCCCAATAGTTCATTTTTGCCCTTCCTATTGTGAAGATGTCAGTGCTACCTAGAGCAATCTACACGTTCAGTGCAATCCCCATCAAAATACCAGGAACTTTTTTCAAAGAAATGGAACAAATAATCCTAAAATTTGTATGGAACCAGAAAAGACCCTGAATAGCCAGAGGAATATTGAAAAAGAAAAGCAAAGCTGGTGGCATCACAATTCCAGACTTCCAGCTCTGTTACAAAGCTGTCATCATGAAGACAGTATGGTACTGGCACAAAAACAGACACATAGATCAATGGAACAGAATAGAGAGCCCAGAAATGGGCCCTCAACTCTATGGTCAACTAATCTTTGACAAAGCAGGAAAGAATGTCCAATGGACAAAAGACAGTCTCTTCAACAAATGGTGTTGGGAAAATTGGACAGCCACATGCAGAAGAATGAAACTGGACCATTTCCTTACACCACACACAAAAATAGACTCAAAATGGTTGAAAGACTTAATGTGAGACAGGAGTCCATCAAAATCCTAAAGGAGAACACAGGCAGCTACCTCTTCGACCTCAGGCGCAGCAATTTCTTCCTAGAAACATTGTCTTTGTCTCATTTTGTTGTTAAGATCTTGCTAACCCAATAGAACAAGTTAAGAACTCTTCACTCTGTTACAATTTTTTGAAGATTTTTTTTTTTTTTAGAATTAGTATTATTTTTTCCTTAAATACTATGTTCACTCTACTAGTAAAGCCTTCTGGATCAGGAGCATTCCTTGGGGTAAGTATTTTAACAAGAAATGTAATTTCTTTAGTATCATCTCTCATTCCTGATACCTGAATCTTTTGTTCTTTCTACCCCTGCCCCCACCAAACTATCTGGGTAGAGGTTTATCAATTTCATTGATCTTCTCAAAAGATCACTTCTTGGTTTCATTGATTTCTCTATTTTCCTATTTTTCTAGTTTATGGATTTCTACTCAGCTCTCTATTCTTTCCCCTCTTCTTCTTTGAATTTTATGTTTCCTTCTTTTCCAGTTTCTTATGGAGGTAAATGACTTAACAAGGCATTTCTGTTTTTATAGTATAAACGTGTAGCACTATAAATTAATTATCCTCTAAGTATCCCTATTGCTTCATCAGTATCCCACATATTTTAAAATATTTTGTTTCCTTTTGACTCAGTTAAAATACTTTATAACTTCTGTTTTTATTTATTCTTTGGACCATGTGTTATTTGGATGTGTGTTATTTAGCTTCCTAATATTTTGTGATTTTATAGAGATCTGTTACTGATTTCTAAGATAATTACATTATGATTAGAGACAATACTATTAAAATAATTGATGTTTGTTTATGGCCCAGGGTAAGATCTATCTCAATAAATATTCCACCTATTCTAGAAAAATATGTGAATTTCACTTTTGTTAGATATAGGGTTCTTTATCAAGGTAGTAAAGTTAGTCAGTATATTCTTACTGATTTTATGTGCTCTTGTTCCATCAATTATTATTAGAATTGTATTGAAATCTCAATTTGTAATTGTGGCATTGGCTAATTCTCATTGTAGTTCTATCAGTTGCAAATTCATGTATTTTGGATTTGGTTAATAGATGTGTAATATTTAGGTTTGTTATGTCCTTTTGATAAGTTGACTACTTTATCACTACAGTATTATACTTTTTTGCCCAGACATATTTTGTTTGATACTCATATAGCTTACCTAGCTTTCTTTTGTTTGGTGCTAGCATGATATAATATTTTATTCACTTACTTTTAAGTAATTTGTGTCTATATTCAATGTACATTTATTTTAGGTAGCAAATAGTCAGGTCTTGCTTTTCAAAATTCAACCTGACACTTTTTGACATTTAACTGGGCTTTTCCATGCTGGAAAACAACTTGGCAGTATCAGCCATTTTTATACTTCATGGTTCAAAACGCCAAACAGAATTCCCATGAATTTCTCAAACAAGCCAGAAATGAAATTTTTAATGCAATATTGCCTGGTGGTAAGAAATAGGGGACAATCTAGGGGCCCATTTTTGAGAAATGGGTAAGTATACGAGGATACAAACTATTAAATACTTTGAAGTGTTCAAAAGCCAAAAAATCTAATGTGATAAGCAATGTGGTTAGACCTTTAAACAATGTTGAGTAAAAATATCACACAGAAAAATATCTAAATCAAAATGCCATTTATGTAAATGTATGTTCAAAATACATAACAGGCTATATATTTAAAAGAATTTATAAAAACTCAAGGTTATATACTAAGCACTTAAGATAGAGGGGAATATAAGGGAATATGCAAAAGAGAAAATGAATTGTTGCATGAATAATGTGTAACTAAAAGTGAAATTAAATGGTAGTTTACTCCTAGGATCCAAAAGTTAATTAAAATCAATTAATTATTTATTAAAGATTTTATTTATTTATTTATTTATTTAAGAGAGAGAGAGTGAAAGCATAAGCAGGGGGAGGGCCAAGGGGGGAGGAAGAGAGAGAGGGAGAGAATCTCAAGCAGAGTCGGTGCTGAGTGAGGAGCCAAAAACAGGGCTCAATCCCATAACCCTGAGATCATGACCTGAGCTGGCACCAAGAGTCAGACACTTAATTGACTGAGCCACTCAGGCACCCCTAAAAATTAATTAAAATTTAAAATGAAAACTGAAATAATTGTAATATTTTATCACAATTATTTCATTTACCATTAAGGAAACAAACCTTTGAACCAGGTGTTTGTAAGACAGGAGTTGTACTTGTGAAGTTACTGATTATTTATTGCCCTCTAGAGTATGCTCATATTAGTTAGCATGGAAATTAGCTTAGTAAATTACAGAAATATATTTAAGTGCTATATGTTTCTGTTAATTCATGCATGCCCTTGCAATTATCAAGAAATGCTAAGCAGAGATCAGACAATTACTGACCCTAATCAATATTACAAAGTCAGACTTTACAATTAACTAGAGTTAGATGATGAGCTTGAATTTTAGTCACCTCTAGACATTTTCTAAAATAGCCTTCTTAATCATCCACACCCAATATCTCTGAAAAAAAAATTAAAAGGATGGCACTAAAACTGAGACTCAAATGCAATGTGATCCCTGAGTTTGAACCAAACTTCACCTTACCATGTGTTTGATGGATCTGAACTTTAAAAACCAATCTTTTACACAATATTGTATGTCAAGTATATTTCAATTAAAACCCTATCACCATTGCCGGCAACCGAGGCCTTGTCTGAGGAGAACAGCCTGAGCCGCATCTTGCACATGGAACTCTTCAGGGGGGCACCATTCACCTCACCATTTCCTAGACATGTATATTTATTATGACAGTTTTTGGCAAATGGCAGTCAACTCGCTAAAGAATGAGGTGATTATTCTAATGCTCCCATAAGTGACATTCAGGTCAGCCTCAGTCCTGAGAGCAGCATCACCAGTTTAAATGAGGTATTGATGTCATTTTCATTCATACCTACTACCTCCCCCAATTCACGTTATCTTCTCTTTTACTTTATTCTTGAAAAGCAAAAAGACCTTTTACTATCTCTCCTGGGTAATCTAGTACTTAGGTCAGTACGTATATCTGTTTTTACTCTTTAAAGGACAGGCTCTACCCTGACATGATTGGTCTTTACTTCATACAGCAGAATGGCAAGTGTGAGCTCCCTCATTTGTAATTTCTCAGATATAACCAAATTTAGATAAAGAAACCCAATAGACCTCACCCATAGCCAAAAATAAACAAATGAATAAATAAATAAATAACCTTTAGTTTAGTACATTCAGTATATAGTTTTCATTGAGCTTTATGAATTTTGTATCTTGCTTGTCCTGAGACCTCCAGCCCAGTGTCCTGGTGTGTGTGCATGTGTGTGTATGTATATTATATTGTTATATTTGGGGTACACCGAGTCTTCCCACTGGTTTTGCCAAAAGTACTCATTATCTAATTTTCTTTCACACTGGAGGAGCAGTTAGGCTTTATTTTGAGAGGAGCAGTTAGGCTTTATTTTGAAAGTATTGTGTCAGGGATCCCAAAGACCACAGTCAGGTTTGATGATATTCTGGAAGGACTCACAGAATTCAGAAGAGCTGTTACACTTATGATTACGGTTTATTATAGTGAAAAGATCCATATTACCATTAAGGAAGGAAAAAGATGCTTACAGTGGAGTCTAGGAGAGTCAAGGATAATCTTCCATTTGTCCTCCCTCAATAAAGTCACAGGGATAGCGCTTTACCAGCAACAGTGTGTCACAACACATGTGATGTGTTGTCAATCAGGGAGGCTCACCTGAACCTTGGCCTCCAGGGCGTTTATTGGAGGTCAGTTACTTAGGCATGTAGCTCCCGAAAGTCAAGCTGATACCTGTGATCCAAAGCTCCAGGAATACAAAAACAAAAACAAACAAACAAACAAAAAAAACAAAGGACACTCACCATAAATTATATTGTTATTATAAACTATCTGGCATGCTCCAAGATTTCAAATATACAAAGATACTTTCATCAGGCAGGATATTCCAAGGATTCAGAGATTATCTCCCAGGAGCTGGTAAAGGTTAGTTCTGAAGTCTTGGGAATGCAAAGAATTTTAGCAACTTAGGTCTGCTGACTTAACTTTTGCACAGTAATATTAAAAGATACAGGGATATGGCATTGTGAGCTACTCTTTCTCATTTTTGCTTAGTGGCATCTCTATAAAATGATTGAGGCAGTAGCAATTGGTAAAATGGCCTGACAAGGAAATATTCCTTAAAACTACTATTTTTACTTAAATTGAACATATACTCAGGAGGATAAGAAGAGCTGCAGTTAATCTCACCATATCTAAACTGACTCTTGATAGTTCTATTTCTCTAATAACTTCTGAAGAAAATTTCCAGTGGGAAACTTCCAGAAGAGTGGACAACTGTTAAGTATGATTCTTATTTTCCTATTGACACACTTAGTCTGGAATCTTACACCAGCTAATGGTCTACATGGCATCCTTTTCTTACTGAGTGCATACTCTGGGAACCATAACTGTATTTTCCGGATCTACTCTGATTCCCTGGCATTCCTCTATTAGCAATTTGGATGTAATGGTGTAGTGTGCTTGGCTCAATTTGATGGCAGGCTTTCAAGTGAGGCTGCTGATTATTACATCACAGTTCAACAACTCTGGGTGATAGTGCACAAAAACATAACCTTTCCATTATGCCTATGGCATTTGGCAGGGCACACAAGTGCAGATAGACCATTAACAGAAAGAACCCATTATCATTCATAGTTGATCCTGAGCACTCAGAAGCCAGGATGCGGTGCAAAACATGGCTTTCCTCTTTCCATCTGCCTCTTTTCAGTCTATGCACAACCTCCTTTAAGTGGTTTCCTGAAATCTTATTTCTTGAACTCCCCATTTCACTTTTATCTCTCTCTCTCTGGGTTCTGTACAGAATTCCAGCCTCATGCTGCTTATGGCCAGTTTAGTTGATGTCTTCGAGCTAGGTTTGCTCCTTATGTCCGAAACCAGAGCTATCAGGTGATCCTATGTGGCCTAGATTAGAAAGACACATTTAACAGTGAACACTATAAAGGACCATTATATCCAAGAAATTGCAAGGAAAGAAACTTCTCTTCAGCTAATATGAACATCACTTTTCTCTCATGGCCTAAATTTGATGTATTTTTACGTTCAAAATCCTGGAGACCAGATTAGGGATTTTAACTATCCTCTTAATATCACGGTATGAATAGGATATTCTCAAAATTTTCTTTGCTTTTATCTAATGGAACCATTAGTATTAACTGAAAACTTATTAGAAACGCAAATTCTTGGAGCACCTGAGTGACTCAGTCAGTAAGCATCCAACTCTTTTTTTTTTTTAAAGATATTATTTAGTGTTTATTTGAGAGAGAGAAAGCACGAAAGGGAGGAAAGTCAGAGGGGGAAGCCGACTCCCTGCTGAGCAGGGAGCCTGATGCAGGACTCAATCCTGGGACTCCAGGATCATGACCTGAGCTGAAGGCAGTCGCTTCACCAATTGAGCCACCCAGGTGCCCTGGTAAGCATCAGACTCTTGATTTTGGCTCAGATCAAGATCTCAGGGTCCTGAGATCAAGCCCCATGTCAGCCTCTGTGCTGAGTACAGAGTCTGCTTAGGATGCTCTCTCACCCTCTCTCTCTCTCTGCCCCTCTCCCTGCTTGTGTGTGCACTCTCTTAAGTAAATAAATAATTAAACAAAATCTTTAAAAACAAAAAGAAAAGAAACACAAATTCTCAGGCCCACATAGACATACTGACTCAGAAACTCTGGAGGTGGTTCCCAGAAATTTGTGTTTTAATAAATCCTTCAGGTACTTCTGAGAACACTCAAGTTTGAGAAGCACTGCCTTAGAAAATGAGAAAATGGAAAACGAGTATTAGTTTAGGAATTGGGAATTGAGGATTAATGTTATTAGTATAGCTTATGCTCGAGATAAAAGAAACACAAATCATGGCAGTGAATTATGGTTTGGATGGTGAATATGTCTAGGAAGACAATGGGTGATCGATACATATAATATTGTCCTACTCATTCCATCTAAACAAAAATGTTTGCTGCTTTTGCCAAAATTTCTTCCTTATATCTAATAAAGCAGTTCATCCATGAACAGTAATTTTTGATTTGAGAGGGCTCTCTTTGCCTCCTATGGATCTGATAATTGAGAAGCTCTTTCTCCCCATTTTTCTGAATGCAGATCATGTGTAAATATGTCGATGGAATTATGTCCCTGCTTCCAATGGAACAGATTAGACTGCCTAGAGGGATGGGATCTGGTCAAGGTCAAGCTTGTTTCTGACATGTAGGAGTTGTGTAGCAATGAAGAAAGAGGATAGATTGCATATGTTCTTGGAGGATTATCTAGATTACTTATGATGTTTCCCACAAAGGGAAACAAAGTGAACGGTGGTGCAGACCAAAAGAAGGCAATTCTTTTGGCAGGAAGGTCAATATCCACCCATCCATTAGAGATTTATCAATCCAGAAGACAGACACCTTTGTCATAAGGTTTCTTACCCTTGGCCCAGGAGACTAAGATTTTGCTTCTACTTTTGTTTGGTTTCCAGGTCTAAGAGAAATTTATTTGTTTGAAATTTTCAAGTATGCTAAAAAAAATGGAAAGAAAATCTAGAAATTGCTCACCTCAGTCTTACAACCATTTTAATATATATACATATTGTTCCTCCCTGTTCCAATTACAAGAAACAACTCTGGACTCAAAATCAAGAAACCATGTATAGGCACAGCAGGGTATCTTTCATTAAGTATGCTGTTAGTCTTGAAAAGTATCAGAGGGCCAGCTAAAGTTGCTATTACATATTATATAAGATCTACATATGTCCTGCATATCAACTTAGCGATCTCATTGTCACTCTATGGGGTTGGCAGAACAAACATCCCACCAAAGATCATGTCTTAATCCCTGGAATTTATAAATATTGTACCTTGTATGGAAAAGAGGGAACAGCAAATGTGATTAAGGTTATGGTATGGGTATTATTCTGGATTATCTGTGTAACCATGAAGGCTTAAAAGCAGAGGGACTTTCCTGGTGGTGGTCAGAGAGAGATGTGACTGGAAGAAGTTCAGAGAGATGTGGCATAAGAACAATATGTCTCCCTTTTTCTAGTTCTGAGATGTGGGGGCTATATCCAAAGGCTGGAGAGAGTTTTCTGGGACCCGCAAATGGCCTTTAGCTGATGGCCAGCAGGGAAATGGGGACCTCTGTTCTTCAACTGCAACAAACTAAATTCTGTCAACAGAAGAATGAGCAAAGAAACAGAGTCTCCCTACAGCTTGCAGGAAAAGGAACACGGCACTGCTGACACTTAGATTTTATACTAGTGAGGCCCATACCAGACTTCTGACCTCCAACAACTATAAGATGATAAAATTGTATTTCTTTAACTAGGTTTGTGGTAATTTATTATGGCAGCAGTAGAAAACCAATACCCTTCATACTTAATATTTCAAAAATTTATCTCTAACATCCCCCTAAACTGGATCCTCCCCCAAGTTTTCCTATCTTCATGAATGGAGTCATCATTCATTGATGAGCATGCCCTCCCATCTATTTTAGGCATATCCATCTAAAGGACAAATGCCTCTGTCAGCATTATCTTTCTAAGAATGACTAGGGGAACTGGGCATTGGGCAGATAACTGGCAGTGTCTACCACGTGCAAACATGTGAACAAACCCATTGCTGAGATATGTGTAGCCCAGGACACAGGTACAAATGGAGGCTTATGTGCCACGTGTCTGCATATGTCGAGTGTTATACATCAGTGTAACAAATCCCTAATATGCTCTATCTTCTGACTTGTCAGATATATCTTCCTAAAGTCCAGGTAGACAAAATTTGAATTTAGGATTCTCAGACTCCTGGTGGTTCTATGTCTGTCTGTAGCAGTGCAAGGAGAGCTGGCATGCACCCAGGCCCTAAAGCGAAGAAGGGGGGGCCAGAGAAGGGCCCCCTCGGCCTAGTTACAAAAGATGAATGAAAAAGTAAAAATGCTCAGTCTTCATCATTCTTTTTTTTTAAAGACTTTTTTATTTATTCATTCGAGACACAGAGATACAGAGAGAGAGAGAGAGAGAGAGAGAATATGAGCAGAGGGAGAAGCAGAGGAAGGGGGAGAAGCAGGCCCCCCGCTGAGCTGGGAGCCCGATGCGGGCCTCCATCCCAGGACCCTGGGATCATGACCTGAGTCGAAAGGCAGATGCTTAACCATCTGAGCCCACCCAAGTGCCCCAGTCTTCATCATTCTTATGCTCTAGTTGGCAGACAGGGAATAAACAAGAAACATAAGTATGTAGTGAGTTGTAGATTGCAACCATATCCAATTTCATTAAACATCATCAAATTTTTATGAAAGTGGTTTTATTAGTTTTCTATTGCTGTGTAACAAATCACTACGAACTTAGTAAGTTAAAACAATATATGTGTATTACCTCACAAGTTCTACATTCAAAAATTTGGGCATGGCTTAATTGGATCTTCTGGTTAGGGTCTCCCAAGGCCTCCATCAAGGTGTTGGCTGAGCTGAATTTTCATTCTGGTGAGTCAGCCGAGGAAAAATCTAATTTCAAGCTTCTTGCTGGCAGAATTCATTTTCTTGCACCTGCATGGTAGGGGACCTGTTTCTCCCCCACCTGGCTGTTAGCCAGAAGTTCTTCTATTGTTCTAGAGATCACCCACATTTCCTAGGTGCTGCCAACAGTTCCTATCATTAAGGCTTCTCCAACATGACTGCTAACTTCAATAAAACTACACAGAGTGCTTGGAATCTTTGACCTCAGAGAAGGCCAAGCTACTAGGGACAGTCAATTCACTAAGGCAGGCCAATTCAGGATATTTTTTCCTTAACTCAAAAACAAGCAATAACAAACCTTAATTATATCTGCAACACTTCTTGACCTCTCCATATTTTATAGGTTAGAAGGAAGTTACAGGTTTCGCTCATACTCAAGGAATTATACAGAGGAGAAATACCAGGGGACAGGGATCACTGGAGCAACTTTAGGGTCTATATGACAAATGGAATTTATGATGTATTTTACGTTGTTAAATATTCTTTTTATTTTTTTGACATTGTTGAATATTCTTGACAATGCTTGGTATTGTCAGCTGTTTTATTCATCTGTGGGGTATGAGTTGCTTTATCTTAGTGGTTTCAGTTGGCATTTCTCTAATTATTAGTCATATTGGCTTTTTCATTTCTTAATTTTATATTCCTCATTAGGATTTCCTTTTCATGCATTCATTGTTTATCTTTTTTTGCTCTTATTCTCTCAGATTTTTAATAACTGTTTACTTTTTGGGATGCAGGCAATATACAGTTGTATGACATTAAAATTCCTCCCACTCCAATTTCTGTTGTCGCTGTTTTTTAACATTAATATAATTTAAGTAACTTATCTTGTTATGTTTTGTGATTTTTGCAACGTTTTAAAGAAATGTCCCATGAACAAATTCATAAAAGAATGCTCTCTTAAGTTTCAAATATTTATATTAGGAATTAGTTGTTTAATTGACATGGAAATTTTTGTGTATGAGTAGTAGGAATTTATATTTATGTTTTCCCATATGTATGCCAATTACTAGATCTATTTATAGAAGTATCATCCTTGCCTACTTTTTACTTTTCCATTCCCTCCAATATCCGATTCTAATCTTGCTTGGAGTTTTCTTTTTGTCATTGGACGATTTTCACCAATGCTACAATAAATCATATAATAAGCCTTGATATTTAATGGAACTTAATATGTGGAATTTCCATTTTTCTTCTTCAAAGTTGACATTTTTGGTTTTGGTCTTTTCTTTTTAATATACAGTTTAATATTAAATTGTCTTCTCAAATCAAAGGGGTTAAAAATAAGATGGGAATTTTGATTAGAAATGCATTGTCTTTATGGATTGATGTCAGTATAATTGACTTTATCATATTGTATGTTCCTATAGACAAACATGAGATATTCATTCATTTATTCATTAATTTTCCACAAACGTGAGATATATATTCATTTATAGGCTTTCCTTTTTTTCTTTTTAAGATTTTATTTATTTATTAGAGAGAGAGAGTGAGTGAGAGAGAGAGCATGGGCAGGGAGAGGGGCAAAGGGAGAAGCACACTCCCTGCTGAGCCGGGAGCCTGATGTGGGGCTCGATCCCAGGACCCTGGGATCATGACCTGAGCTGAAGGCAGATGCTTAACTGACTGAGCCACCCAGGTGTCCCTAAATTATATTTAAAGATTTGATTGATTGATTGATTGATTGATTTTAGAGAGAGAGAGCATGAGCAGTGCGGGGAAGGGTAGAGGGAGAGGGAGAATGAGAAAGAATCTCAAGTAGACTCCTTGCAGAGCTTGGAGCGCAAAGTGGGACTGGGTCCCACCACCCTGAGACCATGACATGAGCCAAAACCAAGAGTCAGACGCTAAACCAACTGAGCCACCCCGGCACCACTAAAATGTATTTGGAAGTATATTTTTCTTTTTTGTTTCCAAACATAGGTTTTGTGTTTATTTAAGAATTCTTGATCTCTTATTTACTTTCAGAGTAATTTACAGTTGAAGGAATTGAGGAAAGAAAGGTTACAGGCCCAAGGTGAAAGCAAGTAGGTGGTAGAGGGAAAAATCATACACTGACTATGTGAATTCATGTCTGAACTTTTCTAATTACCCATGCTGGCCCCATTTCACTTCTTTTCTTCGTGTATTTATGAATTTTGAATGTATCAAATCATGTAGTATCTATAACAATAAAGTATACTTACACATTCAGGTATAAAATGACTTCAACAGCTTAACTGGAAAATATGTCAACATAACTTATAATTGACTTTTAGGAAACATGAGGCATCTGAATTTATTAGAGGGGCAAATATATGTGCAATTACATATCATAAAAGCAGTTACTGAATCCATATTATCAAATAGGTTAATTACAGTGGCCAGATATGTATATATTATTTTGAGTTCATTAGAAAATTTCAGAGAGATATTAGCAAAAAAAAAGTCTGTAAATTTAATATCAAATTTCCATTGCAAGTGCTAGGAAAACTCCTGAAATGCTCCATAGGCTTATTCTACTATAGTAATTCAGATGATCTGAATTGATTGAAATGGAAAATTATTGACTAAAGCTATTTCAGGAAAAACCAGCTGTTGAAGTCAGCTGTTCTGATATAAATAAACAAGTTAAACCATAACAGCAGAATCTTAGAAATTTGGAAACTTAATCATGCCATCTGGAAATAAATAGACTAATCAGAGAATGTAGATTTAGAGAAAATAAAATTATAAATAACCTAAAACACAATAAGAAAAATATATTATCTTTACCCTAAATCCCATTTGCTTACTACTTATGGGATGAATGTATCTTTTTTATCTCTATTGCACTGTACCATTATATTTCTATTAGTACAAATAGTTAATTTTTTTAAGGAGACAGATGGTAATTTTGTAAGTTTTATTTTCCATGCCTAAACTAAGTTGCATTTCATTATGTGACTAGGGTTTATTGCCTATAAGTCAGTTCACTGAAATAAAAGATGCTTAGAAATTTTCAAAATGGAGATCAGAATGCTGGTGTGTGTGTGTGTGTGTGTGTGTGTGTGTGTATGTGTGTGTGTTTCTGTGTATGTGCGTGAGAGAGACAGACAGAGACAGAGACAGAGAGACTTAGAGTATCTTAATTCCTCTGAAGGATTTTTTAAAATCTCCTTGATCTTTAAGTTCAACAACGCTCCTAAGTGGGAAAATGTCCAAGAAATAATGAATACAGTTGTCTGTACAGCAATAAACAAAATCATCAACATCCCCTTATATTAATAATAACAAGATTAAATACAACATGCTATATAATGAATGACTACAGTGAACATGATTTCAGTCGATTGAAGAGAATTAAGAATGCATTAATTTGTAACAGTCTTATGAATATTGATTACACACATATATGACTAGAAATATACATGATCTAATGATCACATAAAAATTCTGAAATTTCAAATTGCAGTCTGTATATTCATGATGAATTTTGCAATTTGCAAGATAGAGAAAGACAAAGAAAAATGGAAGAGAAATACAAAAGACAGAGTGGGTTTGATTCAAATCTCTAACTCTTTGATCAGAAATAGAACTGCCATAAACAGTTAGAGAGATTTTCTACTCTGAATTAAACCAATAATGACAGTTCTCTCTAGTCATTTTGGCTCCCAACAAATCCCTTTTCCATGAGTTCTCATAATTCCACTTTGATAATATTAAGTTACAGAGCTAATATTTTTTCAAAGAATATCAACACTGTTTCTTTATAATATTTCAATGCAGGGGGAAAATGACATTATTTTCCTTTGAGGAGTATGGAAAGTATGGCTTATACATGTGAGTTCTTGCAGAGACACCTCTTAGATCTGGTGATACCCAGTCTAATATTATTAATATTGTTGTACATCTAACTGTAATATTTTAAGCATCTGAAAGCAATAGGCATAAAATATGTTTTCCCCCAGAAAGGATCTATATCTGAAAATTTACACATGTTGTAACATTGAAATACTTTGCTAAATTTAATTCAAGTAAATATTGCTTTAGTGGCACCAAATTGATTTATTTCTGTCTCCTGGCCAAGGGAAATCATACATATTTTAGTAAAATCATCCAAAATAAGTTGAATAGGAAAAATCCTTGATGAAGATCATCAAAGAACTGTTTGTTCTCTGGGAAAGTTATCCAAGGTTAAGCTACAATTTTATCAGGTGTGAATTCTCTCCTCTAACCATTTTGCTTGATGTTATTGTTCTGGGCTGGTTTAGGTTCAACAGTTGGGCTGGATTACCGGAAACCTGTTCTCTCAACAGTTATGGTCTGATATCATGTGCACTATATTAGCTGTTTTTCTTTTTCTTTTACAATTCAAAAAAGGCAAAAGATGATACTAAATATATAAAAATAATGGCATAACAACCTAAGTACTTAAGTTACTCCTTGTCATGAGGAGAGAAGCTGAGAAAATATAAGAAGCTAGGTATATGAAAGGGTTTGCTTAATTGCTTAATTATTTGTGAACAACAATAGGATTTTGTTTGTAAAAGTGAGCTGCACAAAAATTTAACTTTTAGTTCATTATTCTGTGAATATTTGCTAGATATCATACATTGCACGAAGGGATCTGTGTGCTTACTTGAATTTCATCCTCACAATGACCATCAGAGTGTGAATGTCATAGAAGAGGAAAGAGGTTTGTCAGAGGAAGTACATTGACAAAGTCCCCTGGGCAGACCCTGGCTCAGATGTTCCAGGCACCAAACCCAAGATGTCAACCACAACTTTAGAATTTACCCTAGGAAAGCAGCTTTGCATTGCTCTGAATGGTTGATTATATTTTTCTCTTTAAGAAAATAGACTTCAGTTTTAGGAGAGTTAGTTGGTCCTCTATATCAACAACAAACATGAGTGGAATAATCATCACTTACTTCCCAAGAGGCACATGGAGAAGTTACCTCTAGAACTGTGGTGTTCAGATCAAAGAAGTGCCTTGGGCGACAACAGTATTTCCCTCTGGGAGGTCAGTAAGCTCCTCTCCCCTGCAGGAGGGCTTTGAGGAGAAAGGATCCTTACACTGGTACTTTTGGTACAGTGACTACTTGAGATTTTACTTCTGATTCTTCTTAGGAAACTTCTTAGGAAATACTTATCCAGAGATAGAAGCTTCAGGAAAATAAAGCCTTTACCTATCGCTTCAAAGATTGTAAGAAAAATAAAGTCATTACATTTTGAAGACAGTGACCATGCATGGTAATTCAGGTGCCTGAGAAGAAACAGTCGTGTCTTAGATTAATATCAATAAAATGCCTTAATTTAAAACAATTTAGAAGATGAACACTCAGTTCAGAAGTCTAAACTGTTTGTAGATCAAAAGGCAGGATTTAAATTGGAGATTTGATTTTTTGGTTATTTTATACTATACATTCAAGGACATGGAAGGGCAGGAAAATTATGCCAGGAAGCAATTTCCTAAGAAATTAGAATATAGTGATGACTTGCATGCTTGTATAAATTTTGTTACATGAACTCCCCACATAGCTGAAGCTACAGATTGAAATGAACATTTTTTTATAATGTACGCTTTCTTCAAAGAACTTCCAAAACAATATAGCAAAAAAGCATGAAATTAAAATTGCTTTCCAAAGAAGAGCATACAGTTTGCATCTGCCTCAGATTCTTTTAGCACTTTAATTTTGAAGCTATACTATACAATAGTTATACAGATGGAAAAATCCAATCAATCAGCCAGCTACTTTGATTGTACTGTGCCAGGTAACTGCTTTCACATATTTGTGCCCCACTTAATTTAAAAGACATATCAACAGATAGAAATGTGATTTTTGTGAGGGCTGGTGTGTGTGTGTGTGTGTGTGTGTGTGTGTGTGTGTGTGTCTTTTAACTAGACAGAGGACTAAGGGCATTATCATTAGCCTGAGACTAAGCAATTTGATTAAAAATTTTAAAAAAGTTAGATGTATTTCTTAAGTTTTATATTTAAAAGCAACCAATCTGATTGACTTCTCATGATTCTCCTAGTGTAATTAATTAGTTGACTTAATTATTGTTTGGCAATATTGTGAAACACAGTTCAGGTGAGTGTCTTTGGAGTTCTGTTGTTTATATAATTTAAGAAAAGGAAGGGGACAATTTCCTTGTATTCCCACATCATTTCACAAAGGATTTCAGGTACTATATATTAAACATACATTAACTGAGATAGCAAACGTCATAACTATGTATGTTTATACACACCACATATATGTATATATATATATAAACTATATATTTACACATAAATATAACATATATAAAACAAATTTTGTAAAATACATTAAACAAAGCAATGAATCAAGACAAAAAAGAGACAAAGACAATTATGAAGTTGTAAGTGGGTGTGAATATGTGATCATATCACATTAGTTTCAAGACATGACAGCCAAAGCTTTTCACTATTTTATGGTTTTATTTTAGAAAAAATTAGCTATGTTTTTCTGTGCACCTTACAGGCAACAGTTTCTTGGCTCGAAATTCTGTAAGGAACTCCTCACATAGGGCTTTTATATAGAGAGGTGTGAACAATTGATTTCCTGTAGCTGCTTTTAGATGCATTAGCTGACAAAACCTGATTGGACAATGTTGGAATTGATGAGTTTAATTTTCCTGGTATTCCTCAAAATAAAAACGTATACAACAAACACATAAGGGAAGTAGTTGCGGTCTAAACCTGCTCAGTGATTTTCTTGAAACCATCACTCTACCTAAAAGATGAGTAATACATAGAACGCATATTTTGAAATTCCACTTTCTGCACTTCCCCGTATTCTATGAGTTGGACAGTTTAGAATCTTGCAACAAATATACACTCTGGACAGACAGGCTAGAAATGAAATCACAGTCTGACCCCTTTATCATGTGTACCATTGGCCTCTTTTTCGAGTCTTAGCTTCTTAAAAAAAAGAATTTAGTAACTTCCATCTCATAGAAGTTTTTGTATTGATTAAATGAGATAGCTGGCATCAAAAGCCTAGTATATGCATGAGTTATTATAAAACACAGAAATACAAATATTTACTAGATTGAGAGAGATGGATAAAGTTGATAGGTTAAGATATTAAAAGGATTATCTAATATTTAATATACTTTTGAAACTCAATGTTAAACATGGATGTTGTAGATGGTTATTATCTTAACAGGATGCTTCTTTCATTTGTATTGCTTCAATGACACACTTTACTTACTTCCATTCAATCATAAATGCCCTGTTTTTATCACAGAGATAAAACAGAAGTATGCTCTCCAAGATGATATAGGAGTCATTTTCATTATGGGACAAGCCCACTACCTTATGGAAAGAAAGAAACAAGGGAAGGAAGGAAAGAAAGAAGAAAGGGAGGATGGGAGGGAGGAAGGAAGGAAGGAAGGAAGGAAGGAAGGAAGGAAGGAAGGAAGGAAGGAAAGAAGGAAATGAGGGAAAGAAGGAAGGAAGGATGGAGGGAGGGAGGGAGGAAGGAATAAATCTTCCCAGGCTGCTCTCAGTATTCCTCTGTCCTCCTGGTCAGATTGTTGAGTGGGCCAGACTGGGTTAGCCGTCAATGTCCAGCAAAGTAAAACAGCCCTTTTGATTCCAAAGACCTCTCTCAATAGCTTGGGCTAAAATCTGGCAAATACTTTCTGGGCCTAATGTGAAAATGAAGAATACTTGATCATTGTTCTTGAATATATTTCCTGTTTATTTGCATAGATGGTGGCTGTGGAAATTAATAAATAAGTGTATATATATTCAGTAGTCGTTTTCACATATATTTTGGTGTAAGTTACCCTTTCTTGCATAACAAATTACCTCAAATCAAATGTTTACTATAGTACAGTTTCCATGAATCAGAAATCAAAGAGCAGCTTAGGTGAGAAGTCATTGCTCATGGTCTCCCTTGGGCTTACCGTCAAGCTATTGACGAGAGCTAGTCTTTTTAGGGCTTGACTGGGGAAGGACCTGCTTCCTGTGTCATGTGAATCCTGACAAGCCTCGGTTCTTTGCCACGTGTGCCTCTCCCTACACTCCCACAGTATCCCCCTAAGATGGCGGCAAGCTTCTCCAGGGAAAGTATTTCAAGAGACAGCTGGGAAGTGGGGGAAAGGAGAAAGAGAGAGAAAGAGGAAGAAAATCCAAATTGCAAAGCTGCAGTCTTTTTAGAATCTAATTCAAAAGAGGCATATCAACATATCACTTCTGTCGCATTTTATTCTCCAGAAATGATTCATAAAAAAACAGCCTACGCTCAAGCAGGGGAAATTAAGCTTTACCTCTTGAGGGGAAAAGTATCTAAGTATTTGTGGCTATGGCTTTAAAACTACGACACAGTGTGTTTCTCTAAAGATTTTATCCATCTGTATATTCTAGGTATTTATTTAAAACAAATACAAGTAATATAGCTGCTGTTACTAAAAGCTAAAAAAATTAAAATACATTGCTTTTGCCTATAGTACTGCAAAGAATTAAACTGAGTCCAGCAAGGTCCTGCTTATGTAATGGTTTTTGTACTGACCCATTTATTTGTGCTATCCATCCGGATAATAAAGATTAGTCAATCTGAGTTCTAGAGATAATTCAGAGATTGTGCTTGTTATCTTCATATATACAGTGTATCCAAGAGTGTCTGACCCATGACTTCTCCCTTCTCACCTCAATTTCTTAGAACATTTTTCTTTAAAGCAGTAGATCTTTACTCCTGGTTTGTGGTACCAAAATTTCCCTTAATTGTTTGTATAATTGGACAACTCATAAAAATCCATTCCTGCCTTTAAGTACCTATGTTATGCTCATTTTAGAAATGCAGATCATAGAGGTCTGAGAGACGAGCTTTCCTTTTCTTTTCATCTTGGAGAAAATATTGAGGGCTAATAGGGATACAGACACTCACAGTAGCCAGATGCACCCTGAGCAGCTTCTGCCTTTTATTCATAACCTTTTTTTTCATTCTTCATGAAGTAGCCTGATATTTATATTTTTTTTATTTAATTTTTTTATTGTTATGTTAATCACCATATTTTACATCATTAGTTTTTGGTGCAGTGTTCCATGATTCATTGTTTGTTCATAACACCCAGTGCTCCATGCAGAACGTGCCCTCCTCAATACCCATCACCAGGCTAACCCATCCCCCTACACCCCTCCCCTCTAGAACCCTCAGTTTGTTTTTCAGAGTCCATCATCTCTCATGGTTCGTCTCCCCCTCTGACATACTCCCCTTTTCTTCCTCTCCTGTTATCTTCTTCTTTTTCTTTTTTCTTAAAATATGTTGCGTTATTTGTTTCAGAAGTACAGATCTGTGATTCAACAGTCTTGCACAAATATTTTTATGCTACCTACCGATGTTCGCAAAAAAGAAAAAGCTTCCTTTATACTCTTGGATCTGTTCTATTTGCAACTTCTTAGAATTTTTTTCTGTGAGTAGCTGTACTCTGCTTGATACAAAAGCCTGGCTAATGCTCTTTTTAATGGTTGAGTAAGGCTGAAAGTATTCACATCAATTTCCTATTGCCACAAAACGATCTGGGTCATGACAATCTACAAGCCAAGTTACTAGACCATTACTAAACTACCTTCACATAAGGATAAGTTAGCAATTTTGACCTTTTAAGCTAAACTGCAAAATGTTCTTTTGATTAAAGTCTACAACAGTCCCCAGAGATCTCCAGTGCTGAATGTTAGGGATTTAACACAACACTGAGATCTTGGCAGATAAATGTACCTTTACTCATAAGCTTTTCAACTCACACACGGTTTTAAATTCCCCTGCTCTATAGAATTACCATTCTGCACTTAGTTTTATTTTGAAGGCTGTTGCACTCATTTCCAAGATGAGGACTCATGACCAGGAAGCCAATTTAACCCAAGCAAATAAAAGCTTTATTCTTCCTGAGAAAATTAGCTATTTAAGGATAAATACTTTAATTTGTCCTTTCAACCTAGGTTTATGGGTAATTCCTGGACACTTTTGAATACTTTTCTGATTTCTCCCTTGACTATTATTCCTTTGCCTTTTCAGTATTTTTTTTCATTCCTAATTCCTAATTCACCTCCTGAGAATAATAGCTCAGTAAACCTTTTATCATTGTAATTTTTGCACATTGCTGTACCAGATATTTATTTCTAATCTGGTCTGTATATTTTTGTACATGTTTTCTATAATGCTAGCTTAAACATAAATCTAAAACGTGTATTATCAATAGCAGCTTTATTGTTGATGCACATGAATATTTTCATTTTCACATTTTTATGTTTACTGGAATAGAAAATATATTAGAAAGCTAGAAAGTACATGTAGGTAACCATTTAATTATTTTGTTTTCCACAAAAAACAACATCAAACTGCTAATAAATGTCATTTCCTCTTTTTAAGTTGGGAAACTCAGACTTCTAAGTTCCTCTTCAGAATTGAATAACATTAGTTGTTTAGAGTTAATGAGAAAAATTTCAGGGGTTTTGGTTGATATGTAGGTAAAATTACATATGGTTTATTCTTCTGGGTTGTTTTCTTTTACCTGGTTATGTTTGTTTAAATATATTTATATAAAAGAAAATTGTTTCAATATGACTATTTTATTAATATACTAAACAGTAATCAGGAAATATTTATTGGATTTGCATTTCATTTTAACTAATAATATTTTTGTGCTCTTTCAAAACTAATAGTTTTTTGTGATTTATGCTTCTGCCCAAACTGCCTTTGTTATTTTTCATAACTAAGTTTATTTTACCTCGGCAGTCTTCCTGCTTCACTGAAGTTTTACAAATTTTTCAAACTCTGCTATTTGAAGGTCAGAATTTTTCAGGAGCTACTTCCATGAATGAGAGAAGGAAGTGGGCAGATAAATATACAAATTCTAGGATCCTATCTTAACAACAATCTTAATATTTCTTCTTTAATTTGTGTTGTGTATGGAGTATTGGTACAGTCTTCATTTGCTATGAGGTAATATCTAAATATATTTGGTGACCATGGCTCTAAGGTGTCATTTGCTTTACAATATTATTTTTCTACTTAATATTATGCTTTCCCTGTATACTAACTTTATTCTCTTGCCCATTGCTAACTTCAGATCTTCACTAACATTAGTCATGTTTATCTTGGCCCTCCATCTCCTCAAATTTCATAAAATATTCTAACTTTGCAATTTAAAAACATGTGTATCTTTAAAAAACAAAACACATGCATCCCTCTGTCTCTCTCTGTCCCTCTCTCTCATCTTCTATTTCTGGTTCAGACAGAATTATGTCAAACAGGAATAGAATTTATTCACATAATCAGGCTTGGTCATATACATTACTTAAGATCACATTTATCATTTGTAATGGAAGAATTTACCTTTGATTTAGTTGGTTAGTTTATCCTGAATACCTTCGCGAATATATTTCCTAACTAAAAACGAGTGAGAATAGTCTTTGTAATTTCTAAGTTGTGAAAGAAGGGGCAACACATCTAGGCATCTTTGCAAGATGTGACCTTGGAAGATCACCTAAATGGGTCATTGCGTACTGAGATGGTTCCGTACTTTGGCTGCTACCCTGAAGACATCACAGGAAAACATTGCTGTCAAATGTGTATTAAAGTTTATTGAAGAAGTAGTTTCTATAACTATTAAATAATATTATTTGATAAATCTTACAACACATAGTTGTATTAACAGATTGGTGACTATATTGCATAGCTATATATTATGTGAATAAATGTTTCTTCTTGTATACTTCTTTGGCCTCCCCACATCTAAAATTTCCTGGGAAATAAATTGCTCCTTCAGAGTACATGTGAATTTTAGATAGTTTCTTCAAGGTATCCATTTTGCCACTGGTTTAAGCTCTTTCTAAAATTTCAAAATACAGTACAGGTAAGAATTTTTTAAAAAATCATAAAATAAATATAAATATAATACTTGTGAAATTCAGTCAGTTAGTGTACTCATTGTGTCATTTTCCTGTGTGGAGTGTTATCGTAGGTTAGAAGAGAAGTAGTAAGAAAAATACAATAGTCGTGTCTTCAGAGAGCTTAAAATCCCTTTTTTAGGTAGTATGCACATAGGAAGTTACAACTAAAAATACAACATGGTATATCTTAGGCATCATATGAACAGTACAGAATATTACTTTTTCAGAGTTTTGAGGAGACTTGAGATCTCCATCACAAATAGATAAGTTTTTATAAAGGCATGTGTAGGGGTGCCTGGGTGGCTCAGTCAGTTGGGTGCCTGCCTTTGGCTCAGGTCATGATCCCGGGGTCGTGGGATCGAGCCCCGCGTTGGGCTCCCTGCTCAGCGGGCACCCTGCTTCTCCCTCTGCCTGCCGCTTGCCCCTGCTTGTGCTCGCTCTCTCTTTCTGTGTCAAATAAATAAATAAAATCTTTAAAAAAATGAATAAAGTCATGTGTATTTATTTAAGATTTAGTTTTGACTGAGGGCAAGAGGAGTGAGACTGTGTTGGTGGCCAACTCAACATCTATTTCCCTCTACCCTGTCTCCTACTTAACAGTTTCCCAAGTCTGTTCCAGTGTCCACCCTCATCCAATAGAGATTAATTCATACTAAAGCCTAAGGCATGGGTCTTAGTTGTTTTAATCAAATCAGGGGATCCTATTTCCTTTGCTATAAATAGATTGAATCATGACTTTACGATTTAGCTGTGGCCAATAAGATGCCAGGGGACTTCAGGGGATCTGCTAGTAGCTTCCTCACACATAATACAGAAAATAATACAAGGATAGGCAATCTCTTTTGCTGTGTTTATCTCCTGAAACTGTTGTAGGCATCTTGTTAAAATAAGAATATTAGCAGCAATGTCCACAATAGCCAAACTATTGAAAGAGCCAAGATGTCCATCGACATACGAATGGATAAAGATGTGAGATATATATATATATATATATGTATACACACACACACACACACACACTCACACACACACAATGGAATAGTATGCAGCCGTCAAAAGGAATGAAATCTTGCCATTTGCAACGACGTGGATAGAACTGGAGGGTATTGTGCTGAGCGAAATAAATCAGAGAAAGACATGTATCATATGATCTCACTGATAAGAGGAATTCTTAATCTCAGGAAACAAACTGAGGGTTGCTGGAGTGATGGGGGTGGGAGGGATGGGGTGGCCGGGTGATAGACACTGGGGAGGGCATGTGCTATGGTGAGTGCTGTGAATTGTGCAAGACTGTTGAATCACAGACCTGTACCTCTGAAACAAATAATACAGTATATGTTAAAAAAAAAAAAAGAAGATAGCAGGAAGGGAAAAATGAAGGGGGAGAAACTGGATGGGGAGACGAACCATGAGAGACTATGGACTCTGAGAAACAAACTGAGGGTTCTAGAGGGGAGGGGGTAGGGCTTTGGGTGAGCCTGGTGATGGGTATTTAAGAAGGCATGTACTGAATAGAGCACTGGGTGTTTTACACAAATAATGAATCATGGAACACTACATCAAAAACTAATGATGTAATGTATGGTGATTAATATACCATAATAAAATAAATAAAAGAATACTCAGCAAAAGGATAAAGAGCTCTTATATTAAATATATATATATTTAATTTAATTTAATTTACTTATATATATATATATATATATAAGTAAAGCTTATAAAGTGTAAAAGCTCTTACAGTAAAGGGAAAAGAAGAAAAACCTTGGGTAATTGCAAATATTTTGAGCAACTGAATGTTCCAACTCTAAAGGTTTCCTCATATTTGGAGTATTGATTAAGAAAGCCAACTATTATCCTCATTGGTGTCATGTTGAGGCAGACTTTTCCACTACTTGCATTTATCAATATAAAATATATTATGGAGAATGGAGAGTACGAACCATTCTAGAGAGATAGAGAGGGCTATGCTCACTTATTCACAAGCAGTAAGTTTTAAATGGGCTTAGGGAAAGTACTTGGCTTTCACGATAAGTTAGGATCAGTCATAAAAATCATCCAATAGGTAAACACCTTAACATCAGCAAGAACCAGTAGAAATGGATAGAGCTTACATATTTTGACAAACTACTATCTGCAGGGTACTGTGCTAAAGATGTTTGACATATTGTTAGCTTGTCATATTGTTAGAGGTAAAATAGAGGACAGTATGGATGTTGGGAGAAAGGAAACCTAAGTTCAGGGGAGTGACATTACCAAAGGCCTTACAGGCAATCCTCAAAGAGGTCCATGGCCAAAGCATATTAAATACTGACTTAAAGGAATTGACAATGGAGAAAAGGCATGATAGATGTGATATGTTGGGAATTTAATTATGGTTTGTACTTTGTTCTTGGTCCTTTTTGATGTGCACTTATGTGTTGGTAGAAAATCAGATTTTCAAATGTCAGAAAGGTTCATGACCCAATTCCATTATCTATCAAACAATCACTATATGTAGGGATGGATCTTTCCTTTTAACATTACTTTTCATTTTCTGTCATTCTGAGCAAATATCCAGAAAATATAAATATACACAGTCACATACATTAAAATATCAAAAATATACTGCCACAAGGTTTCTTTCCACATCTAGCAAATATTCTCTTGGCCTCCTAAGTATAGGCGGGGGGATGGAAGAGACATACAGCATCTCTCCTTCTTCTTGCAAATCAGGAGAATTTTTCTCTTTTGGGGGGGTGAAGCATACATCTGCCTCAAAGCTGGGGCTTGATTAAGCTTTATGTATCACATGATCAGTGAAAAAATTTCTATATTTGAGAAATTGGTTGACTGTCAGACTTAATTTCAAAGTTGTTTGGTTTTTCTCTTTCTGTTTTCTGTAAAAGAGGATGGATCAAGGATTTATTCATGCTGCTTTAAACTAGAAGCTTTAGGAATTTTTTTCCCTTAGATAGAGGTGAGGCAAACCTAACTTTATGTAGCAGTAAAAAAGCTGAGGAGAAGGAGAAGCTGAAGATACTAGAAAGAGCATCATTGAAGGAGCGAGGTCAAGAGAGGGAAGACTAGGCTGAAAAGTAACAAGGAACGTGACTGGATTACTGTGGGAGCAGATGAGGTAAAAGAGGTAGATTAAAGGTAGAGAAGATGGTAAATTGAATAGTTCTTGCTTGATGTTCTTACTCTCAGTAAAGTAGAAATCGAGGTACTCTATTTTGATCAAAAAAGATGGAACGCTGAGCTTGGAAAAAAAGTAAAAGATTTGTTTTGTGTGAAGTAAACTATGAAATCAACAGAACAAAAACACAAAGTTTACAAAAGATGAATGAAGAGACAGATGGAGTTAGTCAGGAGCAACGTGTCATGGGTCAAGTAAAAAAAAAGGCTCATTAATCTTTTCCAGTAAATTAAAATATAGAACGGAATGTTGGATGATCCGATGTACTGACAAAATGGAAGGGAAAGGAATGTCATTTCTATTTGGAGAAAATGAAACTTTTGCTACTGCCTGGATATAGCATTGATTCTATTTCTATGCCTGTTTTTTATTTTATTTTATTTTATTTTAAATGTTTTATTTATTTATTCATGAGAGTCAGAGAGAGAGAGAGAGAGAGGCAGAGGCAGAGAGAGAAGCAGGCTCCCCGCCCAGCAGGGAGCCCAATGCGAGACTTGACTCCAGGACCCTGGGATCATGACCTGAGCCGAAGACAGACGCTTAACCATCTGAGCCACCCAGGCGCCCCTGTGCCTGTTTATTTTAAAATAATGGGCTAAGCTAGGGCACGTTCTGCATGGAGCACTGGGTGTTATACGCAAACAATGAATCATGGAACACTACATCAAAAACTAATGATATAAGTATGGTGATTAACATGACATAATATTAAAAAATAAATAAATATTAAAATAATGGGGACACAGTAGTTTGTCTATGTCTCTTTTTGAGAATGTGTTGTGGACACAAACAATAGCAAATTTGAGTAGATCTCACAATTAAGGGAATGATGTGAAAGCAAATAAGCTTCTATACTTGCAACTTTTTGTTACCTGCTACTGCTAATTCCCTTTCATCTTATGACGGCCATGCCCACTTTTAGAGCATTACTAGTTTCCTTTGTTTAGTTCCCCACGAATCACAACCTTAACAGCATTGGTCACTTTTTATTTTATTGTACCTTCATAACATAAAACTTTCAGTACTTCAGTTTTCTGTAATTTCTAGGTGGAAATAGCAACCACATACACTTAATTATCACACAAGCAACTTTCAGTGATGAAGTAAATGGTACTTTTATGGATTTTAAGCTTTTAATAAAACTGGAGATTACAGAGGGGACTTTATCCATAAAAGGCTCTAGAGAACTATCAAAAGCAAAATCTATGGTTATAGTTCTAATAAAAGGAAGTGAGTGATTTTTATAATTTCTCATCTGTTTGGGAGAAGAAAACAGTATGCTGAATGTCTAATTTGATAACGATAATTCCTTACATTTACATACTGTTGTATACTACTTAAAATATTAACTTGCAGTCTTATTTGAACCATACTAACTTCTTAAAAGGTAGGAAAAACAGCAAGTAATTCCAACTTTGTCACTACTTTATCCTGGCACATTTTGACTAAAGAGAACCAAGACCAAAAATATGTATTTCCTTGCCTGCAGTTAGTAACAATGCCTCTACCTCAATTCAGTTCCTTTTCTTCTGTGATGATTTCCACAGGATGAATCACAATGTGTTCAGGATATATTATTCTGTCATAACACACCCGATATTCCAGTTTTCTTTTTTTCTAAGAGTTATGCGACTTGAATAGTGATTTGCAAACTCTAAAAACTGATGAAAAACAAACTGCATTCAATTTTTTACCTTACATAATCCTAACATGCCTCTCTTTCATCTCTCTAAAGAGAGGGCTACACTGGAATAAAGCAAGAACTATTAATCACAGTAGCACAGTGAAGAATCAGTGAAGGCGTAGACCTTTTTCCAGAGAACTTATTTGGGTCATCCCAACTGATCTCTTCTTATCATTAGAAATAGTGATTTCACTTGTGATAACTAATGGACTATTTCTTCTGCACTGTATTCTAACTAAGCAGTGCCCCAGTTCTGCACTATTCTTAGCAATTCAGTTTCTGAAAGGCACACTGACAGCTTGAATGCAAACACCCTAGATAAACTAGACCAGCAACATTATTTGTTTTATTCTGTCCCCAAAACATTTAGATCAGTAACACTTTGCCATTATGAGTTTATTTTCTCTTAATCTAAATACAGCTAGATTTTTTTTTCCAAAAGGTATAATGGTGTTAAAATGCAAAAACAAAAGACAAAGCAAAATAAATACCATTATGCCAGATATTAACTGTGTAATTAATTCTATCTGCCGACACATGAACATTGTATCACCTATACCAGTCATTGAGTGAACATCAGTGAAGGGCAATAAGCAAGAGATAAGCTTTATAATGAGACAGACCTGGGTCTTAATTCTGTATCAGCTACTATGTCTGGAGCTGTGTTTGAACTCAGTGAATGCCAGTTTTCTCAAATAAGAAAGCAAACAACAAAAATACTAATACTCCTCTAGGATTGTTGTAAGGCTTAAATGTATTGCATATGTTCAGAATGCCTTTATATTTGTGGAATGAAAATACTAGTATAGCTTTTAAAACATTAATTCAAAGATATGCATATAACCAGTTCATCCATGTGATAATTTTCTGTGCCATACAACAAATCACCGAACAGTAGCTTAAAACAATACTCATTTCTTTTTCTTTAAGATTTTATTTATTTATTTGACAGAGAAAGACACACAGAGAGAGGGAACACAAGCAGGGGGAGTGGGAGAGGGAGAAGCAGGCTCCCACGGAACAGGGAGCCTGATGCGGGGCTCGATACCAGGACACTGGGATCATGACCTGAGCTAAAGGCAGACGCTTAATGACTGAGCCACCCAGGCACCCCAACAATACTCATTCTTATCTCACACTTTCTGTAGGTCAGAAGTCTGGGCTGTCTAAGTTGAGTTCTCTGCTCAAAAGCTCACAAGATTGAAATCAAGGTATTGGCTGGGTCCTCGCCTCATCTGGAGTGTTGTCTAGGGAAGGACTTGCCTCTGAGCCCCCTCAGGTGGTTGGCAGAATTCATCTCCTTTAGCTATAGAATTCTGGCTTCTTTAAAGACAGAAACGGAAAGAGAATGCTTCTGTTATATTGATTCTCTAACTAGAGGTAAGAACTGGGCCCTCTTTTAAAAGGATCACCTGATCGGCTGGGCCATCCAGTGGAACTGTCTCTTGATTAACCAAAGTCAATTGACTAGGCCCTTTAATTACATCTGCAAATTCCTCCATTTTTGCCATTACTATTGGTGAGAAGCAATTCATAGGTTCTGCTCTTATTCAAGGACAGGGAGTTAAACAAAGGTGTAATTTATTGGGGATCACCTTAAGGCGAGTACACCACAATGCTTTGAGTAAAAAATGCATATATTGTAGGTAGAAGAAACAAAGACCAGACCAGGAAAAGTAAGAGTGGAAGGAAGGAGAGGAATAAATGGCAGTTTTTGAATACTTTGCCCCCTGTTAAGCCTTAATGCCTGCCTTTATCTTCCCGCATATCACTGAAGATAGGAGGGTACTTGGACCTGCACCTTGAAATGCAGAGGCAGCGTTTTAAGAGCTTAAAATACTCTTTCAAATTCTTTTTGATATTTGGAATTTAAGAGTTTTATGGAAGGTCCTCTGATATTTCTGGCAAGTGATTTTAAAACATTTTGAAGTCATATACTACATAGAGTAGCCTGAGTCAAACACTTGGGAGAAAAAAAAAACTTTCAAGAATTTACATCTAAACTCAAATAAGTTTTAAGGCACCTGAAAAATTTATCTTCTCTTTGTATTTGATGAAAATTTAAGCCTTACAAATTCTTTTAACGATTAGATTACAGGCAAAATTGTGGCACTGGTTAGATTTCTCTTACTACATGATAACAATTTAACTGTAGTTTACACTTTCAGGATACATTGACTTCTGCTCATTATAGAATCTTTTAGAACTAATAATAAATTAGAAGAAGAATCAAAACCCAAATGCATTCCACTTACCCAATGATAAAAAACATGTGTTGGTATATTTATTTCAAATTATTTTGATGTATATTTTTGTAGTGAACTTGTTTCACATAAGTATGATCCTAATAAATATATGATTAAATTTTGTAAGGGCATTTTATTTGCCTTGATCATATAAACATTTTTATGACATCAAAAAGCATATGTTAAATCTTTATTATACTTGAGTGTACTATTAGGAGACAGAAAAATTAATCATCAGAAATTAGTTTTCTAGAAGCACTAAAATATACTTACAAACATAGGACATTTATTATAGATTACATATTCTTATGTTAGAAACACTGTATATCATAATTATTTCCTACTGTGAATAACGGGATAATAAATACTTTTATCTACATCAGATTTTATCTACACTATTTTTTTGGGGATTTAGGATTATTACATGGGAGGTATAATTACTTGCCAAATGTATATTAGAATATCTTTTTTAAAAATTTTATTTATTTATTTGAGAGAGAGAGAGTGCGAGGGGGAGGAGCAGAGGGAGAGGAACAAGCAGACTCAGTGCTGAGTGCAGAGCCTAATGCAAGCCTCGATCCCGCAATCTTGAAATCATGATCTGAGCCGAAATCAAGGGTCTGACAATTAATTGATTGAGTCACCCAGGTGCCCCTAGACTATGTTCATGGATCTTTTATGTTTTTCACATATTTCTAGGGGCACCTGGGTTCCTTAGTCAGTTAAGCAGCTGCCTTCGGCTCAGGTCATGATCCCAGAGTCCTAGACTTGAGCCCTGCCTCAGGTGCCCCATTCAGCAGGGAGTCTGCTTCTTCTTCTCCTTCTGCCCCTCTCCCCTGCTCATGCTCTCTCTCTCTCAAATAAATAAATAAATAAATAAATAAATATCTTTAAAAAATGATATTTCTGAAGACATGTCCAAGATGCCCATTTAGCTACTTTCTTACTAACTTTCAAGACCCACACCAAAATATCTACTACTTTTTTATTTGTAACACTTCCTTACATTTCTCTTTCCTATCCCTGTTTCTCACAATGAAGCTTTTCCTCAGTTTCTGAACCTCCACATTGCCCAGAGCTTCCAGTCAGCACCTACTTCTTAGAGCTTGTTCCTTGACGGAGTCATGAGTGTTATAATTAGAGCATAAAGAGTTAATCCCTTACAAAATGTTTACCTACACTCCTGCCATCTTTTTAGTGCCTTCATAAGTATGCTCAGATTACTCAAAGGATGGTAAAAATAAGTAACGTAACATTAAAATAATTTTATGTCTAAAAATCAATGATGAAAAATAATGATAACAGTTTGATTACTCAATACATAAAACCAAAGAATATATTTCATACCCTTAGTCATATAATTTTTCTTTACCTCTCATGTTTTTCTTCCTTCTTCTAGGACTCTCTAATTCTGAATTATCTTCCTAGATTGTTAAAATATAATTTTTTTTTCTATATGTATGACTCACACTGGTTTCTAAACATTTATTGCTAGGTATTTCTCCACTGTGATATATTTCTTTGAGTTAAAATGTTGATACTTTAATCTTTTTTAAATGGAGACATATTTATTCCTTCAACTAGTGATTAAAAACCTGTTATATGATAGCACCATTTTGATATATGGTTTTCCTAGATTCTGTTCTAAGGAGATCACAATATAGTGTAAAAAACTGGAACTGTGAGATGTACAGATGAAGAGATTATGTATGATAATGGAGATCTGGTAAAAGTACAATGGGAATGACAAAGGAAGCAAAACACAGATGTGATGCCTTAAAAAAAAAAAAGTTGAGTTTTACTGAGTCTTCATTGTAGCATTTCAAGATCCCATCAAGAGACCTAAGATATGAAGCAATGAAAAATTTTCCTATTAAAAATCTTTTCCAGGAAAGAGACTAGGAGAGCCTAAATTAGGGAGGTGGCAATGAGAGGTAAGAGAACAGATTTAATAGGTATTTAAAATGTAGAACCAAAATAAAATAATTAACAAATGAGTCTGCTGTATACTAATACAGGAAATGCCAAAGGAAGAAAAGAGTAAACATGGAAAATAACATAATCATTAGCATTTGCTAATGATTTAACTGGAGCTCTTTATGGGCAAACAAGAGAAGACTTCAGATGGCAGCTTGGAAAAGAGCTAGTGGCTATTTATAACCTTAAGAGTAGATAACCCTCCTGAGTGAGGGAAGAATAGTCTAGAACTGTATTGTCCAATATAGTACCTACTAGGCATGTAGTTATATAATAAAACTTAAATAAAGATCCTCAGTTATACTAGCTATATTTCACTTACTAAGTAACCACATGAGGCTAGTGGTTATCATATTCATTCCAGAAAGTTCTATTGACTGTTAATGTTACAGAGCAGCCTGGAATGGTCAGAGAGATGACAGCATAAAATCCTTAGACTTTGGCTTTATAAAAGAAAAGAAACACATGCTTTAAATAATAATCATCCATATACCTCAAAAATGTAAAACAATACTTGCTGAGGGTATTTAGGGTACCCCAAATGCTTTTTGGGCAGTTAAAGAGGTTTGAGGCTTATGAACCATTTGGATTTGCTAACGTATTTTGGAAGTATAATTATGTTAAGAAGTACTTCAAAGAAACAACTTTTTAAGGTGGCAGATGTAATCAATAAAATAGGCTTGAGACTGTAATTTGACAAGGTTTATTTCTACCTCATATATAGGAATTATGCAGGCTATGGTTTTTCAGTAGAAGGGGAACATAGACTCAAAACAAATCATGACTATGTGGTAGCTCCACCCCACCTAGTTCAGAAACAAATAAATATTCAGCAGATATTATGGACAATTTGCTGAATATCATGCTTAGACTACCATATTTTTCACAGGTTTGACTCATCACGAATTTGGCATATTTAGACATATTTCAGCCCAGTGTTATTTCATAATAAATTTGTATTCAGACAACTTAAACTGAGATGGTACCTAAGAAGTCTTGTACATCCTGGCCGATGAAATGACATCCTTTTAATTTCTTAAGTTAGAACCTGCTGAGCATCTTCAATTCCTTTGTTTAAGGGAAGATATTTTGTTGAAAGCTTATTACCTAGGAAGCACTGTTCTAAGTACTTTGTACTTAGCCTTTGATCCTCGAAAAGAGATTAGACTAAATGCCCCAAGCCTTACAGATGCTAAAGGGCAGGATCAGTATTGAGTACAGGCATCCAGACTCTTGTATACTTATTTTGATCCACTTTGCTATGTTTCTTTCCAAATGCACCTGGTGGCAGAATCCTTGTACATGTTGGCATATTCTTCTTGGGCTCATAGAGTGTCCACTATGGCACAAGTTTTGTGAGAAACTTTTGATGGATTGCTTCACCTTTCTGAATCATTCCAAACAAGGAAATGTTTATGAGTCTATTACTTTGGGTTGTTTCTATTGATAGACACTAAAACAAAGCCTAAGACTATGCTGTATCACCTTCTAGGGAAATGAGTAATTTAAGATATTTTAATGAATTTTGCTAAAGATGCTAATATTTTTACCCACCAAACAAGAGAAAGTGAAGCCTATACATTGATTTCTTTTTTTTAAGATTTTATTTATTTATTTTAGAGAGGGAGAGAGAGAGACACATAGTGACAGAGATAACAAGAGAGAGCACAAGTGGGGAGGAGAGGGAGAAGCAGGCTCCCGCTGAGCAGGGAACCTGACGTGGGGCTCGATCCCAGGACCCCAGGATCATAACCTGAGCCGAAGGCAGACGCTTAATCTACTGAGCCAGCCAGGCGCCTCTATATATTGATTTCTGTTCCAGGCAAACGATGACACCACTGAACTCTTTGTGAGCTTGAGTGCTTAGATTTAAATTTAAAGTCTAAGTTGTTCATGAAGCATTGGACCTAGTCTTGGAGGGCCAGGATTGGAGAGCTCCTCATTTCCCTGACTCCACCCTTATCCCATGTTGATGTAAGTCTCTCAACTCCATGTGATTCTAAACATTTCCAGTCAGATATAGGGAGGTGCCAGCACATTGAAAACCTGGGATATGAATTCAGTAATAACAAGAGATGGAGAAAAAATATTAAAAATTTTATAGTCTGGAAGTTACAAATTTTTATGTAGTGCTTTGGGCAATGGGTGAACTATATGCCACTTTAAATCAGAAGCCCTAATTCACTCTTTTTGCGAAGAAGCAGAATCACAAGAGTATTCCTTTTACTTCCTGCTGAATCATATAACTAATGCTCGAGACCACAGAAAGCTAACGTGGGGCTGTTGATATTAACTTGCCTTCCATCTCAAGACCTAAAAGAAAGATTCAAGGAGAAACTGGGTCATCAGAGAAGAAGGCCAAGGAGAATTTCAGGTCAACACTGGATCTGCATATAGTGTTCCCTGCTCAAAATAGTTAAAGAGAAAAAAGAAAAAGGAATTATTACGGATCTTACAGTAAGTTTGTTCACCAGTTTATTCCAAGTTAAGAGGACATCGTTCTTTTGGAAGAATAAACATAGAAACCTTATTTCAAGGCTTCTGCTTTTTGTTAATTAAAAATTAGAAAACATGAAACAAGAGAAAATGTCATGAAAAGCTACTGATGAAACTGGAACTGGAAGAGACAAAATACAATTGTATAAAAAATAGAAATCTGATAGAAATTTAAAAATGCATTTTATGTAAAGAACAGAAATGACAATGAAGAAAATGTAATCAGTGATGTGAAGGATAATCTTAAAATGCTATTCTAGAATGCAGAAAAAGAAAAGGGCCTTTAAAATTAGATTAAGATGATTACTATCGGGGGCGCCTGGGTGGCTCAGTCATTAAGCGTCTGCCTTCCGCTCAGGTCATGATCCCAGGGGCCTGGGATCAAGTCCCGCATCGGGCTCCTTGCTCAGCGGGACGCCTGCTTCTCCCTCTCCCACTCTCCCTTATTGTGTTCCCTCTCTTGCTGTCTCTCTCTGTCAAATAAACAAATAAAAAATTAAAAAAAAAAGATGATTACTATCCAACAGAAAAACTTGAAAAAGCTATAACCAAAGAGATGCTTATGAAGTACCTGAAACAGAAATGGAATATACTTTTAAACACATACCAGAAATTATTAACCAATTAGGCAGAAATGGGGGATTTTTTTTAATTCAAAAATAAAGGAAAAAACTGCAGGCCCTAGCCTCCAAAATAAGTAGAAGAAAATAATTGTCATATCATTTACTTAGTATTGAAGAAAATATTAGTGATCTAGTAATTATGTTTCCTACCGAGTTATTTATTTCCAAAGACAATTGGGGAAAATAATCAGATATTTAAGACTATGAAATTATAACCAAATTCTAAAAAAAAAATCCCATTTTTCACGTCATCTGATATAAGCATCAAATAAAATCAAGAATTCACATAGAGCCTTTATAGGCCTATCATCCTATGTAAAACATAAGCATAATTTTAAATCTTTAAAAAATTTAAATATGATGCTGTGCCTTAATTCAACCTTACAATAGCACTCCAACAAAATATATATAATTTGTATTTTAATTGTCCCTGGCATTTTACAACAGTGAGCTTTAATACCCTATTTTCACTCCACATGATGTCTTTCTCTAAGACTAATGATGTACCTTTAGATTTTCCTAGGAAATTAAAAGTAAATTATCTAAATTTATGGACATGTAATTGTAATAACAACGTCAGAATTGTATAGGGCAAATACTTATATTGAAATACAAATCAGTTGTTAATTTGACGTGGACTTGCTTAATGAAATTGAAATTTAACATAGAAGTTATTAGTAACTGGAGAGATGGTTGCAAAAATTACATTGTTAAAATTTGTCAAAGATTTAATGCAAATAAGTAGCTAATTTAAAGGTTTTATTCTCATTGGTAGAGCTGAGATCAGTACTTTTAGATTGCTTAATTAATCCATTAATCTATTTTATCTTTTATAGTGCATGCTATATAGTTAACTCTTTTATTCATTTTACTAGGGTGTCTACCAGGTGACCTGATTGTTATGATTTATTCATTAACTGCAACAAAACACTGCTAATTGCATTATATCCATTATCTTTTGGCTTTGCTCTTATATGCATAACTAGTTTATGATTATTTTTCTTGCATAATTAACTAAATGAGCTAAGAGTTCAGATTAATTTGAAGAGGCATCATGAATCTATGTAAAAAGAATGTTGCAAAAGAACCCTCCTAATTATGAGACTTATAACCTTGGGCCAATCACTTAACCTCTTTGAGACTAATTTCCTTTCCACCTATAAAATAGGTTTATGGAGATAGCTCTGTTTGATTTACGGATTTTGTCAGTATTGTATATTGGAATACGTGTGAAATTAATATACTGAATTTATGAACTTAATGAACTTGATATACTATTGTTATTATTGCACTGATAGAAAATCTCTTACTATGCGCTCATAAATTTCAAAGTGAGATTGTAGATCAAAGTCTAGTTCTGTGATTATTGAGAAATTAGGTGGTGAAACTCTCCTATTATCATTTGGGAAAGAAGAGACTGAGGTTAGATATGTTGATACCTTTAGTGACTAGGTTAATAATGCATACAGCATATGCAAAGCAAAAGTGGACAGAATTTTTCACAGAGCAAGATGGCTGTACTATAGACTTTACAGGCCAAGAGGCAATTTTAGGATATTGTGTAGATACTTATTAATCATTTAAAATATTTTTTAAAAACACATTTTTTAGCTGGTGGATGATTGAAACCAAGTGGGATTGGAAGTGGGGTAGGGGCAGATTTGGTCCATGGACCACAGTCTGCTAACCCCTGGCATAGAGCAAAATTTTCTACTTTTAAAAAGTTAGTTGATAATCATACCATTGAATCTTATATTTCTACAGACATGATTCTTCTGCATTTACTTGGTTGTCATGTGGGAAAAATATTAGTAGTTTTGCATAGTGAATATATGTAGAAATAAAGGAGATTGTAATTTTTGTTCACTTTGTGATCCAAAATTTTAATTAAAGAAAAAGGTGTATCAAAGAATCGGAATTTCCCTTTGTGAGGACATTCCAATTTAGAAGATTCTAATGGACCATTGTAGTTGAGAAAGACATTCACCTCCAGAACTCTTTCTAAAACTTATTGACTAAAACAGATAATAAGAATTTAATTTAACTGGAAAATAAGTTTCAATCTGTAATTGGATGTTGTCAGATTTTGTTTTTTTTTCCATCTGGTGTCTGGAAAATGGAAAATGTATCTTGCTGTTTTATTATATTTCCTTGATATATGCATATACAATTGTATTTTTAAATATATAATATACATACATATATGTGTGTGTTTGTATATGTATGCATATGGTAAAAATAACAAGTGAATTGGACTAATAAACATCACATTCAAGTGAGTGTTTACTTGTGATAGGCATGAAGGGGTGTGACTCTGGAGATAAGTTGCTTGGAGGATATATATATATATATACACACACATACACACATATATGCAATATTTTTTAAAATTAAGTATATATCTAGGGGTATACATGAGCATTTCATTATTAATACAATGTGTTACATTAATTTTATACTTTTTAATAGTTTGAGGTATTTAAACTAATTTTATAAAAGCAACGCACGCATGATCGTTGTAGCAGACACCTTTGCCTAGGTCTTACCACATAAATTGTCAAGTCATATTTCTTTTCTAGCCCTTCGTGCTGCAATAGAGGGTCATATAGCCATGTTGTGATGGTGTAGGCATAAACATTTTACTGGGAGATTCTGGAAAATAGTTTCTCTGTTAATCAAAGGAATGAGCCACAGAGACACGGGTTTTGCATCCTGGCTAGATTTCCCTACTTTCTGGCTGTGAATATAGTTGTGACACTTAGAGATATAATAGCCGCCTTGCTGTCAAATGACAAAAAGTCAAGAATGTGAGAATTCTAGAGATGTGGTTATATTTTAAAACTACTGAACAGCCCCTGGATCACCAATCTCTGTTTTTTTCTTATATATATCATATATTTATTACTGGATTTTTAAAAAGATTTTATTTATTTATTTGACAGAGAGCGAGAGAGCACAAGCAGGGGGAGGGGGAAAGGGAGGGGCAGAGGGAGAAGCAGGCTCCTTGCAGAGCGGGGAGCCCAATGCGGGGCTCCATCCCAGGACCCTGAGATCATGACCTGAGCCAAAGGCAGACGCCCAACCAACTGAGCCACCCAGGCACCCCTATTACTGATTAAAGTCATTTTTATGTTTCTGTTCTTATGGTTGAATGTTTATAAATATTTAAGCATTTTGAAATAGTCAGAATATCTTAAAGAAAATAAATGTTAAATATAATCTCACACCTACATAGTTCTATATACTGCTTGCCAATTTAGATCATTCTTCTGAGATTTACTGTAGTTGCTCTGACCTCTCTCCCACATCCTCTTTTCTTAGAAAGTCATCTTATGTGGAGTCCTCACTCTTTAGGGAATTCGAATCAGTCACATCAGGAGCAACAATGTACATTATGATGTTTATGTGAAAATTGGCTCAGACTTGCCTAGGAAATCTCAAAGATTCACTGACAACCTTCCACATGTGGACACACACAGTTCCACATAAATGTCACAGCCCAATAACTAATACTGATCATTCCTAAGATAACTTGTGTTAGATTTCATTTCTGATAAATTTCTTTCCATATATATTTGCAGCTGTTCTGATAGTAGTAGATTTCCTTATTAGTTGACATGCTTCCTCTCCTCCTAAAGTAGCCTCCTTTCCTCTTCCAGCCATTTACACTTATACCTATTAATCTCCCGGTATTTCTTATTTGAGGTCTACCCATGTATCAGCCTCAACTTTTAATTAATTTGGAGAACACTCAAAAAAATTACTGTACATGCCCTGTTGGTCATCAACCATAACACACAACCTGACAGCTAAAAAGAAGTGTCTATCATCGTGAGCATATTGCCACTTAGCCATTGGTGTATTTTTATTCAGTCAGATCTACAGACCTCCTGGTGGCCAGTCATGATTTGAATGAGCTGTAATTCATGCAGCAGCACTTCCATGACACCTCGCAGCATGCCAGGGATCAGTAGAGATATATGCTGATGGGCAGCATTCTGATGGAGGACATGAGATGTAGATTTCTGCTTGTAGTCAAAGGCTTGACCACTTAAACAAAACCTGTCTTCCTTCAATGCAATGCACTTATCAACCCAATAGACTTTTATTCCTGTTGATCTCCCTTGCATTAAATTCCATTTATTCTATATGTGCCCACTGAGATTTTTTATTTTTATTCATTTTTTAAAAGATTTATTTATTTATTTATTTATTTATTTATTTATTTATTTGATGGAGAGAGAGAGAGACACAGCGAGAGAGAGAACACAAGCAGGGGGAGTAGGAGAGGGAGAAGCAGGCTCTCCTCTGACCAGGGAGTTCGATGTGGGGCTGGATCCCAGGACCCTGGGATCATGACCTGAGCTGAAGGCAGATGCTTAACCAACTGAGTCACCCAGGTGCTCCCCACTGAGACTTTTAAAAGTAGTACTTCCAAATTTATGTTATATGTTACAGAATTACTTATCAGTTGGAAGCTCACCTTTAATGCCTCTAAACATATATATTTTTTCTGTCTGTCAAACTCAGAGATGTTTGATTATGGGTTGGTGTCTGCCCTGAGAGGTGATCATGGCTGTGGGTGTTCCATGAAATGCATTTTCTCCTCGCATCCTAGAACGTCAGGAGAATTTACTCTAGATTGAAATTCCTAAATTCATTTATTTCATTCTCTTTTGCCCAATAAATAGACTTTGTGTTCCAGATTTTAACCATTATCATTATTATTTTGGTGATGCTGATGGTTGTGATCTGCATAGTAAACTCAATAGGCATCATATATTCCCCAATTTCAGAAATGCCCTTTTCTAGACTTTTTTAATACTTAATTGTGATGAATGAGCACTGGCATTTTCCCATGTACATGTCAGCTTTTGCCTTCTCAGCCTGGACTGAAGTGACTCCCTTGGTCACTCAGTTATATACGAGATGTTGTTTTTAGCCCTTCACAGTTTGATCATTCTCACATTTTATTATTTGAGTAGTAGAATTCAGTAAAATAAACAGAAACTACTCTAGCTTTTTTAATACAGGACTTAGGTACTTAAGGAATTATTTGAAGGACTCTAATCTGGGCCTTTTCGAGTGACCACTTCCAACTAATCCTCTAGGGGAACAACTTGCTTTAGGCTGTCACTGGAGCTAAGCCATAGTGCAAAGACGTCTCATATTCATAAGGCTAGAGTATGGACTTCCAAAGTCACTGGCCAGAAATTAGTCACATTAAAATGCTGGAACGCTTGCAACTACCTCTTGACTCAAGGAACTGGGGAATGGGCATGACATCAGAATGCTGCCATAGGCAACTTTCGTCTCTCTAAGAATGAATGGCTGCAACAGAGGAGGTACAAATACTGCACTCCTGCCTTCCAAATATCTCAAGACTGCTTCTAATTAGCAGGACTTAATTTCACATCTGAAACTCTGGTTAGAGAGGGAAATGTAGTGTTCAATAGTCATTAAAAACTGCGGGATGGTTGAATCACATTGAGACACCCAATCAAAATTATCTACTACAGATAATTAAGCTCTTAGTGTTTTTAATATAATAGATAATGTATAGCAGCTCTAAAAGTATCATTTCTCATGAGATCATTGCCAGACATTTTTTTAGAAAAGATTTATTTATTTATTTTTAGAAAGAGAAAGTAGGGGGAGGAGCAGAGGGAGATAATCTCAAGTAGACTCCCTGCTGAGTGTAGAGCCTGACAAGGGCTCGATCCCACAGTCCCAAGATCATGACCTGAGCAGAAATCAAGAGTCTATCTCTCAAAACTGACTGAGCCACCTTGGTGTCTCATTGCCAGACGTTTTTAATTCTCATTTACATCAAAACTTATGCTTTTGGTTTCAGAAATAGTGCACTGACTGCCAGAGTCTCCCATGAGCTCAAATTGGGATGAAATAAATGTAAGTAATAATTGTGTATGGAGGGTGTTGAAGGAATGTAATGGATATATAAAATTAAAGTAGATGGTAAAATTTGAAGATATTAGCCAATTTTTTAATATTACTATCATCTTATCTTTTTCAAATTGTCAGTACAATTAACTATCTCAGAAGACATTTATTTACCCAATGGTAAGGAGACATGCAAAAATTTTTTCACAGATAGTGAGTTTCTAAATAGATTTTGAATTTCACAGAAGAGACCATTGACCTGAAATTTAAGGTATTATTGATTTGCAAGTTACTACTCATTTTATTATACAGCTTTATGTCTTATTTCCAGAAATATTTAAGTGGCTCTCTGAAAAGATTGGTAGAATAATTTATATATTATGGCCTTAGTCAATTTGACTTAACCTTCTATCAGTGAGTTTTTAAGTCATTGAGCAAAATGATTACCATTTTGATTGTTGCAAAGTCATAGCTAAAAGCAAATGACCGAGATAATAAAAGTATTGTCAAGTGTGTTTTGTTGGTTCTTGATCAAAATGTTTTATGCTGAAAATACTAGGTCTGTGTGTTATTTGTCAGATAAATAAATGATTTAATTTGGATGCAATTACAAATTTTTTCATAGACATTGTCTCATTTTTTTTGTCTTGCTATGGGCAGTAAATTTATATAAGCAACCAGTGTAAAAAATTAGAAAATGAAAAGAAAAAATGCTAGTGAATACAGACTTGCACAAAGTGATTGTAAATTTAATGATTCCTAATGACTTGGCAAATTCATGAGCAGTAATTTAATCAAAAAGTTATTGCTGACATAACTATGTTTAGTTCATTTCCATAATATGCATAAAATCTATTTGCTTTGGACATTCTTGATTTGTCTCAACCAACACATGATTTTTTTTTTAAAGATTTTTATTTATTTATTTGACAGAGACACAGTGAGAGAGAGAACACAAGCAGGGGGCGTGGGAGAGAGAGAAGCAGGCTTCCTGCTGAGCAGGGAGCCCGATGTGGGGCTCGATTCCTGGACTCCGGGATCATGACCTGAGCTGAAAGCAGACGCTTAACGACTGAGCCACCCACGCACCCCAACCAACACATGATTCTGACTAAAATTTTTTATAATAAAAGAAAAATAAGTAGTCTCACCAATGATTAACTTAAAATAAGTTCAGGACACCTGGATGGCTCAGTCAGTTAAGCCTCTGACTCTTGATTTCAGCTGAGGTCATGATCTCAGCATGGGTTTGAGTCCCACCTTGGGCTCCACACTGGGCATGGAGCCTGCTTAAGATTCTCTCTCTCCCTCTCTCTCTGCCCCTCCCCACTCTCTCTCTCTCTAAAATAATAATAATAATAATAATAATAAAATAAATGAGTTCAATTACTTTTACATAATGTTCAACAACAGCAGTGTGATTTACAAAACTTAAATGTACTTATGTTTCTCTTTCAGGTTTTATAGCATATTCATTTTGGATATTGCTCACAGTTTTCAAAAATTAGATAATTTACATGTTTTTAATAAATTCATCAGCTCCGTTATATACATTGTTTCTATAAATAATGGTTAAATAAATTTGATCGTCTTTTGTATACTAAGTAGTAGACATGTGCTATTAGATCCCTGTTCATCCATGGTTTTGAGGGTTTTTGAAGTTGAAAAGTGCACTTATCTTCGTATTTCATACTAATTTTAAGAGTTCATCATAAATAATCCTAGATTCTCATTATTATGTTTTAAGAACCAATTCAGTCAAATTTCTCAACTCGTAACTATGTACCAATTCTCAGTAGGCCAAGATTTGGGCTTATGCAACTGTGTGGATAATGATGTCATTATATGCAGTGGGGAAGGTCTAAGGTTGAGGGAGGAGAACTTTTGTGGACATAACAAATTTGAGATGCTTATTAGACATTCATTAAGAAAGGTGAAATCAGCAACTCAATGGAAGGACCAAATCCGAATATATAAATCAAAGAATCAATCAACATACAGATGGTGTTTGACAGTATGAGTGTCAGTGAGCTCAACCTGGAAGATCCTGTCAATAGAAAAAAAAGTAAGCTTAAAACTAAAGCTCAGGTCAATGCCACATTAAGCAATTTTGCAGAGGAGGAACTGCCAGAGTGGGTTTCACGCAACCAGGACACAACCAGGAGTACCTGGAGAGATTTTCAAAAATGAGAAGGGGTCAGCCATGTCAAATCCTGCTGTGGAATTGAGTTAGATGAGGACAGATGATTTCCCCTTGGGTTTGACAAAGTGTGAGGTACTGGTGATATTTAAAGGATCATTTTAATTCAGGGCCAGATATATAGTTTGTAGGGCCCAGTGCAAAATGAAAATGTGGTTCCTTTAGTTCAAATAGCAGGAAGAAATTGCTGTTAGAGGTACTAATATATAAATTTTTTTCAAATTTTTTTCTTTCTTCCACAGGCTCTCTCTTAACCTGTCACAGTGATTTTTGGCTATTTAATGTTGCATCATGTAGCATGGAGATAATCACCAGTAGAGTATGGATCCTTTCAGGCATCAGGGTGTCCATTGTCTGACTGTCATAATCACACCCTTGTGTATAGACACTGAACTGGACTGACATGCCATGACCGGTAAGGATGAGGAAGTAAAGCCTGGTATGTGTCCTGTAAGCTTTCTGTTCCAACTCTTGCTTCATGGGTGACACTCGAAAAGTTTGTAATGTCTGACTGGGACATGCTTGATACCTAGATTAGAAATGGGAAAGAGATTTGATCCTGCCACATGTCCCAGTAATGTATCAGGGTGCCGGACAGCTGCTGCCATGCTCCAACCTGAGACAACAGGGGTTTGCTTTCCTGACCCCACCCTCTCCACACCCAGACTTCTGCTGGGGATGGCAGTGGGCAGTGGTAGCTGGGGAGGGGGAGGCTGGATAGGACCAGATGCCAAGGACAGGGGCAGCAAATGTTCTGCAATACATTCCAGAAAGGCAGGGAGGTGCTAGGAGGATTACCATGTGTTAGCCATGCTCCAAATAAGCTTATCAAGAATTTCAAGATGGCAACATGAGAGCATTCATTTCCAAGAGCATGTTCCCTCTGAGCATGGGGTCTTATATGATTACCCTGGTCTTAATCCACAAAGCTGGCTCTGTTTTCTGTGAAAGGTTAGAAACTAATACTTTCAGAAAGTGGACTGGGACATGCTTGTTATTCCTGTGATGTGACCATTCTGTTTTTATCAATGGGTTTTGAATTTTAGTTCCTTTAATTTAGCCCCTTCAAGTCAAACTCCAACTCTGTGTTCGCATTGTGGGCAGCAGCTAAAATAGATGCTCAGCAACTTGAGTCTTCCAGATGTTGCTTTCCCCTGGGATCCTTGTGGTTTTACCTGTGCTGGCATAACTTAATGTCATACAGGAAACTGAGTATTTATAGAAAAACTTGGAAGTTCTCTTCACTGTAACATATCTGTTCTCAGTTTCTAGGGGGTTCTTGGTCAGCTTGAACTCCAAATCTTGCCTCCCCAGGACAATAAGTTAGTGCCTTTCTGCTTCATTTTAAGCTGCTCCCTGATTTGAGCACTTCAGTATGTGTGTCATGTTACCTTTCTTTCAAGGGCTAAATCCATTTGCAGTAAGAAATTTTATTTGATTGAAATCTTCAAAGAGTTGAGCTTGATTTATCATATTCTAGATCTGTGGGAAGGTTAGCCCCGTAAAAATCAATCCACCCTTGTCAGTACTGGGACTTCATTTGATACTTTGGCCAATAAAATTCAAGAAGAAATCTTCTGCAGAGCTTCTTGAATGTCTATGTTTATTTTTATAAAAACAGACAGATAATATTGGGTACTGACCTTTCCATTGTTCTTTTTGCCTGGATTTTGGACAGTGTTCCTGGAGCTGGAGTAGTCATTTTGTGACCAGAGAGGCTATAAGCAGGAATTCAAAAAAGCCAATGTACTACGAATGGTTGAAAAGAGTGACAAAAATAGGTTAAGGTTTTGAGAGCTCTTTTGACACTCTAAATTAGCACTTAAGTTTAATGTCAGACTTCTTGTTAGACGACAGAAGTGTACTGATATGTTTTAAGCCACCGTTTTTTCTTTTGTATCACTTGTAGCCAAGCTCTTTCTAATAGATCCAACTATTCTCTGACTTTGTCCCAGAATGTCAAATACTCAGAAGGATTGGATAAAGTAATATGTGGATAATTATACTTGAAATGGTAATTTTCTCATATTTCTTGATAATGTTCCTCTTTTTCTCTGCCTCCATTCCACTACCCCTGCAATCGTATATTCTGGGTGACTATGACATTGCCAAGTTATGTCTGAAGTCATAATCTAATTGCTCTTCTGGAGTTACTTGTTCATATCTGTAACTTTATCTGTATCTGTATCAATATTCATATCTATAAATCCTATTATTTTATTTCTCTGGAGAACCTAGACTAATATAGAAAGATAGATGATAGGTAGGTAGGTAGATTTATTTTAAGAAATTGGCTCACACGATCGTGGGGGCTGGCAAGTCTGAAACCTTCAGAGCAGAATGATAGGCTGGAAATTCTTCTAAGAGTTAATGTGGCAGTCCTGAGTCTAAAGTCAGTCTGAAGGCAAAATTCCTTCCTCTTCAAGTACCTTATATTTTTCTCTTAAAGCCTACAACTGATTGGTTGAGGCCTACCCGTACTACAGAGAGTCATCTGTATTAATTCAAACTCTATTAATTTAAATGCTAATTCATAACTTTATACCAACATCTAGACTGTTGTTTGACCAAACAACTGGGTACCATAACCTAGCCAAGCTGCTAAGTTGACACATAAAATAAAACATACGTATGTGCATGTGCGTGCAGGGGTATCTTGGTGAATCTATTGTGTTTACTGACTTGACAATGCAATATCACAAGTTTTTATAAGCCATGTGTATTTTGATCTTCACATAATATCTTGTTATTTACATATATAAATGATGATTGGATATGGGACACAATATGTTTGTAAGCATTATTTTTATGTGGAAATCTGGCTGAGCAATGTTACCCAGATGTAGTCAATTATTCTGGATGCTTCCAAAGAATGTTTTTAGATGAGATTAACATTTAAAGCAGTGGACTTTGAGTAGAGCAGATTGCCCTCTATCAGGTGAGTGGGCTTCATCCAAAAATTGAAGGCCTTAAGAGAACATAGACTACCCTCCCTGGGAGCAAGAAGGATTTCTGCCAGCAGTTGGCCTCCGGACTTCAAATGCATCATGGCTCTTCCCCGGTCTCCAGACTGCTGGCCCACTCGGCAGATTTTGGACATGCCAGCTTCCATGATTGCCTGAGCCAATTTCTTAAAATAAATTTATATATTTATTTATATATATCCTATTGGCTCTGTTTCTCTGGAGAACCCTAAATAATAAAGCATTTCTTCCAGTTGTGAAGTTATTAATACATTAATATCTGCTATGTGATGTAGAGAAGTTAGAAAACAAAAAACATATTAATTCAAATAGATTAAAAGTGTTGATGTTTCCATTATTGTGCTCATTAGTTTATATCATTACACATAATTCATTAAGTCAGAGGAAAACTTGTTTTTTATGGCTAAAACCTCTTTTGATTTTTAAAAACATGGCCAGTTTCTCAGATTTGCTCACTATTTTTTTTTTGGTCAGGTAATTAAATTCTCTTTTTTCATTTTGTCTTTGTCTATTACTTCAATTTGACTTATTCTTATTTTTACATTAGAAGCATTACTTCCCTTTTTCTAAACAGAATCTTTCTTAAGAAAAAAATTCATCGTTACTCTTTCTCAAACTCAGAATGGCCTTTAAATTCAGGAAGGAAGAGCCTCTTTCCTAGGTCCCAACATTTAGAAGGTCATGCATCACACAAACACTGTTCAGGCTCCGGATGCTTCTGTAACATTCCTCACAAGTGGGGTGGTATCTTGGAAGCTTCTGTTCTGTGCTGCTATCGATATTAGAATAAACACTGCCTCGAAAAATGGTATGTGTTTGAGCAGTGGAAAAACTTAGGTAAACACGTGAAAATTTATTAAAATGATGAATTTTACTTCCAGAAAACAGGAACGCAGTCGATTCTTTCATAACATGGAATTATTTCTTTGCTTTTCTAATCATTCTTTTTATTGCTTCCTTTTGTATTCTAATACATGGTGTTGGAAGTGTTATTAATAGTAACACTATTCACAACAGTTTCAAATCTTGCATAAAACAATTGATGAATCTAGGTGAAGAGTATGTGGGTGACAACTGTACTATCTTTCATATTTCTGCAGTTTTGGAAGTTTTCACAAGGAAAAAAGGAAGGTGCTGAGTATTATGTATGATATGCTTTTTGTGTAAGAAAGGTAAAATAAGAATATAGGTTTGTGTTTTCTTGTATTTGCATAAAAAATTAGAAGAGAATTAAAGAGAATGTTGATGTGTGGGGAACAGGTGAGAAAGGGTGAAGCAGGAAGACTTCTTTTTGTTTTTTTTTTTTAAAGATTTTATTTATTTATTCATGAGAGACAGAGGAGGAGAGAGAGAGAGAGAGAAGCAGAGGGAGAAGCAGGCTCCCAAGGAGCAGGGAGCCCGATGTGGGACTCGATCCCAGGACCCTGGGACCATGACCTGAGCCGAAGGCAGACGCTTAACCATCTGAGCCACCCAGGCGCCCAGGAAGACTTCTTTTTGGAAATATATTAATATATCTTTTTATTTTGAAAACATATGAATGTTTTTCTTATTAAATTATTCAATTAAAAATAATAATATTATTGGGGCACCTGGGTGGCTCAGTCAGTTGAATGTCTGACTCTTGATTTCTGCTTGGGTCATGATCTCAGGGTCATGGGATCCAGCCCCCCATTGGGCTCCTCACTCAGCATGGAGTCTGCTTGAGATTTTCTCTCTCCCTCTGACCCTCTCTCCCAACACACAACTCTTCCCCCCTCCCCCGGAGACCCTATATCTCCATTGGAAATATGAAACACATTTTAGTGCAAAGAAGGAAAAAAACTAGGAGAATGTTTCAGGAAGCCATTGCTTCTGTCCAGGTACAAGAAAGTGAGAACCAGACTGTCAAGAATGCATATGGAAATCCAAAAGCAGACAAACTAAAAGGATTTTAAAAAGATACATAATTGGGGCACCTGGGTGGCTCAGTTGGTTAAGCTTTCAACTCTTGATTTTGGCTCAGGTTATGATCTCAGGGTTGTGAGATTGAGACTTACATTGGGCTCCATGCTCAGGGGGGAGTCTGCTTAGGATTCTGCCCCTCCCGCTCCACTGCCCCTCTGCCCTACTCACACTCTCTCTCTTTCTCTCTCTCTCTCAAATAAATAAATAAATTTTTAAAAAGATGCATAATTGAATATATGTATGGAATGGAGAAAGACAACCTTAAAAATTGTAATTAGGTATAAGAAAATGCAACTAAAATAATGAGAAGAGTAAGAGAAGGAGGAGTGCTTTATCATTCATTTTATTGTCAGCATGTCTGGGTGAATTGTTAATTATATTTTGGATATTATATTAGTTTTTCATTTCTACTGTAAAACATTGCCAAACTTGATGGCTAAAAATAACAAGGATTTGCCATTTTATATTTCTGAGTATCAAAATTCCTAAATGGATCTCACTGGGCTCCAGTCAAAGCACTGGCAAGTCTAGGTTCATTCCAGAGGTCCTAGGGGAGAATCTATTTCTTTATTTTTCCAGTTTCTAGGGGCTGACAGATTCCTTGGCTCAGGACTTTTGCCCTATTCAGAGACAGGAATTGCTAATTAGACCTATTTTATGTAACATCTGATGCCTCCCTCTGACTTATAAGGACTCATGATTACGTTGGGTCCACCCAGATAATCAAGGATAATTTCCTTATTTTCATGTCTACTGATTAGTAACCTCAATTCCATTTCCAACTTTAAATTCCTTTGCCATATAACATAATGGATTAACAGATTCGAGGATTAAGGTGTGAATATGTTTGGGGAGTCATTATACTGCCTAAAAGAGGCATGCTATATATAAAGATATTTTATTAAATACATCATTAATTTAAAAAATTCTCATGGTGAAAATGATAACTAGAGTTGGAAGGGGAGAAACAATATGGGCAGGGAGTGAGGGATGAAAGGGATAAGTGTTAGAGTAGCCAGACCTCTCTAATAAGCCTCATTGTTTTATATGAAGAAATAAATGAAGGAAGGAAGGAAGGAAGGAAGGAAGGAAGGAAGGAAGGAAAGGAGAAGAAAGAAAGAAAAAGGAAGGAAGGAAGGATGGATCAGGTGACTATCTCAGGGACAGATATATTCAATAATTTCCATATAAGTAGAATGTAAAGCTTTACAGCAACTTAAAAAGCAATTAAACATAAGAACATTATAGTCCCATTTCTAAAAAATATACCTAAGATATAGCAATACTATCAATAAATAAAATAACCTATGATAAAAAATGAGGCATTTCAAACTTGTTGGATCTGTAAAACTTTGAAAACATTTGCAAAATGATTCTATAGAATAAGTTCAAATAATTCCATACTTTATAATGACAGGCGCCTAATTTTAGGATGCTTTGTGGAACTATAGATGTTGGAAAGTTAAAAGTCTCTGTCTATATTCATTAATCATTATTTATTTATTTTAATTTACAGCTCTACAAAGAGCATCATTACAAATGCCAAGGCTTAGAACCCTGGGATGGGAAATGTATATGTTTACTTTTTTGTACTATGTGTTTTAATGGCATCATTTAAACTCTAATTATGCATGAAATTATACTGGATTTCTTGCTAAATGCAAAGGATGAAATGTTTTCATGATTCATTCTTTCTTTGGTAAACATTTCTAAAACTGTATTGCTGATACAGCTCATCAACTAAACCTTATGAGAAATGAAATGTATGGGAGGAAAACACTAATTAAGGAGATTTTCTTTTCCAAATACACATATGGAACTCCTATTAATGTCAATCACAAGGAGATGTCTTTCTGCCGAATACCCCTAGGTAAAAACAGCACCTCCCTTGTCTTTCCAATTATAAACACAACAGTTTTTTTTTTTTTTTTAATTGTTAACAAGATGCATTACATTCTAAATCTAAAAGTTTGGTTTCCACAAAAAGTATATGATTTAAGCTGAAATATATTCAGATGATATTTATATTATGAAATGTAGTTTTCAAAAGCAATTCTGAATTAATTTGCTTTATATTGGTTTTATATCCACTAAACAGCTTCATTTCTATAACTGAAATTTCCATTGAATATTAGCTAAGATTTACCATTAGTTTCAGGGGAAAGTAGCATACTTGATTCTTTATATGTTATTTTTAAATGATTATGTTTGAACTGAATACTACAGTGTAAACTACACAGGTGTTCTCTATAATCTATAAACACTGCGGTGCACTAATTTAATATGTAATTTACTAAATATTTAGGGATTTCACCATACTGTGGTAATGTGTAAAATCATTCTGAATGCTACATAATATTTGATGCGTACTGTTACTCTTGCTCAGGACAAAAAAGAAAAGAGAGAAGAAAAAAGAAGCAGTGTGTTCTACCAAAAATACACATAACTCTGCTTATCAGCTAATCCTTAAAAGGTATAAAAAAGAAAATATAAAAATTATGTCAGCAAAGATTAATTTCTCCACAGATGGTAAAAATTACTTCCAATAACTCAGATTGCTTTGTGTATCACATGGTATTTTAGTCAGGGTACCCCAGAGAAACAGAACTAATATATTATATTCTATCCTATAGGTTGAGATCTGCAAGCTGGAGAAATAGGAACAATGGTATATAATTCAGTCCTGGTCTAAAATCCTGGCAGAAGCTCGTATGTTGAAGGCAGGAGAATATGGATGGATGTCACAGCTAAACAAGAGATAGAATTTATTCTTCTTTCACCTTCTTGTTTATTCAGGCCCCCAGTGAATTAGGTAGCATTCACCCACATTGGTGTAGGTGTATCGTCTTTATTCAGTCTACTGATTCAAATGATAGTTTATTCTGGAAACACCCTCACAGACACACCCCAAATAGTGTTTGCCAGCTCTCTGGGCACCACTTAGCCCAATCGGGTTGACACAAAAAATTAACTTTTACACATAGTGACTCCAAAATATTGCAGGCTCAAAAATTCCAGTGCATATGCAGTAATCATGATATTATTTATCATTTATATTGGCTATAGGGATGATGGCTTAAAATTTATTTGGAAGATGGCTTGAACTACCATTAAAGGAAATGAGATCTAGAGTCAAACTGTTCAAGTTAATATTTATTTCCAAATATGTCCTAAGCATAAGCAATGCTACACTATTTTACATCATTTTAGTAAACCATGGAGTGAAGCTATTCAACATAGTACATAAGAGAATTATGCGGATATTTTATCCTAATTCTTAATAACTCACCAACATGTGCTTAACAAATTGGGTGTCTTTATAGTAGAACTTTCAAAAACTTTTAAGTGGTTTAAAAAGTGATTGGATGGGGGCGCCTGGGTGGCTCAGATGGTTAAGCGTCTGCCTTCAGCTTGGGTCATGATCCCAGAGTCCTGGGATGAAGCCCCGCATCGGGTTCCCTGCTCTTTGGAGCCTGCTTCTCCCTCTGCCTCTCTCTCTTTCTCTGTCTCTCATGAATAAGTAAATAAAATCTTTAAAAAAAAAAAAGTGATTGGATGGACTTTGGTTTTAGTTCCAATGTGTAAACATCTCGGCAGTTGACATTCCCATCTTCACAACAAGAAAAAATTTGGACAAACTGACCTATTAGATTACTGAATTTGCAGGGCAAAAATATGACATCAAAATCTGGAGACAGGAAATTCCAGAGAGTCATAACCAAGATCTGCTTCCCTGGAGCACAAGCTGCTGGAGCAATATATTTGTAGGGACATGTAAATGGAAACTTAAACAAGTTGCTGGAAGTTTTGTGTGGACTAGCCTGAGAATTAGACGTTTCAGGGGCTGCAATCTTAGGAAGTATCCTGTACTTTCATGGGTTTTAGCTCCAGGAATCCCATCAGGATCTCATGTTTAAGAGCCAAGAAAGATTCCCTGGTGACTCTGGCAGGTTAGGGGAGGAGTAATCTTTCTACAACAGGACCAGAACCTACTCCACAAAAAACCCCTGCCTTCCAGGAGGGAAGACTTCATCAGAACCTTGTCCCAGAGCTGTGGGGGGAGGGCATTCCTCTCATCTGGTTAAAAGTAAAGGAATGGAGAAAGAGTTAACATGTTAACACCAGCTGGAGTAATTTCAGAAGAAGCTGACTTTAGAACAAGGAAAATTACCAGTACACTAAAAAGTATTCTATATAATAAGTTTGTCCGTACTTCAGTTATATCAATACTAGGTCTGTATGCACCTAACAAGATAAGATCACAATACAGAAGGCAAAAACTGATAAAACTACAGGAAAAATAGATATATGCATTATACTTGGAGACTTCAATACCTCCTGTAATTGGTAAATCAAGCAGGCATAAAATCAGTAAGGATATAGTGACCTGAACAGCACTATCAACCAACTTGATCTAATTGAAATTTATACAAAATTTATCTAACAACAGGAGAATATAAATTACTTCCAAACATAAAGAGAATATTCACCCAGATTGAACATATTTTGTCCATAAGACCTTAACAAATTTGAAGAAGTAAAAATTGTGCAAAATGCATTCTCAGACAATAGAATTATTTAGAAATCAATAGAAAGATAGCTAGAAAATCCCAAAGTCTTTGGCAATTAAACAATATGTTGCAAAATAACACATGGGTCAAAGAAAATGTCTGAAAGGAAATTTAAAATATTTTGACCTAATTTAAAATGCAAGGTACAACACTGTATGATATAGCAAAAGAAGGATGACAGTGCTGGGGAATTTATAATGTTAATGCACATAATAGAAATGAGAAAGATCTAAAATCAACTACTAACTTCTTTGACACAAAGTTAAATCGTTTTAGCTTCCACAACAAGAAGTTAAAGACAGAAGAGAAACTTAAGCCAAAAACAAGTAGAAGAAAAGAAATAATAAAAGGGCAGAAATCAATAAAACTGAAAACAGGAAAACAGAAAAAATCAACAAAACCAAAAGATGTTTGTTTGGAAAGATCAGTAAAACTGATAATCTTCTAGCCAAGCTGTCCAACAAAGACACAACTGTCAATATCAGAAAAGAATGAACAGTCATCATTACTGATCCCATGAACAGAAAATAATGATAATAAAGAAATGTATTGAATAATTCTATGCCCACAATTAAATAATTTAGTTAAAATGGAACAATTCCTTGAAGGAAATAAACTACTAAAATCTCATACAAGGATGAATAGGTTACCTTGATAGCCCTATACTTATTAAAGATGTTTAATCAATAATTAACTTAAAAAGAGCAGTAACTAACCATTCAAAAAAAGTAATCAACCGGCCCATACAATTTCACTGGTGAGTTCATTGAAGAAAGAAATTATATCAATTCTCCACAAAATAGAAGCGGGGGGAACTCTTCCTAATACATACATGAGGCCAGCATTTCCCTTACACCAAAACCAGATAAAGATATTACAAAATTGGAACACTATAGAACAATATCTCTCATGAACATAAACTCAAAAATCCTCAATAAAATATTAGCATATTGAATTAAAAATTTACAAAGAAAATATACACAACAAACAAGAGGGATTTTATTCTAACTATAAAAGTCTGATTCGACATTCAAAAATCAATCAGTGCAATCAACCACATGCACAGAGTAAAGAAGAATCTACTGATCATATCAGTGAACATAGAAAAAGTATATGACAAAAGCTAACATCCATTAATGATTGAAAGTCTCTTCAAACTAAGAAAGAAAGGGAACTTCCTCAATTTGCTAAAGAACAACTAAAAACAAAACAAAACAAGACTATAGCTAACTTCATAGGTAATTGTGAGAGACAATTTCCCCTTAGATCAGAAACAATTCAAGTATGTCCAATCTCATTAGTCCTACCAAATATCCTACTGGAATTCTTAGCTGGTACAATAGGACAAAAAAAAAAAAAAAAAAGGAAATGAAGGTATACAGATTAGAAAAGAAGAAATAAAGTTATCTCTATTTGCAGATGACGTAATTGCCTATCCAGAAAATCCAGAAAAATAAACAACAGCAAAAGCTCTGGAAATAATAGACATTACACAATATGGAGTTAATGTAAAAAATCAACTGCTTTCCTATATACTGGCAATAACTATTTAGAATTTGAAAAAAATACATCATTTATAGTAGCAGCCTAAAAAATGAAACAGGTATTAATCTCACAAGATATGTGCGGTATCTCTATATGAAAATCTATAAAACACGAAAAATTATCAAAGAAGATCTAAATAAATCAAGAGACGTTGTTCATCGATTGGAAGATTCAATATTGTTAAGATGTCAGTTCTTCTTAAATGGTGCTAAAATAAGCAGACATCTCTGTGGGAAAAAAATCTTGGCACAGACCTTATGTCTTTCACAAATATTAACTCAAAATGGATCATAGACATAGATGTAAAATGCACTACTATGAAAATTCTTTAAAAAATAGGAAAAAAAATCTGCATTACTTTGAGTTTGGTCACAATTCCAACAGCATAATCCATGAGGGAAATATTGATAGGCTGGATTTTATTAAAATTTTAAACTTCTGCTTTGTAAAATACACCATTAAGAGAATGGAAAAACAAGCCACAAACTGAGAGAACATATTATAAAATGATATCTAATGAATGACATGTATCCATAATATTCAAAAGACCCCAAATAATACTAACACAAGCATCCTATTTACATCTACTCTCCTAATAGAAGATGCTAATAATTGAGGGTACTGGATTTATAGCATATGAGCACTCTTTGTACTATCTACACAATAACTCTGTAAATCTATAACTGTTTCTAATTTTTTTAAGTTTATCACAAAAGAAAGTAATTGAAGAGGCTGAAGGACAATTAAAACCAATCATCTTCTCTTTCTAACTTCTCACCCATTATCATGGCGGAATTGGGGCCTGCCACATAGCTTAGTTGGAGAATAAGGATGGCATCACCCAAGTAGTCGAAGGAAGATGGAGCAAACAACTTTGTCATGATTGAACCACAGTTGCACTTCAAACACTTACGTGAGTCTGTGCAGTGACACGAAGCCATAAAATATCCATGGCCATAGACATACAATTGGTGAAGATTCTGGGTTTCTGAAATGAAGATTCTGAAGTTCATAGTGGGGTAATCAAGACTAGACCAAATTCAAATCTTACCTCTGAATAAACTTGTTTTAAGAAGGTCACCTATTAACTGTGATGTGTAAACACAACAAAAAACCTTGAATTAAATAGAGAAAAATAATTAGCCAGGAAGGGTACTTAATAAATATTGATTGAATGAATCAATAGATATCTTGACTTGTGAACCTAGTTTGACAATTCTATCCACAAATTATTGGGAAAACACTAATAAAAAGAAGTAGAAGGTGGAAAATTTTAGTTTTTAAATTATTTTCTCTAAGGTAGCACATTTGTAACTGGATAAGGGACAACTAAGTGTAAGAAAAAAAATAGGAGGCTTTTTGCACTCAAGAGAAATGAAGGCATGAGTGATGATACTAAAGGCAGGGGTGGGGAGGATGGGCAAGGAGAACAGAATGGGCAGCATTTGGTAACTTAATAAATATAGAGAGTACAGAGTTAGAGAAATGGTGAAATTAAGGAATCGATTTTCTGCCCTTGACTATTTTATGACAGGCCATCCATGTAGAAAGCAATGCTGGTGGATCATAACTCAGATATTTAAATTATGTTATGCTTTGGACTTAATGAGATTGGTCCAGAGGGAAATTCAGAGGATCTTTATGTTGTGACAGAGTGTTCAATAGCCATGGTAATAGCTGATTTTAGAGATCATTTGTTTTCTGTTAAAAGGAAAAAATATATACAATGTGTTTAAGTGGTTGTACTGATGTTCCGTTTTGACAATAATTACTACACAATTGTGAAGGGAAATTGGTCATTTGCAACTTGTAATGACAAATCTTAATCCTGTAATAACTGCAAATGTACTCCATTACATGTGTAATTGGCAGTAATCTATAGCCAAGCACTGGTCCAGAAAGACAACAGTTGAGGACAAAATTCTCATTTCCTAGATGCATAGTGTTCCTTGAAATAAATAGCCTAATAATTCTTTTTTTTATTTTTTTTTAAAGATTTTATTTATTTATTTATGAGAGACAAACAGACAGACAGAGAGAGAGAGAGAGGGAGGCAGAGGGAGAAGTGGGCTCCCCAAGGGGCAGGGAGCCCAATGCGGGACTCGATCCCAGGAGCCTGGGATCATGACCTGAGCCGAAGGCAGACGCTTAATCATCTGAGCCACCCAGGCGCCCCTGAAATAAATAGTCTAATAATTCTAGTTATCGAACTATACATTCTTTTATAACAATATTAATACTCATTTCTTTACAGTGTCCACATTTGTATTCAACTATCTGAAAAGACTAGGCAGTTAGCTTAATGAAATTCTCATTTACGTCGAGGTTAAGGATGTGCACTGCTTTGTATCTGAGTTTGGTTCTACATCATTTTTATTGCCAATGTCCTGCCTTTAAATCAATGCCATGTAACAAATGTTTCATGGATATTAAACTCATTACCCACAAAAAAAAAGTGGTCTAGTAACACAAAAACTGTTACATACAGGTCAGTGTTATGACCAACTTCGTGAACACTTAAGAAAATTGGTGCAGCGATGAGAATTACTCTCAGGAACAGGGAAATTGGTGAATATTTCTGGTGGCCACCATTTAGTCATAACTGGTCAGTTCCCTTTCTCTCAAAGTGAGCAAATCTAATATGCCCCAGATAACCGTAGCACCAGAAATTTTTTATATACGGTTTTTTGTTTTCCTTTAAGATAGATAGATGCTTAAAGACACATTTTTGTACTTTTTATCTGTTTATAAACTATTTTCACAATAATGAATTTGCATATAGGCCTGTAAATATACATTAGACAAGGCTAAAATTCCTTTGATTACCGTCCTTTTTTTTTAAGATTTTATTTATTTGACAGAGAGAGAGAGACAGAAAGAGAGAGAGTACAAGTGGGGGGGCAGGAGGCAGAGGGAGAAGGAGAAGCAGGGACCTCGCAGAGCAGGGAGCCCTTTGATTACTATCCTTAGTAGGAGCCCCTGCCTACTTATCCAGATATAATCACATTTATTATTTTGGTGTATATATTTTCAGATTTCTTTCTAAAGTTTTAAACACACACACACACACACACACACACTTTCTAAAGTTTACACATGTACTGTGTATCTAAATAAAAATTTAGAGAGTGTTACAAAGTGTATGCGTGTCATACTCTGGTAATAACTTTATAGTATACACTCTGGGAATAAAAGTGTTTATGTGCAAAAGAGATGTCATTGCTGTATAATTCACATTGGCTATAATAGGATTTATAATTTGGAAATAACCTTAATGTCTATGGTTAAGGGAATGGCTGAAATATTCAAGTATTTATGGACATATGAAAATATTCAAATGATCAATATCCACCTAAGAACATGCTCACATGAACTCATATGTGGAAATTAATATTTAACAGTTATTCAATGAAAATAAAGTTCATGCACATGTATTAACATGGAAAACTATATGGATGCAAATTTTACTAAGGGATACCTGTGCATGATTGGATAAAGTGTTTGTATGGAGGTAATGGCTGTACAGTGGGACATGAGTCCAGACAGGAAGCTCTAATCAAATAATCATAGGCTTAGTACTTTTGTTAAGCACTTCTGGACTCTCCCTTTCTACTGTTACATAACAATAAAGATAGAAATTAATATATAATTACAAGGTGAATGGAAGTTTACAAATTAATTTCAAATATATTATATAAATTGAATAAATCAGATGTACTGTGAGTTTGGGATGACATGTAATTGATGAGACATTAATATCTATATCTCTATCTATGGAGATATATAGATATAAAGATATAGATATATTTATATTATTTTGAATTTAACATCTGATTTCTGGACCAAAGCAGATTATTATCATTTCAGCAATAACCTCATCAGCTCCACATATGATGAAATATTCACAGTTCTGCAAATATGACAGGAGATTTAATAGTTGAGGGCAGGATGTGTTCTCATGATAGTTCGAATGATAGAGTGAAATATGATTAATTAGAAATTGTACTGGAAGTTTTAGACCAAATAAATAAAGACTTGCAGTTATCTAGTTTAGAGAGGAAAGATAAAGCCTTATTTGCAGATGACATGATCTGGTTGGGTAAAAAAATTCCAAAGGAACACACACACACACACACACACACACACACACACACACACACTCACCTACTAAAATTAATAACAGAGTAAAGCAAGGTTACAGAAGAAATCACCTTCATGGATTGGAAACCTCATTATTATCAAGATGGCAATTCTCAAATTGATCTATAGATTCAACACATTCTCTATGGAAATTCAACAAAGTTTTTGTAAAAAATTGTCAAGCTCATGATAAAATGTATATAGTAATTCCAATAACTTATGATACCCAAAATTATTTTGAAAAGTATGATCAAGGTTGAAAGATCGATATTACCCGACTTCAAAATTTACTATGAAGCTACAGTAACAACATAATATAGTGTTTCTACAAGGATAGGCATGTAGTCAGCGGAACAGAATTGACAATGGAGAAATAATTCCTTACATTTATTTTTGACAATCTGGTGGAGAAAGGATAGGTGTTTTTTGTTTGTTTGTTGTTGCTGCTGTTGTTTTACAAATGATGCTGAGACAATTGGATATCTGTATGCAAAGAAGTAAACTTAGATCTTTACCTCACATACAAAAAAGTAATTCAAAATGCATCATAGATTTAAATATAAGATCCAAAACTATACAACTTCTAGAAGAAAACTTAAGATAAAATCTTTGTGACCATGGATGACAAAGAGTTCTTACAACACCAGAGTCCAATCCAGGAAAAAAAAAAAAGAGAGAGAGAGAGACAAACTGTACTACCTTGAAATTAAAACCTTTGTGCTTCAAAAGACACCATTAAGAAAACGAAGGTCCAAGCAACAGAGTCCAGCAAATATTTGAAGATTGTGTATTTGACAGAGAACTTGTATTAATCTATACAGAACTCTTACAACTCTATAATAAAAAACATCCTTATGAAACATTTGACAAAACATTTGTATAGATGTATCACTAAGGAAAATATTCAAATGATCAATATGCACCTGAGAACATGCTCAATATCATTAGTCATTAGGAAAATGCAAAATAAAACCACAATGAGATTCCACTTTCCACATGCTAGAATGGCTACAGTCGAAGAGATAGGCGATAGTAAGTGTTGGGAAACGATGTGGAGAAACGGAAACACTGTACATTGCTGATGGGAATGTAAAATGGTACCAAATTTTGAAAAGTAGTTTGTCAGCTTCTTGAACTGTTAACCATGAATTTAACATTTGGTTCAGCAATTCCACTCTGCTTTTTTAATTAATTAAAAAACCATTTTGTAAAAACAATATGGGCAAATACTATAATTGTGCTCCATACAGAGGAGCTGCCCTCCTCACCTTTTTTCCTCCATTTATCATTATTCGGAATGGATTTTTGCTTCCTATTGTTGAGACAGCTCTGAATAATCTATTGGCAACTTTATTCATTGATTTTTCCAATTCCAGATAAGAGTTAAAACTTTTTACTTACCTTCCCCATATCTCCATATTCAATTTGCCATCCATGCCGTTATTTGTTACATTATTTTTGATCTTTCATTTCTTTTATCTGTCTTCTGACACACCACCATAAAAGTATTCATATTCCAGTCCCTTCTTCCACATCTCCTACGGTTTTGTGCCTCTTGACTGGCAGCTACACCATACCTTTTAGGGTATCGTTGATATTCTCGGTAATTCTAGTTCCATTTCTATTTTTTGTCATCACTTGATTCTAAAAATTTTAAATCTTTAAGCAGAATTTGAGGCTGTGTAATTTATTTTATCTATTTATTTATTTATTGCTGTAAAATCAAATGTTCTATGATTACATTTCCTCCTCTGCTTTGTCTAGATATTAAAATCAAGATATCTGTGCCTATCAGTGAAGATCATCCACACCATCAATGTCACGTGGATTTATTTGACCCTCAGCTGCTCAAATTGTGTCCTAAAATAATTTCCTTCATATTTGAAATCTATAATTCTTATAGATAATTTTTTTTTTACTTTTTCTTTGGCATTTTTTTTCTCCTTTCCCTTTATTAATAGGAGAATAGTGAATTTTCACATTATTTATAACTATTTAGGCTTCCAATAATAGCAATCAGTCAATGCTTCTCCCAAAGAATATTTCTTTTAGAATTCTTTGGACTACTGCTCCAAAATAGAACACTTGTTGCCCAGGCTTGGAGCTCTGCCATTCTGAGATGTTCTCTGTGTTTAGAGTTTCTTTTTTCCTCAGCCCCAAAGACCTCCTCATTCTGAGATTTCTCCAGTTATTGCAGGTTTTTCTCAAGCAACTTTCATAGTGAGTTGTATGGGAGGAAAAAGATCTTAGTAATTGAATATTTGAAAGTGTATGTATTTTCTTTCAGTAATGAAAAGTATTTCTGAATATGCAATTCTAGGTTCTAAAAATCTCCCTTCAGTTATCTGAAACACTTGTCTGACATCTTTCAGATTTTCATGATGCTAATTAGAAGGTGCATGCCATCTGTTCATAGTCTCTTTGTAGGTAATCTCTTTTCTTTCTTCCTCCATGGTTTTATGATTTTATCTTATTCTTAAAGCACAGAAATTTTACAAGCATGTGTCTAGAAGGAGGTTTTTTTTTAATTTATCATTAATTTCTTAAGCTTAATTTCTTAAGCTCAGAAAAATTTCTTTCTTCGAATTTTTTTATTGTTTTCTTTACTTCATCCCACAAAACATCGACCCAATAATTCTAATCCTGTTTTTAGAAATTCTGTTAGAATAATACTGGACTTTAAGGAGTGATCTAGCATTTCTCATATTTCTTGCTGTTATCTCTCTTAAACTCCAGATCTAACTCATTACCCTATTCTCAGCTGATTACCTTGCATGGTATTTCATTGAATACAGTGAAGCAATCAGGAAAAAAAAATTCCACAAACTGCCACCTCTATTTCCACCCATTTATTAGCATACATCATTGGCTTCTTTCCTACTATAATGATTAAGTCTCTGTAATCCTATTCAAGGTCATGACCTTGTGCATCATATCCCCCATCTCCTCCTCAGACACTGTGGTGATTTTCATTGCTTCCTGCCTTGATTCCCTTCCAAGGCTGAAACATTCTTTCCTTAGCTGCTAGATGGCTGACTTGCCTCATTTATGCCTCTGTCCATAGTTTACCTTCTGCTGAAGAGAGCTGTCTTACCCAAAGCTGTGCCCCCTTTCCAGGGCAGCCAGTTTCCAGTGATTAGCCAATAAAGGGTACAAAAGTCTGGCTCCTTCACTCGGATTTACCATGGATTCAAAGGTCCTTTTTGGATTGGTCTTACCCAGTCTTGCATATTTTGCTCTTTCATAGACAGGGCTGGCTACGTAATTTTCAGAGCCCAGCACAATTTAAATTATAGAGCTGTTTGTTAAAAAATGATTAACAATTCCAAAATGGTGACAGCAGAGCATAAAACTAAGAGTAGGGTCCTTCTGAGCATGAGGCTCAGAGAAATTGCACAATTGCACACAGGTCACCTTCCTGTGAAGCCCACCCTTCCCACAGGCCTTAATCCTGAGGGCACTTTCCAATAAATAAAAAAAATAAATATAGATAAATTACATATTTCAGTGTGTGTTTCTCAGAGACACCAATGTACAATAAGTACATATCTCCAGTATTTCTCTTTAATATCTCCTGCCTATCAAAACGTCCTTTCTTATTTACTGCAATTGTTTTACAGAGGGAGAGAGAGAGAGAGAGAGACAGTGGGGGGGGAACAGAGTGAGAGAGAGAGAGAGAATCTTAAGCAGACTCCACACCTAGTGTGGAGCCTGATGCAGGGCTCAATCTCACCACCCTGAGATCGTGACCTGAGCTGAAATCAAGAGTTGGACACTTAACCAACTGAGCCACCCAGATGCCCCTACTGCAGTATTTTTATGAGCAAATAAATAAGTTGACTTTTATTTTATTTATTTTTTATTTTTAAAAAAGATTTTATTTATTTATTTGTCAGAGAGAGAGAGGAGTGAGAGAGGGAACACAAGCAGGGGGAGTGGGAGAGGGAGAAGCAGACTCCCCGCTGAGCAGGGAACAGAGTGCAGGTCTCAATCCCAGGGCCTGGGATCATGACCTGAGCCAAAGGCAGACGCTTAACGACTGAGCCACACAAGTGCTCCAAAAGTTGCCTTTTATATCAAACTAAAAACAAAGAAAGCTCATTAAAGCAGTTGTTATACTTAATGTCTATAATTCTCCCATTCTTCATAATTACTTCAGTTTTTTTCTCCACCTTTAACCAAAACGGCTCTTCTCAAGTTCACTGATGCTGTGAAAGGTCATGCGGTGTCGACCTTCAGGTTCCATTTTCTTTAACTTAGCAGTAACATATGACATATTTGATCAATTTCTTCTCCTCGGAAGACTTTATTTTTTTCTAATTTCCAGGACCACATTCAAGTTATTTTCTCCTGACTTTTTTGTGCACTTGTTTTTAGCCTCTTTTCCTGTTCTTTATAATGTTCTCTAATTCTAAATGTTTGAGTGGCTCAGGGCTCAGTCTTGGATTTCTTTTTTTATATTTACATCATTCCCATCCAATTCCATGATTGAAGTAACTTTCATAATTTAAAAAAGAGTCCCTAATTTAGACCTCCAGCAGGAACTCTCCTTTTAATTCTTGTTACTACTATGCATTAATCATAAATTCTGTTTTTCTGAATAAGGTAGTCATAACATCTACAAGTAATGATATTTTTTCTTTTCTTTTGACGCTCATAGCTATCTTTTCCCTCAGAACATTGTCCAAAACCACAAGTGATATGTTAAATGGTTGTAATAGCTGTTATCTTTCTCTTGTTTCTGATTTTGAAGAGAATGCTTCCAAACTTTCTCCACTAAGTATAATGAATTAGCTTCTGTTTAGTATGGAATAGTGATAACTTAAAGAACAAAAATAGAAAATAGAAATTAAAATAGTTTATTAAGAAAATATGTATCAGATATCATAAATAAAGTTAAAATGTAAGAGACCATTTGTCACAATGGGTTGTGAAGAATTGGCTGTATACGTGATAGAGCATATAACTAATAGGATTTGCTAATGAAACGATTCATGTAGTAAGAGAAAGGGGGGAAGACAAAGATAACTTCCAAGTTCATTGCCTTAATAACTGTAAGGATGGAACAGTCATTTACTAATATAAGGACTGTAGGTTGACAATGTTTGCAATGGGGAATGTTGGGGAGCATAGTATTAGACCTGGCATTTTTGAGATAAGTACTTAAACTTGTGGAAATGATGAGTAAGATGTGGAACACATCATTCTGACATCTGTCCCATCTGTTTCTTGGACTGGTTTGAAGTACCTGCAGAGAAGGGTTAGAAGTAGAATCTGACAGAAGTATTTTTCAAGCGGGAATTAACCTTAGAAAAGAGGAGAAAAGAAGGAAAATTAAGACCATTAAAGGCAAAACAAAGTCCTAGAAAAAAAATGTGTGGTATTGGCATAAGAAAAGATAAATAACTCAATAGAACAAAATAGAGTGTTTAGGGACAGATAAGGTAACACACATATGAAGAGACACACAAACTCACTAGTAATTAATGGCATGAAAATTATCACTGTACACCTGTTAAACTGTTGATAATTAGAAATCTAGACGATGTTAGGTGTTAGCAGGAGTGTAGCAGAGATACAAAACTTTTATACATGGATGCTGAGCATACAACCTGCTACAGGTATGCTACAGAGAAATTTGATACAGTTCTGTCAAATGAAGTACATACATATCTTTGACTTTTTCCAGGGAGAGTCTCACACATCTGTAAGAGACCTGAACAAGGATGGGGAGTAGTAGTCAAGCTGGGTGTCCATCAGTGGGGTGGTGTAGAGGGGGACACTTCCATGTCTCTCACAGGCAGTGTTCACAAGCCCAACCACAGTTTGACCAAAGCCTTAGCAGAATGTCCCTCGGTCTTCCCCGGAACATACGGAGGTGGGCAGTTGTGAGCAATTGCCACAAACAATTGCCAATGTGCCAGAGAGGTACCTTATTTTGCAGAAGGCACAGTTTCTTATGCATCACCCTGGTTCTAGCAATGCATAGAGTATGCCCCTTGCCACTGCCCCTTAGGTGCATCTGCAGACTATAAAATCACCTAACTATGGTCAAGAATTTGATCTTCCATGACCCGGCGACCCACTGCTTATCATCTAGCATCTGGCCCCTGTACTTCAGTGACACCTGTGGGCCACAAGTAACTCACACCCTGTTGATCTTGCCTATGTTTTGTGCGTATTTGGGCTTATTGTGTCCTCTCCTTGCTGGACAAATCTACACACTTGCAGGCCCACCAAATGTAGTTGTCACTTAGGGACTGTTTGATTTCTTGATAGGTGGTGAGCAGGTGAATTATATGGATGCATATAAAAAAGTCATACAAAGCATTTAGAAACAATTTGTTAGCTATACACAGAAAGAATGAATGGATTTTGAAATGCAGAGTCTCAAGTAAAAATAAGCAAAAAATAAAATGAAATCAAAGCAGAATAATAGTTTCTTGAATGAATATATATATGCATATATATATGCACAAATAGGAGTAAAAAATAGGGATATGCAGTAGTAATCAAATAAAATAAGAGAGGATCCCAGCATGGATTCTGATAATAGTGTGCATAGCTTTGGAATTTGATTAACTCTATCCTCTGTATCTAAAATTTACGGAGCCAAAACAAAGTACCAACAATGACAACAACAAAAATTGAACAATTGCTGTCCCTAAGATCAGAGCCTAGAGCATGAAATAAATACAGTTACTAGACAGAAAGTCTTTGCAGTGCTTCCTTTAGGGAAAATAAAATCAATTTCTAGTGTTATACTCAGTAGGCAGGCATTTATCCACAACCCCAAGCATTAAAGTTGTTAGAAATAAGATATTTTAGTTTACAGGTTGAGTTACCCTGTAGGTTAATAGACAGGTTGGTTGACTACTGGGATCTCTGGTGACCAATTATTCTTTGGAGAGAAGTTTTCTTCTCTTTTTTTAAACCTTGAAATACAATACATATGCTATTCTCATCTTCCTTTACCACTGGGTTATTTACCTACAGGAGAGCCTACATGGAGGGATTCTAATGTGATTAACCCTTCTAAGAAAGCTATTCTTGGTTAAGTTCAGTCTGAATTTCTGTCTTGGACTATGCTGTATATTAGGTGAAATTTAACTGCTACAGGACATCAAAAACCCAAATTTAATCTGTGTAACCAGAACCTACTTGTTGCACAAGCAGAAGGATTAGAACAGATTTAATTTATTCATCTGGGGAAGACTGACCTAAAAAGACTTAAAGAAACTTAAGCAAAGACTTTAAGATTGACCTAAAAAGATTTTAAGAAACTTAAACAATGAAACTTAAGAAATACTTACTGTGTTTTTGTGAAAGAAATGAAAGATTTCCTTTCAAAAGATGTGATTTAAGTCCTGAGGCTGGCATTCAGAAGTTGTTTTGATTGGTTTGAATTCGAGCAAGTAGATTTCAATTCTTAGAATTTTCTTTTCCTCAACTTTGAGAGAGGGATAATAACATAGGAATCACATGGCTGTCCTAAACCTTTAATGAGAAATATATATTTTTTCATGAACTGGAAAAATCTTACAAATTACATATACATATATAATATTTGAAGATACCTTTTACATGTGTTTATATGTAGTATAGCAATGAAATAAAAATAAGCTCTTTGAAAGAACAGTGCATTTTTCATAAAACCAAATTTTGATATAGGTTAAATACAGACAAATGTGTAGAGCACTGGGCAAGTATATTTTGTCTTGATGCAGAAAATACATTTGGGCAAATTAGCAGGAAGTGATTTTCTATTGTGTGAAATTTTCAGTAAGTCAGAATTTAATTTTGTGTATCTTCCCTTATAAGATTTCCAAGGACAAAGGATATGTGGGATAAAGTGATATAGCTCCTTTCAGCACAAATAAGTTAGGCTGTTTAATTAAAAAAAAAAAAAAGCACTGTCTGGTCATTGAATTGTCCTGTAAAATACAAATGATATTTGAGCTGGTCTTCTGGATTAAAGACATGCAGTCATTGGAGTTATTTCTAATGGAAACATTTTCCTCGTCCCTTGTTCCTTTGCTAAGAGTATAAATCTGTCCTGTAATCTCTTTATTCCCATTCAATGTTTCTTTATTTCCTCTTCATACATCATGCAGTTGTAAAAAAAAAAATCCTCCTTACTTGTCATTTAAACAGATCAGTGTAAGGGTCCAGTATAGATACCATTTTATAAAGCATCTAAAATGGCAAAAAAGAAGATTTTTGTAAGGTTGGGATGTGTGTGTGTGTACTTAATAAATCCATAAATTAAAAAAGTAAATAAATCCATAAATTACTGAAAGTCTGAATTACAGTATCAGAAATATTTTAATTTAGATGTGTCATCCTTTAGAAGAAGAAGGGGAGTGGAAGGGCATCTGTCTGCATTTGTCTCCTGGACTGGTTTTTATTGCCCTCAGAGTGTGAGGGGTTAGAGAGAGAATCTGATGAAACTCTGTTTGTGAGGCACTTCTAGTCACTCTGGGCCAAAATGCATCTCCTTAGGAGGATCTGGTGGCAGCACAGACCATGGCTGTGGGGAGGAGCTCTCTGCTCTCCAGGAAACCTTGTTCAGTGCTCCGAATGCTTAAGCCTGCACACCTCCAGATGTGCCATGGTTGTCTAGAACACTGGCATTCTTGTAAGGAATTGCAGCAGAAGTAAAGCTTCTCTGAGGACTTCGTGATCTATCAAAGTTCAGAAGAAGGAATCTGTCTAGGCAGCAGCCTAGCTTGAAAGAACGTGTGAGGATTTATCTGAGAGGAATCAAATTGCAAATTCAGTTTCCATTCACTATAATATCAAGCTTTCAAGGTATTTTTTTTCCTGCGTTTTTTAGTACATAAGGCTCGCCTGAGCATATGGCAAGTGCTTTTATCTGGGAGCACTTCCACAGCAAACCTCCCTAATGCTCATGGTGCTACACGTTCCGTGTCCAGCAGGCCATCCTGAAGCCTGCAGACGCCACCCGCACTCTACAGCCAAGATGTTGCTCACAAACTTCTCCTAGCTTTAACAGAAAGATTCTTAACTCCATACCCAACCCCCCTCTGCATACCATTAGTCATTTCATTTGATTGCCAAAGTGTGGCCTTCAGTTTGCTTCACGGTGTTATTTACTCAGATCTCAGTTTGTCTGGTCCTTCTTTCCACTTTTATATCTTCTGGTAAAGTCATGTTAAATGTTGTTTGCTAAGAGTTCACCTTAGCCTTTACAAAGGAGTAGATTATAAGATTTTTTTAGTAAATTTGTCATACAATTCTGGGGGTAGCTATAGGCTTCTCTCACCAAACATTGGCCAACCCTTGAGTGGAGAGGGGCTAGGATGTTGTGGTCTCTGTCTCGGTCAGATTGCATTTTAGCTTCCTTTTCTGATTCTGGATGCTACGGCAGAACTGTCTATTTCTGGATCCTGTGATTGTACAAATGAGAGCAGTTCCTTCCTAGTATGAGTAGTTCACTGACCATCATGCATTGTCAGTGTAGACTAAGAGAAATTTCTGCTCTGGTCAGGGAGAAATGATATATACAATAATATGAAAAATGGGAAAGACCTTCTCTCCTTTCTATACATCAAGTTTCACCCAACTGATTCTTACCTCTTAGGTTAGCCCTGAGATGCCATCACACTTTCTTCCAGTCTCTTCCATCTCTTTCTTCCAGCTCTTCTTTTATCCATCTTCATTCCTATTTGTGAGGATAGCTTGTCCTTTGTGCCATCCGAGAGCTTATTCCCTATCAATCTTATAATGATTGTACTCGACTTATAGAGGTTGCCTCTTCCAGGTGATAGGCTTCATTTGAGTTAAAGGAGTAGAGTGACATCAAACCTGTGAATGAGATATTTGGGAGGACAGTCTCACTATTTATTATCCATAAGAAAGGCCCTATGCATAGGAACATTGTGTGTGGAAAAAGGAGGGAGGTGATAAAGGAGTAATGTGGAAGTTGTGGAAAGGAAAGAGGGGCAGAGGAAGGGAGACAGGCTGGTTTCCACAGTAATCAGAGCTTATGTATATATTTATGTATATAAATGGAGAAGGGACAGGAAGGGCTATACTGACACTAGCTTTGCCTTTAGCACTTTCCTTCAATTGTATTTTATTCAGCCTTTCTGAAAATTTTGACTAATTGCCTATTGCATACTAAAAAATGAACACTATAAAAAGTGAAGTTAGTGAAGTTCCTGGATAAATATATTCAACAGATATTGTAATTCTGTTTATTCCCTATTCACTCTTAAAAACTATTCAGAAAATTCTTGAATAACATGCATTACATGATAAATTATTTCTCAACAGTGAGAGTGTCCACATTATGTGTTTATTGCCTTTTGTTTTTATTGTTGTGTTGGATAGGATTCTAATATTGAATTATAAAGATTAAGTTGGAAATGTTAATTTTTAATTTGAAAGTCTATAAGGCAAATATTAATATTAGTATGGCTTCCTGTTTTACTTTGTTCAAGATCTGATACATTTATATTAATGATTTTTAAGACATCAGTCAGCACGCATTTATCTTGATGAGTTCTATTATAAAGATTTTGGTGTTTTTTTTTCAGACAGGATAGTCTTAGATATTGTATATTCTAATATTATCTATTCACCTAGGGATTTTTATTTGTTTGCAAATATTAATTTTTAAAACAAACACAAAATATATAGTTTTTATTTATATATATTGTTGATATTAGAACGTCAATGTTATAATGTAAAAATTATTGAGCAAATCAAAAAGCAAAAAGCAAGAAATGTAGAAATTCATCTTTTATTATTGAATTTACTAAAATACAGTGTATAAATAATCATCCAAATATGATCTTACCTTTTTTTAAAATTTTCTCTTGGGCTTAATATATTAAACTTACTTCTAATTTCTGTAAATTGAAGCTTTAACATCTATAAAATAGCTTTCCCCAAGTAAATCCTGGGTCCACCCAAAACATCTGGAGACTTTAGATAGTCCCAAACAACAAGCTATAATGGTTATAGTGAACATGAAGCTTCGAGGGATGCCGCTTTCAAACATAGCTAGCCAGTCCTAAACTCCCCTACCCTGCCTCACCTTTCCTTCCTGTGGAGAACACAAAAAAATTGCTGTCCACAGCTGCATTCTCTCTGCATTATGACTGATCACATGCTTTTCTGAGTGGCCTTGCAGGGCATACTGTGCTCTCCCTGGGAAACTGTGAGTATAATAAAACTGTAAAACTCTTCATTTTCTCCATCTTGGTCTGCATCTGGCCTCACTATCTCTCACTCAAGTAATATGGTTCAAACATTTAGCCACAGGATGTACCTATCATTTGGAAAGGCATTTAAATGGTCACATATAAAATAAAATTAAAATTAAATGAATGTTACATGGAATTATAGTACTTTTCTGAAAAGATAATGAAAATTGCTTGCCCTTTCTTTGGAGTAAGTTAGGAGACTCTAATAAAAAACAAGTGGAGTTCAAAATGATTTTTTCTACTGGCAATGACCTCTGTGTGTACTATTTCCTGTGGAGCATATGAGGCATATAAATGGAAGGAAAAAAATTGTAATAGTTATGAGATTTATTTCTTCACAATTTAAACAATGAGAATAAATTATACTTGCTAAATTCCAGGAAAGAACAAATTAAACGGGAAGAGTGTACTGAGAAAAGCCACAAGGGCATTTTAGGTGCTAGTGCTATTACTTTAATCAGATTGACACTATGCTCAGTCTGTCTCCACTGGTAATATATAACTGTGTTGATCCTTGTATTGTAATAAATTTATTGGTATTAAGGAATTATTGAAAATAAAAAATAATTAAAATGATAAAGCTACATGTATTATTATAACTCAGGTTAGAAAATTGTGAAAGCCTACCATATTAAATTGGATAGTGGCACACAATGAAATATTGTCCAAGACCATTTTTAAGGAACAAGATAGGGTTAGCTGGCATGAATATCCTATAATTTCTAATTAATTGACAGCTTTGCATGAGTTTAAAAAGAATGTCAGTGCACAAATTGCACAAGCTTCTTTTTGTATCTCAAAATGTTGAGCTACAAGGCAGTAGATAAAGATTAAGGACTGTACTATTCTAAAGCACCACCTCATGACATCTTGAGGAAGACCCCATGTACCCATGTAGATATTAAAGTTGAGAAGATTCTGATGACATCGCATTCCTACTTTTTAAAACCATTTTTTGTTTTTCTTTTATCTTGTTTCTATTAGAATGTATTTATTTTTAATATATATTACATTTACTTCTACATATGATGATAACTTACACAGGAAACTAATTCTCTGTGCTCCCTTATTTTCATATTTGCCTTTATTTTTATTTAAGTTACTGTTAATATACACTAAAGTTCACAATTTTTAGTATACAGTTCTGCAAGATTTAACAAGATTTACTGTAGAACCACTGCTGTTATCAAGAAACAGAACCGTTCCATCAGTACCAAAAATTCCCCTTTGGCTCTTTGTTGTCAACTTCTTCTGCCTACTCTTAAACCTAGAACTTACTTACCTGCTTTCAGTACTTCTATTTGACCTCATACAGAATGTCATATAATTAGAATCATACAGTCCGTAGGCTTTGACTCTCACTTTTTAAATTTAGTATTTCATTTGAGATTTGTAGTAAACTATATAATGGTCCTCCAAAGATATTTACACTCTCATTCCTGGAACCTGTGATTATGCAATCTTACATTTCAAAAGAGATCCTACGGTTGAAAGTAATGTTGCAAATCAGTCGACCTTAATTTTGATGAAGTCCAATTTATCATTTTTTTCTTTTATGTACTGTATTTTAGTGTCATACAACGAGATCTTAGCTTAACCCTAGGTCACAAAGATATTGTCCTGTATTCTTCAAACTTTGTGATATGTTACATTTAGGCCTATGATTAATTTCTGAATTAATTTTTAATATGATGCAAGATATGGATGAAGGTTGTTGTTGTTGTTTTAGTGTGGAATTCCAGTTATACCGAAACAGTTTGTTGAAAAACAACCTTCTCTGGATGAGAGTTAGATATCACCTCATCCATGGATACAACTAGGTTACACTCACATCAATGTAAATAACCCAGAAAATGACTCAAAGCCTAGCAGAACAGACTCTTCACAGCTAAATGTAGAGGAGAGGCCACTCCAAAGAGAGTAGGAAGGGCAGAGATGCAGTGAGGAGCTAAAGGGACCCATGGAACTGTCTGCAATAGGATGACACCCTGCAAGCATGAAGAAGGGAGAGAAACAGACTATCACAACCAGGAAGCCCACACAGGGAAGATGAATCCACATAACATTTGGCTTTGAAAAGCAGGGGTGCTGAATTTCTTGAGTTCTTATAATCAGTGGGACTTAACACCTGGAACTTTAACTGTCACCAGGCTCAGGTCTGGGAGAGCCAGGAAGGGGAAAGGAAACTGAGTTTTAAAGAAACGACACAACAAACAGCCCCTTGGAGATACAACATAGAAGCAGCAGTTGAAAAACACCCGGGTATACAGGAGATAATTTTGTTTGCTAATCTCAGAGCTTGTGCTGGAGGGACAGGAATCCTTGGACAACTTCTCCAGGAACAAAGTTGCTGATGGGCATCATTTCCCTGCCCCACCCTCCATCCTAGATACATGGACACCTGCAGGAACCAATGTGGCCCTGAAATTCACTACCTAACTTGCTAACAGTGTACCGCATTCACACATTCCCCTACAGACATGCCCGCTCCAGCCAAGCCTCTTCTGGTCTCCTCCCACAGGAGACCCACAGAAACCTTGCTAACATTGCCCACACCGTCCCTGCATTCCCCTATAATTCTGCCCCTTCCAGTACACTCGTGGTCAGGGCCAGCCAAAAAGGTGTCACAAGCCTGGCATGTGTAAGCAGCCAGCCTGATAGGAGCCAGCACCTCTCCAAAATGACTCCTGCCCTAGGGAGAGGGAAAGATAACCAAACACACTCTTCTGACTGTGGCCCCAGCAGTGGGCTGGGGGCAGCTGTCTGGTTTGATGGTAGGCCTGGCTCACCAAAGAAAGTTTTTCAGGGGATAAAACAGGGAAAGCACTCTGCAGCTCAGTGCTACTGCATCTCTGGCAGACACCCGATGTGACTTGACTAAAGCCCAAGGCAGCCCCAGACTAGCTGACTAAAAACACAGGGACAAAACCCTGCCCACAACAGGCAAAGAGAACCACTGCAGATGACTGGAGTGAAGGTAAATGCAGCTCAGCCACAGCAGCCAGTCACATGCAACACACAGGGGAGACACGCCTGAAGCCCAAGGTTCTGGTGAACAGGGGACATTGCATTGCAGTGACATTGCACTACAGGACCTTTCATAAGGCTGCTACTTTTAAGAGCAGGATATGTAGCTGACTTTCTTAACACATAGAAACAGACACCAAGAGTCAGACAAAATGAGGAGATAGAGGAGTATGTCCCAAAAGAAAGAACAGGACAGTATCATAGCAAGAGATCTAAATGAAACAAAGATAAGTAATATGCCTGATAAAGAATTTAAGGTTATAGACTTATTGGACTTAAGATACACACTGGAATTAAAAATAGGGAAAGACCTCAGTGAGATCCCTAAGAAAGAGATAGAAAACATAAAAAAAAAAAAAATCAATCAGAGATTAAGAACTCAATAACTAAAATTAATAATACACTAGATGGAATAAACTGTAGGCTAGAGGAAGCAGAAGAACAAGTCAGCAACCTGGAGAACAGAGTAATGGAAAGCAATCAAGCTGAACAGGAGATAGAAAAAAAAATGAAAATAGACTTGGGGAACTCAGCGACACCATCAAGCCTAATAACACTTGCATTACAGGGATCCCAGGAAGAGAAGAGAGACAAAAGAAGGCAGAAAATTTATTTGAAGAAATAATAGCTGAAAACTTACCTGAATCTAGAGAATGAAACAGAAGTCCAGATTCAGGAGGCACAGAGAACCTCCAACAAAATCAACTCAATGATGTCCACACCAAGACAAAAAGTAATTAAAATGGCTAAAAAATAGTGATAAAGAGAGAATTTTAAAAGCAGCAAGAGAAGGGCGCCTGGGTGGCTCAGTCGTTAAGCGTCTGCCTTCGGCTCAGGTCATGATCCCAGGTCCTGGGATCGAGCCCCGCAACGGGCTCCCTGCTCGGAGGGAAGCCTGCTTCTTCCTCTCCCACTCCCCCTGCTTGTATTCCCTCTCTCGCTGTGTCTCTCTCTGTCAAATAAATAAATAAAACCTTTAAAAAAATAAAAAAAATAAAAAATTAAAGGAGCAAGAGAAAACAAACTTTACATGCAAAGGAAACCCCATAAGGCCATCAGCAGATTTTTTCAGGTGAAATTTTGTAGGCCAGAAGAGAGTGGCATGATATATTCAAAGTGCTGAAAGGAAAAAACCTATAGTCAAGAATACTCTATCCAGCAAGGCTATTATTCCGAATAGGAAGAGAGATAAAGAACTTGCCAGACAAACAACAGTTAAAGGAATTCATGACCACTAAACCAGCCTTACAAGAAATGAAAGAGGGGACACTTTGAAAACCAAAGGCCATAAATAGGAGTAAGAAAAGTAGGAAGCACAAAAACAGTAAAAGTAAGTATATCTATAAAAATCAGTCAAGAAATTCACAAAATAAAATGATATTAAGTATGATACCATATACCTAAAATGTGGGGGGTGGGGTGGGAGAGGTGTAAATAATGGGTTCAAACGTAAGTGATCATCAACTTAACATAGACTGCTATATGCAGAAGATGTTATATACAAATCTAGTGGTAACCACAAATTAAAAACAAGGAATGGATATACAAAAAATAGAGACAGTAATGCCAGTATATCACTAAAAAAAGCCAAGAAACCATGAGACAAGAAAGCAAGAGAAGAAAGGAACAGACAAGAACTACAAAAACAACCATAAAAAAGTAACAAAATGGCAGTAGGTACATATCTATCAATAATTACTTTTAATACAAATGGACTAAATGATCCAGTCAAAAGACGTAGAGTGATGGAATGAACAAAACAAAACAAAAAACCCAAGACTATATGCTGCTTATAAGAGACTCAGTTCAAAATGGATTAAAGACCTAAACGTGAGACCTAAAACCATAAAAATCCTAGGAGAGAGCACAGACAGTAATTTCTCTGACATTGGCCATAGCAATATTTTTCTGGATAGGTCCCCTGAGGCTAGGGTAACAAAAGCAAAAATAAACTATTGAGACTACATCAAAATAAAAAGCTTCTGCACAGGAAAGGAAACAGCCAACAAAAGTAAAAGAAAACCTACTGAATGGGAGAAGATTTTTGCAAATGACATATCTGACATATCTGATAAAGCGTTAGCATGCAAAGTACATAAAAAACATAAAACTCAACACCAGAAATACAAATAATTCAATTAAAAATGAGCAGCAGGCATGAACAAACATTTCTCCAGAAAGACATCGAGTTGGCCAACTGACACATGAAAAGATGCTCAACATCACTCATCATTAGGGAAATGCAAATCAAAACTACAATGAGATACCACCTCACACCTGTCAGAATGACTAAAATAGAAAACACAAGAAACAACAAGTGTTGGCAAGGATGTGGCGAAAAAGGAACCCTTGTGCACTATTGCTGGGAATGCAAACTGGTGCAGCCATTCTGAAAAACAGTATGGAGGTTCCTCAAAAAATTAAAAATAGAACTACCATATGATCTGATAATTCCACTACTGGTTAATTATCCAAAGAATACGAAAACACTAATTCAAATAGATATCTGCACCCCTATGCTTATTGCAGCATTATTTACAGTAGCCAAATTATGGACACAGCCCAAGTGTCCACTGATAGATGAATGGATAAAGAAAAAGTGGAATATTCAGCCCTTAAAAAGAGTGATATCTTGGCATTTACAACAACATAGATGGATCTAGAGAGTGTAATGCTAAGTGAAATAAGTCAGTCAAAGAAAGACAAATACCATATGATTTTATTCATATGTGGAATTTAAGAAACAAAACAAATGAACAACAAAAATAAAAGAGACAAACCAAAAATAGATTCTCTTCTATAGAAAACAAACTGACGGTTAACAGAGGGGGTGCTGGGGTCGGGGAAAGGTGGGTGAAATAGGTGAAGGGGATTAAGAGTATACGCATCATGATGAGCACAGAGTAATATCTAGAATTGTTGAATCACTATATTGTGCACCTGAAACTAATATAACACTGTATGTTAACACGTTAACTATACTGGAATTAAAAAAAACAAAAAAACAAAAAACAAACCCCTTCCTGGCATTGAATTGCCTTTGAACTTCTGTCAGAAATTAATTGCTCTTACATATATGGGTGTATTTTGGACTTCCTATTCTATTCCATTGATTTATATGTTTACTTTGTTACCAGTATCATGTTGTCTTTATCATTTGTAGTGTGTCTTTCAACTTCATTCTTTTCTCAAAATTATTTGACTTAGCTAGTTTTTACTTTTTCATATAAATTATTAAACCAACATGCACTTCTTTTTTTTTTTTAAAGATTTTTTATTTATTTGACAGAGAGACACAGCGAGAGAGGGAACACAAGCAGGGGGAGTGGGAGAGGGAGAAGCAGGTTTCCCACGGAGCGGGGAGCCCAATGTGGGGCTAGATCCCAGGACCTCGGGATCATGACCTGAGCTGAAGGCAGATGCTTAACGACTGAGCCACCCAGGCGCCCCCCAACATGCATTTCTGCCAAAATCTTGCAATGATTTTGATTTGAGTTGCTTTGATCTTATACCATTTCTGGGAGAATTTGCATCTTCTTTTTTTTTTTAATTTGCATCTTTATAAATTGTACCTCCCAAGTCCTTAAACATGACACATCTTTCCATCTCTTCAGGTCTTCTTTGTTTTTTGTTCGTCAGTGTTTAGTAGTTTTCTGCATGTAGTTCTTACATATATTTTATTGATGAATACCTAATATTTCATATTTTTGGTGTTATTGCAAATGGCCTTATTTTTAAAGTTGAATTTCCTATTGTCCATTACTAGTACTTAGAGATATAATTGCATTTTTACATTCATACTGTATTGATATTGACCTTGCATCCTACAACTTTGCTAAACTCACTTATTAGTTTTATTAGTTTTCTGTAGGTCCTTAGAAATTCTTCATGTAGGCAATCATGTAGTTTCCAAATGAAGTCAGTTTTATTTCTTTCCTTCCAGTCTTATATTGTTTATTTCTGTTTCGTGTACTATTGCCTCAGCTCAGTTAGTTTCATTCATGCACTGACAGACACTTTGCTATAAAGGACCCCTTGAAGATCTCTGGAGTTCTCGTCCTGTGCAAGTCTTTCCTTTCTGGTGCCCTGTCCTGTGGGTTGTAATTATCTTGGTCTCATCTAACCCTTAACTCAGGGATACCCTGGCTTACCTATGACACTGTCCCCCCTAAGCATTAAACTGGGGGATTTCATGTTTCCCATCTCTTATGGATCACTGCTCTGCTGGGCTTATTTAATTTATATTTTCAATTTTTTGGTTATTTAGGGATAGATGGTAAATATGACAGCTGTTACTCCATCTTTGGTGGAAGCAGAATTTCCCACGTCTTCTTATATTCTTGATATTGAATATGACCAAACATGTTGAAAATGGCAATGATAAAAATAATGCACCTTCATATTTGTTACATGCCAGAAACATCAAGGAATTTCTGTGAGAGTACATTCAGTACTATACTGAAGGAAAATGATAAAAGCCTAACTCAAAACTCACTTCTATGAGAAAATAACATGGTGTAGTAATTAAGAGAAAAAAACTTGAAGGACCTGGTTTTAATTTGGGTTCTCTCAAAAACAGTCCCTGAAGGGTAAACCTCAGAGCTAGTAATTTATTTGAGGGTCAATTCCATGGAGTGGAGGGAAGGGGTGTCATGAATCAGACACAGAAGGAAGAAAACCCAAAATGAAACCTTACAGAATAACAATAAAAATCATTCCTTAAGGAATTGGAAGCAGGGCATTAATAGATCAACTCCCTTTCCCTATTTGTTAATAATTGCCCCCCAGAAGTGTTAACTGAATTTTGAAGGGTTTCGCAGCCTTCCTTAAATTTTAGAGAAAAATTTGAGGCAGAAGAATTGAGAGACACTCTGTATGGTACTTGAGCTGGGATATGGGGTAGAGTTTCAAAGATCTTCACTACAGTAATGCCCAAATTTTAGTGATTTGAAGGGTTATGACATACGACATAAAAAAAAAAATATGCTACAAATCTAAATCTCATCTACAATTACAAATAATCCAGGGTAGACAAAGGTCAAACTGAAAATAGGCCACTTGAAACTGCTTTTGGCCTTGTGGATTAATTATTATAGCCCCTTGACCTTGTGCTTGGGAGACCTAGGACAAAGGTGAGCAAACTAACAGGAAACAGGTTCATTAGACTTTACTAGATATTCTTCAATGACATTGAAAGTCAGAGCACTGGGGAGTAAACCAAACAGGACCACATTTTCTTCCTGGAATGGAACTGGGGTCAAACACCAAACAAGAAACAGAATGCTTCCTTGGTGCACAGCATTTTGCTGAACAAAGAGAGTCAGAGAAACAATGAATAACCTATAACTGGGCAAAAATCAAGTTCTGTTTATATCAACAAATGACAAAAGGCAGTGGTGCTAGGATTAGAAAATTTCAAGCAGTAAAGGTTTCTATTTAATAATTCCATATGACTTAGTTATTTTTTCATGTGCTGGGGTATACACACATAGTGAATTTGTGTACTAATGAGCAATATAGGCTACACACACATACACACACTCACAAATGGCTATTTTAACTATAAAACATAAATTTCAGCATGGAAATGTAAAAGGTGTATTATAAAGCAATAATATTATAATTATGGGTCTCAATTTCTAGACTATATTAGAAAATACAAATTGGGAAGGATACATAATAAGGAATAAAATAGTGAATTCAAGCTAGTTGACAATGAATAATTAATAAAAATACATAACATATGAATCACAAGATAAATATGCAAATGTAAAAACCCAGGGATGAGAAATTAAGAGGATGGTGAAATGTATATTATACAGTTCCTGCATCAAAAACAATGCAGGAAAGATTAACATACACAAGTAGAAGCAGTTAAGTAAAACATTATGTGAACATATAGGGATCTTTTTTATTAATATGTTAAATTTCAGCTTGAAAGTTGGCAGTCATAACTCATTCTGAACCAAAGAATTTAGCATTAAAGCATGTAAATAATAATTGTCAGAAATAAAGGAGAAAATGAAAGAAACAAAGCATAATCATAGACTTTAGCATGCCAGTCTACCTCTGCAACATGTCAAATAATTAAAAGGTAATTATATAATCACAAATAGAAATAGTACCTATGATCAAATAATAATAGAAAACTATTTTTCTGTGCTTTCCATGTGTCAAATAAAGTTTCGAGCAGGAAAGAAAATCTATCATTTGTCTACAGATTATAATTCTCTCATTATCATATTTTATCAGTTAGGGAATTTGTGTCTTGTGTATTCTACATGACAAGATCAACTTTTTTGGGAAACATCTTTGAGCTTAAATATATTATTAAAGCTGAAAAACCATATATACAAAGCTCAAGACATTTATTTGAAGTGTGGGAAATTGTGAAGATAAATGGTATGATAAGAAGAGTCAGTATTTTGATCATGAATCTTCCTGATGCTAAACAAAGGGAAAATATTATTTTTTAAAAAGCTAATATTTTGATGTTTATGAATGGCCAACTTTTTCTTGTATTTATCTTGCATTACACATTTAGTCCTCTCAGCAACTGTAAGAGATAAGTATAATATCACTCTTATTTTACAGATGAAGAAACTGATTCACGAAGAGATTCATTTCACATAGCAAATTTCATATAGCTAACAGAGGGCAGCAGTAGACTTTAAACCCAGGCTCAGGACCCTTGGCATACACTCATAACAAATCCACTGGAATTAATATTTCTCATTTAAATAATGCAATTTAAGAAAAAAAGTCAAATAAATTTATGCTAGTGTCAAATCCATAAATTAGCCAATCCAAATACAGAAAATTAATTTTTCTGCCATATTTTTGGAGGAAGTTATGAATTTTGGCTTTTAATTTTAAGAGGTTTGGTTGATCTTCAAGGTTGTTTTTCATTAAGTCCATAATAAAATATACTGAGATATTTCTGCTTTTGAAATAATGTCTGTGCTTAATGGCAATTTACTTTTTTAATGCTATTAACCAAAATAAGATCTCTTGAATCTCATTGCCTCTTCTGAGTGTGACTGATGCTCTGGTTTCCCAAATATCTACTCTTCTATAGGAATGAATCACTAACCATCTGTGACCATACTAACTTATTACTACCATATCACTGCATACCCAATAATTGTGGGTTTGAATTAACATTCCTCCAAATCTTTTATGGAATAGTTCATGTATTATTAATTTGCTCTACCTAAGATTCATTGAAGACTCTAAGAAGAAGCATATTTTTATTTATTTTTTAAAGATTTATTTATTTGAGAGAGAGAGAGAAAGTGCATGTGTGTGAGCAGGGGGAGGGGTAGAGGGAGAGGGTAAGAAAATTCTCAAGCAGACTCCCCACTGAGTGTGGAGCCCAATGTGGGGTTGGATCCCAGGACCCTGAGATCATGACCTGAGCCAAAATCAAGAGTTGGCTGCTCAGCCAAGCCTAGGTGTCCCAGAAGCATATTTTTAAAAACCAGATAGGAGATGAATGTTTATAGTTAACAATATTTTCCAAAGTGGTGTTAATTCTGTCTCTGCCCACGTTTTTAATCAGAATAAGGCAGGCAATTTCAATGAGTGCTAGAGCAATATGGCCTGCTGAAGACTAATGAAAACTGGGTGTGCCTTTCTTCTGGCAATTTAAAAGCCTTTGTATCCTGTGAGAAAGATCCTGTGACCATATGGACAACAGTTTCTTTGGTTATTTTAGATTGTGTGTCTCAATAAGGAGGAATGGTGTCAAGCGTTATAATTCTTGCTGAGTTGAGAATCCTTGAACGATTACTTCATCAAACTTCAGATGTTAGATCATGATAATTACATCATTTTTATGATGTCTTCTCCAAAAAGACTCACTTGGCCCTTTGGAATAATGTAAGCAAAACTTCCTTGATCTTCCATAGCTAGACCAAGTCCATTTCCCAATCACTCTGTACATGGCCCACATTTGACCTCTTTCTTATGGATTTAATGTCAATGATGGACTGTCAGTTGTCTTACCTGATTCAAACAACTTTGGCAAAAGTTATATATTGGGAAGAGCTCAGGCTGGTCATCCCAGCAGACAGCCTCAGCTCTTTCAACTAAAATTAATTTGTCTAACAAGTTAATAGTTGTTTGCATTTAGATTGGAGTGATTACTTGAAATGTGGTTCATAAATAAAGAAGAATTCCCCCTACCTCAGAAAATAATTGAAGAATTCTCATGGTTAAATTTTCTGTTATTTAAAATCTTATTTTATATCCTATAACATCATGGAACCAGTAAAGGCATTTTGTCACATTCAGAGTTTTAGAAAGATTTCTCTGTGCTTAAAGAGTTGTATTCATTTTTTGTGTTGCCTGCTGACGGGTTTCAAGTCCATCACTCTGCTAGCGCCTTGGGCCCCACAGCTGGGAAAACTGGTAAGAAAGCCTGGACACTTCTTTTGGTGCAAGCAAGAAGTTTAAACCATGCAAGCAATGGCCCCATGAGAGGAAATCCTCTCTTTGACCCCACCTAAGAATAAACCCAACTCCAGTCACCTCTTATTGCTCTCTCAAACCATTTTCAGACCTACTTGAAAGCCTTTTCTGCCCCATCGAGAAAGCCTCATTAGATAAATAATAAAGCTTACCTTCATCGTGTATGTTTGGCATTATCAGTGTTGACATTTGAACCACATTTTCAATGAACTTTCAGCCCATCTCTCCATCCCACATCCCTTTCCATCTGGAAAGAAGGACACTTTGGCAAAGGGTCTGCCATCCCACTCTGATACTTGTCTCAGGGCTATCTCCCACTATATGCCTGCTTATACAATAGAAATTATGTTTTACTAAATGTAATTCACTTCATTAAATAATATTTCCCTAAACTGTTTGCCTTTCTTTTATCAGGACATATACTATGAAATTCCTGGTCGTATTTTGATAATTGTTTAACTTTTTATTTGTATGTAAATCCAGAAACCTGAGTGTAGATCAATAGCCAGAAGGAAGGGACTTAGAGAGGGCTAGGAGAAATCATTTTCTATGATCTAACACCAGTTGGTACCTCTGCTCCTCATCACAGCCAAACTGATCGAACAGTAGCTTGCACTCACTGTCTTTACATCTTCAATTCTTAATCATTCAGTCTGGCTTTTGCTCACAGTGCTCCCTGCTTTTACCCTCACCAACTCCACTGGGCTGTGGTAAGTTCCCACTTGTGGATGTGGTTCCTTTTCTGTTCAATACGACTCTCCCTCTACCTGCCCATCCTATTGCCTTTGTGACCCTGATTGTGCTATGCCTCAGCTTTCTATGACATTGTCCCCCAAATTGGCACTAGAAGCCCTTCTTGTTGCTTCCATAGCTTCTTTTACTTCATCTGCTGAAGAACATACCACCTTCTATTGTTATGACCTGTTCAGATCTGAGTGCTTGGAGGGAAACCTGGGGCTGATGTACAGTTTCTTCAGAGATGTTTTCTGAAACTAGGACAGTGATGGTCAACAAATAAACATTGAATTAGTGAAGCATCAAACTTCATGAAACATTAGTCATCAAATTAATTGCTAAAACAAACGGATCTAGAAAGAGAGAATGTAATCAATTAGTGTTTGATAATTTCACCATTTATCCCTCTTCATCAGCAGAAGTTGTGGTAGAGTTTTCTCCCAGATTGGGAGAGAAATTCTTGAAATTGGTGGCCTGTCAAAGAGAAGATAGTGATTGGCTTCCAGGATTAAGTTGTCCCTTATTTTTTCAGCATAGGGCAAATAACAGCCTGTCTACTAGCTTCTTATCCCTGTCCTAAAAGTAAACATATCAATTGTGTTCCTAATCCCAATGCAATACAAACATATGTCCAATTCTTTCATTCATGGGAAAAGCTGACACAAACAGGAAATCCATTCCAGTAATGTTAATGAATTGACTTAGTTCTTCATTCCTAAAAATGAATAGTCATCCTGGGATCATCAGATATTCAAAGAACAAAGTAGAAAGAAACATAAGTGAACATTTAGAATGATTGAAAGAAGAGAAAAGAAATGAAATTTCAGAAGAAAAAAATGTTTTTAATTATCTCAGGAAGAAAAATATCACTGGCAGAAGAGAAAAGAAGAAGTTCAGGAGTATTTATCTATGCTCATATCAATTTTATACTTAGGTAAGATTCAATAAGTATTAATCATTAAGAATAAACAAGTTGTCATTGTAAATTGGAGGGGGAGAGAGAGAGCCATGAATGAGTAAAGGAGACAACCATATTTAGAGAGCTTTGGAAAATCCTGCTTCTTATAACAAAGTTATTGGCTGTTTTCCATATCAGAGTTTTTCTGTCAGCTGGAAAAAGTAGAGCCTATAAACCTGGCATTAGTTTTCCCAAATATGAGACTACAGATTCTGAGTTATTCCAGTCCCCTAAAATAATTTATATTGCTTGTAACAGAAGAATTGACAAAAGCATGAGATATTCTTCTACAAATTGTGTGTATGTCTCTGAGAAATAAATCATGCTTGTTGTTTCTTAATATTTCTATTGGAAAGTAGACAAAGCCTAAGTATCATTCTTTTGGAGAGTAGACAGAGCCTAAGTATCATTAACCCAATGAAAGGGGGGACAATTACACTTTCTTACATTGAAAAACAATCACTTTATGTTAACAATTCAGATAGTAAATAATTTTAGTCTTCATGTACGTGATGAAAAGGAGGTAAATTTGCATGATCTTTGCAAACATTATTGACAATGTTGAACTTTATCTAATCTCTGGTCCTGAGAAAGTGAGATAGTTAAGAAATGCCTGCACTCATTTGCATTTCAGGAAATGGCTAACCACAAAGGACCAGAGGGCTCTCCTCACTCCCTGCACATTCCGAGATAACACCCACGTCCATTCTTCCCCATGACTATCTTAAGACTCCTTGATATTCCCTTATTTACCTACCTCTCTAAAGCCCTAGTGATCTTTTTTTTCTTAGAGATATTCCTCATGAATGAACATTCTCCCTACTGAAGTGGACTGAATGAAAGCATCTCCTTAACTGTCCTGTGCTTTCTATATATGACGTACCAAACTTGTTTCCCTTAATAGGAAAGCCAACAATTAGATAACTTCCTTTGTTCCTACAATCAGGTCTTGTTTGAAATAAGGCAATGAAAGGTAAGTTCCAACTTTTGATGTAACAAACTTGTAACATAGATGGATACTCAGGAAAGTAATACAAAAGGATTAAGTTCCAGACAAAAGAATTCCTTGTTCAGATGACGCTCTGAAACAAAGGTCAACAACTCACAACATCCCCTATGGGTTCGAGCTAAGGAACCTATAAATTCATTTGTGTGGGACCTGGAACAGGCAACTGAGGTTCTTAGAGAGGGCTATTAACACCACATTAATTACTAGCAATCCATCATAAGAATAAAAAGATAAAAATCTGAATCTCCATATATTATTTTCCTTTAGGTTTAGGGGTGGGAAAATAGAGGATAGGGAGGAATAGCTTGGCTCCTCCTTAAATATAAGTTTAATTATGTTCATAATGCTTAAATATATAGGTATCCTTTCTTTGTCTGAGTATCAAGAATGAAGACTTGTGGGTGCCTGGGTGGCTAAGTTAGTCAAGCGTCTGCCTTTGGCTCAGGTCATGATCCCAGGATCCTGAGATCCAGTCCCACATCTGGCTCCCTGCTCAGTGGGGAGTTTGCTTCTCCCTCTCCCTTTGCCCCCCTGCTTGTTCCTGTGCTCTCTCTCTCTCTCAAATAAGTAAGTAAAATCTTCAAAACAAAAAAAAAGAATGAAGATGTGAATTCATTTGGAACTTGAGGGTGTCTAGACAGGATTTTGGTATATATATTTTTAATTTATCCAGGTAACCCAAAATTATAACAAAACATTTTTACAAGTAAACAAATTAAACATTGGAAAAATTAAATCAAATAGTGTTTTTAACTTAATATTTTAATTGTATCTGAATGCCTTATGTGTGAACATAATAATCGGAGTATTTAGCAGTTAGATGGTAGGCCTAAATTAAATAAATTAAACAGAAAAAGAGTTCTCAAAGTAAGAAAAAATACAGTAGATAGTAAGATACTAGGAAAAAACATAGAAATTTAAAAGAATCTGAAAACTATAAGCCATCCTAATAATAGAGATTATCTCATGTAATTGAATAAGTTATACTTTTGAAAAAGCCTAAAAGCATGAAAATCAAAGAAAATAAAATGATTTCAAACTAAAAATTATTAAGTGTCAAGAGCAATTCAAAAAGATGAATCCATCTTGTATATCTCTAAATAACTTGAATGTTGATTATCTGAAGCATTGTCTCTTTCCATTTCTTCAAAGCAGATAGAATAATTAAACCACTTAGAACTTTTGCTCTCTGGTATGCTTGATTTGTAAATTCGGAATTTTTGAAAAAGGAAAAGATGGATAAAGATACATAAATTTGCAAATTTACACACTTTCTAGGGATATCTATTGACTTAATTGGTAATATCCCACTTTAAAACATTTAAACAGCATACTTCAGCTCTGATTAGAGAACAAAATGCGTTGATAGAAACATCATAGCGTCAGTAGGAAGCTTGGAAGTACACTGACTTGCTAATGAAGCAGCAATCTCCAACTGCCTGGATAATGCAGTATTATTTAAGACAGAAGGAGTTCTGTCACATCTTGCAGTATTGGTTCCTAGGCTGGCCATGACTATGAAGCTGTGCTCATAAACAAATAAGCACTGCATATATGTGTGGCTTATAGAAGCAGCCTCATTAAATATCAGTCACATCTGTTTACACAGTTCTTCAAACAGAACCTGTCAGCATCTGGAGAGAAAAGGTGTCATACAGTACTGATAAAAGAGAGACTGTTACGTAAGAATTGTTTAATCTAGAAGATTTTGACTCTCAAAGGATAATGTACCTCTTTTCTAGCTGATTGCCACAAACCAACTTATCAGCCTTCTCTATAAGAACATTAACATTGTGTTCTAAGCAGCACTGCTTAGGAAGTCTCCCTATACCTAATGAAGCAAGCTAGACTTCCTGGTGCGTGAAGCAAATCAGGGGAAGTAAAACTCTCCAGGAGAATTCAAGGAAGATAAGCAGTTGTCAAAGTAAAATTTGCACTGGGCCAACTTAAACAGGCAAAGAAGACTATTCAAGACTATTGCAATAGGGGAAAGAGTAGGAAATGGACTCCTTGAAGCGGAGGGCTGGAGGGTTTTTTAATAGCTGAGGTGGAGGTAGGGATGGAGTCATAGTCCACCATAGGCCAATCATAGGCCTCTGTTTGCTAATTGGCTTTACCCAAAGGAAAAGTAAACTCTTCTATCTTTATGACCAGAGATAGTTCTACAGTGGGAGCAAGGTACCCACTGAAGATAGGCTCCAGAGAGAAAGGGATATTATGACATGGGTTATTTCTCCACAAAATTATGATTATCTCTGTTCTGTCTCTACAATTTCACCCTCTGAATCAGAGGTTACTTCTTTTGCCCATTTACAAAATCTTCCCTGCTTCTCTTAGAACTTCTTCCCACATTTTTATTATAGTTTCTTATAATGTCAGTGCTGTGGTCTGAGGTTTTATGTCCTCCTAAAATTCAATGTTGAAATCCTGACCCCCCAAAAGTGATGGTATTAGTAGTGGTGCCCTTGAGGGAAGATTAGATCATGAGGGTGGAGTCCAAATGAATGGGATTAATGCCCTTATAAAAGAAAACCTACAAAGCTGTCTACCGCCTTCTACCATGTAAAGATACAGAAAAGTCTGTGACCCAGAAGAGGGCCCTCGTGACCATGCCAACACCATGATTTCGGATTTCCAGTCCCTAGAACTGTTAGAAATACATTTTTGTTGTTTGTCATCCATCCAGTGTGTGGTATTTTGTTTCAGCGGTGCAAAGAGACTAAGACAGTCAGTGGTGATATACAACCCACACTCCCTTAACTCTGAGCCAGCTATGATTCTTTCTTACTAATATGATATAAAAACCTGCAGCTCACAAGTGAGCTAAGAAGAAAATACTGCAGAGTTGTGGAAGTTTAGAACACAGCTTGAGACCTAAACTATACATAGTAATAGCTATTTAGGAATTGCTCTAATAAACCAATTTTGTGCTACCTTTGTCTACATAAGAAGACCCATTAATCTGTAACTGGGACAGGACATATCTCTCATACTACAGTAGGAAGCATATTGAACTGGGTAAGGAGATGTAGGGATTTGAGGATATACTACATCTTAAGTATTACCACATATATACTTTGTTTTGATACTGAGTTCACTTTGATACGAATTTGCTCTAATATTAATTCAGCAAACCAAAAGAGAAGCACTCTAGCATACCTATTTTTTGCTCTCAAGTCATACACACACACACATAACACCCAATCACTCAGGCATATACACGTGAAGAGAACTTATATTGAATATTTCGTATGTGCCATATCCTGTGTTTTTGTTTTTTTAAAGATTTTATTTATTTATTTGAGAGAGTGAGAATAGAGAGAGAGTACAGGAGAGGGGGGAGGGTCAGAGGGAGAAGCAGACTCCCCGCTGAGCAGGGAGCCCGATGCCGGACTCGATCCCGGGACTCCAGGATCATGACCTGAGCCGAAGGCAGTCGCCTAACCAACTGAGCCACCCAGGCGCCCCTCCTGTAAGTATTTTAATGTACCATAATTGTTTCCCTTTTTTACTGAATTATTGCTTATTACATCAAAACAAATCCATTTAAAGTGTAAATTCTTTGAGTTTTAACAAAAGCAGTACCTTATAACCTATACTTCTTCCAAGATAAAAAACATTTCCATCACTCAGAAAGTTCCTTTGAGCCCCTTTTCAGTCAATCACTATACTCCTAGAGAGGCGACCTCTATGCAAATCTCTATAACCTTGGATTAGTGTTGCTTTCTTCAGAAATTCATGCAAATGAAATCAGTTTGCACTTTTATGGGTCTGGCTTTTTACCCTCAATGTGATGTTTTTGAGTTTAAACAATGCTGTTCAATTTATTAGTAATTTGTATGGATATATTCCCAACTTATTTGTCTATTCTCCTGTTTACGGTAATTCTGTTATGAGTTGTCTCTAGTTTTTAAGTACTGTAAAAGAAACTGCTATGAATATTTTCATATGAGTTTGTGGATAAAGCTTTTACTTCCCTTGGGTTTATATCTGTGGAAAGAATGGTTTAATTGTAGAATAGATGTATGTTTATGAGAAATCACACAAAGTTTTCAACAGTGGTTGTACAAATCTGTCAATAATGTGTGAGTTCCTGATGTTCCACATCCTTACCAATGTTGGGTGTGTTTAATATTTTTTAAGTTCAGCCATTCTATTGAGTAGTATTGGGTTTTGATTTTATATTTCCCTAATAAGTAATGATGGTGAGAAATTTTTCATGTGTTTTTCACACATATTTATGTCTCCTTTTTGAATTGTCTGTTCAAATTCTTTGTCTATTTTCTTTCTTTTCTTTTCTTTGTCCATTTTCATTGGGTTGTTTTTCTTCTTGTTATATTAACTCATAGGAATGTTTACTATATATTCTGTGTAAAAGTCTTGTCAGTAACATGTACTATAATTATGTCCTGCCACTATGGCTGACCCATTAATTATTTTAAGCATCTTCTGACAAACAAAATTCTTAACTTTGATGAAGTACAATTTTTTAATGGCTAGTGCTTTTATTTATACTTATTAGGTTATTAGGTAAATTTTAAGATTTTTTTCCCTATATGTATATACAGTTGTTACAGCATTATTTGATGGAGAAAACACAATTTTTCTAATTTCAAGCCCGTATCATCTTTACATATAGAAGAATAGCATGGATCAATAAAATAGAATAGAGTCCAGAAGTAGAATCTCACATATATGATCAATTATGGCTTTCAGCAAACATGCCAAAGTGCTAAAATGGAAAAATAAAAGTATTTTTAAAGAAATGTTGATAGAACAAGTGAACATTTCTTTAAAAAGTGTACTTCAAACCTTACCTTGCACCTTATGCAAAAATCAATTTGAATTTGATCATAGACCAACATGTTAGTTTGGTATAAAATTCAAGGAATAAAGAACAACAACAAAATCTCTGTGATCTTAGTTTAGGCAGTTTCAAAAAGTACAAGCATTAAAAAAATTGATAAATTGAGCTTCATCCAAATTGAAAACTCTGTTTTTTGATAAAAAGTGTTAACAAAATGAAAAGATAAGCTATACACTGGGAGAAAATAATTTTGAAATACACAAATTTGATAAAGTGCTTCTATCCAGAACATATACAGAGCTCTTATAAGACAAACAACCAAATAATATTGGGCAAAAGCATTTGAACAGTAACCAAGTAAGAGATATAGATCCAAATAATCACATGAATAAATGCCTAATATTATTAATTAGGAGCAGCCACTTTGTCAATTTCTTAGAGGTAGACCTATACTTACCATACCCAGAAATCCCACTCTTAGATATATACTCAAGAGAAATGAAAGCATACGTCCACTGTATTCGAATATCTATAGAATCTTTTCTCATAATTGACAAAAATTGAGAAGAATCCAAATGTCCATCTACTAGTGAATGAGTAAGTGAACTGCAGCATATTTACACAATGGAATAAAAAGCAATATAAAGGAATGAACCCCTGATAAAAGAACAAGGATGAATCCCAGAAGAATTATGTTGAGTTGAGTAAATCATTTACATATGCTACAGAGGGTATGATTCTATTTGCAAAACATTGTAGGGAAGATAAAAGCATAGAGGTATAAATCACATAATTTGTTGATGGGGCTAGATACTTGGAGAGGAGATTAACCAAGAACTGGCTTGAAGAAATTTTCTGGGGTGATGGACATATTCTTTCTTTTCTTATAAGATTTATTTATTTATTTGAGGCAGAGAGAGAGAGAGAGCACGCAAGCATGTGTGCAAGTGGGGGGCAGGCAGAGGAAGACAGAGAGAGAGAATCTCAAGCAGACTCCCTGCTGAGCGTGAAGCCCAAGGCAGGGCTTGCTCAATCCCTCTCAATCTCATGACACTGAGATCAAGACCTGAGCCAAAACTGAGTCAGAGGCTTAGACTGAGCTACCCAGCTGCCCCATGATGGACATATTTTATAACTTGGTTATGGTAGCGTTTACACAAACACATTCATTTATATATAATGTACACTTGAAAATGATGGGTTTTACTGTAGGTAAATTATACCTTCAATTAATCTGACTTCTTAAAGTCAAATGATTTTTGTAAGTGAAGTTGTATTTCTAGACTTTTTATCTGGTAACATTGAACCATTTTTATACCTTATACAAATATCATACTTTTTAAAATGCTGTACCTTGACATTAAATCTTGAAAATAGATATTTTACATCCACCAAAATTGTTTTGTTTTCAAGATTGCGTTAGATATTCTAGGTCTTGGGATTTTCTATATAAATTTTTGAATCAGTTGTCAAATTCCTTTAAGAAAAAACAACTAGGATTTTGATTGGAATTTTGCTGAAATTAAAGATCGAATTAGGAAGAACTGCTGTCTTTAACACCTTGAATCTCCCTGACCATGGTTTACTTTTTCTCAATAGATTCTTTAGAATTTTCCATTATAAAATCATGCCATTTGTGAATATAAAGTTTTATTTTCTTCTTTCTGACTTTTATGTATAATTCTCTTGATTTACTGCATTTGCTCTCACCTCCATAAAACATTGACTATAAATAATGATAAAAGATATCTTGTTTTATGTTTTACATTAAGGGAAATGAATGTGTTCATTCTATCACCATTAAATGTGATAGGTAGCTTCATTTTTCCATAAATTCTTTTTTTTGTGGGGGGAGTTAAAAGTCAGTCCTTTTATTTTTTTTTTAATTTTCCAGTTTTATTTAGAAATAATTAATATACACCACTGTATCAGTTTGATGATGTTGATTTTATTATATATATTATGAAAGGATTACCACATAGATTTAGCTACCACTCATTTTCTTGTATGGATACAATACAAAGAAAGAAAAGAAGAGGAAATTTTTCTTCTTGTGATGAGAACTCTTAAGATTTACTCTGTAAACAACTTTCCTATATATCATACAGCAGTGTTAGTTACAGTCAATCATGTTGTAAATTATATCTCTAGTGCTTATTTATCTTATAACTGGAAATCTGTGGCTTTTGGCCACCTTCTCCTAATTCCCTCTCCTCCTACCCTTTTCCTGAGGTAACCACAAGTCTGATCTCTTATTCTCTGAGTTTGTTTAGTGTGTGTGTTGTTGTTTGGTTACACATGTGAGGTCCTACAGTATTTGTCTTTTTCTGTCTGACTTATTTTACTTAGTGTAATGCCTTCAAGGTCTATCCATGCTGTTGCAGATGGTATTGTTACCTCATTTTTTGTTGCTAAATAATATTTCATTGTATGTCTATGCCACAACTTCTTTACCTATTCATTCATGGATGGACACTTAGGTTTTTTCCATGTCTTGGCTATTATAAATAATGCTGCTATGAACATGTGGTGAAGATGATCTTTTTGAGTTGGTGTTTTTTTTCCTTTGGATATATTCCCCAAAGTAGAAATTCCTTTATCAGAATGAAAAATAGTTTTTCTATTCCAATTTGCTAAATTTTTTTGTTTCTTTTTTCACCAGTGGCATTCCTATCGATTACAATTAGATTATTTTTATGCTTTACTCAATTAATATGATGAATTACATTGTTTTTAAAGATAAATTAACCTTGAATTTCTGAGCACTTTCTTGCATCTTGACTATGAAAAGTATTCATCTATAATTTTTACTTCTAATTTCCCCGTCTAATTTAGAAGCAGGCTTATACAGTTCTTACAAAATTTTAGTATTCTTTCAAGGAATCGATCATTTCATTAAATTTAAAATTAATTTCTATAAAATTATTAATCCTTTATTTTAAAAACTGTAAGATCTAAAGTGATATCTCACGTTTCAGTCACAAAAATTTGTAATCTATGCTTTCTCTACCTCTTGATCAGATTATCTTAGCATTTACTAACCTTACAGACTTTTAAAAAGATTTTATTTATTTATTTATTTGAGAGAGAGAAAAAGAGAGAGAGCAGGAGTGGGGGAGGAACAGAGAGGGAAGTGCATGGAGAGGGGAAAGAATCTCAAGCAGACTCTGCACAGAGCCCGACGTAGGGCTCAATCTCACGACACTGAGATCATGATCTGAGCTGAAACCAAGAAGTTGGACACTTAACTAACGAGCCACTCAGGCTCCCCAACTTATTGACATTTTTAAAGCAAATTTTTTTCTTTTATTTTCTCTTTTGTTTTTCCCCTTTTAATTTTCTTGATGCTTATTCTTTACTATTTTATTTCTTCTACTCTAAATTTAATTTCCTCCTATTTTTCTATCTACTTAAGGTGATGCCTTAGATCATTGATTTTAAATATTCCTTATTATCTAATATGAATATGTATACTGATAATTTTTCCTATAAGCACTATCTTAACTCTATTCTAAAAATTCATATTTTACTATTACCCAGTTTAAAATCTTCTGTTTTTCATTGAAAGTTTTTTGATTTATGATTTATTTAGAAGTGGGATTAGTAGTTTCCACATATTTTCAGATTTTGTAGATTTTGTTTTGTTTTGTTTGAAATTCAATTCACAGCTGGCTAATTTAGCATACTGTAAATATCAACTGTTATTATATGTTTCAGATATTTATATATCCTTGTTTAATATACCCAACTATGATATCAATTTGTCTATTTCTTCCTTTGATTCTGCCAAACTTCATGTGTTTTCAAGCTGTCATTAAATATTTAGCATTGCCTTCTTAGTGGACTCTTTTTATCAATATGAAGTGTCTCTCTCTCTCTTCCTTTCTATCTCCCTCCCTTTCTTTTCTTTCTTCTCTCTGTTCTGTATATATAAATATATATATACGGATATAGCTGTTCCAGCTTTGTTATGTTTACTAACTCCGACTTCCTTCTCTCATAATATTAACATGTAATATATCCGTTTCTTTCTTTCTTTTAATTTATTTATTTGACAGAGATAAACACAGCAAGAGAGGGAACACAAGCAGGGGGAGCAGGAGAGGGAGAAGCGGGCTTCCCATGGAGCATGGAGCCCGATGTGGGGCTGGATCCCAGAACCCTGGGATCATGACCTGAGCTGAAGGCAGATGCTTAACAACTGAGTCACCCAGGCGCCCCATCCATTTCTTTAAAGAACATGGCTAATTTACACCATGTATTTGTTATTTGTTTTCTTTTCGAGTCTGACAATCCCCAACTTTTAACTGAGGCCTTTAGACCATTTACATTAATTTTGTATTTGTAATATAAGGGTTTTGTTGATTATCTAGGTTTGCTTTCTAGTTCTGTGATTTTTTTGTTTTGTTTTATACATTTCCTGCCCTCAAAAATAATTGAGCATTTTTTCATTAATCTATTTTATTTCTTTAATTGAATTTTAGTGATATACTTTTGTATTTTCAGTTATTAATTTTGCTTTATATTTACCATTTTTGTTATTCTTCATTATTTCATGCATGCCCTTGTTTTTATCTAGCATTATTTCCTTTGATTTGAAGAAGTTTCTTTCACCCTTATCCCTTTAGCTTTTATTTATAGGAATAAAACATAAGAACATGTTTTTACTTACTGTCCATTTTTTAAATGATGATTTTATTCTTTCTATACTTCTAAGTTACAGAGTTTCATTTTCATTTTTATTTCACCTCACTAAAAAATTTCTCCTTTTTTCTGTTCATTTTTCTAGCTTGCATTCATTAGAAGTCTGAAGTTATTCTTCTCTTAGATGACCAGTATATAACTTTTTTCTCTGGCTATTTTTATGATTTTATTTCATCTCTATTTTCCTCAACTTGATCATGCTATTCCTACATGTGGTTGTCTTTTTTTTTTTTTTTTTCTGATTGGGTGTTTCTTGTTTTTGTTGTTTTAGCTTCTTGGTTTTGTTGCTTGATATTTTCATCAAAATTGTAGTCACTATTTATTCTCATTAATTCTCTGTTCCATTCTCAATCTTATCTCCTTCTGATATTTTAGTCAAAAATTATACTGTTTAATATAGACAAACATGTCACTAAAGACTCCATGCATTTATTTTTCTGTCTTTTATCTGTGTTTCAGTTTAGTTTCTACTTGATTTAATTGTTTTCATGTTCATTGGTCTTTGTTCTTCAAGGTCCATTCTTCTAATAAAGATGTCTTCTGAACTTCTCTTTTCCAATATTCTACTTCTAATTTCTAGCATTTTAATTTGATATTCTTCTCTTTTTTTCTATTGAAATCTCTCTATCTTTTCACTCATTATGTTCATTTCCTTTATATTTTGAGCACATCTATAACTACTATTATAAAGTCCTTAGTTGATAATTATGACATCTGGTCTATCTTTGGGTTTATTGTTATTGACTTACTTTTCTCAGGCTTATGTTTTGTATTTTCATAATTTTTACACACCTGGTAATTTTTGAAATATTGGGCATTGTGCATACAATGTTATTGAGTCTGTTTGCTGATATCATTCTTTAAATAGTGTTGAATTTTGTTGTGCTGGGTAGTTACTTATTGACTGATGAGCTTGATCTTGTTGAGGTTTGGTTTTAGGATTTGTTAGTTCACATCATATATAGCTGTTATTCTGTGGGTAAATTGAGGCTTGATTTCTCTGGAGGTCTTTTCTAAATATTCAGCAAGTTTTCTCCAATGTGGTTGGCTGGAACTACAGTATCCTTGAGCACTGAGATTTCTATGTCAACTCTGATGAAATCTTGAGGCCCACTTGTTCTTTGACCCCACCTCACAGAATCTTATCACATGCATGTAGGGTTTATCATTTAATCACTATTTCAAGGAAACTCCTCTCCAGCTTTCTGGAATTCCTTATCTATAGAGCTTTCCCCTCCAGACACATCTGATCTGTATTTCTTCCATCCAATGAGAACATAGCTTTTTTTGTTTGGACTCAATCATTTTTTGCCGTGGTTTGGAAATTGCCCCATTTAGAATATTGCAATAAATATAAAGTTTGCCTATTTGTTTTTGTTACATAAAACATCACATCCCTGATGTGTTCAATACCTTAAAACATTAGTTCATATATATTTTGCTGTTCTCTATTTATGTTAGGAGGCTAAGTCAAAAACATAGTCATGACCAAAACTCAGTATGTTATCTTTTATTTAATCTTTATATTGCATCTCCTTTGTCCAGCAGCTTAAGAAATATTTCTAAGAAAGAAGTTATATGAGAGGGTTAGTCAATAAACCAAGTCTGTCTGATTCCCAAAGTCACAAAAGCCTAGCTTTTTGTAAGGTTGGTTTTAGTTTATTTTCTTAAACTGTAGTTATGATTTGGAAACTGTTCTCATATTCTTTTTTTTAAAGATTCTTTTTAAAATGAATGAAGTAATTAGTTCAGATTCCGCATAAAAAGGGATACTTAAAGTGCAGTGTGTTATTATGGTAATTATTTTCATAACCTTCTTTCTCTGAATCGAGAACTAAATAAAGGTGCCCCATAAACATAGGCTTGCATTGTGTTTACTTGCTTATGTGTCTGGTCTTGCTGTGGGATTATCCCTTAATTACAAGTTTAGCCTTGGCAACCAAGATGAATATGAAATCATGTTAAACTTCAATCTGCCATTTCCCTTGTTCTTCTGCCAGTTAGGTTAGTTCTAATTGGGAAATAAATTTAAAATGCCTTCATGCAGATACCTTGTTGGAATAATTGCTATAAATGCAAAATTTTCAAAAAGATAAGTGATGCCAAGCAGCTAAAAGAAAATTAAGTAATGCATGTTAGTAGACTTCAGAATTAGAAATGAGATGGCTTTTTTTTTTTTAAGCATTCATTATGCTTTGGTCAAAATAGTACATGGATGGCAGTGGGAATTTGACAAATGCCAATATTTTGAATAATGATCAAAGGCACATATTATATGAACCCACCCTTGAACATACATAAAAGTTGATATATTTTCCTAAATGTAAGTACAAAAATATCTGATATCTGCACTTCACAAATTTTCAGTGAAAGTCTATGCTTTCTACGAACTTATTTCCCAGAAGAATTAGATACATCTTAGCATGACACTGAAGACACTGATGCTCTGTAACAGTCATTAAATAGTTCACTTGATTGTTTGAAATTTAATGTGCACATAATGAGGCTATAAGCATGAAAATAGAAGTACTAATTTAATGTTATACACAATTATATTATTTTTTTCTTATCATTGAGGTGGCACTACTCATTTATTTTTTTTAAAGATTTAATTTATTTATTTGAGAGAGAGAGCACAAGAGGGGGAGGGTCAGAGGGAGAAGCAGACTCCCTGCTAAGCAGGGAACCCGATGTGGGACTCGATCCTGGGACTCCAGGATCATGACCTGAGCTGAAGGCAGTCACTTAACCAACTGAGCCACCCAGGTGGCCCCATAATAAAATGATTTTACAAAGAACCTTATCATCAAAATATTTACCTCTACATTGACCTTGTACGGATGTTACTTGTATTTTATAAGGGTGCTCATTAAAGAAATCAAGAGAGAAATGAACAAATGCTAAGTCCAGATTTTGTCCTATGCGTCTACACTGAATATCCTCACTTAAGACCTCACATTTGGCTGCACGTAATAGTTAGATTGTAGAATGATGGCCAATGGTAAAAAAGTTAAAGAAAATGATAAACCATTGAATTTTAAATTTTCTCTTACTACGTCTATGATAAATGAAGTCCAGAAAGATTAAATCCATCGCCCAAGTTCACATGCTGCATCCATGTGAGTCATCCTTTTCTCCCACTTTGACATGCCTTTCACGCAAATGCATTACTGCATTTCCACATACAATTCTCAGGTGTATTTCTCTTCTTTTCATAAGTGATTCCATTAATCCCCAATGATTGGCTGTGTATTCTTAGGGATTTCTAGATTGACTTTCTACCTTTGAAACTTATTAGTTCAGAGTAGCAATATGGTTGATTGATTTTTTTCCTACTAAATTTGCTTGATGGTTTATTGAATTGTTCATACAGATTTTTGTTTCTGTATAACTTAGTAAAAATTATAATGTCCAAGTTCAAAATATGACCTGACATTTTCTATAATTTAACTATAACAGGGACAATCATAAAAATGTGGCTTGTATATATTTCAAGTATATTATTACTTCATTAGAAGGATCTTCATAGAATTTACCATTCACTTACTCGTATGAGGCATATGGAAAGAAAAATACTGAGATGTAAAGTTATTTGGATATGTTTGAAGTTATTCATAGTATTGAGTTATTCAAGTTTTCTAATTTTCAATTTAATTTTCAACTATTCTGCATCATTTTTTTGTTTTACAATTTTATTTATTTATTTCAATCTTGGATTTTCATCATATTGATGTGGTTTTGGAATACAGGTGAGGTTCAGTGGGGTGAGATCCAGAGCCAACAACCAAGAAAGAATTCTTGAGACATCTTTGGTGAAAATGGTGGTTTTATTGAAGCACAGGGGCAGGATCCGTGGGCAGCAAGAGCTGCTGCACCAGGATCTCGAGGAGTGGTGATTATATACACAATGGAAGAAGTCAGCAAACTAAAGCTCTCAAACCAAATCTGGCCCTCAGTTTTTTCTGTAAATATTTATTGGAACACAGACATATTCATTGCATATTGTTAATGACTGTTTTCATGTTACAGTAGCCAAGGTGAGTAGTTGTGACAGACTATAGGTTTACAAAGCCTAACATATTTACTATATGTTCTTTTATGGGAAACATTTCCCGACCTCTGCTCTATGAGAATATTGTAATTAACCCCATTTTACATGACAGATAACTGAGTCTTAGAGAATTAAACATATGTTTTAGAACACAAAGCTGGTCAGTTGAAAACTGTGTTTACTGTCCAAGTGAGTTTGACTTAAAAAAACACAAGAGGTTAGCTACTAAGGAAAGGAGGTGGGTATTCCAAGCAGAGAAAACTTGACATCTGATGGAAATGAAAAGCAGTAAGAATGGTGAAACCCCATTTTGGGGGGGGGTGGTGATATGTCTTATAAATGAGAGAGCCTAGGATACCTGACTAGCACAGAAAGTAGGAGCAGATTATAAATAAAGGGCTCTGTGACTAAGATAATGTGTTTGATCTAGATGCTTTAAAAAGATGAGCAACATGGTGATCTTTGTTTTTAAGGGTTTCAATCTAGTAACATTATGGGAGATGAAGTGGAGTCAGGTTACTTTAGAGGCAGTGGGGTTATCAAAGTGATATTAGTAAGAAGTGATTAGAGCATTAAGCAGTGACAGTTGTGGTAAGAGAGATCACAGGATGCTGTGTATGAATGAAAGGAAGTAAAGATGAGAAGCATAGAATGACCACAGACATCAGGCTTAAATGAGAGAAGTTGGATGGCTGTGCCTCATTCTATGATAGAATTTGCAATTTAAAGAAAACACAAGAGGATTTCAATTTGGGCTGGGAGGAGAGAGTTAATTCGCTTTTTGAAAAGTTATGTTTAGGGGCACCTGGGTGGCTCAGTCATTAAGCGTCTTCCTTCGGCTCAGGTCATGGTCCCAGGGTCCTGGGATCGAGCCCCACATCGGGCTCCCTGCTCTGCGGGAGGTCTGCTTCTCCCTCTCCCATTTCCCCTGCTTGTGTTCCCTCTCTCGCTGTGTCTCTCTCTGTCAAGTAAAGAAATAAAAATCTTTTCTTTTTTTTTAAGTTGTGTTTAACTGTCCATTGGTTTTTAAGTAGTTATTTTGTAGTTACTTGGTAAGAAGTTAGCTGTGCACATCTGAGGTTTTGTTGAATGTTTTTAACTGAATATGTAGACTGTAGTCATCCAGTGATGTGGCATTTAAAGCAGGACTGTACAAAGCCAGGTCCCTTTGGTGAGAAATACTAGATGACCTCCATTTTGAGATCAGGTACATGTTGTGAATGTGAAGATTTTAATTTCTGTGTGTGCAATTTAAGTTGTTAATGTCCATGTTTTAGTGTCTTATTTGTTGTTGCTGTCATTCTTAAACCAAGAGTTAAAATCATCTTAACTACTTTACTTCATGTTTTTGTAAATATTTCAGACTTAAGTTTTAAGCAATCTTAACTACTCCATGGAAGGGTGATGGAACACATACATAGCCTGAGAAAGGTGTTCCATCCAGTAAGGGGCAAGTAGAAATGAAACAGTCCATGATGATCATCAAGGAGGAGAAGCTGGAAAACTATGAAGAAAATTAGTATATAGAGGAGTTATGATAACTAAAGGAGCAGAGTATTTCAAAGAGAAAAATAAAAAAATCAAGTGTATGAGGACCATTTTTTATACATGTTTAATTACAAGTCTTTTTCCCAATTCTCAGATCACAATTACTTGGTGAAGGATTCATACCTTAATAGTTTTTTATCTCAAGGAAAGCCAACGTACAATAGGTGTTTAATGGGTTTCTCCTTACATTAAAACCTGATAGAAATGATTAACATTTGTCACAAACTTTGACATAAATTTTCTTCTTTGTCATTACCAAACCTAATAAATTAGCTACTTTAAAACAAAGAATATGCCTTGGATATTCTTATAGTCTTAGAACAAATAGGTCTTCTGTTCGTAGTAGTTGTTTCATCAAATGCATTGAGTAAACAAATCTACCTCAGAAGTTTTATCATTTGAATTTCATTAATTTTTCTGTCAAAATGGTAGAAAAGTAGATGCTCTGAAACGTTTTCAAATCACCCATGTAAATAAAGTTTATAAAATTAGAAAAGAACATTAATTTTATCTCTGTATAAACGGTACATATGAAATACAAATAATATTGACTACAGAAGTAATATTTTATAAATTCATTAATTTTGTATTTTGCTCATTGAAAGAAGTACTACTAATGGGACCTATTTATAAAACAACTTTATTTATCTCCGACTGTCCTTTTTAGTTTATTCAAGAGAAGAGATGTTCTCCCTGCTATGGGATGATATTTTTTGGTCACACTTAGGCAATATAAGACATTTTAGGCGAGTAGTAAGAAGATTCAGCTCATCTAATAAGCTTTATCTCCTAAACTCAAGTTATTCCCTGTTGTCCCAGCCCTGGCCTATTTTTTACCAGAAGTCTGCGCTAAGTGAGCATGCATGTATGCTCTTACCTCGCCTCACTTCCTGGTGGGCCAGTGTGGAAGAATAGGGCAAGCTGATTTGAGATGGACCAGGGAGAGAAGTATCATAGTTGAGGAAGGCAGCAGAGTTTTGTCACTAGGGACTGGCAGGTTCTAAAGCAGTTACTTTTTTCTTTTGAGTTCTGTCATGGCTTCTTCAGAATTTGGCTCCTGTGTCACTAAGAATCCCTCACTGGCACTTGTAAGCCAAATGCAACTCTCTCCTGACCGATCACTTAATGATCTTCAACTACGAAGAGTCCTGTGAGCTCTTGATTTTCTCTCTTTAGGTCTCTTCCTTTCTTAAGATCAGTATCCAAGATAACATGACATTTCCTCTCTTACCTTCCTCTGTTCACAGGATGCATCCTTTGCCCAGCAAGGCCACTTCTTTTTCAACAGCTAACCAGCTCACCCTTCCTCTTTTAACTCCTCAGCTTGGAGTCAGAAACTTTTTATATGTTTGACCTGTGTGTCATCTCAACAATTAGTAACCTGTTGCCAAGTTGATAATTTAGAAATTTTCATCATAGTCTACCACCTCACTTTGGAATGTGATTTCTATTGCACTTCAATGTATTAGTGAAACTTCCATTTTGATACTTTATCCTATTAATATGAATTAATAACAGCTATAGATTCTTTCAGAATAACAGAATCAATATTTCTGAGATATATTTGCAGGGACAGATTCTAATTTAGCAAAGTCTAATTAATTCAATTAGTAATGGCTAATTCTGATATCCTACTTTTCAAAAATTAAACTTTTGTCACTCAAACATTCAAAATAATGTTTGACAAGAAGGATAGAATATGAAAATAGGTGATAGAGTTATTGTCCTTTAAAAAAAGGATAAATATTCAGGAAAATTCATTTAAATAATCTTTTTATCTTTAATAATGTCTAGGTTTCTTGCTGAAAACCAAGTCCCTGTTATATGATTTGACATTTAATGTTCCCAATAAAATCATTGTTAACTAGATAAGATACATGTCAGTTTGGGAAGTTCTGACTTGATAATTTTATATCTTAGCTATTTTATAAAAGAAAAAGAAATCCTTTTCTAGGAATAAGGAAAACATTACTATGTTTGCATGGAAGCTGTATTCTGAGTAGTCTTAATTCCATTTCTGAAATGTAATTAGAAGTTGTTGATCTTCCCTTTCAGTCAATGCTAGTTAAAGCAAGGGAGAAGGTAGAAATTAAAGTATAATCTTCAATACTTACAACGAGTCCCAGTGCTGCTATTATGCCCTTTGATTGCTGCTATGGTTTGAATATTTTTGTCCCTCCAAAATTCATATTATGAAATTCTATACACCCAAAAATTAGAAGGTGGGGCATTTAGGATGTGCTTAAGTCATGAGAGTAAAGCCCTCATGAGTAGGATTAGTATTCTTACGAAAGAGTCCCCATAGAGATCCCTAGTCCTTTCCACTATGTGAGGGCACAGCGAGAAGATACTAGCTATGAACCAGGAAGAGGGTCCTCACCAGACAGAATTATCTGGTGCATTGATCTTGGACTTCCAGCCCCCAGAACTGTGAGCAATAAGTTTATGTTGTTCATGAGCCATTCAATCTGTGCTATTTTGTTGTAACAGCCTGAATGGACGAAGACAGTTGTCTAGAGGAAAATACATTTCACATAAATCCTATGTGGGGAAAGTCATAGTACATTTTGGTGTAATTAAAAGGATACGACTGTAATAATACATAATTTAATGTAAATGTCTAACGCATGAAAATTTTGACATCATTTTCTAATTTTCTACATGGCAATCATATTTTTTTAAAGATTTTATTTATTAATTTGACAGAGAGAGACAGCATGAGAGGGAACACAAGCGGGGAAGTAGAAGAGGGAGAAGTAGGCTTCCCGCTGAGCAGGGAGCCCGATGCGGGGCTCGATCCCGGAACCCCAGGATCATGACCTGAGCCAAAGGCAGCTGCTTAACTGACTGAGCCACCCAGGTGCCCTTAGCAATCATATTTTTTAACAATAAATGATTCTGATTATAATTATAAAAACAGATTCTCTGAACAGATTCTCCTGCGAACTTTCACTGATGTGTTTGGTATTTGTAATTGCCATGCATTACACTTGAACTAAAAACTCATACTTAGATTTTACACGTATAATAAAAAAGTACATAATATATATGTATAAAAGAAGCATATTGCTGGAAAGCTTTGAAAAACTGTTTAAGAATTTTATAAAGGTAAATCCAACATCACACCAGGCATTTTATTGCAACAATGTTATGATTTATCTCATTCCTCAGATGTTTGCATCTGGTGTGATGCTGATTCAAGCTCAGGTGTAGCTACAGATAGTGTGGAGGGATAAGCTGATTCATTTCCCACAAACATAGCTACTTTGTTCTAACACAGTGCTCACTATCCATGCACATGTGTACACACACACACACACACACACACACACACACGGCAACAACAGACAAAACTATGTAATAAGGTGAATTGGCACAGCATGAACTGACCATTTATAGCTGCCCTTAACAGTTTGATTGTTATTTTTTTTAAGATTTTATTTATTTATTTGAGAGAGAGAGAGAGAGAGAGCACAAGGCGGGGAGGGTCAGAGGGAGAAGCAGACTCCCAGCTGAGCAGGGAGCCCATATGGGACTGGATCCCAGGATCCTGAGATCATGACCCGAGCCAAAGGCAGATGCTTGACCGACAGAGTCACCCAGGTGTCCCATGATCATTTTGTTTTTAAACATTTATTTATTTATTTGAGAGAGAGAGAGAATGAGAGAGACAGAGTGGGGGTGGTTAGAGGGGAGAGAGTCTTAAGCAGACTCTGTGCTGAGCATGGAGGCCCCTGCAGGGCTCGATCTCATGACCCTGAGATTACAACCTAAACCTAAACCAAGAGTCAATGCTTAACTGACTGCGCCACATGGTGCCCCTGATTGCTACTTCTTTTTTATCTCCTTCCCCTTTCCCTTCTTATTCCCCTCCCCCTCCCTGCACTTCCTCCTTCTCCTCCTCCCAGTTTTCTTTTCCTTTTTTCTTTCTTCTCCTTCTAATCTCTTTCGCCTTCTCCTCCCCCTTACCTCATCATTGGAAGAGACAAAGGACTGAAGTCTGAGTAATTAAAAGCCATTTTTGGATATTAAGTATTAAATGGAAGGCTGAAATGACAAGGTCTGCCTATAAAGAGATATAATCTCCTCTAAAGAGCACTCAGGAGTTCGCTGTGTTTTTGAATTATTAAATTCTCTCCAACTCCCTTCTTCCTGTAGGCCGTCAGAGACTTCGAAGCCTCAATTCAGGCTATGTCTTTGTGCATAACACTGAATTAAAGCAATTTCTGGAACCAGAAAGGTCTCCACACTCATATCAAACCATGTTTATGGTTACACTACATGTTTATGGTTACACTACAGCCTTATTGCACACACAGAATGAAAGACCTTGAAAAATGTAATTATTACATTGTATTATTCATAACCATAAATATATGATAAGTTCTTATTTATCCTATATGTTTTATTAATTAATATTAATAAATATAAAGCACAAATAAAAATATTTCTCAATTTTCACATGTGATCTCCTAATCCCTCCATTTTACAAAAACTATTTTGCCCCAAGCACCTTGTTTGAAAATTTCGATAGATCAACATCTGAAGATGATAGAAAAAATTAATATGGTAGCTCACCAGTTCCTTTATGGTGAAATTTTGTTTACCATGTTACCATACCAGCAACTCTAAAATTTTAATGATAAAAATCTTATTTCCTTTTTTTGCTTTGTATTAATATATTTGCTAGCTTTCAATTTTCCATTTTTCAAGACAATGCCTCAGGCTTTAATACATTATTCAGCTTTATATATTTCAGCATGAAATGTTGCTACCACTGTTTTCCTAAATATATAGTTAACTCTCAAATATTCATTCAAATATCAAGACCAGCAAGGCATGCAGTGCGATGTGGTAGATAATATTAAAACCCTGACTCTAAAAATTTTTCCATTTATATTTAAATATGTACATTTTTTCTGTTTCTGCACATTCACTCCAAACAAATAAATAACAAGTAAAGTAGTCCACATTGAAGAACTAATAGAAGATTTACTGCACTCCTTTAGTGTCCTGTTGCTCTCCTTTATTCAACGCCTACATGAATGTGATTTTGCATAGGAAATAAGCTACTTTTCTCTTAGCCTAGTGCAATGTTTTCTCTCTTTAAAATGTTCTCTAGAGGTAGTCACAAGGAGCTTTTAAGTACAGGAAGTAAACAGAGCAAATCAAAAAGTCAAGATGTTTTAACTGCATTTAGTCTGTAACAGATTTTAATAAATTCAATATTTCAGTAGAATTGCTTTGTCATACTTGAAAATAGACCATGTATTCCATTTTCCTAACTGTATAAAATCCGCATAGAAAGTGAGGCAAACTGCAGGGAATGTACTATATTGCTTCAAAAGTAAGGTGCACATTGAGTTAAAAGCTAATGAGATTCAATTCTAGAATATAGAAGATAATGGAGCCAAAAAACAATCAAATGTATTATACATTTCACTGTTGTTTTTCCTAAGATAGTTTGCTTCAATTATGAGTCCATTTGGTGCATCTATAAAAGTCCGCCAGCAGGGCTCTCCCTTGCATTATAATTTAGAAACAATTTATTTTCTTATTTCCTTGGAAGACAATATAACCCCTGAAAGCCCTACTAGAGCTAGATATATTGAATTTCCAAAGTGAATGACTAATGCATACAAACTTACACTTGCTTGTGCCATTTTTTTATCAATTTATTATTAATCTAGTAGTGTTATACATTATTTAATATTAAAATCTACCATTGTCTTTCAATTGAAAAAGAATAATAGATCCAAAAATGTACAGTACAAAAGTTTATAGCATTGATTAAGTGAAAATTGAAGAGAACGCTCATATTTATTTTTAGCTGTAGATCTTTTGGGCAAGTTGTTATTTTCATCATACAACTAAAAGCACTCTAAATTGTGTGTTTTTGCCTTTTTTTTCTCTTTTGAAATAAAGTAAAGGCTTACTGATTTCTCTAATTACAAAATGATTAGTCATGTGTTCAGATCACTTTGTAATACCCAGGTAATAAGAACAAATAGTGGACTAAATGAATTATAGAATAAAGTCTGACATTGAACTCAAAATGACCTTGTTATTTGACTTGGCTTATATTATCTCATTGGAGTCATTCTACTTACACAAATCTTAATAGCCTTACATGGGTTCTTGTTGTTTCCTATATTTTTAGAGAGATTCTCTTTGCTGGGAATTATTTTTTATATTTCATCCTTTGAGCCCAATCACTCGGTTGACTCTTTTGATATTGTAACTCCATTATTTCCAAGAATGGAAAATATTTATTTGATGTCATAATAATATAGTGTCATTTCTATATTTTTACATAGGTATTATGTAAAATTGAATTATAAATTGGTCTCAAAGAGCCTTAGTTGAATACACTATAAAAACGAGATGTTGTTATGACTGAACTGATAGATTATATACCTAAAATTCATGTGAATATTTGAGGTTCTGAGTGGTATGAACATATCACAATAAGAGAACCTAAGAGGTTATGGACCTATGGCCAGATATTTATATGGTATCAATATATTCTGGTTAATGAAAGATGTTATCAACATCAGGGGATGTGTGAAGACAAATAATGGTTTTCAGGGTAGATTGATAATGTTATTCAGGATATATATGATTAGAAATGACCCTAGTGCAGGGATTTTTATGTGATAGTTACTTCAGCTATAGTCTACAAGGGCAATACATGGTGACAAATCAATGTCTTTGTTTCCATCTGTGTTGTCTCTGGACTATTTATCACTTCTGCCACCAAGAGCCTGATCAATCTAAGAAAATGAGCCTATGGTAAAAAATTTTCTCTTTTATGTGGGTAATACTTTTTTGCACTACAGATTCAGTGTGGTGCTAAGAATCAGCTTGAATGTGAAAAATAACTCACTCTCAAATATGCTGAAATTCAGGCTATTACATTTATATACATCTTTTTAATTAAAAAAGGTAAATATAATACATTTAAATAAATGTACACAAATGATAGATAATAAATGGAAAATAAATACTAAATTAAGAAAACAATAAATTTAAATAACCATTTAAAATAATAATGTTTGGACCCTCCTTGAAGACTAAGTTTTAAACTTTGGCTAAGCAAAATGAATAACTTAAAGTTGTGTACTTGTGATTTGCTTAGAGTGTTTGGGATAAGTATCCATAGAGCAGTCATGTACTTGAATGGACTTTGCAGTCCTCTTTTCTAGTGCATAAAGTGGACCCAGGTATCAGAGAATAGGATGAAAGGTAATGTGTCAATGGACTTTACAACAGATACCATAGTTACCTCCCCTCTCTTTATCACAATCATTTTAATCTCTGCCCTATAACAATGATATATAACTCAGCAACAATTACTCAAACATTAAATTCTTCTGCTTAAGGATTTTACTGTGATTGGGTTAATGACTGTGCGAAGATAAATGAACAGATTATGAAAAGTGGAAGCAGTTCCAACAAGAGGCTATATCATCTTCAAGAGTTAAAAAATGTCTCATGGTACACAAATTTCAGCAGGTAAAGAAACCTTAACTTTAATTTAGGAAGATTATTTGTTATCTTTTCAGACATTCCACCCCCGTTCCCTAGAAATGTCTACCTCAGTCTCAACCAGTATCTAAATTTATACTTTTTTGATCAAATATGTCTCTATTGTTCATACAATATCCCCTAGCCACCTGCTGTTATTTAAATTATGTAAATGAATCAAAATGAAATACAATTTAAAATTCAGTTCCTTTGTCATATTAAACTATTTTTTTAAGATTTATTTATTTATTTTAGAAAGGGAGTGAGAAAGGGCATGTGCGATCATGAGTAGGGGGAAGAGCAGAGAAGGAGAATCTCAAGCAGACGTCCCATTGACCAGGGAGCCTGATGTGGCGCTTCTCAGGACCCATGATATCATGACCCATGAGATCATGAACGGAGTCAAAATCAAGGGTCAGATGCTTAACCAGCTGAGCCACCCAGGTGCCCCCATACTAGGTTACTTTCAAATGTACAATTACCACATGTAGCTAGTACTACCATATTGAATGGTGCTGATATATATGGAGGAATATTTCTTTCATATAAAATGCTTTCATACCCTGTTATTGTAGTTCTCCTTCAGCACTTTTTCCAGCTTAAGCCTCCTGAATTTATTTCAGCTATGCCTTTTCCCTTCAACTACTAGCCCTTCACTTGTGAATATAATTCTGGATCGAGTCCCACATCGGTCTCCCTGCTCAGCGGGGAGTCTGCTTCTCCCTCTGACCCTTCCCCCTCTCATGTGCGCTCTCTCTGTCTCTCAAAATAAATAAATAAATTAAAAAAAAAAAAAGAATCCTGACTCAGAGACTTCCTGGTGATATGGTTTGGAACAATTTACTTAACTCTTTGTTTCATCCCCCATTGACAAATACAGATAGAAAGAGTCCCTTTCTCAAAAGACTGTTGGGAGGGATAAATGAATTGATTTGTATGCAGCATTTAGAATAGTACCTGGCATATAGTAATTACTCAGGAAATAGTCAATATTATTCCTGCCAGAAGGAAAAAGGCATAGCATGATTTGGCCTCTGTTCTCTGCTTCTTCTTCTTCTTCTCTTTTTTTTTTTAAGATTTATTTATTTATTTGAGAGAGAGCGAGAGAGAGAGTAGGGGGCAGGGGCAGAGGGAGAAAGGGAGAGAAAAATCCTTAAGCAGAATCCCTGCTGAGCAGGGAGCCTGATGGAGGGCTTGATCTCACAACCTCAGGTCATGACCTGAGCCTAAATCTGGAGTCTTATTCTCACTTACGCTTACTCATTGCATTCTAGACTCAATGCCTACCCTCTGTTTAATTTCTCTGATCTGCTAAGTTTTTACCTAATTCTAAATTTTCACTCAGAGACTGAAATGCTCTTCCTTTTTTTTCCCAAGCTGGCTCATTCTCAGACTAGTTTGGCTGATGTCACCTTCTCAGTATACTGTCCCCCAAACCTCTAGGTTTATATCTGTCAGACTCTACAAATATTTCAATTGATTGCTTTTTAATCATTATCAGTATATTCAATTATTTTTTGTCTATTTCTTATTAAGTAGCTGTTTTTCTCTATTCCTTGATGCCAATACAATTTACAATAAAAATGAATTAATAACTGTATTTATAAACTCAGCATTTTAAGCATATTATGACCAGAACACAAGAGAGTGGTTTGAGAATGTTTTTACTCATTCTGCAAGGTATTTTTGTATGATAACACTTAAGATAACACTTTTTGAGTATTTATTCATAGTAAGCTTATTCTGAATCAAAATCTTTATATATATTTTTATATATATACAGCCATATTTTGGATTTGAGGTTCAGTGTCTTTCTTAAAGAAGACATTGCTAAAGATTATTTCATGAGAGTCAAGTAATTAATGTAATGCATAAACTTGGTAATCATATTCAGAATACAATATTTGGTATCTTTTTTAGCTCTTAATGTAGTAAACTAACTGCCAGGTGAGTGTCAATGCATTGATTCAATAGACAGGCGAGAAATAGCCTTTTAGCTTTCCAAATATGAATATAAAATAAGTGGATAATATTGGTGTGTAAGTCCTCATTTTCCCACCTTGAATTGATGTTATCTTGATTCACAACTTAGTGTCAGCTTCACATATCTACCCACTTGCAGGCAGAGAGCTAGAATCAGTAGATTTTAGAAATCTTGCAGAATAGCTTGCAGAATAGCTCCCAATGAGGCTGCTTACTACATAGAAACAGAAAAACGAGTTCTATCACCCTGGGCTCAGCTCAGTCAAGTCAAAAAGATGATAAAATCAGAATTATAGAGTTAACAACCTATGCCATCTTAACCTCAAATAACCTGCAAAATATCCTTGTCAATTGTTAGATATGTGACTTTTCTTGTGTGGCGGCTAGAGTAAGCAGTAGATGTGTCCACTTTCACCCTGGTCTTTACAGGGAGTAGAGCAGAATGACATTGGATATGTGAGAGGGGCAATTAAAGCTTCTCTTCTTCCATCATTTAAAGTCATTCTTAATTATCTTCCCTAATTCAAAAAAACATTTTTTCTCTCCCTCACTACAGTTTATCATTTTCTCTCTGAAATACATTCTTTCAGATGCCCCTACAAGAATAAAATATGTCTCTATATGAGATCATTTTTTAAAAGCAAGGATTTATGTATAGGTTGAGAACGAACGGCTTAAGATAACTAAGCTTTAGGAAAGACTGAAAATCCTCTGATTGCTCAGTGAAAAGTTAGTAAATAGAGAGAGATGTGGAAGGAGACTGAGGGCTGTGGATTCAGACTACAGGTGATTAAGCTAGTTGGTGGAGAGGAGCCCACACCAGAGTGATGAACTGAGTGAACCAGATATACCAACCTACTTTCAACTGAGCTATTCCACTAATGAAAATGGACATTGGCTCTGGTGGTTGTTTTCTGATAAAAAATAATAATCAGCCATGAAATTATTTTGAACCTCCATTTCATTTTGAACAATGTAAGTAACATTAGGACATTTTTGTGCAATTGTTGATTATGCTCATTGAAAAAAAAAACCCACACATACCAATTTGTAATGGAAATTATCTGTCTCTGTATTTTATTTTTTTAATGATGCCAGAGGTACTCACTAAATAACTATCCTATAACACTTAAATAAAGTAGAATAGATAAAATTTTAATAGGAAAATTCAAGTCATTGACATTAAAATGACAATTTAGATAATTTTCATCCTGGATCAAATATAAACAGTTAAAATGGAGTCATGAACGTGAGCTTAATCATTTCAGATATCAAGGCTTAATAATGATCTTTAAATATATGTTATGTACTGTGGCTATCAAATTAAGTTGTATGTTAGAATTCACACTGGCAGTCGGATCCCGGCAGCAGCTGCAGCGGCTCTCATCTCTTCTGACTCTCCTTGCTATCTCTCTTTCGCTTCCGGAAACATGGCCTCCGGCGTGGCGGTCTCTGACGGTGTCATCAAAGTGTTCAATGACATGAAGGTGCGCAAGTCCTCGACACCAGAGGAGGTGAAGAAGCGCAAGAAGGCGGTACTCTTCTGCCTGAGCGAGGACAAGAAGAACATCATCCTGGAGGAGGGCAAGGAGATCCTGGTAGGTGATGTGGGCCAGACTGTAGACGACCCCTACGCCACCTTTGTCAAGATGCTGCCAGACAAGGACTGCCGCTATGCCCTCTATGATGCAACCTATGAGACCAAGGAGAGCAAGAAGGAGGATCTGGTGTTTATCTTCTGGGCACCTGAGTCTGCACCTCTTAAGAGCAAAATGATTTATGCCAGCTCCAAGGATGCCATCAAGAAAAAGCTGACGGGGATCAAGCATGAATTACAAGCAAACTGCTACGAGGAGGTCAAGGACCGCTGCACCCTGGCAGAGAAACTGGGGGGCAGTGCTGTCATCTCCCTGGAGGGCAAGCCTTTGTGAGCCCCCTCCAGCCCCCTGCCTGGAGCATCTGGCAGCCCCAGACCTGCCCATGGGGGTTGCAGGCTGCCCCCTTCCTGCCAGACCGGAGGGGCTGGGGGGATCCCAGCAGGGGGAGGGCAATCCCTTCACCCCAGTTGCCAAACAGCCCCCCCTCACCCCCTGGACCTTCCTCCTCCCTCCACCCCTGACGGTTCTGGCCTTCCCAAACTGCTTTTGATCTTCTGATTTCTCTTGGGTTGAAGCAGACCAAGTTCCCCCCAGGCACCCCAGTTTGGGGGGGCCTGTATTTTTTTTAACGACACCCCAATTCCCCACCTGTTCCTCCCTTTTCCCATGCTGCCAACTTCTAACCGCAATAGTGACTCTGTGCTTGTCTGTTTAAAAAAAAAAAAAAAAAAAAAAAGAATTCACACTGTTGTAGAGGTTATACATAAGCCTTTGCAAAACTTTGATTGTAGTTCTTGTCATTTAATATTTAAGACAGTATTTAAGTATCAAACTGAGTAAAGTCATTGAACAGAAAATACCTAAGATTGAAAAAATTAATATCAAATAGAGTTCACCATGACATACGGATTACAAATAGCTATTACAAAAAAAGCTTTTAGAATGTTTATATATTCCATTCAATTCATTTTCCCTGGATAATATCAATATTACTACCTTGCACGGTATCATTTTGTAGCTCAAGAAAGTAATGCTTTATATTGTTCAGATGAAATAAACTATTGAATTTATTCTTAAATATTTATTGAAAAGTTTATAAATAGTTGTATTATAAGCAGTATAGTAGATATAAATATTAATAAAACATGTCCCTAACTTCAGTGAACTAATTCTAGTAGGGCAGTGCAGGAACAGAATGAACACCATCTTATTATACTTAATGTTCTCATTTAAGGATAAACACATGAGATATTTATTATTATTTCAATCATAGTTGAGAAAAATTAATCTCAGAGAAAGTACTTGACTTACTTAAAATTTCTGTTGGAGTAAAAATATGGAAACGGAATTTGAATCCGCATGTGCCTGGCTCTGCGGCATATGTTTTTTTGTACTATATTACAAAGCCAAGGCCTATATCTATATCAGCTAAAAGCATATGACATATAAACATGTAGTTAGTGTAAAATGAGATAAAAAAGCACAAGAAAAGGCTTCCTGTCTTCAGAGAGAGAGCAGAGGAAACTCGGTGCCATGATGACTGAGGAAAGCTTAAGAGCTGTTGATTGGCAAGATGCGCAATAAAGGATAATCAGAATTTTAATAGGTAGAACTGATAAGAAAGCCATTTTAGGAGGGGTGGGAAGTACATGGGAAAGAAACATGCCTTCCTGAGGTATATTCTGGACATTTTCTGTGCGGAACACTTTGATAACAGGTTTTCTATGAGATGGTGCTTTTATGCTTATTTGAAAGCCATTTATCCTCTCTATGGGGGCACTGCATGGGTAATATATAAATAATGCAATAATAAATGGCTGAATTTTGTACAACTTGTATTTCATGTAATTGCTGATCAGACAGAGAACTAATACCCGCCTGTAGACTTACCTTCTAGTATCGTCACGTTCCTCTGTTTCTTAAGTTGGGAAGGAAATGGTTTAATTTCTACAACAATATCTATTAAAGCCAGTTTGTGCAATATTGATAGAGGTAGATAATCTAATTTTCAGGTTTTGGATTTTAATATCCAGAAGAGTAGAGAAATCTGATTAAGTGTGTAATAGTGTGTTGGTTTATTAGAGGTAAAGTAGTAGGCTTATATTAAATAAATTTTCCAGACCTGAAATTCAGTACCAACTTTACAACTTGCTTTTCTCATTTGATAATATGGTTATTCTTCCAAGCTAATTGATATAGAGCTTACTCATTTTAAAGTAGAAGTGTAGCCTTTTCTATTACAAATGAATGACAATTAATTATTCTCCAACTGATGGACATTGATATTTATGTCTTTTTAAAAAATCCCAAAATAATGATGTAATAAATATTCTTATTACCATATTCTTATATTTTGGGGTGGGTTTGGGTGTGATAAAATAAATCTCCAGAAGAAAAATTGTGACTCAAAGCCTGCTTTATGCCTTAGGTTTTAAAATCAGGTATGCCTTGGTTAGATTTTAGTTCTTTTATTTCTCCAGAAAGGGTTTCTACTTCTGAAACAAATAACGCAACATATTTTAAGAAAAAAGAAAAAGAAGAAGATAGCAGGAGAGGAAGAATGAAGGGGAGTAAGTCAGAGGGGGAGACGAACCAGGAGAGATGATGGACTCTGAAAAACAAACTGAGGTTTCTAGAGGGGAGGAGGTAGGGGGATGGGTTAGCCTGGTGATGGGTATTAAAGAGGGCACATTCTGCATGGAGCACTGGGTGTTATGAACAAACAATGAATCATGGAACACTACACCAAAACAAATGATGTAATATATGGTGATTAACATAACAATAAAAAATTTAAAAAAAAATCAGGTATGCCTGAGTGGCTCAGTGGTTAAGTGTCTGCCTTTGACTCAGGTCATGATCCCAGGGTCCTGGAGTCAAGTCCACATCTGGCTCCCTGCTGAGCAGGGAGCCTGCTTCTCCCTCTCCTTCTGCCTGCTGTTCACCCCTACTTGTGCTCTCTCTCTCTGTCAAATAAATAAAATTTAAAAAAGTAAATAAAAGCAAGGCTGATATCCGTATAAAAAATAAAATCATATGATCAACTTAATAGATGGAGAAAAAGCATTTGGCAAAATTCAACATCTTGTCATGATAAAAACTCTCAAAAAAGTGGGTATAGAGGAACATATGTACACAGTAAAGTCCATATATGATAAGTCCAAAGCTAACATCATCCACAATGTTAAAAAGCTTTAAGCTTTTCCTTTCAGATCAAAATAAGGGTACCCACTCTAACCAGTCCTATTTAACATAGTTCTGGAAGTCATAACTGGAGCAAATGGGCAAGAAAAAAATAAAAGACATCCAAATTATAAAAGAAGAAGTAAAATTGTCTATTTGCAGTTAACATGATATTATATTAGGAAAATCCTAAACATGCCATCTGAAAACTATTAAAATTAATGTATGAATTCAGTAAAGTTTCAGGATACAAAACCAACATATGTAAGTCAGTTATGTTTCTAGATTGCAACAATGAACTATCAGAAAAAGAAATGAAGAACAAGTGTTGGTGAGGATGTGGAGAAAAAAAGAACCCTTCTCTTGTTGGTGAGAATGTAAACTGGCACATCCACTATGGAAAACAGTATGTGGGTTCCTCAAGAAATTAAAATTGATCCCGCAATCCCAATGCTGGGCATATATCTAAAGGTAATGAGATCACTATCTCAAAGAGTTATCTGTACTTCTAGGTTCATTGCAGCATTATTCATAATAGCAAGGTCTAGAAACATCCAATATCTTTGTTAATGGATTAATGGGTAAAGAAAATCTGATATATGTATTGACTATATATATATTGATAAAGAAAATCTGATATATGTATTGTATTGAATAATATTCAGCCTTAAAAAAAATGGAAATCCTGTCAGCTGTGATAACATGGATAAACCAGGAGGATCTTATGCTAAGTAAACTAAGATGACAGAGAAAGACAAATATGGTACGGAATCACTTATGTGGAATCTTAAAAAAGAAAAACTGAACTAGTGGAAAGAGAGAGTAGAAAAGTGGTTGCCAGGGGCTGTTCTTTGGTGGAAATAGAAAGAGGAGTATAAAACAGTACAAAATTTCAGTTACCAGTTGAATAAGTTCAGAGGCCTAATGTATAACATAATAAATATAATTGATAATTTGTGAAATAGAACTTAAGTTTTGTCACAAAGAAAGAGGAAATTAAGCCACATATTTAATTCAAAGTAAGATGAATAAGGAAAATAGAAGGTAGAGTATTAATGAAATTGATATCAGATTATAACCAAACTAAAAATGCATAATCAGTAAAGAATAAGCAAGGTAAGCACAATAAAAAACTGGTTAAAATACTGTTGAATGAGATATAAAACCCTAAAAAGTGTGTTCAAAATATTCTTTTTAAATTTAATGCACAGTTAAACAATATTTGGAATAAAAACAGCAAGGCTAGTTGAAGGAAAGCAGGTGAGAAGAGCTGAAAGATATGCTTTGCTGCTTTTCACCTGGATTTTACTTTCAACTCAGTCTCTTAACACCTGTATGACATGTAACTTAGCCACTCTGTTAACTTCTTCATGTATAAACTGGATTTATAACATTACCTTACTCTGAGAACGTATGCAAATATTACATCATTTAAATGCTTATTACTTACCTCATGTAAATACACTAATATGTGTATTCAATAACTATAAGCTAACATGACATAAATAGAAAATCAAAAGAGAATCTTTTCACCAACAAATTTAAAAGCCTAAGTTAAATAACAATTTTCTAAGAAAATATAAATTTTGAAAATTAATTCAACGTAAATTGGCTACCTGCTATAAAACACTAAACTTTAAAACAAAGATATGCATTAGGAAAAATATTTATAAAACCACCAAATTTTATAGTATGTCATTCCAAATTTAAGAAGTAGAAAATTTCTTTTTCTATTACAGTTTCTATTCCATTAAAAGTTGTTCTCTAAACAACTTTTCAGATGTTCTGAAACTAATATTGCATTAATTTTGGAATATTCTTTATATATACTAACTTATCCTTGAAAGAGTCATAGGACTCTAGAGTATATTATTTTAAAATGTCTCCCTTTTTGAAATAATCATGTTTGCATCTTGGACTTCAAAGTATTCAATTAGACCTGACAACAAAAATAATAAGTTTAATTTGATGCTCATAATAAATGTGTATTCACAGTAAAAATTAAATGTAATTGTAAAATAATACTTAGTCCAAATTAGGTCTATTTTTTTAAATCTCCAATCATTTCTTTTTTAAGAAAAAATATCTGAAACAGAAGAAGTGGCTTTCTTTGACAAACAGGATTTGGGTCCTCAAATATGAGGAATTTGAAGGATTAAAGTGACTTTTACTAACTTTCTGGAGTATACTCTTTGAATTACTCTTAATGAGTCTGTATTTCATATTTGTGATTTTTCTTTCCCCAGTTAGATTGATCAGCTCCTTGAAAAGACAGATCATGAGATCATGAGAAAGGCAGATAGAAAATGTTCTGCTAAGTAAACACTGTAGTTTCTAGAGTGTCAGATGAGATTATTAGAACCAGTTTCTCAGTGTAATGACTTCTATGTTTGTAATCACCTTCAAGTAGTTTAAACTCTTTAAAATTCACCTTCAAGTAGTTTGAACTCTTTAAAATTCTAAAGTTTTAACACTGAAATTTTCTTCTGAACCAAATTGCCTTCTCTTTTCATTCAAATAAATACCCACGGGACTACTTTTTTCACTGCTACCTTTGAATGTTGTTCTTTGTTCTCATGAGCAATTTTGTTTGCCTTATTTCACAGCTTATACTCAATTTTTGGCCTTTTTCAGTGAGATGTTTATTTTTTAACTTCCATGATTACATTCCATCCAGTTTAGAACAGATGATTAACTTACTTATTGTTTTATTAGATTTTTTCCAAACCTCCACTCAATTATCAATAAGGAAAAAAGTTTAGAGAGCCCTAAATTTGAAATGAAGTAGAAAACAGGGATAGACAGACAGACACATGATAGGTAGATAAATAGATAGATAAATGAATTCTCAATTTTTAAATCACACAAGCTATTATCATGTTTTTAAGGAGAAGTACAAATTTCCTTTCTCAAGAGAAAGGTTTTTGTTTTGCTTTTTTTAATGAAAATATTCCTCTTTAATGTGCAAACAAATCATCAAGACATCTGGTTAAAATGCTTTGAATTTTATCTTATTTTTCTAAGTAAGTGAAACACATGATTATGATGTGGAAATGTTAGGTTTCAGAGTGAACGGTGAGGAAAGAATTCTTGAGACGTCTTCAGTGCAAAAAGATGGTTTTATTAAAACACGGGGACAGAACCAGTGGGCAGAAAGAGATGCACCAGAGTCATGATGGGTGACTGATGACATACTTCCAAGTTGGGAGGGGGTTAGGGATAGCTAAGTCTCTAAGGAATTTGGAAGCAGGGTTTCTAGGACCTTGAGGGGGCTAGCTATTGTTAGGAAAATGTCATTTATCGCTGTCTAATAATAAACCTTAGTCATGAGATCACTCAGATGGATATCAGTGGGCCATATGCTTGGAGGATGATGGCTAACATATATCTTGGGGGTTAGATATAAGGGAAGTTTTCAAAGGAATTTTTATGTTAAAGGAGACTTACAGGATCCAGGAGGTCAGAATAATGTTAAGCTAAGATAGCCTTTTGCCCTTAGCAAAGTATCAACATCGAGGCAGCTGAGTTCCTAGAGGAAGGTCACTCTGCCTGTCCCAAAGACTTATCAATGGGCTATAAGTTGTAAGGAAATTTAATTTTTTTCTTTTGCCTTTGTTTCCCACGTCAATTATATGTTCACATGGTATAGTTTAAAGCAATGTTAATCAAAGTTTGGTTCTTGAGCCATTACCATCATCATCTTCTTCTGGGAGCTTAGGAAAACACATAAGCTCCTTTACTTCCATAGAAAGAGTAAACATTTCCAACCCTAAACGAATGTCCCTGGACTCATCATCAATCTGTGCAAAAAGCACTCTTTTTCTTTTTTCCATCTTATACATTCATAATTGTATCAACTTAATTCAAACACATTTAATTTTTTCATAATTATTAAAAATGCTTCTAACTTGCTTATTCTTGACTCTCAATCACTGTGTCATATTCAGCTTCCATAATCATATAAATCCTTGCCCAATAAACTTTCAGTGATTATTGCTTACTGTAGTATATCAAGCTCCTTGGTTTCATAGTTAAGATTTGTCATAACATGCCCCTTGGCTTTCTCTTTTAACATTATCTGTCACTCCTTATTCATATAAATTCTACATTCTTGATCATCTGACTGGTGTTTGTCCCTCAAACATGCATTATAATTTCCTAGATTTTAGCTTCAATTTTTATGCCAGGAAAGAATTAAAGGAATTGTCCAATGGTGCAAAAAATTCTAAGAACACAAAAATGGATCTAAAGTTAAAATTTGAAGTTTGTGTCCTAGTCGAGAAAAATATTGTATCTCAAAGTACTGGGATATCTCTCATATGAAAATGATTTTCATACAGTATAAGGAACTGAAAAATCAGAAATACATAAAAAGATAACAACAGATAGGGAAGAATTTCATTTTTAACTAGAGTCAAATAACTATATGCAAATTATAGTCCACTTCTATCTTATTTGAAGAAATAATAGCAAGGGGATGACAGATTTAATATATATCAGAGTTAAATATTAATTTATAGAAGTTTCAAAAGAATAAACATCTACAATGAATATAGAGGGCAAGAAAACATGGAAAGGAAACTGTGTTTTAAACCATTTGGAATTATTTCCTTCATGGCATATTGTATTCTAACATTTAGTAATTTAGATTAACATTTCTTTCTTTATAAGTGTGAATACAATTTTCTCTACTTTAAGAGATGGGATGAGCTTGTCTAGTAAAATATTCTTTATTTCCATCCTTCCAACATTCGCACAACTCTCATGCATTGCACGTTGGCGCCCCTTATCTCCTTCTGTGTGCCAGATTCAGATTTTCATTCCTCAGCTAGTGAAAGAATATTTTGAACTATTCCATGATGCTGTTGCCTTCTGGCTCTGACAAATCAATTTTGTCAAAGTCACCAACTTTGCATAGCAGTGTATGTGTGGTTGTGAATGACTTATTTTATTCTTTTCAAATAACTTTATAAAAGAAGTGTAAAATAACAAATAAAAAATTCTAATGTCAGTTTTTAAAGCATGGTTTCTTTACCTTCGTCACAGTAGAGCAAAATTGAAATTCATTTGTCATATCTGAAATTGTTAGCCTCAAATGGACAATTTTTGGTACTAAATTAGTTAACTATTAATTCAACTATGAAGAAGAATAATGAAATTAAAGAAACGACATTGAATTCTATAAAGAGAGCATTAAAATAAATTCTAAAGCAGTTGGTGTAATATTGAAGCTTATTGTTTGTTTCTATGTTGCAAAATCTCTGGGAATAGAACCACACTTAGGATATGACTTTTAGCATATTTGACATGCAATGTTGTATTAGTTTCAGGTGTCCAACGCAGTGACCCATTCTATACATTACTCAGTGCTCACCACAATAAGTGTAGTTACCATCTGTCACCATCACCATACAACATTATTACACTATTATTGACTGTATTCCCTGTGCTGTCCTTTTCAACCCAGTGACTTACTTATTTTATAACTGGAAGTTTATGCCTATTAATCCTCTACACCTGTTTCACGCATTCGTGTACCCCCACCCCTCTGGCAACTGCCAGTTTATTCTCTTATTTATGAGTCTTCTCTGTTTTCTCTTTGTTCATTTGTTTTGTTTTTTAGATTCCACTTTAGTATCTTGATTTATTCCATTTTTCTGTATTTATGATTTTGTGATTAAACAAAATGGGGAGGACTGCTGTCGAAGTCTTGCCTTTATGGTCGAATTATTTTCTTTCAGGAGCTCCTGCAGCTTTTATCGCATCAGTCCCTAGCTTCAGGCCAAGGTTGACAAGACTTCTATACAGTCATCAGAGTTTACTGTGGGTTTACTCTTATGTTTAAGAAGAACCTTCCAGGACCATTTTAATCCATCTTTTGCTATAGATTGGAAGTGATCATAGTCTTTTGTGTCTGTGGGACACAAAACTTTGGGACAGTTATTCTTAAACTTTATTGCAGTGTAAGAAGTGACAAGAAGTATTATTTTCTAACAATTCCAGCAAAAACAAATACTGTAAATTCTGAGTTTGTATTTAAAGTATTTATCTTTGTTTTCATGATATATAAAATAAAGAACAAGAAATACAAAAAAAAAAAAGCCCATAATTAAGAATATATGTGGGACTCCTGACTCTTGATTTCGTCTCAGGTCATGATCTCAGTGTGGTGAGATTGAGCCCTGTGTGGGTGGGTCTCCATGCTCAGCGTGGAGTCTGCTTGAGGATTCTCTCTTCTCTGTCTCTGCCCTTCCCCCTCTCGGGCTCTCTCTCTCTCTCTAGAAATAAACAAAATCTTTAAAAAAAAGAATATATGTGACACGTGTATAAATATGAACAAGATAAATTAAAAATATATTATTTAAGGGACTAAATATTTTCAATAGGATTTCACCCAGGATTAAACTGATAACTTTTCAGAGTGTAGATACTGTGTATATTTTTTTCATGTCTATTCAAAAATGGCAAAGCAATTTCTTGCACATTGCACTCTGGATATATATATTTATACACACACATATATCTGGAAATACACATATATTCATATTTATATTTATATTTGGAGCTCTTGAATTTTCTAAAAGCTTAGAATATATCATTAGCTTTAAGAATATGTGGAATAGGGGTACCTGAGTGTCTCAGTCCCTTAAGCAACCTATTTTTTTATTTTGGCTGAGGTCATGATCTCAGGGTCATGAGATCGAGCCCCATGTTGGGCTCCATGCTCAGTGGGGAGTCTGCTTGAGATTCTTTCTCTCTCTGTCCCTCTGCCCCACCCCCTTGTGCTTGCTCTCATGCTCTTTCTGCCTCTCCAAAATAAATAAATAAATCTTAAAAAAAAAAGAATATGTAGAAGAAAAATAACATGGAGGTATAACAGATTCTTTGGAGAGTATATTATTCAAGATAATAAAGAAATTTCAGGGAGGATTCAAAATTACTAATTATTTGTGTTACTCTATGTAATTGCTCATCTCTCCACTATATACTTCCCTAGTCCGTGAGGTTATTTTAATAAAATTTTGCTTTTTTTATTTTAAGACTTGAAGAAATTGATTCTTTTTAACAATCTAACCATGGCTTTCATATTTGAGGTAGTCCAAAAGCAATTTCATTAGTAAATATTTCTGCATAGAATATAGCATTTTTCTAACATTTATTTTTATCTTTGAATTTAGGGAAATCTCAATACTCACTTTTTACTCATGTTTTGGAATTGACTAAATATCAATATAGCCAAGCTTTCAATCATGTTATGCTTTATACTTTCAAAAATCTTTATATAATCTAGTCAGTCATCTGAACATTCTGTTAATATGTAGTCAAAGGCATTTTAATATTGCTGAGCACCCATAAGTATATATTTGCAAATGGTGAAAGTTCCTTATGACCTTTGTGAAAATTATAAAAATGATTATAAGTGTCTGAACAGCTAGACAAAACAAACAATACTGGATTTTCCAGGAGTGTGATGTATAAGCCACAGAACATCTGTGCTATGAAAGTTTAAATACATATGAAATCTGTCTTTGTGCAGCAAGCACCTAGTAAAACCAAAGACATAATGGTTGTTTTGTGAACTATTTTGGTTCTAATGCAAGGAAATTTTATCTTCACTTGATCTTAGCCAAAAGGCCGAGAAGCGATAGGAAATTTTATCTTAATATAATAGAAATCACAACGGATCTACAAAGCCCTGATAGGTGTATAATGGCATTCAGGTCAAAATAGTGTATTTGACTTGTTAAGGTCCCTGTGTGGTAATAATTGTGATGAAAATGAACAAAAAATGATCAATATATTTTTAAGTTGATTTCAAATAGTGTATTCTTAACTCATGTTAAAGAATCCTAAATCTATATGTTTTTAACAATATCTGAAATACTCACCTTACTTGCTGTTTTTTTTTAATCTTTCTCTGTTTCTTGTAAATTACTTACTTGTATGCTTTAGCATGTTCAGAAATAAAGTGGCTGGGTGATAGACATTGGGGAGGGTATGTGCTATGGTGAGTGCTGTGAATTGTGCAAGACTGTTGAATCACAGACCTGTACCTCTGAAACAAATAATACAATACATGTTAAAAAGAAGAAGAAGAAGAAGATAGCAGGAGGGGAAGAATGAAGGGGGGAAATTGGAGGGGGAGATGAACCATGAGAGACGATGGACTCTGAAAAACAAACTGAGGGTTCTAGAGGGGAGGGGCGTGGGGGGATGGGTTAGCCTGGTGACGGGTATTAAAGAGGGCACGTTCTGCATGGAGCACTGGGTGTTATACGCAAACAATGAATCATGGAACACGACATCAAAAACTAATGATGTAATGTATGGTGATTAACATAACATAATAATAAAAAAGAAAAAAAAAGAAATTAAGAGGTAAGCTCCTAGAAAGTAGGAAATTTTTCTATGCCTCCCCTCTCTTTTCTTTTTTTTTAATTTAGTATTTCTTAGATATCAGTTACATATCATGACACACTGATACTTGACTTTAAGATGAGGAAATGGTTTTACATATAAACAATATTGTTAAAGAAAGGGAATAATTTTGCTGCTCAAATTTCTATATTTTGCAATGTTCTGTGTAAAAATTGCTTTAGATTTACCAGTAGTGCCTGACTCTTTCTTGAGGGAAAAGTAGAATTATGTGACTTGATTAAGCATCATTTTTTGGTAAGAGCTATTGGATATAGATATTCCTAAACAATATCCATATAAGCATTAAGAAAGCTCATATAAATAATAGCCATAGCTACCAATGATCACTGCTGGATGAAAACACAAATGTTCTGTCCTCTAATTTCCCAAGAGCAAGTTAAAACTAGCGTTAATTCATTAATATAGGCCAAGTGCAGTGGTAAACCTATTACACCATTTGTGTCCATAACAAATTTCTGAGAAGCAATTATTATCACACTTTTCTACATCGCAAAACCGAGCCTTAAAAAGGTAGGTAACTTGATGGAGGTGGCATAGCTGGAAAGTGGTCAGGCGGTGGTGGGACTCAGGGCATCTGAGTGTAAATGTAAAGTTCTTACCTATGTTCAACTGAATATTAGCTAGTAATACCAGTTCTCAGGGACTGCATTTCTCTTTTTCCTTCAACACATTTTCATGCATAGAAAATGTGTTCCATTGTTCTCTGATTTTGAATGGAAACATAAATAACACGGGAGAAATTTTTCACACTATTTCCAATTGTGCTTCTCACATAGAGACTGACAGAAGGAAGCCATTTTATCACATTATGATCAGTCACACTTGCAAATGCCATTTGAAGTGTCAGAGTGAAAACGTCTGCTCTTTCTGCTGTGTTCTTGGATGACTTATCTCTGTCATTTAATTTTAAAAAGCAAATATAGTAACGTATACAAACATTTCTATTTATATATAAAGCAAAACAGAAAAAAACATGAATCAACATTTTTCTTTACGTGACATAAATAATATTATCCTCAATTAAAATTTTGAAATGTTCCATAGTGCAATGAACTTGTGTAATTTAGATCCTTTAATTAAATTTTATTGAGTGTAATGTTGTCTTTATCTGTATAAGTGAAACAAAAGGTAGATCTGGGGTTTGAGGAGTAGAAAAAGGATTCAAAAAAAGGAACTGTATCTCCATTTAATTTCCTGGTAAAGATATTTGGGCAATTTTTTCCCCACAGAACAGAATTTAAAATACATATACTCATGGGGTGCCTGGGTGGCTCAGTCAGTTAAGCATCCAACTTTTTTTTAAATTGTTTTATTGTTATGTTAATCACCATGCATTATATCATTAGTTTAGCATCCAACTTTTGTTTCTGCTCAGGTCAAGATCTCAGAGTCCTGAGATCAAGCCCCAGGTTGGGCTCCGCTCTCAGTGGGAAGTCTGCTTGAGATTCACTCTTTCCCTATCCCTCTGCCCCTCCCGGGCTCAAATAAATAAATAAATCTTTTAAAACGTACGTATACTCAAAATATTACAATTATTTCAACAGCACTGAAATTTACGATAGAAGGAAAAAAATGTTTTATTACTATAAGTTCATGATCCTCAGCAACCCCATTAAGTTTCTATAGAGGTTTTAGGAACAAAGAATGGACAACTAGAATAGACAATAGGCCAAATTTCACTAATTCTAACTATACCTGTGTGTGCATATGCATGTATATATGTGTTTGTCTGCTGAGAGCATAGTAGCTTTGCTGAACTATATTCCTCTTTTTCATTCCAAGTGAGACATAAAATTATTTGGACTCCTTAATGGTTGTCATGATATTCTTGTGATGGTTAGAAGTTTGCATTTGTACAGATAGTTGCCTTTGTTTTGTTTTTCATTTCTTAGGGAAAAAGGAGAAAATAGGACTAGATCATTGTGTTGGTCACTGAAACTATCTCCGAAATATATTAGTTATTACCAAGAAGGTACTCTACCTTTAACTCACAATATTTATCCATTCAATGTAATTCAGTTTAACAAATCTACAGAGTGCTTCCAGAGTTCAAAGAGAAGCATGATTGCAGCTTTGTTTTCACCCACCTAAATAATGAACTCTAAGAAATATATGTAATTGTTGCCTTAATATTCTGTAAGTAATTATTTAAATGTAATGTATTAGATTATTAGATTTTTTTGGAATATAAAAGATGTCTCGTACAGCATTACAATTTTATGCTGTTTTCTAGACTTCATTTTTATTTTCTTCAACTTCTCAATTGTACTAAATTGGCTCCCTTGACACATTTTAATGATGTTTACCTAGAGAAAAAAAAAAAACATAAATTGGATATTGGATTAAATTGATTTTTCCAGCTTTAGGGAACCTCAATCCTATTTCAGATCATTTTTACTTCCTAACTGTGGATGGCTTTAGGCTTGGGTCAAATAGGCAACCACCTATTTTGTCTGATCGAAGAGGTATCTTGGAAAAACCTCAACACTTAATTCACTTTATACCTACCATATACACACATTTCTAAATATTTCTCTCTCAGACCCAAACATATGTCTTCATTTCCTATCTTTTTTTTTTTTTTTTGGCTTTAGACACTGAAGATAACAGTTTCCATGTAAATTATGACTGCCAAGTCATTGAGATCGTTCGATGTCAGGGACCAAAGGTAATTGGTCAGAAACTGGCTAACCCTTAGTGCAAAATGTGTTCCCTAATATCTGTCTATATAGCCAGGCCCACCTGAAGAAGTTGATCATGTCTCTGCAAGAGGTCAGAATATTCAAGGGAAAAGGGAGTTCCTGAAAAAAATAATGAAGTTATAAACAGAAAAAGTGAAGACAGGTCTATTTGTTAGAGGAATGGACCTGTTGGGCAGAAAATATGAAGATACTAGATCCAACCCTGGCTTCCAATAGCTATCACTTTGCGCAATCCATAAAGCCCCTATGAGATTACTACATATACAAATTTTTTGCATATATAAACTTTAACGTCCTTCCCAATTCAGCAATTCTTAACATTTGATTTTCTAAATATATTTCTGCTCCTATTCCATCCTAAAAAATAATAACAAGGAAGGCAGAGAAGGAGGAAATAACCCATCATTGATCCTAATTATACTATAACTACCAGCATTGAATTTTAATAATAAAGACAAAAGAAATCACAACGCATGCTGTGGCAGAAATAAAAGAGAGAAAAATAAAAGTTCCCTAATACTCAAACAGAAAACTTACTGCTTTACTCAAGACACCACCAATAGCACCTTCCTCTTAAATGTTGTTGTGGGGAGACTCTCATAGGTTTCTACTTTTCTACACAGCTGGGGATTATACAGAAAAGATTTATTTGGACAAAGTTAATTTGGCACATGTGATACCACCTGCTGTCTGTACTGTATATGTTTTCTTGCTTATTCTGGAAAGGCTCTGATGTTATCATTGTGTCTACAGGTACAGAAGGAAATAAACCACCTTCCCCCCACCACTACTCTCCTGCATTTGCCATCCTCTTTGAAAAACACAGGGCCATAAAAAGATGATTTGCAAACCTGGGATGAAGATTAGAATGTTATGTTTATTATGATGTTAATAACGTGCGTGCAAGGCATGCACTGACTGCTATTATTATTCTTTGTTGTGTAGAGCCCAGGAACTGATGATTGGCATGAGGTCCTTCATGAGATGATTCCTCTAATCCTTCATTACTGCCTCTTCAACTACTGAAAACCCTAGATAGGTCATAAGTGGTGTTGATTAGTTTTATGTCACCTTGAGTGGGTTATGGGATGCCCAGGTGGCAGCGTGTTTCTGGGAAAGACCAGCATTTCAATTAGTAGACTGAGTAAAGAGATCCTCCCTCACCGATGTGGGTGAGTATCATCCAGTCTGCTGGGGGATGAGTAAAACAAAAAGGAAGAGGAAGGATGAAATTTCCCTCTTCATGAGCTGGGACTTCTATCTTCTCCAGCCCTTGGATATCAGAGCTCCTTGTTCTCTGAACCCTCAGACTCCTGGATTTAAGCCAGGAACCTCTAATTCTTAAGCCTTTGGACTTGGACTGATTTATACCATCATGCTTCCTAGTTCCAACCTTGCAGATGGCAGATTACGGGACTTCTTGAGATCCATAACTGCCTCAGCCAATTCTTAGAACGAATATCTCTCTCTCAGTCTCTCTCTTTATCTCTATATCTATCTATCTATCTCTATATCCTATAGGTTCTGTTTCTCTGGAGAAACCTGCCTAATGCATCAGATTATTAAGAAGCTCACATTTTAAGGTCGCATAAACAGCTTCTTGATAATAGGATGCTGAAAATGGATAGTCTGTTCTCCAGGAGGGCACAGGGCACTATCAGCTGCAAACATGAGTTCTGGTGTATTAAATTCTATGTTCTGTTCTAAGTGTACTCAGAAACTCTAAAGTTTGCTTTCTATCAAGCTCTGGATTGACATTTGTTGTTGTAGGAGTAGCATACTTCCTTTTACTTGTCTTAATCCTGTAGTTTAAACGCTTTAAGGAATCCCACCGGAGAAGAGAAAGATGATGCCTAGTGAACAACCCAGGGACTCTTTCTAATAGGCTGTCCAGTTGCTAAGAAGAAGAGAGATGATCTCCTCCAAACCAAGCAAGAGGGACACTCTTTTTTTCTTCCTTTTCAAGTAATCTCCACACCCAACATGGAGCTCGAACTCACGACTGTAAAATAAAGCGTTGCATGACACGCGCCCTAAGACAGACACTCTTGACTTTGGTCCCACTGAGACCCAAGCACTGTCCCTGTGAATGCTGCTTCCCCTGACTCTGCTTATTGCTCTGTGAGAGTCCCAGCCTGTCCCCGGAACCCACTCATAGGTATTTATCTTCGCCCTTTGCTTAATGACTTTTACTTACACTATTATTGAATTTGGAAGACTTCATATTTTGTCTATAATTTTTCCCCTTCACAGGGTGGCCCATAAAAATGTACCACTCGGATCCCATGTGAGAAGGGGTGTGGTTGATTGACTGTAACATCTGTCACCCCTAGGGATCCAGCCCTTGGCGTCCCGCTCCCTCAGATTATTGCGAGCCAATGCCTGGGCATGTTCCCAGTTGCAGTGCCGGTCTGTTCCTGTAGTCCACAGGCCAGGAACAGTTCTGATAGGCAACGTGGGCTGCGGACTCCCCACGGTCCCAACAGAAACTTTCATAAAACTATGATGAGACCCCGTAACTGCATAATCCTCTTTCTCTGCCCGGTCACATCCCAGGCCAGTCCCGTACTGCGCTCTGCGGGCTCTCTCAGCTGACGCCTGCTTCCTCCGCCGCTCTCTCCTTCACAGCCATTTCCCCCAATAAGTTGCTTGCGTTTCTTATCCTGACTTGGCATCTGCTTCTTGGTGAATTCAAACCGATGGATTTCCTAATCCTAAGAAGCAGTTAATACGGCTCATTAAAAAAAGGAAGAAAAACATAAACACATACAAAATCAGGTTTAAAAATGAAAATGTGAGAAACAGATCTGAAAGTATATGGATCAAGGAGACTCTGGCTAATATGCAACTACAAACCAAGTAAAATATTTTAAATGGAAAATATATAAAAAGAATATTTTAAAAAAAGTTAATTTTCTTTTTTTTTCAAATTTCACTCTGAACTTCCTGGCATCTGGGGGAAAACGAATAAATTACACAAATTATAGCATAAAGGTAACTTATGTTCACTTTCTAGTTCAAAAGTTTGGGTTCTGCTCTAGCCATTTGTCGGCACCATCACTTCCTTCCTTTGGGAAACTGTCCCTTCATAACCTTCTACCTTCACAGGACCACAGTAGCTATTCAGATAGCAGCTGCCTTCTTGTTCATGACTCTAATCCTTGGCTTCAGTGACAGACTGATATATAGACACATGTCCACCACTCTGGATAAAGTGAGTGGTTCTACTGGACGTATGACTCAAGACGTGCCAACCAGTGATCTTGCCTAAGATCTCTCAGTTAAGCTTGGCAGGAAGGGGTCCTCTTTGTTCTTTCGCTGGGGCTCTGTGGATATGCATGAAGATGCCAAGGGTCATAGAGAATGATTAACTAAAATAGTAAGGTCAATATCTTGAAAACAGCAGAGGTGAGAGATTGAGGGAAATGGTACTAGAATCACTGATTGTAGTGATTCCTAAGGCTATATCCATCCTTGTTCTAGCTGTGGTTCGGCTGTGCTATCCATTTAATTCAACATTTTGCTTAAGGTATCCTGAGTTGACACTCTGTTGCTTGTAAACCAAAAGCCTCATCTAGTTTGGTTGTCTTTCTTATTCCTTGATACTATTTTCTTCATAGCATCTTTCTGACATTGTGTGTGTTATATCACAATAAGCCCTTGCAGATATTTGACAGAATATGGCTCTTGTGCTTTATCTAGTAGAATACAAAATGAATTTATTTCATTGATTATAACCATTTTATCTTGCCTTTTATTTCATGTATTGTTTAAACATTTAATAAACTTCACTTTTAAGAATAGTTTTATTTTTTTAATTTTTAAAGATTTTATTTGTTTATTTGACAGAGAGAGAGCAGGAGAGCACAAGCAGTGGGAGCGGCAGAGGGAGAGGGAGAAGCAGGCCCCCTGCCGAGCAGGGAGCCCGATGCGGGGCTGGAGCCCGATGCGGGGCTCGATCCCAGGACCCTGGGATCATGACCTGAGCCGAAGGTAGTCGCTTAACCAACTGAGCCACCCAGGTGCCCCAAGAATAGTTTTAGATTTACAAGAATGTCACAAGAATTCTATAGAAAATTCTTTATATGTCACGCTTCATTTCTCCCATTCTTAACATTACTTTGGTACATTTGTCACAATTATTGGAACTGATATTGATGCATTCTTATTACCAAAAGTCAATACTTATTGATGTTTCCTCAGTTTTTTCCCTTGGTGTCCTTATGTGATACAGAACCCCATCTAGGTTACCATATTACTTTTAGTAATCACATATCTTTAGACTGGTTCCTCTTTGTTGTGACAATGTCTCAAATTTTCCTGGTTTTTTATGATCTTGACAATTCTCAGGAACCCTAGTCTAGTATCTTGTAGAATATCCTCACTTGGGATTAGTCTGATGTTTTTCTCATACTAAGATTATGGTTATGAGTTTTGGGGAAGAAGATGACAGAGTTAAAATGCCATTTTCCTTACATCATATCTGTTTTCATGGTATCTGAGTTCTCATAAATTTTTCCCCCATCTGCTAAATTTGCTTACAACAGGAAAGGCAAATATTACACTACTTTTAATAATTATTTATTGGCTTCCTTGGAAGAGGACCTCAGTTACTATGTAATATTATTTTTACACTTTCAGCATTTGGTTCTCAAACATATATTCAGGAGGGAGAGTCTGCATCTGATTGCCTTTGAGGGCAAATGAGGGAGAGTCTGCGTCTGACTGAGAGCATCTTATTTGTTTTCACTTGATTCAGTATCAGTGTTTTTGAAACATATTTGCCAGTGAGTATTATAGCAGTTTATTTATCATGTTCATTAGTATCTTCCTACTCAAACATTTTCTGTTACTTTAATCAAACTAATTCATCATATCACTTTCCTTTGATGTTTGTAGATATTTGTATCTCTCTATATAAACATTGCATCTTTTTTTGATTGATTTCCCCCCATGTTCAGTATAAGTGTTATAATCTCTGTTGGATTTGATCTAGCTAAATTCCATGTCTTAAATTGAATTTTTAGTTATTTCTAGGGGAATTGAGATTTCACACTGATCAGTTCTGCTGAGAGTGAAATCAAAGTAAAATAAAAGTTTGTAAAAATTGTTATGATATGACATATGCATAGACTTTATTGAGTACTGAAAGAGTATTATGTTAAATTTTATTTTATTATTATGATAGATAGACCAACTTGTGCCTTGATGAAGGATAACCATAATTCAGGATGTATCAATTATATGTGGCAGTTAATCTATATATGTGAGATGGGAGAGTATGTTAATGATGTCTTAAGAACATTGTTGAGACATACTGCCTAAAAGAGCAGGAAATATGGTAGGGGAAACCATGTAAATTTCAGGTGGTAAGGGTAGGTTATACGTAATTGGGGAACAGAATGCAAAATAACAGAGGACCTGATGTGAAAAATGTTCGACATCAAAGAATATAAGACAAGTTAATAGTATCCCACCAGGCAAGTAGAACATAAGGAGATAAATAATTCTAAGTGCATAAATGCTGTCATTTGCCATTTATTTTGTTTTACTACAGATAAATACAAGTTAGTATTTGGGAATAAACTTCAATTTCTAGAGAATGAACTGGAGAAAATCAGTTCTGGGAAAAGACTGGTGACCTGGACAGGTGACTAGAATCAGAATGCAGAATCAGGACACCACTGTGGACCAGGGCATGTGAGGAGGTTTATTCAGAGCAACTTAGGTGAAAGTACTTGGTCCTTACAATGCATGTAATAAATTAATAGGGAAATCAGTGTTAGAATTGGAATTCTTCATGCTGGTCCAGAGTTTTGACAATGGCACTATTGGGTCCAACTACAAAAATCTGTAATTAGCCTCAGGATATGTCTTAGCTAATGAGCTAAACCAAGGAATTTTGTCTAAGAACAGTCTCAATTCATAATACTAAAGTTCAATAATCACTGTAAATTGGATTATCCAATTTCTCTCTATTCTGACAATAGTGATGAAGAGTGTCCTTTGACTTCTAAAGCCTCAGTGAGGAGCAGTTTACAATCTGTTGGAACGGAATTGAGATCTGTTGTATTACAAGGAAAACATATTAAAAATACTTCCAATTAACAATGGCCAAAACACTAGGAGAAGAATGTAGTGGTGGTTTATTACTTATAGACAGGATATATAATCTGAGTGAAATTTTGTAGTAGTGTTTGAAGATAATGCAAATGATTTCCTGGCTCAGAAAACACATTCATAATATTAGTAGCTATTTCTAGGTGAATAACAATCCATTCTCAGATGCTTTTTGAGGTATTTCATATATTATATAGGCAACTACCATTTTCTTCCTAGACTTTTATGATAGTCATTTCTACTTAATGTTTTTCTACATAATTTAATTTGGTTTGAAAAGATAAATTCATAGAAGTGAAAGTGTTATGATAAAAGTGTCACTGAAGAAAAAGTTTTCTTACGCCTTGTATTGTTGCACACTGCTTAGTTCTCAAAAAAATATAATAGAAAAGGGAAAAATGGTTTAAGTGATATGCTGAAGGCCTTATGAGTTCGTCTGGAGAAGAGCTAGGCCTGAAAAATCTCATGCCTTGCTTCTGTATTGTGCAGTGCTAATATTCTCATTGATCCCATTTTTTATTTCCTACCTTGTATTAGCAATACCGTAATTCTGAACTGTTTGGAAAATTTCTGGGTGTCTAAAAATAACAATGTTTCTTTTAGAGTTATACTTTTAATTCATAAAGATAATATTTAAAATGACATCAATAGAGACAATATTTTCTTCTCTAATTCCTTTATCAAAGCAAATACTAAAATATTACCATGCTAAAATATTGCTACCTTAAAATATTGACACATTAACAATAACAGTTAAATGTTATTTTTTTTCCTGTGCTTTAAAACTATCTCAAATAATTTTTTTATAAACTGAGCATGAGTTAGGGAATGGTCCTCAAGACACTCTCACTTGTCATCAATAGCAAGTTTGGGCTTCTCAAATATCACCCTAAGTTTCAGGAATTTTCTAGAAGAATGCACAGAACTCACTGAAAGCTGTTAATATTCATGGTTACAGTTTACTACACTGAAAAGGCACAGATCAAAATCAGGCAAGGGAAGAGACGCATGGGACAAAGTGCAGGAGATTACAGATGTACAACATCCAGTTTAATTCTTTCCATCGAATCGTATACAGCATTAATCCCTCCTAGAAAAATGTATGATGGCATGCTTGAAGGACTGCCAGTCAGGGAAGCTCTCTCAATTTCAAAGTCTCTACTGGGTTTTGTCAGATAGCCATGGCCAACTGTCCACATGACTGACCTCTGTCCCCAATCCCTTTGGAAGTATTGATACCTGTTCCTCAAAGCCACCTATCATAAACCACACTCTTAGATTAGCTGGCATAGTCTAAACACCCCAACAAAGACACTTCACACAGGACATCCCAAGGGTGTAGAGATCACTTCCCAGGAGCCATGGGCAAAGGGTAGAAGTGTCTCTGGGCAAGTTCAATTCTTTACTACACACTGAGAAATATGGGTTTTTTTCTTTTTTTAATTTCTCTTACAGAGAAAACACAAGCTTATTTCAAAATTATACTATAATTTTAGTATAGAGAAACAATAGTTTAGGGAAACTATAAACCTGAAAATGCTAGAATAGACATATGATTAGGAATAAACACGTAGATTATCAAAATGAATGTTCTAGGTTTAATTTGCTGGCTGTGCACAGGTATTTTTCTGTCCTCTAGAATTGTTAAAACAGAAAATCAAAGATTCTCAAAGAAAGAAAGGGGTGGACAACATTAAAAGTGGGTACAAGAAAGAAAAAGAAAAGGAAAAGAAAGGAAAGGAAAAACGATCTAGCATGAAACTCCTGAAGAATTACAATGAATGCAGGCAAATGACCGAAAAGTAAAATCATAGTCTAAATATTTAAGATATTTAAAACATTAAGCACCCGACTTCTTGTTGTTTTACCCACTTCTTGGAAATCCTTCTCAAGTCCATACACTATTTTACAGAGTTAATGCTTCTTAAAGTTAAAAATAAAATTGCTACAGGAAAGTCCTGCCTGATCCTCAAATATAAGTCAGGTAATTTTATTACAACACATGCACACACACACACTTTCCTAGAATACATGTAAATGAGCATCTATATGTAAATATACACACATACATACACAGAAAGAAGATATGTACACATAATTAATACGTGTGTGCATGTATATATACATACATACATGCATATAGATATGTATGTGTGTGTCTGTCATCTTTTACAGTGTGCTTTAGTTTTTTAGTCCTTGTTGAAAATTGCAGTTGAATAATTATTGGTGTAATTGTTTTTCCAGATAAAACCCATAGAGGAAGAACTATATTAATCTTGATCATTTTCCATTTAGCAAAATGCACAGTGGCTGGCCCATGATGGGCCTTGAACTATATTTGTTAATGTGAATATTTGCTGAAAGAATAAATATATATTATATACACAAGTGATAAGAGATAATGATGAATCAATTAAGAATCTAGAAAGTTAATACCTAGGTGTATTTTAGATAAACTATGAGTCAAATATCAGAGGTGACAATTATGGGCTCTTTCAAGAAGAAGAATAATCACACAAGAGAAAATTCAGATAAAATGTCTTTCGATATATGCTTTATGACCTTATTCATGATCTCTAAATTAGGGCAATTGTAACTGAAGAGTATTGCTATGAAGTATCATCACTGAAGCCAACAGTTTAAGGTATTGTCTTTCAGCACCAAACTTAGCCTTCTATACTGGTTTATGAGCCAGAGCTGGGATCCTGAACAGCACATATTAGCATCTGCCAGCAGGGAATGCTGGGAGGTGGCTGCATAGCAAGAAGAGGGAGAAGGGATTTGCTACTTTCTATCTTTGTATGGGGGCTTTACTAGGTTTATAATTTCTATGAATATCACCCTAATATAGCCTGTTCACACTTGAAGTGGGTAGGCATTTTTGTAGCAGCAGTGGAATCCACATGCCAGTTTCCCCAAAATGTACCACACCACTTCATGGTAACTGCCTCTTAGAAACCAACAACTAAGCAGTGGACCCTCCCACAGAGCGTTCCTCCAAGCTCAGGTCTATCAGCAGCTGGACAGCTACTCCCTTCTCTGGGGTCTTACTCTCATCTATGCAGACATCCTCTTCTGAGTTTTTAAGTTTTTATAACCCCCACGTCTTTTCTTGGTTTCCCTAGGGGGTGATAGTTATTTTCTACAGCTGCTACCTCCATGCTACATTGGAGTTTTCTGCTTACCTTTTTAATGACTAACACCTAAGTAAAAATTATTATATCAAATTCTCTCTGTTCCAATAACTAGAAGGATTCTGCTGTTTGACTGGACGTTAGCTGAAATGGAGGGGAGCATGTATGGAAGAAATAAGTAGAGACTGGATATAGTTTGATAGAAGTGACTTGGCAATAAAGAAAAGAAAGACAGTCATGGCTTAAAAGAATTAATGCAAGGCATACGGAAGATCTGAGGATGTTTGGGGACAGCAGGGAAATGCTAGTGGAATGAGAAAGCTTGAAAACTGATGAGATGGAGAGAATGAATGAGGCTGAAGGTCCCAGAGGCAATAGAAGTCATTTAGTTTAATGGATAAAGGAGATGTTATTAGTCCGAAAACGGAGGAAAGTGACATCTTTTTTAAAAGCAGGGGGGAAAAAGGAACAGGTAAAAAGAGGTTAATGTTATCGGGAAGTTTTCAAGGGAGAAGAGAAAACACAGGGGTAAAAGAGAAATTGAGAAATTTAATTCTCATTGAAGAAGGTGGTGAACATCTGCCAAAACGAATAAAAGATAGGGATTTGAAAAAGTAGTAAATTTAGATCACCGACTGTGGCATCAATAAACACAATTATAATAGTTTAAATTATATTAGCCAGGACACTTTCTGTTTTAGGTAACAAAGGCCCAATTCGATCAAAAAACAATGATAAAAAATGAATTTAATGGGTGTGTATCAGAGTAATTTATAAAGTGAAAGGGGAAGGTAATCAGGTCTTGGCAACTTATGATCCAGGTAAAATCACAGGCCAACAAGGATTAGAACAGGAACATAGACACTATCCATCTTCATATTCTCTGTGTCATTTATTTATGCTTCTCTCTAGCTACTGACTCCATTTTTTCTTTCTCTATGATAGGTTTGTTCATCCAGCAGGAAACATGGCCACTATGAGGAAAAGAGACATCTATTCTATTGCAGGGGCTCCTGGGTGGCTCAGTCGTTAAGCATCTGCCTTTGGCTCAGGTCATGATCCCAGGGTCCTGGGATCGAGCCCACATCAGGCTCCCTGCTCTGCGGGAAGCCTGCTTCTCCCTCTCCCACTCCCCATGCTTGTGTTCCCTCTCTTGCTGTGTCTCTCTCTGTCAAATAAATAAATAAAGTCTTAAAAAAATGATGCCAGGTATCCAGCCTGATTGAGGTATATGAACTTCAGCAATCCCTCTGCCTCGGGATGAGTTTGAGCAATGGCCTAGTGTGGGTCAATGGCCAATGACGTGGAAATGTAGGAAAATTGCAATTCCTATTCAAAACATTCATTGATGGTGTATTAGTTTCTGAGGATTGTGTAACAAAGACCCACAATCTTGGTGCTTAAAAAACACAAATTCATTATCTCGCAGTCTCTGTAGGTCAGAAGCCCAGGCACTGTGTAGCTACGTTCTCTGCTCAGGGTCTTCCAAGACTGAAAGCAAAGTTCCAGCTAAAATGCCAGTTGAGGCTAAATTTGTGCCTGGAGTTCAGGATCGTCTTCCAGTCTCTGTCTGTTTTTCAGAATGTAGTTTCTTGCATGTGTTTGAATGTTTTTTCTTTCTTTCTTTCTTTCTTTCTTTCTTTCTTTCTTTCTTTCTTTCTTTCTTTCTTTCTTTCTTTCTTTCTTTCTTTCTTTCTTTCTTTCTTTCTTTCTTTCTTTCTTTCTTTCTTTCTTTCTTTCTTTCTTTCTTTCTTTCTTTCTTTCTTTCTTTCTTTCTCTTTCTTTCTTTCTCTTTCTTTTTATTTTATTATGGTATATTAATCACCATACATCACATCATTAGTTTTTGATGTAGTGTTCCGTGATTCATTGTTTGTGTATAACACCCAGTGTTCCATGCAAAACGTGCCCTCTTTAATACCCATCACTGGGCTAGGTAGTTTCAGCCAGGGGTTGCTCTTCACCTCTAGAGGCCATCATCAAGTCCTGGCTGTGTGGCCTCCCTCATAGACAGTTTATTATATGATCGTTTGCTTGTTTCCAGGCTAGCAGGAGAATATTTTGATGATGCTTTACCTTCTATTAAGGATTTCAGTGGATTAAATTAGGCATACCTAGGATAATCTCCCATTTGATTATCTCAAACTCAACTCTGTAGGGATTGTGATTACATCTAAAAAAAACCAAAAACTTTTCCATATTCTATAGATTAATCACAGGAGTGATGCATTGTAATGTTCATTGGTGCTACCCACACTGCAAGGGAGGACATACAGAACATGTACATCAGGGGTGGGAATATTGGGGGTCATCCTAGAATTCTGCCTACCAGGGTCTATTTCCTGGCCCACAATAATTCATGTCCCCAACACAAAGCAAATTACATTTGCCCACACCGCCCCTTCCAACACTCCCAAGAGTTTCATCCCATTATAGCGTCAGTTCAAAGCCTGAATTCTCATCACCTAAATCATCTAAATTATATGTGGATGAGGCTTCTATGTGCAATTCATCAAGCACAGCTTCTGGGCACAATTCCTCTCCATTGTGGATGTGTGAAACTCAACATGTCCTAGGTGCTCCCAGTGAGCCCTCAATGCTACCAATGTACAATAGTGGGACAGGCATAGATAAAATAGTTATGTACATTTTGGTTCAAAAAGGGGGAAAGGGAAAGTAAGAAAGAACATCTGTCCAAGTCAGTTTAGAAATTTGGCCAGGCGAACCCCAGCATTTTCATGATTAGCTTCCGAGGCTGACACTAATTATCCATAGCTTTTGTCTTAGCCCTCTGGGTTCTTGACTCCATCTTTCGTTCCTCTTCGTGGAAAATGACACATGTTTGCAGCTGAGCAGTGTTATTAGCCTTCTTCATGTCGTTAGAATTTTGGGAGCCCAACAGCTTACTTTTTTGTTATTGAAATGTATTGATGTATGACATTGTTTATGGTATACATAGTGTTAATTTGATACATTTATATATTGCAATATGATTACTACCATAGCATTGGCTAAACTATCATATCACATACTTATTTATTTTTTGTGGTGAGAAAAATTAAAGTGAATCTCTTAGCAACTTTGAAATTTATAATATAGCATTTTTTACTATGATTACTGTACTGTGCATTAAATCTCCAGAATTTATTTATCTATTAGTTTCAAATGTGTACCCTAAAGCAGTATAACTCAATAATAACAAAATAAAAAATCCCAATTTAAAAATGGGCAGGGGAATGGAATAGACATTTTTAAAAAATTCATTCATTCATTCATTCATTCATTCATTTTGAGAGAAAGAGTGCGAGTGAGAGTGAGCAGGGGGAGGGAGAGAGCAGAAGGAGAGGGAGAGAGAGAATCTCAAGCAGACTCCATGCTGAGCTTGGAGCCCTGTGCAGCCTTCCATCTCAGGACACTGAGATCATGCCCTGAGCCAAAATCAAGAGTTGGACACTTAATTGACTGAGCCACCCAGGTGCCCCTGAATTGACATTTTTCTAAGGAAGACAACTAATGGCCAACAGGTACATGATAAGATACTCAACATCACTAATAATCAGAGAAATACAAATCAAAACCACAGTGAGAAAACTTCTCACACCGGTCGGAATGTCTAATCAAGAAGACAAGAGATAAGAAGTATTGCCAAGGATATGAAGAAGAAGGAAACCTGTAGACTGTTGATAAGAATATAAATTAGTTCAGTCACTAATGGAAAAAAAGTATAAAGGGTTCTCAAAAAATTGAAAATGGAACTATCATGTGAACCAGCAACCCTACTTCTGGATATTTATCCAAAGGAAGTGAAAACAAATAACTGCATTCCCGTGTTTATTGTAGCGTTATACACAACAGCCAAGATATGGAAACAACCTAAGTGTCTGTCAACAGATGAATAGAAAAAGATGTGGTGACTATATATGCAATGCAATATCATTCATAAAACAGCTTACTCTTTTTCTTTCAGTATGAATAAGTATTGTTTGTGCTGAAAAAATTTTCTCAAGAACTTTCTGGATCTTGTGTGAATTTTACTAGGTTTTACTCCATTAGTTAAAGGCACACTTGATAGATTTTTGAGATAATTCCTTCTCTATCACTGGCTTTTAGTGGGATGGCTGAAGGACAATGCCCGTAAGCATTCTAGAGGCCTTCTAGTTTGATTGAGGGGATCAGTAAAGCACACCCTTAATCTCTTGAAATGGTCTTTGTGATATTGAATACTTTGTTTTGATCTCTCTGAGATTTTAGCAGTGAGTTGTATAGTAACACATCAGCTTTTTCCCTAGGCCAAGTTTCTTGCAGCCATTTCTGAATTCTAGAATCTTCTGCCATCCAAAGGGATTAAATGTTTCAAAATCATTCATTCCTGATTCCTCATTGTTTAACAGCTCTTCCTTCAATTTAACTCTCTCCTTGTGGATTTTATTATAAATAGCAAGAAGCAACCAGGTGGTACCTTTAACACTTCCACTGTAATTCTCCTTGCCTAAATTCATTATTGCAAAAGTATGCTTTCAACATAAATGCAGTTTTGCTAGGCTTTCTGCTACTACATGATAAGGATCCCCTTTCCTCCAAATTCCAACAAGTTCTTGACTTTATTTTGAGCCCTCTCAGGTAGCAACCTAAAAACCCAAATTTCTACTGGCAGTCTATTCAAAACAATCTAAGCTTTCTTTCTTATGCTCTTCAGAATTATTCTAGCCTCCATCCATTGCCTGACTCCAAAGCTGCTTCCAAATTTTAGGTGTTTTTATCAGTAGCATCCCATTTCCAAGTACCAACATTTGCATTAAATTTCTTTTAATTCTATAGCAGATTACCACAAATTTATCAGCTTCAAATAACACAAAATTATGTCACGGTTTCTGTAGATCAGAAGGTCAAGAATGACATAATTACGTTGTCTCTTTAGGACCTTCCTAACCTAAAACCAGAGTGTCAGGCGGGGGACTTTTCCAGAGCTTAGGGTCCTCATCTAATCTCATTCATATGGCTAATAGAATACTGTTCCTTATGGTTGCTGGACTGAGATCCTTATTTCCTTGCTGGCTTTTGGCTCCTAGAGACTTCTAGAGGCTTCCTTCACGTCTAAGCTTTGTGTCCTCCTCCATAGGTAGTTCACAACATAATCATTGTTTACTTTCGTTCAGGTCCTCAGGAAAACTTTTCAGTGCTACTTGGTTTTCTTTCAAAGATCTCACCTGGTTAGATCAGGGCCACCCTCAAAATAAAATGCTTGGCAATCTAATCATGGAAGTGATATCCTGTTGTATTCATTGCTGTTAACCCCACACTGAAGGAGAGGGAATTACAGAGTGCATACATTGGAAATGGGACTTTTTCCTACCACAGGTGGATACAGCAGCAGTTGTTAGCATCCTGCCTTCCAAGGGTGTTACTGTTCCCTTTGATGGGAATCCTGCAAGAAAGTCAATATTATTGGTATGTATTGTCTATTCCCTACTCAAATTATTTTCAAACAAGCAAATAGCGCTATCTACCTTATTGGTCAGTACAAAAAAGTCATTCCCGATCCCTTCTTTTCCTCACATCCACTGTGTAATCTTCAACCCTTAATCCAACGAGCATCCTCTTTCATGACAACAGCAATAGCAGGAAGATCTACCTCTTCAACTTGACTCTTTATAATCTACCAGCAGTATCTTCTGAAAATGCATTATATATATCTTAAAATATAATCAGATCATTAAATAAAGAAATTTTTAAAAATTTCCAGTGACAGATTATTAAACAGAATAAAATTCAAACTATCATGTTCTATAAGTTTCTACATGGTCTGATCCGTACTTACATTATATCCAGGATCATCTCTTATTACTCTCCCCACCCAACTCATTCACCCATTTCTAGCCACAGTCTTCATTTTTTAAGATTATTACACTTCCTTTTTTTTAAATTAATTTTATTATGTTATGTTAGTCACCATACAATACATCATTATTTTTTGATGTGGTGATCCACGATTCATTGTTTTCGTATAACACCCAGGGCTCCATGAAGTACGTGCCCACCTTAATACCCACAGTTCCTTTTTCTTTACATTTGAGACTTATCAGTTTGTTGGTAGGACTATTTCTTCATCATCCCAGTGCATCCCCTGACCATTTTACTTGAATCGTAATCTCTTTCTTATCCAGTTGACCAACATTTATCTTGCTTACGTCAAAAAAAAATTATTCTTATCTGTATGCCCTTAACTTCTAGATGTTGTCTCTAGTCCTACAGAAGGGCTCAGTTCACTCCTGCACCCTTCACCCTAGTATCCTACCTCACCTTAAGAAGTCAGTGTTTGCTTCCACTCTGGCTCTCAAGACTTCAATCCATGTTTAACTATCCCTCTAGCATGAGCTGAACTATCTACCCTTTGAGGGGAAAGGGGCAATGATAGAAGTGTTGCTGTGGTGATACTAAGACAGACTAGGAAAAAGTAGAAAATAATTTCAATGGAGCATTTTAGGAGATAAACCAAGCCTCAAATAATTACATGAAAGTTGTCTAATTCTCCCTGTAATTTATCTGATTTTGTGACCCAGAATTATTTTTATATAAAGCTTACATAACTGGGTGTCATACTTCATTTAATTTTGGGTCTGATTTTATGTTACGTATATTTAAATACACATATTTCATATACATTGCTACAATTGCTTTTAATCTAAGGTAGTTCTACAATTTTCATAAATGTTTAGCCTTAAATTCAGTAAACGTGTTTACTTTTTTTACATGTTTACTAACTTTTTAATAAAGCAATGTATTCAAAGGGATTACCCAAAGTATTTTACATTTATTTCAATATATATTGCAAGATAAGTTTTTATTCCAATAGAGAACACTAATAAAATAGTTGATCCATATTTCATAAAACAAAGATTTTTTTAATGCATTTATGGAGATTCAGTAGATCTGTGTGGAGCTGTGTGTACATAAATATATAAAAATCTGTCATAGTGGTTTAAAACATAATCTGATTTGAAGCCCTGTTTTTGACTACTAGTCACAGAGTTTGCCAGGTGTGTTGCCTTTAGGAAGTTCTTTTTAATTTTTTTTAAAGATTTTATTTATTTATTTGCCAGAGAGATAGACAGAGAGAGAGGGAACACAAGCAAGGTGAGTGGGAGAGGGAGAAGCAGGCTTCCTGCTAAGCAGGGAGCCCGACGTGGGGCTTGATCCCAGGACTCTGGGATCACGACCTGAGCTGAAGACAGATGCTTAATGACTGAGCCACCCGGGCACCCCAAGTTCCTTTTTTTTTAGACTTCAGTTTTTGTCATCTATTAAATGGAAATAATAATATTTAAATCATAGAATTTTGTGAAGATCAGACTTAAGTAACGTCCTTTAGTAGCACTGATCCCATAGTAAATTTGTAGTAAGCATATAATCAGGTACATAATTAGAGCAGAGTAACAGTTTGGAAATGATTAGTTTTCTGTCGATGCCAAGCCAGTTATCACACATAGAGCACCTTAAAACAACACAAATTTATTATCTTGTAGTTCTGTATGTCAGAAGCTCAACACAGCTTTCTCTGGGCTAAAATGTTGGGAAGGTTTTCTCCAGAGGCTCCAGGGGAGAATCTGTTTCCTTACTTAATTCAGTTATTGACATAATTCAGTTCCTTCTTGTAATAGGACAGAGGTCCTCATTTCTTTGTCACCCGAGGGCTGCTCTCTGCTTCTAGAAGTTGCCCACGTTCCCTGGTTCATGGTCCTTTTCTCCATCTTCAAAGCCTGCAGCAGGGGTTCAGTCCCTCTCACACTTTGAATCTCTCCTGCCTCTTCTGTGACTTCTCTTGACCCACGCTCCTACCTTCCTCTCCTACTTGGAAAGACCCACATGATTACACTGGGCCCACCTGGATAATCCACACTATTCTGTGTGTTGGAAGGTCTGTAACCTTAATTCCATTTGCAAGGTCCCTCTTTTGTTTTGTATATTAATATATTTTCAGGTTCTGGGGATGAGACTGTAGACATCCTCTGCCTGACACAGACAATATTCTTTAAGAATGCTGTACACATTTTACCTAGAGAATTGGACAAAATATCACTTTAGAATATTTTCTAACTTTCCATGTCTCTAGTAGTATGTATTCCCCTTATTTGTATAGAATCAAGTACACAGAAGCATTACTGGAAATTGACTGCATTAATACTAAGCAATGAACAATATATAGTTTAGGATCAGAATACACACATACACACGAAGATGTATACACATACAGACACACAAATTCACATCCATCCGTCCGTGCCTAAAATTAATATGCAGATCTAAGTCCAATGTGATTTTTATTTTTATCAGCCTCACCTGGGAATTGGTGTTTCTCTTCTTGGGGGCTGTGATTAAGAGAAAATTCACAGTTCTATTCCCATCTGTTGTTTATTGTTCTTTTTTGTTTCTGGGTTCTAAATTTTGAAACATTTATTTATCTCAAATCAGTCTTTATCAGGAATCACTTCCTTTTTATAGCAAAAACAATTTTTTTTACCAAGATCTCTCAATTTATTACTATAATTACAAGAAATGCAGGTATTAAGTATCAGTTATTCATCATCTGATTTTCTCCCCTATTATCTGCTGCATAATTTCATCCCATCTGGAAACTTACACGGGACTATTTCTCTCCTCCAGTTTTGATAAAACTATGCTTGTCACAATTGCCTTTGACCTCAAAGGAATGATTTTATCTTTGTGCTTCAATGCCAGGGCGGAGGTGTTGGGATATAAAGTTTGATCTAGTTTTAGGGGAAAGAAAACAACATCTAGGATGAGTCATAATTGGAAAGTGTTTCCCAAAATGCAGAAAACATTTATTCTATCTATGCATAATTATTTTGTCCCAGAATCTGACACCCCTGCTGACTGCAGACACCTGGGTGTGGCTGTCTCACTGTCCCAGGCACACTGTGTGTAGTGCCATCCATCATGGCTCTGTATTTTTATGTATATAATCCTGGCCTAGAGAAGCATACTATTTCGGAGTTAACCCTATTTAGCAGCTTCACTAGCTAATGATTAGAAGTATAAATAAACAATATGAGCCAAATGTTACAGTTTTTAAAAACTGGCTATTCACAATTTGTATACTCTATTTTATCACTTAACAGATAGAGTACATAAATTCAATGAAAGCACTAATTTAACATTTATTCATCTGTTTCTTAGGGGTTTGTTATTAACTCAGTATTTACTCATTTCCCCCTTTCTTTTGTAAATTCTAAAATTATGTAAGTGTTTAAAAACTTAAAAAAAGAGAACAGTGTTGAAAGACTTCCCTAAATCCTTGAATCTATTTGTTGATATTTGATGATTTCTGTTCTTATTTCTTCTGATGGTTACCTCTATAGTTGCAAGCAATAAATTTGTACATTATTTCCTATTTATCAACATTGATATTTATCACATTTGCATTTCATTATATAGCTATACTTTTTCATGCTCTTTCTTTGATTGATTCTGAAAAACAAAAGGTCATAAACACTTTCTATTACAGTATAGTAATGCAAATATTACCTCCAGAACAACCATATTATTGGACCTGTAGAGGATGCAAAATCAGCTTACTGTAGAGGATGCATAAATCCAACAGACAAGACGGATTAGAATCAATCTTTAATACTCTATTAACTGCATAAAGTCATGTCACTTTTTAGTTTCCTTCATATTGGGACCATAAGTTACATAGCCAGTTTTTTTTTTCCATAAAACGTTTCATTTCTAATTTGTTGGAAGAGTATAAGCTTTGCTTTGCCACATCCCTGAGACCATCAAGTCTCCTCATTCTATTCTACTAGTTATTAAACAGGGATTTTATTACTTTTTTATTTTTTAATCTATTTATTTTTTAAAGATTTATTTATTTATTTGAGAGAGAGAGAAACAACATGAGAGGGGAGAGGGTCAGAGAGAGAAGCAGGCTCCCCGCTGAGCAGGGAGCCTGATGCGGGACCGATCCCAGGACCCCAGGATCATGACCTGAGCCGAAGGCAGTTGCTTAACCAACTGAGCCACCCAGGCGGCCCTAAACAGGGATTTTAGGTTGATTGCCCTGCAGATCAGTTGCAAAATTCTATCCAATGATTTGTTGTGAAGACACTCCTGGGCGAGATCCATTGTTTCTTCAATGTAAAATGTGAAAGAGATCTCTATAGGTTTGTTTGGTTGTGTGTTTACTTATTTTTAAAATTGTTTTTTGATTTGTTGTCTTTTTTTTCCACTGGAGAATTAGGCAGGAGATCATGAAGGACCAGAAGATGAGCTGAATGTTAACTTTGTAAAGCTGAATGACATACACCATGTGTGTTCTAGAACTAGTCCTCAAACAAAAAGCCTAGTTATCCAAGGCGAGCCATGGAGGGAGAAGGGGACCAGGGCATCTGAACAAACTATGTGTAGGAAAGGACTGCCTGCCTAGTGTCCTGATTGGCATAGAAATCACTTTCTATGATAACAGCCTCTTAGAAGTGTTAAAATCTCTTTATAACTAACTTTCTGAATAAAAAAACGGCAACTCTATTAAGGGCCAACATTTAAATATTTATTTAAATTTTATTATTATTAATATTTAAAATTTTGAGAATAGCTGTAGTCATTTCTGAGTATTGCTCAGAAAACTCTTGGGTTCTAACCATAGTTCTATTTATTGTTAAGGTAACTCTTTATTTTGTTTCATGAGATACAGCTTTTCTCTGAGTTGTCATAGATGTATTAGTGGTAATTTGCAAAAAACTTGTTAAGGGCTGTTAACCACACACTATGTCCCCATTTTTAAATATCTCCATTTTTTAAAGTGTTTTTGATTTATATCAAATATGGTCCATATCTTCAAATTTCATGGGGATTATTATTCTCTGGTATGAGGTAAATAGTTGTAGGCGAGATCCTTTATCATGATTTCATAAAGCCAGTTGTGGCCCATCCTTCTAATGATAATGTACAACTAGATAAAGTAGTACAGTATTTTCTACAGAGGAGATTTTTTTGCTTTTATATTTCTACTTAAATTAAAAGTAAGAATATACCTAAGGTTAGTGCCTATTATTTAAAAAGAATTGCCAAAAAAATGCTGTTAAAATTTATTTAATGCATGCAAAATGATATTTGAAGTTTACAACAAAGTTTATAGCAATGATACTTGATTTGGGGACTTTATTGTGTATTTCCTATTGCATTTAAAATTCCTTAATTCTAATTAAAAAATTAAAAGTGTATTTAACAAGTATAATCTCTTCTAATTTGCTATATGAGGATTAATTTCCTGCAATGCTTAGATTTTTCTAGATTGTATAAATGTGGCCCAAAACATGCTCTTTTATATTGGACAGAATCTCCTTTCTGAAGTAAAAATGTGAAACCTATGCTGCCTATTAGCTGCATTATATTGAGCAAAGGAAATAGAAATAAACATACAATGTTTATAATAAATGATTGTTTTTATTAATAGAATTGAAAAGACATGTATAAAAATGCCTAGCAGAGGACCTGGAAAAGAATTGGTGCTTAATAAATGCCCCTTCTCTTACTTTATGCTACTGTAATGAAGAGAAGAAACAATTTTAATCAGAGCAGTAAAATTTTACACTAGAAAAATAATTTCCTTTCATCCATTCCCAGTTTTTAGCCTCAGGCAAGGTAAACATAGCAATAAATCTGTATTTAGTTCATCTAACTGCAAAAGCACGGTATTGTGTACTTAATAGTTCTTAGAAGGAAATTCCTAATGATTTAACAGAATGTGGCACATTTTCTGGGCTGTATCCATAAGTAATAAATTGTGGGAACTTACAGAGTTTGAAATTGCATACCAAAGTTTTCTTGAGATAAGAGTAAATTAAAAAGAACAGTGGTAACCTATCATTTATATTCTTCTATTTACAACCTAAATATTCTATGCTGCATTTGGTGGTTACGCGTTATTCCTCCACTGATAGTCTTTACTCCACTAGGTTACTATAGTTCTCCAAAACAAACTGAAGTGGGATAATGAGTTTGTTATTTGTATCTTACAGTTCAGTAGCTGTGGAATCAAAATAGGACGAATTTTTTGTTAGTTTAATGTCGATTTTAAGAATATATATAAACACTTTTGTGAAATTTAGGAAGACCATTTATTTGAATCGCATGTATAAAAATACAATTTAAACGTAAATTTTCTTGAGGTAGATGATCAGTATTTTTTCAAGCATGTAATGAGACTGCACCTCTCTCTTCATTTTTGATTAATACATAAGTTGGTTTTTAAATATTTAAAGTAAATGTACAAATTGCTTGTTTATGAACTAAACAGTTCAATAGCTCTTTTTAAGTTAAAAGTGTTTTTTAAGTAACACATCTAAATGTTGCACAGAACTTGAAATCTAGTTTGTGGAAGAAGCCTCATTTGAACTCAAAGAAAAAGAATTGTCAATACACAAGGCAGATTGTTCTTTTCAATTTTATTACTGAAAAATAGAAAAAATAACTTTGAAGCAAAATGAGTGCTTTAAACCAAGAGGCTTTAGCTACAGAAAAATTTTGTCAATAAATATTTGTGAATACTTTTGCATATGCTGAAAAATACTCAATAATTTCGCATGACAGTGTGAAACAGTATATATTATAGCTCTTTGTCTTCAAAATTGATAGAATACAATTTAAATGTGAAAGTTTTTAAAAGTATAACATTGTTACCAGATTTTAAACTGTAATTTTATGAATAGTATACACTTATTTTAAAGTTTTTAATTTACCATAATTCATGAATATGTAGAAAATAGAAACACAAAAATGAATAGATAAATAAAATACATAATGGCACTAAATTGTTCTTTATTTCCTTTTCTAAAAAAGTACCAGGGACAGATCAAAATGAACCATGGTTTAGTTGCATTTCTTTCTTATAAACATTTCATTAGAAGAATATTTTCTAAATGATGCAATTGGATTCATTAAATTGAGTTTTTACCATTTAGAACTTAATTTGGCTTGTTGAAATACTTTATCCCAATACTACACATATAAAGAATAAAAAAGAAATAAATTTTAGAAAATCTATCAACCAACTATCTTTCTAGAGACTTTGAGCTCACTAACTTTAGCTGTGTAAACAAATTATTTTATTCTTTAGAAATTGTTTTTAATCTTTTTTTCTCTTTTCATCTGTAAACTGATGAGATTAAATTATTTTCATTAGACAACTGAGATGCTATGAGTCTAAAATCATAGACTTCTTAATTTATTACTGAAGTACACACTTCTATAGCTGTAAAGCAAATAGCTATGTAAAGGTAGTATGGTTATGGCATTTATATATATTTCCTTAATATAGTAGTTAATCTGATAAAGTACATGAAAAGATTTTGAAAAATTAAATCTCATTAATTTTCTAGAGACTTTTTAAATTGTTCATATGCATGTAAGGCCCTCCTCTCTTAATATTAGTACTTACTTTTTGGGTTTTTTTTTAAGTTTTTATTTATTTATTTAGAAACAGTGCAAACTGGGGGAGGGGCAGAGGGAGAGGGAGAGAGCATTTCAAGCAGACTCTGTGCTGAGAGCAGAGCTCAAGGCAGGGCTCGATGTGGGGTTTGACTTGGAGCTCGATCTCATGATCCTGAAATTATGACCTGAGCCATAATCAAGAGTCCGACCCTTAACTGACTGAGCCACCCAGGCACCCCAATACTTAGTTTTTAATAGAACAACAGTAGTAGCATTTTGCAAAACTTTACAGAAATAGTACATGCTAGCATTCATGTATATGCTTTTCTGTAACTCAAGTTATGTCCCAAATTTGGAAGATGTGCAATCAAAATTCCCTATATAATATGCAAGTATTCCAATGCTTTTAAACACATTTTACTTTTGCTATTCAATTAAATTTGTCAAAAATATCAGTTAGTGCAAAAAATTTGAAATGAGTACAAACCCAAATATTATGAAAAGTAAAAATAATGAAATATATTAATGAATATTTCCTTACCTACTGTGATAATAGTAACATCTGCCTCCAATTCCATAGTATTATGTCTATCTGTAACAAATTTATCAAGATTGTATCCAACCAAAAGAAAATTATCTGCTTAGCCTCTTAAGTTGCAGTACCTTGTCATCATCTTGGATCAATAATTAATGAACTAAACAGCAAGGCATAATAAGAGAATTGTTTAAAAAATTAAAATAAAATAGGGGCACCTGGGTAGTGCAGTTGGTTAAGCATCTGACTCTTGGTTTCAGCTCAGGTCATGTTCTCAGGGTGGTGAAATTTGAGCCCCATGTCAGGCTTTGCTCTCAGCAGGAGTCTGCTGGAGATCTCTCTCCTTCTCCCTCTGCCTCTCCCATTTGTGAGCACATGGTCTCTCTCTCTCTAAAATAAATAAATAAATCTTTTTAAAAACTGAAATAAGTACAAGGAAAAAACACTATTAAACCTCTACATAATACTCTAGTTTCTATACCCTTTTCATCAAGAGGCACCAAAAAGCTGCTCGCAAAAGTGGAAATGCTTGGGGTACCTGGGTGGCTCAGTTGGTTAAGTTGCTGGTTCTTGATTTCAGCTCAGGTCATGATTTCAGGATCCTGGGATCGAGCCCTGTTTGGGGCTCCATGTTCAGCAGAGAGTCTGTTTCAGGATTCTCTCTTTCTCTCTGCTCCTCCCTCTCTCTCTCTCTCTCTCAAATAAATGTATTTATTCATCTTGCTAACAAAGGTACATTCATTAGAATCATATACCATAAAAGACTCAAAAAGTAATCATAAACAACTTCAAAAAATAAAAAGGATTAATTATTGTTGACGTGAAAGCATAATGTACATAACAGAAGTGTGTTTCCCTGAAAGAATTAAAAAATTTGAAGACATTAGTTGAAGGGAGGTTGTAGAAAAATTATGACCAATTACTGCCTCTGCATGGTGAGATCATGGATGTTTTCATTTTTTTTTCTTTTGTCACTGTGTTTTCTAATATTGCTATAGTGACCGCGACAAAGCTGATTATGTGAAAAACAGCTTATTTTCAGTTTTGAGTTACCAATTTTCACTCAAAAATGCTGAATGTTAGTAATTTTACACTACAGAAATCATGTTTCAATAGAGCTATACTCCTTTAGTTAAGCATCATTTTAGGAAGAAAGTCTTAAGGAAACAAATGAATAAAAGTAAATTGGTGAAGAAAATAATCTCATACCTTCTGAAGAATAAATGGGGACATATTTTCCATTGAAAATTAGTAAACCTTCCCCTGCTCCAATCAAAGGGGAACTTATCTCTTTTCCCTATAGGGTGGATGATACTAACAAATTAAGTCTTAAGGCACTGTGGCCACTAGACTTAGCAAAATCAGGATTAAAATCCTATTTCCTTGAATAAGTAAGTTTGAGATCTCAACTCAGTCATTTCATCTTTCTGAAATTCAGATTGTTTTTTCTATAGAATCTGTGTAATGGTGGTAATTATTTTAAAGATACCTTAACTGTCTTGAGGATTAATTAAAATAATATATGTAAAGGACCAGTGTGGGATAAATATTTTTGGAAGACATTTCTTTTTCTCCCCTTTGTAGAACAAAAACATAAAAGGTAATGATAGTCATCTCTCCCTACCTGGCCTTTTCCCTTCTCTGCTCACTTTCACTGTCTCTTATATATATAAACAATTCCAGTATTTGAAAGTGTAATTTTTACCTAAATTCTCATGAGTATACTCATTGAATCAAGTTATTTTCACACAGAAAGCTAAGCTATCAAGTTCTAACTTTCTCATTAAGTGTGATTGGGTAGAATTTGACTTCTACGTTAGAATTATTCTTTTGCTTTTAAGATTGTTGGTTTTAAAATGAAATTTATCCCATTCTAGTAAAACACAGTAGGTTTTACTGGAATGGCCCTATCACAGTTAATAATCTCCAAACATGATGCAAAAATTACTGTTTGAAGGGTCTGCAGAGGGAAAATACATAGAAAGAACTGAAGGGCATTTGGCTCTTGGATGAACAGTTGCTCACATGATCCTACTACAAGGTCATTGCAGGACTGACTTGATAGCAAGAAGTACAAAATAACTTGTTTAGGCCTGAAAACATGGCTAAGGAAAACAATTTCCTTATAATGTATTTGCAATTTTCTCATAAGTTTGAGATCATTTCAAAGTAAAAATATAAAAGATGATATAATGAAATAAGTATAAAGACACAGACCACTTGAAGATTAACTGATGAAGACAGACTTATTATGTCAAACTAAGCATAGGAAAGCTAGTGTGTCTTTATTAGGATATGGCAAATTAGATAAAAGCATTGTCAGTAATAGAGACATGGTAATAGCCGATGCAAAAGAACATGCCTAATTTTCCTTAGTAAGGGAACTTTTGAAAGGTAGTTTTAGAAATGAATTACTATGCTTACTGAATAAAATTGTATGGTGTATAAATTTAGCCAGAGGCATCAAGCTAAAAGCTTGGCATCAAATTCCAACAGCTATAAAATCATCTTGTTGCAGTTAATACTGTAACAGTAGGGTCCTACTAGTAAATAAATAAATAAGCTCAGATTTTATTAGAGAACTCTCTTTTTCTGTGAAACAATAGGGACATAGAGGAAACATCCCTTTCTGACATGAATCACAGTGCTATAAAACCAATTTTAACTTTAAAAATCCACACAGGAAGTTTCTGAAGTTAAATCCAGAAAGGACACTTTATCTGGTATGGTTCTATAGACACAGCAAAACAGTGAATGGAGTTTTCCTAAGTTAGGGTGAAGTGTAGAGTACTTTTTATATTACACAAAGAATGGATCTGAAAAACTTACATTCTGATGACAATGATTGAAGTGGTATGGTTGTTCTATTCATTCCTATTAGTGATCATATAACTGGAAATGGAATAGCATGGGTGTGACATTCTACTGTATGTTATAAAACATGCATTTTTAGATATATAGCATCTCCCTTTTTTCATATTCAAAATATATGCGAACCTGCCTTCTTTTAAGTTCTATTCTTAAAATATCAAAAAAGGAAAATGCTTCTACACATTATAAATAGGGTCAAAATAACCCAGCGTTATTGTTCATTTTTTAAAAAATCGTTTTAAGGAAACAGCAGCTCTAGTATTTTGAACTTGTCTGGCCTCAGTCTCAGAGGACGTGATTATGAGGAAAAGACAAGGGACATTTCAGACAGGAAGCTCTCTCCTGATTTTCTTACCACCAGTAGTAATTCACTATTAACATTTTTTCTCTCTTTTTGAGTATGAACCTTGACTTTTGCTCCTTGCATGTACTTCCTTCCGTTCACCTTCTTCCCCCACTGTCCCACCCCACCCCACCCCACCCCAGAGATCACTGCTGAGGCAAGTAGCCCTATGTTGTACACAGAAATGGTATCGGGTTTTATTACAGTGTGGAAAATCTCAAGTCACAAGCATAGTGAGAGAGGTCGGCTCTGATCAGCTATATCATTAATTTCTCTGTCTGACTTTCTGCGATATTTGAGTTGCTATCAATTCTCGGTTGCTACCAGACTCAGTCCTTAATAGAGAACTCATCTTCTCATGGTTACATCAATTTATTTTTTTAATGAAATACTTTCAAGTAAGGAGTAGAAATTTCTGAAATGGTAGTTTCTGGTAACCCAAGACTGTAGCTACATTCATTCTGTGTGCTGCAAAACTAGGAAGCACCTGAGCCTATTTTAATCTTTTGTCCCCCTCTCAAGTCCTTCTTCATTTTCTTAAAATTCTCCTTGTGATTATCTATTTCCATGTACATAAGCCTGGCTTTCACCTACATCAAGTGCTTTTTCATATCTCTGACATATTCCATAATATATCTCCATGCAATATGAGTTTAAATTGTATTCAATTCAGTCATATGAATAAACTATAGAACAAACCCCAAATATTTATTTTTGTAACACAAAAGATATATAGAATATAAACAGTTGGAAGAATTTGCCAAATATCATTGAAAAAACTTCCACAAATCTCTACCCTTGATAGTGTCCTTCACTAACATGACATCATAAGACTATTCCGGGCTTGCTCCATAAAGGTGCCCTGTATGCAGAGCTGGATGAACTCCAGGTAGTTTATATGCCGTTGTTGGCACAGGGTATAGATTTCTACATCGTTACTTATTTTGACAGTGTGCTGACATGGAGTTAAGCCAAGGTACAAATCTTGGGTTATACGTGTAGCTCTGCCTGTGAGGGGCTGGGATTCTATGCCATTGTATGTGTACCTCACAAAAGAAAAAAAAATGCAATAGAGAAGACCAAATATGTTGTAAGATTTATTCAAGAATTTTCCACAGCAGAGTAGAGATTTGATCATATGTGCATCTCCTATTTGAATGACGTGAGGTCAAGTCTGACTTCAGTACAATTTCTAGTGAGATGTATGTCTTGAATAACACAGTTTTCTCTTCATCTCCCTCTCCTCTCCTCCTCCCTTGGTTAGCTTACTTTGACTGCTGTCCCATTTCTGCATCTTGCAGACCGGATACTACTTCACAGCAATCCACCTTAACTTTTGCTCAATTATTAAGCCAGAGAAAGAGTGATTTAAAACTCTTAAGAAACATCTCACTTTTTACTATGGTAATCATGGTTTCCAAAAGAGTAACATGTACCCCCCCCCGAAAAAAAAGAAAGAAAGGAAAAAATAGTCATCCATAAAGTATTTTATGTAATATGGTCTATAACAAACACATTTTCACTATCCAAAAATTGTAATGAGCTTTAAGATGAAATTTTTAAAAAGGACAAAATTGCCAGCCTAACAATAAGGATTACTGGGATCTTTATTGGCAATAAAGATTAGCTTGGCAAAACTAAAGGATGAAAGTCACACTAACTGTACATACTTAGGTGTAATTAATGTCAAATTATTTTAAAATATGCTAGGATTTGCACTATAAAATATATTAATAAGTATCTACTTTGAAAGCATCATGCAAAGTGGCTTTACTTAATCTAACTACTTTTAAAACAACTTCTTTTGACGATGTTTAATCTTATCAAAGTGATACGTTCATCCCTTCAAAATTGAATTCCATTCCAGAATGTGATTTAAAAAAAAGGTACTGAAGTGGTTACCATCATTGAAATCAAGAATTTCAGAATACAGTTTAATCATTATCATTTTACATAGAGATATCAACCCCACTATAATGACCTGAATTTTGAAATACCTTATTTTTAAAAACTGTGTGGTAGGCTAAAAATCAGATCTGAGTTCCTGTCTAGTGATTAGTTTACAGAGAAACAGAATGGGCTTAATGACCTTGGGCAAGTTATCATAACCAAACTTAATCTAAATTCTTAGTATAGAGAGTTTGGATTAAATGAATTGTGACAAGTCACCTTCTTTTTCACATCTATTCTGTCTCTGTCAACTTTATGTATTTGGCTATTTTGATTAGAAGTATTAAATCCATGCAGTTGGCTCTGGAATAGGGTTCTCAACCTTGACACTACTGATATTTTGAGTCAAACAATTCTTTGTTTTAGGGACTGTCCTGGACATGGTAGGATGTTTAGCAGAATCCCTGGCCTCTTATACCAGATTTCAGTAACAGTGAAAACCAAAATGTATCAATCAGAAACGTACACAGATATTGTCAAAGGCTCCCTGAAGACAAAATCAAACTTGGTTGAGAACTGCTGCTATAGAAGGAAAGGAAGTTGTCACATTTAAATAGCTTAAATGTACTAATGCCACCTTTCTTTCTTTAAAGATATTTATTTATTTATTTATTTATTTGAGAGAGAGGGCACACGAGCAGGGGGAGGGGCAGATGAAGAGGGACAAATAGAATCCCTACTGAGCAGGGGGCACTATGCAGGGCTCTATCCCAGGACCCTGAGATCATGACCTGAGCCAAAGTCAAGTGCTTAACTGACTGAACCATGCAGGCACCCCTAATATCACTTTTTTCCCCAATATATGTGTTCAATCTCTGATACTCCAATGCCAAATTAGTTGACATTGGAAAGGAAGTTTGATTTCCACTAATCATTATTTTAGTTCAGAAGTAATAAATCATGTGATTCTCTGACTTTCAGAAGGAAACATATATTTACTAATTATTAATATGTCCGTACATTGGTTATCAGTTTCAAAATATTTTGCTTAAATGTTTCTATTGATTATTGTTTAGTGTCTGGAAAGGTACTACAGAGTAATCTAAAAACTTTTGTGAAACTGCTTATGATAGGATATGATAAAAAACTAGGCCTTAACTCATCAGTCAGTGGTAATCATAAGATTCAAATAGAAAAAAAAAATTTAAGATTTTTCTTAAGTTTCAAAATTTCTTAAATTCCTTTCATTTCTGGATTGCATTTATAGAGCTTAAAGGAAGTCAAAAAAGAGTTTGCATTTTTGGGAAGAACCACTTTTTTTAAACTTATTATTGTCTTTAGATATCAAGATATTGATTATCGAGCACTTTTATTTTTTAGACAATATTGCTTCTGTTCTCCCATTAATTTCTTAAAATAAGGTTATTCAATTTAAAAAATGTTTTTAATAAAAATTATGTACATTCATTTTTCAAAAATAAGATAGGGTAAATGTAAGGAGCTTCTTGAATGTCTTCAAAGGATTACCAGTATTCTAAAATATGACTTTTAACTTTCTTGCTGGAATGCTGATTCCATTAATGTAGGAACCCAATCTGGAAAACAGATGTGCTGTATTATAATTCAAAGGTGGCCACTGAATGATACGAAATATGAATTTATTGATTTATAATGAAAAAATAAATGAATCAATATATGTGTTTGCAAAATAGCAAATCCAGGGTTGGGAACATTATTTTCCTAGATTATGATCTAAAATAATGTACTCTTATAAGGTGCAAGACAGGATCTCTGCTTCTTACCCGATAAATCTACTATGAAATTTTGGTGAATATTGAGTCAGATTAAAGAGAATTGGACAGTCCTAGTAAATATGTACAAGCTGACCATCCATATACTCATTTATTATACAAGCTTAACTAAACATCTAAAATGTGGAAGGCACACTGCCTAGTACTGAGAATATATTAATGAGAAAAAGACTTTTTATGAAACTCAAAATGAATATTGGTTGATTAGGAAATTCTCTACCCCATATATTATTAATGATTATGGTAAATTCTAAACATCTAAAAAATTCACAACCTTAAATTATGATAATATAAAACATTGCATATTTTTAACTTTTTATTTTGAAATAATTATAGATTCACAGGAAGTTGCAAAGATAGTACAGAGAAGTCCTATATACCATTAACTCAGTTTTCCCTTATGTAACTATAGCTAACAAAGATTATCCTTGACCAAAATCTTGCTAGGCTCCTTTGAGCCTTCTTCTGGACTAGGCCTCAACACTGGTCTTTAAAGACTTGAACAAACACTAGCATAGTTTCAAATAGGTAGAGGCATCATCTCTAGGAGGAAGCTAGCCTCCTTTAAAGTGCCTGCCTGGGAAAACTCAAGGTTGCCAAAAGAATTTACTATTTGTTCCAATCAACACTTTGAAGATAGGGCCTTTGTCTTCTTGTGGTAGTGGGGGTGGGGGTAGGAGCCTAACTTTGATAAATGCCTGCTTAGCAAACCCAGATGGGTTTCTGATAGACCACACCTCCCCAGCTTTTTGTAATTTTCTACTTTTCTGAATCTACTGAGCTTCTTCACTAATCTGTCGTTCTTTCTTTAAAACACTCAGTCACCTCTGAAAAAACTGATGTTCAGTTCAGGTCATGAGACTCTCTTCCCCACTGCAAAAGAACATAGTAATTAAAATCTGTCCTTATCATTTTATATGATTTGATTTTACATAATCAATATCAAAGCCAAGATAATGATATTGGTACAATCCACAGACCTTATTCAGATTTTACCAGTTTTATTGGCACTTGTATGTGTGTGTGTGGTTTTATGTAATTTAATCACATCTAGAGCCACATAACCACTGCCACAAAAAAGATACCTAATTTTTCCATTACCAAAAGATCCCTCTTGCTACCTCTATAGAGTTACACCTTTTCCCACACCTCTTCCCAACACCATCCTTGTAGTTTTGCCATTTAAAGAATGTAGGTAAATATCACCATGCTGTATGTTTTCTTTTGAGATAGCCTTTTTTCTTTCAGCATAATTTCCTTGAGATTAATTCAAATGTTGCATTTATAAATAGTTTATTACTGTTAATTTTTTAAATGTTATTTATTATGTTATGTTAATCACCATACATTACACCATTATTTTTTGATGTAGTGTTCCATGATTCATTGTTTACGTATAACACCCAGTGCTCCATTCAATATGTGCCCTCTTTAATACCCATCACCCCCACCTACCACCCCCTTAGAACCCTCAGTTTTTTTCTCAGAGTCCATAGTCTCTCATGGTTCGTCTCCCCCTCCGATTCCCCCCCCTTCATTTTTCCCTTCATTCTATCTTCTCTCTGTTTTTCTTTTAACATATAACGTATTATTTGTTTCAGAGGTTCAGGTCTGTGACTCATCAGTCTTACATAATTCACAGCACTCACCATAGCACATACCCGCCCCAATGTCTATCACCCAGCCACCCCATCCCTCAGAACCCTCACAACTCCAGCAATCCTCAATTTGTTTCCTGAGATTAAGATTCCTCACATCAATGAGATCATATGATACATGTCTTTCTCTGATTGACTTATTTTGCTTAGCATAATACTCTCTAGCTCCATTCATGTCGTTGCAAATAGCAAGATTTTGTTTTTCTGATGGCTGCATAATATTCCATGGTATATATATATATATATACCACATCTTCTTTATCCATTCATCTGTCAGTGGACATCTTGCTCTTTCCATAGTTTGGCTATTGTGGACATTGCTGCTATAAACATTAGGGTGCATGTACCTCTTTGGATCACTACATTTGTATCTTTGGGGTAAATACCCAGTAGTGCAATTGCTGGGACGTAGGGTAGCTCTATTTTCAACTTTTTGAGGAACCTCTATACTGTTTTCCAGGGTGGCTGCACCAGCTTGCATTCCCACCAACAGTGTAGGAGGGTTCCCCTTTCTCCGCATCCCCGCCAACATCTGTCATTTCCTGACTTGTTAATTTTAGCCATTCTGACTGGTGTGAGGTGCTATTTCATTGAGTTTTAGATTTGGATTTCCCTGATGCCGAGTGATGTTGAGCACTTTTTCATGTGTCTGTTGGCCATTTGGATGTCTTCTTTGGAAAAATGTCTGTTCATGTCTTCTGCCCATTTCTTGATTCGATTATTTGTTCTTTGGGTGTTGAGTTTGATAAGTTCTTTATAGATTTTGGATACTAGCCCTTTATCTGATATGTCATTTGCATATATCTTCCCCCAATCTGTCAGTTGTCTTTTGGTTTTGTTGACAGTTTCCTTTGTTGTACAAAAGTTTTTTATCCTGATGAAGTCCCAATAGTTCATTTTTGCCCTTGCTTCCCTTGCCTTTGGCAATGTTTCTAGGAAGAAGTTGCTGTGACTGAGGGCGAAGAGGTTGCTGCCTGTGTTCTCCTTGAGGATTTTGATGGACTCCTGTCTCACATTTAGGTCTTTCATCTGTTTTGAGTCTATTTTTGTGTGTGGTGTAAGGAAATGGTCCAGTTTCATTCTTCTGCATGTGGCTGTCCAATTTTCCCAACACTAGGTAAATATCACCATGCTGTATGTTTTCTTTTGAGATAGCTTTTTTCTTTCAGCATAATTCCCTTGAGATTAATTTGTTGAAGAGACTGTCTTTTTTCCCATTGGACATTCTATCCTGCTTTGTCATATGTTAGTTGACCATTGAGTTGAGGGTCCATTTCTGGGCTCTCTATCCTGTTCCATTGATCTATGTGTCTGTTTTTGTGCCAGTACCATACTGTCTTGATGATGACAGTTTTGTAATAGAGCTTGAAGTCCCGTATTGTGATGCCACCGGCTTTGCTTTTCTTTTTCAACATTTCTCTGGCTATTCGGGGTCTTTTTTGGTTCCATACAAATTTTAGGATTTTTTGTTTCATTTCCTTGAAAAAAGTTGATGGTGGGGCACCTGGGCAGCTCCGTTGTTAAGTGTCTGCCTTCGGCTCAGGTCATGATCCCAGAATCCTGGGACTGAGCCCTCCATCGGGCTCCCTGCTCGGCGGGAAGCCTGCTTCTCCCTCTCCCTCTGCCCCTGCTCTTGTTCCCTCTCTCACTGTCTCTCTCTCTCTCTGTCAAATAAATTAAAAAAAAAAGTTGATGGTATTTTGATAGGGATTGCGTTAAATATGTAGATTGCTCTAGTTAGCATTGACATCTTCATAATATTTGTTCTTCCAATCCATGAGCTTGGAACGTTTTTCCATTTCTTTGTGTCTTCCTCATTTTCTTTCATGAGTATTTTATAGTTTTCTGAGTACAGATTCCTTGCCTCTTTGGTTATATTTATTCCTAGATATCTTATGGTTTTCGGTGCAAATGTAAATGGGATCGACTCCTTAATTTCTCTTTAGTCTGTCTTGTTGTTGGTGTATAGAAATGCAACTGATTTCGGGCGCCTGGGTGGCTCAGATGGTTGGGCGTCTGCCTTCGGCTCGGGTTGTGGTCCCGGGGTCCTGGGATTGAGTCCCGCATCGGGCTCCCTGCTCCTTGGGAGCCTGCTTCTCCCTCTGCTTCTCTCTCCCTCTGTCTCTCTCATGAATAAATGAATAAAATCTTAAAAAAAAAAAAAAAAGAAATGCAACTGATTTCTGTGCATTGGTTTTATATCCTGCCACTTTACTGAATTCCTGTATGAGTTCTAGAAGTTTTGGGGTGGAGTCTTTTGGGTTTTCCACATAATATATCATATCATTTGCAAAGAGTGAGAGGTTTTTTTTTAAGGTTTTATTTAACTATTTGACAGAGAGACACAGCAAGAGAGGGAACACAAGCAGGAGGAGTGGGAGAGGGAGAAGCAGGCTTCCCGTGGAGCAGGGAGCCTGATGTGTGGCTCAGTCCCAGGACCCTGGGATCATGACCTGAACCAAAGGCAGATGCTTAACGACTGAGCCACCCAGACACCCCGAGTAAGAGTCTGACTTCTTCTTTGCCAATTCAGATGCCTTTTATTTCTTTTTGTTGTCTGATTCCTGTGACCAGGACTTCTAGTACTATGTTGAATAGCAATGGTAATAGAGGATATCCCTGCCGTGTTCCTGAACTTAGGGGGAAAGCTCTCAGTTTTTCCCTATTGAGAATGATATTTGCTGTGGGTTTTTCATAGATGGCTTTTATGATATTGAGGTATGTACCCTCTATCCCTACACTCTGAAGAGTTTTAATCAAGAAAGGATGCTGTACTTTGTCAAATGCTTTTTCTGCATCTATTGAGGAGATCATATAGTTCTTGTTCTTTCTTTTATTAATGTATTTTGCCACACTGATTGATTTGTGGATGTTGAACCAAACTTGCAGCCCAGGGATAAACCCCACTTGGTCGTGGTGAATAATCCTTTTAATGGACTGTTGGATCTTATTGGCTAGAATTTTGGTAAGAATTTTTGCATCCATGTTCATCAGGGATATTGATCTGTAATTCTCCTTTATGATGGGGTCTTTGCCTGGTTTTGGGATCAAGGTAATGCTGGCCTCATAAAACGAGTTTGGAAGTTTTCCTTCCATTTCTATTTTTGGAACAGTTTCAGGAGAATAGGTATTAATTCTTCTTTAAATGTTTGGTAGAATTCCCCTGGGAAGCCATCTGGCCCTGGGCTCTTGTTTGTTGGGAGATTTTTGAATACTGCTTCAACTTCCTAATGGTTATAGATCTGTTCAGGTTTTCTATTTCTTCCTGGTTCAGTTTTGGTAGTTGATACATCTCTAGGAATGCATCCATTTCTTTCAGATTATCTAATTTGCTGGCATATAGTTGCTCAAAATATGTTCTTATAATTGTTTGTATTTCTTTGGTTTTGGTGGTGATCTCTCCTCTTTCATTTATGATTTTATTTATTTGGATCCTTTCTCTTTTCTTTTTGCTAAGTTTGGCCAGGGGTTTATCAATCTTGTTAATTCTTTCAAAGAACCAGCTCCTAGTACTGTTGATCTGTTCTACTGTTCTTTTGGTTTCTATTTCATTGATTTCTGCTCTGATCTTTATTATTTCTCTTCTCCTGCTGGGTTTAGGCTTTATTTGCTGTTCTTTCTCCAGCTCCTTTAGGTGTAGGGCTAGGTTGTGTATTTGAGACCTTTCTTGTTCCTTGAGAAAGGCTTGTATTGCTATATACTTTCCTTTTAGGACTGCCTTTGCTGCATCCCAAAGATTTTGAACAGTTGTGTTTTCACTTTCATTCGTTTCCATGAATTTTTTAAATTCTTCTTTAATTTCTTGGTTGATCCATTCATTCCTTAGTAGGATGTTCTTTAGCCTCCATGTATTTGAGTTCTTTCCAACTTTCCTCTTGTGATTGAGTTCTAGTTTCAAAGCATGGCAGTCCGAAAATATGCAGGGAATGATCTCAATCTTTTGGTACTGGTTGAGACCTGATTTGTGACCTAAGATGTGATGTATTCTGGAGAATGTTCCATGGGCCTAAAGAAGAATGTGTATTCTGTTGCTTTGGGATGGAATGTTCTGAATATATCTGTGAAGTCCATTTGGTCCAGTGTGTCACTTAAAGTCTTTATTTCCTTGTTGATCTTTTGCTAGATGATCTGTCCATTTTAGTGACGGGGGTGTTAATGTCCCCTACTATGATTTTATTGTTGTCGATGTGTTTCTTTGCTTTTGTTATTAATTGGCTTATATAATTGGCTGTTCCCATGTTAGGGCCATAGATATTTACAATTGTTAGATCTTCTTGTTGGATAGAACCTTTAAGTATGATATAGTGTCCTTCCTCATCTCTTGTCCTTGGTTTAAAATCTAATTATCTGATATTAGGATTGGCACCCCAGCTTTCTTTTGGTGTCCATTAGCATGGTAAATGGTTTTCCACCCCCTCACTTTCAATCTGGAGGTGTCTTTGGGTCTAAAATGAGTCTCTTGGAGACAGCATATTGATGGGTCTTGTTTTTTTATCCAGTTTGATACCCTATGTCTTTTGATTGGGGCATGTAGCCCATTTACCTTCAGGGTAACTATTCAAAGATATGAATTTAGTGCCATTGTATTGCCTATAAGGTGACTGTTACTCTGTGTTGTCTCTGTTCCTTTCTAGTCTATGTTACTTCTAGGCTTTCTCTTTCCTTAGAGGACCCCTTTCAATATTTCTTGTAGGGCTGGTTTCATGTTTGCAAATTCTTTTAGAGTTTGTTTGTCCTGAAGCTTTTTATCTCTCCTTCTATTTTCAATGACTGCCTAGCTAGATATAGTATTCTTGTTTGCATATTTTTCTCGTTTAGTTCTCTAAATATATCATGCCAGTCCTTTCTGGCCTGCCAGCTCTCTGTGGATAGGTTTGGTGCCAATCTAATGTTTCTACCATTGTAGGTTACAGACCTCTTGTCCTGAGCTGATTTCAGCATTTTCTCTTTGTCTCTGAGACTTGTAAGTTTTACTATTAGATGTTGGGGTGTTGACCTATTTTTATTGATTTTCAGCGGGGTTCTCTGTGCCTCCTGGATTTTGATGCCTGTTTTCTTCCCCACATTAAGGATGTTCTCTGCTATAATTTGCTGCAAGATACCTTTTGCCCCTCTCTCTCTTTCCTCTTCTTCTGGGATCCCAATTATTCTAATATTGTTTTGTTCAATGGTATCACTTATCTCTCGAATTCTGCCTTCGTGATCCAGTAGTTGTTTATCTCTTTTTCTCAGCTTCTTTATTCTCCATCATTTGGTCTTCTATATCACGAATTCTCTCTTCTGCCTCATTTATCCTAGCCATTAGAGCCTCCTTTTTTTATTGTACCTCATTAATAGCCTTTTTGATTTTGACTTGGTTAGATTTTAGTTCTTTTATTTCTCCAGAACAGGTTTCTCTAGTATCTTCCATGCTTTTTCAAGCCCAACTAGTATCTTTATAATCGTCATTCTGAGCTCTAGTTCTGACATCCTACTAACATCCATATTAAGTCCCTGGCAGTCGGTACTGCCTCTTGTTCATTTTTTTGAGGTGAGTTTTTATGTCTTGTCATTTTGTCCAGAGGAGAACAGATGAATGAGAGAACAAAATGTTAACAGGATAACAATGTCCCCAGAAAAATATACACTAAACAAATCAGAAGAGACCTGAAACCAGGGGAAAAGAGGGGGAAGAAAGACAAAACAAAAAAAGAAAAGAAAAAGAAAAAAAAATATGATCAATATGATCAGGCTGGTGAACAGATCAGTGCCACACACAAGATTTTGGGCGTATTTTGGTTTGTGAGAAGAAACTGCCTCCCAAAATTGTAAAGAAAGAAAAACTTATATATGTACAAAAATAAGGGTAAATGTGATGAAGGGATAGAATATGACTGTAAAGTTAGAAATTATAAAAGATTTTATGAAAGGAATTAATAAGATAGGTTGGTTGAAAAAAGGAGGAAGAGAAATAAAAAAAAGGGGGGTAGAGAATGTGATCAGGCAGGAGACAAGAACAAAGCCATACACTAGAGATTTAGGGTATATTTTGGTCTGTTAGAAGAAACTGTATCCCAAAATTTTAAAGATTTTTTTTTTTTTATTGAGAGTGAGAGAGAATGGTAGAGAGAGCATGAGAGGGAAGAAGGTCAGAGGGAGAAGGAGACTCCCTGCTAAGCAGAGAGCCTGATGCGGGACTCGATCCTGGGAACTTCAGGATCATGACCTGAGCCGAAGGCAGTTGCTTAACCAACTGAGCCACCCAGGTACTTTGTATCCCAAAATTTTAAAGAGAGAACAACATTTATATACCAAAAATAAGGTTAACTACAATGAAGGGATAGAAAATGATTCTAAAATTGAAAAATAAAAAAGATTTAAAAAAAGGGATTAAGATGTTGGTTGAAAAGGGGAAAAAGAAAAATTCAAAAAAAAAATAACTTTAAAAGGCTAAAGAATTGGGGAGAAAAGCCATGAATTCTATGTGCTGTATTCCCTTAGTGCTGGAGTTCTGCCATTCTCATTGATTAGTAAACTTGGTCTTGGCTGAATGGTGTTGATGATCTGGGGGAGGGGCCTGTTGCAGTGGTTCTCAAATATCTTTGTGGGAGGCGGAATTGCCCCACCCTTACCGGGGGCCCGGCTAAGTAATCTGCATGGGTTTGCTCTCGGGAGCTTTTGTTCCCTGCAAGCTTTCCATACTGCTTTGTAGGATGAGAGTGAAAATGGCCACCTCCCAATCTCCGCCCCTGAGGAGCCGAGAACTCAGGCTCCAGTCCTCAGTGCCCCCCAGAAAAAAGTAGTCAATCAGTCCTGTCTCCCCAGTCTCTGGCCTCACTCCGTTCTCACCCGGCCTGTGACCAAGCATTTTTATCTCTGGCACACGACCCCGTTTGGTGTCTCCAGTCCCAGGAGATTCCTGTGGTGTGCTGCCCCGCCTCTCCTCCCGGGGGGATGAGGGGCGTCTCCCCGAATCTGCCCCTTGTTGGGTCCCTGTTGGAGGAGCAGTGGCCCGACTGTGCCATGGACCACGGTTTATGGCAACCCTGAGCTGTAAGCCCACTCCTTGGCTCCATCTCTGCAACCGGCTTCCCTGCTCCGATACGTGGGAGCTCTGCCGCTCTCAGGCACCCTTGGTCTTTCTGTGATCCCGAGGGTCCTGAGACCACACTTTTGCAGCGAGGGTTCCACGCCCCGCTTAGCCACTGGAGCAACGTCCCTCAGTGGAGCAGACTTCTAAAAGTTCCGATTTTGTGCTCCGCTGTTCTATCACTTGCCAGTAGCGGCTGATGGAGGCTCCTTCCTCCTGCGGTCTATCTTCCTGTATATCGCCTCGGATTCACTTCTCCGCACATCCTAACTTCCAGAAAGTGGTTGCTTTTCTGTTCAGAGTTGCTGCTATTCTTTTCTTCAATCTCCTGTTGAGTTTGTAGGTATTCAGAATGGTTTAATATCTATCTAGCTGAATTCCTGGGACCAGAGAAAATTTAGGTCTCCTACTCCTCCGTCATCTTGTTCCTCCTCCTGTTACTGTCCATTTTTGAGCAGTGTTCCATGTTTAACCATTACCCTATTGAAGGACATTCGGGGTGTTTTTGATTTGGAAATATCACAAGTAAAATATCACATGCATGTTTTTGTATCAATATAAATTTCCTTTCCTCTGGGATATATGGCTGATAGTGAGATTGCTGAGTCATATGTTAAAGGTATTTTTAGTTTCATTGTTGTTGTTTCCTAAGAAACTGAAAAAAAACAAAACTCAAAACATTTTCCAGAGTGGTTTTATCTTTTTACATTCTCACCACCAATTGATGAGAAATAATTTCTCCGTATCCATGCCAACATTTGGTGACACATGGCAGTTTATGATGGACTAATTAGCCTCGTTCTGTGAGATAGGTTATATTAACAGGACATTTACAAAGTATTATTAGAGTTGATATTTATATAAATGATAAATTTAAAATACCAAAACTTGTGAACAAAATATAAAGTGAAATAGAAGAACGTGTTAATCTTCAGATTATAATGTGTTGCTGTGTACGCTTTTAACATAACTGACAGTGCACAGACAGAATTTGCAGAACTGCATTAGAACAAATAAAATTGCTGTTATTTGGAAAGTCTATAATATAATTTAATTGTCTCAAAAATTGAAGAATACCAAGTTAGGAGCTAATACCAAATAAATTACAAATTTGATTGGCTAGGGGAGTTGTAGTGCTAACCTGAACAACATAAAGTGAAGTAAACATTTGGCAATTATTCATTTTTGAAAATTTAAAAATTCTTTAACTAATAGTCAAAGGGGATTAAGCAGCCCACAGTACAGTTTTCCTAAGTGATTTTTATCTCTTCTACTCTGAGTTTTGGAAGCTGTCAACTCCCACTGTTGTTTAATTCAATTCAACATTTTGTGTTTTTAGTTACTATGAAAAACTGAAGAATAACTTTATATTGGCCTATAATTTTTCTTTAATTTTTATTTGGAAGAAAATTAGTATGTTTGCATATTATATATTTCCATATATGTATGATAGCATGTATGTTCTGTGTACATCTATAGCTGCATGTTTGATAGACATACCCAGCCATATGCATGTATATATGTGTGCATTTTTCCCCAATATAAACATCCATGCTGTATTCTCCAGGTATTGTTATATAGCCTAATAGGTATATTATCTCATTAATTATCAAACCATCATGTAGTATATTTTAAAGTGAAGATTTAGACTTGTTAAGTTTGAATTGAGAGGCCACATTATTATCCACTATGCTATATTTTATTAACTTCAATAGGGAAAGAGAAAAAAAACAGATTTAAATAAATTAGTCACTAAGTTAAAACAGATTGAACTGCTGCTCTGATAGAGGGGTTGGCAGCTCCTCTCACACCCACCCTACCCCTCAAACTCACACATATGGAATTATATTCTTTTAGAATCTAAAAGATTGTTTTATGTACTTGAAAGTATTTACACTTGTGGTTTTTATATATTGTTTATTTTATATATTTTGGTTATTTATAAAAATTCAATTATAAAAATCTACTGCCAAAAGTTCTTTCTTTGAAGCTTTCTGAATTTCTCTGCATAAATACAGACTGTATGTACATTACCCAATTCTTTTTTTTTTCAGTGACTCTATCTTAAAGCTTCAGTTTTTCCTTATTTGACTCTCCTGACTCTACTAATTTTAAATTATGTATTTACGTTTATCCATCCGTGTGAAAGACTAATAGACATTATGTTTCTTCAGTAACGGTGTCTAATCAGTCATTATTTTCAATGACTTTGTTTTTACTATTTACACAAATAAATGGCATATTATATGTGGAAAATAGTTGGCCAATTAATTTATTTAGAAGATCATACCCTAAATTGGGATTTCTGGTTTTCATTTAAAAAAGAAGAGTTTAAGAAATGTCATAGTTTGTGGGCACCTGGGTGGCTTTAAGCGTCTGCCTTCGGCTCAGGTCATGACCCCAGCGTCCTGGGATCGAGTCCCACATCGGGCTCCCTGCTCGGCGGGAGGCCTGCTTCTCCCTCTCCCACTCCCCCTGCTTGTGTTCCCTCTCTCGCTGTCTCTCTCTCTGTCAAATAAATAAAATCTTAAAAAAAAAAGAAATGTCATAGTTTACATCAAATAGGTATTTTAAAGCTCATCATTATTGTTTCTTCAACATTCTGGGAAGCCAATGTAACTAATGCAGTAGGAGTTTATTTTAAATGCTAGAAAAGAAGAGATCAAGAAAGATATTGAATGCAGTTAACATACTGTATTGTATACTTGAAATTTATTGAGAGTTCTTACTACGCACACACCTATGGGAAGTGACAGACATGCTAATTAGGTTGATTGTGGTAATCAGTTCACAATGGATATGTATGAAAACATCACATTGTACACCTTAAACATATGCAATTTTATTGAGTATACCTCAATAAAGCTGGGAAAAACCCCTATATTCTATGACAAGGCTCTACAGGGACTTCCCACGTTCCTGGGGTCCATGCGCTTGTATCCGAGCCTGGGGATGCGGTTTGCTTTCTTAGGCGGTATTTTCCCGCCCTAACACGGTGGATTGTTACTTTGCCTCTTGTTGGCAGTTTGCATATATACCTGCCAATTTTTTTTTTTTTTTTACTTTTTATAAAGTTTTCGTATGCAATTCTCAATTCTTTAAGAGATGACAACAAATTTTGGGTGTCTGTGAGAACTCTTGGCCCCGCGACCCATCATCACTGGAGCACGGATTCTCTTCAGAGCCTGTGAGGCCGGAAGCCCAGGCGGAGGAAGGGCGGGGCCTGAGCCGCGGGAGCGCAGTTGGCGGAGCCGCGCTGTCTCAGCGTCTCAGGCGGGTGCTCCACGGCCGGCCTCGCAGCCTCCTTGTCTCAGTTCCACCTCAAAGGCAAGCTGTGTCCGCCAGGCCTGGCGGAGTCTGTGGTGGTGGATGCTGAAGAGCCCTGGGGTGAGGCCCGAGGTGGCCTCCAGCAGGGCGACGCCCGGGAAGAGCAGCACGCATTGGCCGCGCGGGGCCTGCTGCCTCTCAGGGCTCCAGGCCCAGAAAGCTGACCCTGCCGCTGCCCGGGAAGGAGCCGGCTCAGCAAGGGGTTGAAGTATCATGGCTGCCTGGCTCTCTTCTCTCCAAGTATGGTATGCCCTGTCCCAGAGTGATGGACGCCACTCCCATGACGTGTGGTATCTTATGAGACTCCATCTTGCTAGCAGACCGCTCCCCAGGATCTTTGTTGGCTTAGTGAAGGAGGTGGCCATGTTGGGAAAGACCGTGTGCCCGGGAAGACTGGGGGCAGTCTTGAGGAACTACAAGAAGCAAGTGGCCTCCAGCAGCTGACGGTGACTTCTGGTCAGTAACCAGCAAGAAGCCGGGGCCCTCAGTCCACCAACTGCGAGGAAATAATGCTGCCAACAGTCTCTGTCCATGAGCCTGGGGGGTGGACCCTGTCCAGTCAAGCCACAGTCGGGGGGACACCTTGATGACAGCTTTATGAGACCCTAAGCAGAGGGCAACAGGTAAGCCCTGCCCAGACTACTGACCCGCAGGAATGGTAAGATAGACCATTTTAAGTTGTTTTAAGTTGCTAAATTTTCGGTAATTTTTATGCCAGCATAGGAAACTGATATATATGACTTCAGGCTAGAAACGAAAAGATAACTTTCTAAAGTATTTTGTAGTTAATGTTCTTAATAATGGGTTTGAGTGAAGGCAAAGAAGTTTAAAAAAAGATAATCAACTGCTTAGTTTCTATCAAATTACTCTCAAATAAGGGAATCATGGAAAATAAACTTGGGAGAGACGACGCATCTTCAGCCCCACAAGGAGAATAAACTGGAAGCAGATTTTAGTATCTAATTAACAAATGATTATTTTTATCTTGGTAAGGAGTTAGTTTTAGAGGCAAGAGAAATTTCTAAACTTCAAGGGAAATTACAAGAGCTGTTAGGTAGCCTGTTAGGAATTTTAATGGGGGTTATCAGTTCAAATGCCCATTGTGGCCATGAGGTAATATAAATAAATGAGGTTTGGCCAGAATAATAGCTTATGCAGTCATAATGGTGCTGCTAACTAGGGGTGTGTGCCCTGCTGAAAAATGTAGCTTCTGCTCAGTCCATGGCCAGCAGGTGGCGTTTGGAATTGAGTCTGCTCTGGACTGGGTTTTTCATCTTTTTAGGAGATTTCAGAGGCATGTATTTGTAAATATCAAATAAAATATATAATTTTAAAACATACTTAAAAATATATATTTGGAGGACAGTTGTTTGTGGCTCCTGTTTTACCGCAAGGTTGCTTTACAGAACTGTCGATGGAACACCAGGGAATAGCCAAAGGAAAGTGAGTCATAAAGAAAATCTTCAACTAGAAGAGGAGTGAATCATTTTCCTCACGCTGAGAATAGTAGATCAAAGATACAGGTTTGGAGAAGGTACTACACCAAGATGACATAATCACCAACATGGAGAGATGATGTTAGATCAATGATTTTACGGTAAAACTCAGAGAGGTAGAGGCTGTCCTTCACCCATTTGGGAAGGACAGGGGAAAAGTAAAAACTATAAGAAGGCATTAGCACTTATTTCAGCTGTGTTTAATTATTTAATCATTTATATGTATGCTACCTGCTTTGTCATGTAATACACTGTTAAAGGTGGAAAATATAAAATCAGCATATTTACAGTCAACTTATTAACTCTGTGGCCTTCGGGTTTGTTTACTGTGTGTAGACAAAATTGACTCTAGAGATAAAACAACATCTACCAACTTGAAACCAGTGAAATAATTGCTTATTAAGGAGACGGATTTATAAACAAAATCGATAGAGATAGGAATACTGAACAAATGCGTGTGGAGGGTCGGATAAAGTAGATATATTCATAGTATTCATTTGTGAATATACTCCCTGGCAGAATTGCTCTGAAATTTTGATATCCACATTCTTTCTTCCGGAGCATATTGCCACCATCTCTGCAAACATTTTTGCTGCCCTTAATTTATTACTATGAAGGAGTCATTTTGAATATGTCAAACAGAATGTAATATAGGTGTAGGACTTTTGACTTTGATCACAGTGCAGATTTGATTACAAGCATCTGGTATACAGCACTGTAATTTCTTGGAAACAATTTGTTGTCATATATGACCAGATTGTGCACTAATTTAAGTGTGAATGATATGTAAAGTAAGCTTCTATTTGTTGGGTCTCATTACGAGTCACTATTTTAGTGTTTGCTTCTAAGCGTCACTTTTGTAAAATTAGATTTGCATTTAAGCCAGCTGGAAGTTATTCAGGAAGAGATTTCAGGCAAAGAACAGCTGGAATACTGTTCCTCCTACATGGGGTGCCAAGGAAGATGTATGGTTGGGTGTCGTACAAGTATAGGAGGTGTTCAATAGCAGATGCCTATTTTTTTTTAAAATAACATGATACAGCAGAATAATGCTAATATGTTAAACCTGAACTTTACCTTCAAAAGTAGAAGTATTCTAATGATGTCTAGCTAACTATAGCCTGAATTTTTAAGTTTTTAATTGAAGAACAAAATACATTACAATTTGTAGAAATCTTAAGTGTGGACTTTATTTTTTCCCAAGTTAACATGTCCATGTAATCAACACAGTGATCAAGAACCCCAGGACATCAGGGACAGCCCTCAGGGCCCGTCCCCGTCCTAGTCACACTTAATCTCCAAAGGTAATCACTATCCTGATTTCTAGAACATGGGTTAGTTTTTACGGTTTTTGAAACTTAACATAATTGAAATTTTACAGTATTCACTTTTTTTTGGTCTGGCTTCTTTCAGGCAATATTATGTGTGTGTGATTCAACCACACTACTGTATAGAACACATTTTGTTTGCTTTTTTTCCTTCATATTATTATATAATATTGCACTGTATCCTCTTACCAAAGTGTATGTGCTCTGTTATTGCAGGAGAGTTGCTCACATCCACTTTGGGGCTATTACAAATAATGCTTCTATAAACATACATATATATAATTTTGTCACATTTTTACTCATATATGATTTATACATGCGGGGGGGTAGACCCCCGCTCGTTCTAGAAGATACAAATCATCTAATTTATAAGATACTGCTGTGAAGATGAGTAAAGGAGACTTGATTTAAAATGGAGTCAGAGGGGCGCCCGGGTGGCTCAGACGGTTAAGCGTCTGCCTTCGGCTCGGGTCATGGTCCCAGAGTCCTGGGATCGAGTCCCACATCGGGCTCCTGGCTCAGCAAGGAGCCTGCTTCTCCCTCTCCCTCTGCCTCTCTCCCTGCTCATGCTCTGTCTCTCTCTCTCTCTGTATCTCTGTGTCTCAGATGAATAAATAAAATCTTTAAAAAAAAAAAAATGGAGTCAGAAAGCCATGAAAGGAGAGGTCTCATGCAGGTAACATTTGTTTCAACTTACGTGACCAGCAGGAAGAAGGAAGGTTTCTACAATGCCTCAGTAACAGCAACTGCCCACCACTTGCAGCCAGTGAGAAACTGCCATAACCTCAAACTCCTGTTCTCCTCCAACAAATTTATGTTCAAAACAACCCTCCATACTTTCCTTCAAGAACCTAATAAAATCTAGACTCCCCTTTGTCTCTTTGGACTTCTATGGCTTGCCATAGTTTGCTTGTCCCAAATTGCAGTTCCTCTGCTATTCCTAAATAAACTCACCTTTGTTTAATGAAATTACCATTTGTTTTAAGATTGACATTGTTACATAGTTTTTCAAATGATTGTATAAATAGAGAGTCCCACCAGGTTTGGCATAAGTAGTACTATTATCTCCATAAGTTATTATTTGTTAGGCTTCTTAATTTTAGTAATTTCTGTTGGTGTGGTTTATTATTGGGATTTAAATTGAATTTTCCTGATGGCTAAAGAGTTTGAGCAACTTTTTCATGCCTCAAGGATATTTACATATTCTTTTTTCTCAAATGCCAATTTCACATTGCCTTCGTTACTGATGCTATAGCTTCTTGGTTTTCAAAATGTTTGGATTTCCATATGAACTTTAGAATCTACGTGTCAGATTTCAAAACAAAACAGAACAGAATTCTGGGATCTTAAGAATGCCTTACATCTATAGAGAAATTTTGAGAGAATTGACTTATAAACATTCAATATTCCAATATGTGGACATGGATAGTGAAAGCACTTAGGCTCCATTCATTTTCAGTATTTTGTAGTTTTCTGAGTTGAATGTTTGAACAATGTTCACTAGGTTTATTTCTAGGTATTGAAGATTTTTGAAGCTATGGTAAATGGTTTCATTTATTAATTTCATTTTTAATTATTTTTAATGATATATCAAGCTGCTTTTGAATTTTATATATTGATATTTCATTCAGCACACTTGAGAAATTGTTATTGATACTGATTGTTTAGGGGAAATTATTTTGAAATTTTTGTATATACTACCTTGAGTCTGCAAAAATGACATTTTTATTTCTTCCTCTTTAATCTTTGTGTTCTCCATTTCTTAGTCTTGCATTATTGCATTCTGTGAGTTAGTTTTGAATAGACATTGTGAGAATGGACATTTATGTTTCCTTTCCAGTCATTGGGAAAAAATACTTTACCACTCAGTATATTGAATGCTGATAATTTTTGATAGTTTCCTGTGGTAAGCAGAATTCTAAAATGGCCCTAAGATTTTTGGCCCCCATACACCTTCCATTTTTTTTTTTTTTAATGAGTCCTAACTTAGTTTTAGTCTAGTTTGCTAATAGGTTTTATCACTAATGAGTGTTAAATTTTATCAAATTAGTTTTCTGTATCTACTGAAATCATCTTTTTTTGTTTTGTTTTCTGTTTATATGGTGAATTAAATTATTTTGACTCTTGCATTTTCTCGGAATAAACTTCACTTGGTCATGGCACTTACATTATTCTTTTCATATATAACTTGATTCAGTTTGCTAATTTATTGGTTAGGACTTTTTAGCTATGTTTATGATAGAGGTTGTCTGCTGATTGTCATTGTCTTGGTATCCTTGTCAGATTTTGGAATCAAGAATTTGCCGATCTCATAAAACCAAGTAGGAAAGAAATGTGTGTGTGTGTGTGTGTATAATTTGGCAGAGAAGACACCTGGGATTTGATAATTTAGAAATATTTAGTTATATATTTGTATTTTAGTAGATATAGGACTATTCAATTTTTCTGTTATTTAATCTGGTTGGAATGTTCTTTAATTTTTGTCTCCATAGCCCATAATCTGTGACAGCCAAAATTTGTGCTCAGCTTCTTAGCCCATTATCAGCTACCTTCTGCTGGATTTTCCAGCTCCCACTTGAATTTGGCAAATGCTTTGAAAGAATTCCTTTCACATTTTCTCTTGCGCTCTAAATGAAAAAAAAAAAAACAAAACTGCCTATGTTAAAAGGTGTATTCATTACAAGGGGTTTTTCAGTAGCAGATTTGGTTGGAATTGTCTGTATTTTTATCCTGAACTTGTGTTGGCTTGATTCAATTTTGGCTGATGTTAAATTGTGGAGAATAGAGTAATTTTATATCTCACCCCCTACTCTGGTTTTGTTCCTTAATCTTGGGGGAGAGTGACTACCCAGACACATCCTCCACAGTTAACTTCGCTACATAAGCATTTCTAAACTTTCTTACTCAAAAGTTGTTTATTCATAAGAGCTTTGCTCTCATTAGTCAAGGGAACCATAAATTCCAGCTCTGTGTGGTGACAACAGAAGATCAAATAAATGATAAGTAAATCCTAGCAGATGCCAACATTTGTCTATGCCAAGGAACAAGGGTTAGATGTTCACTCTTTATCAGTGCTTTAGCACTGTGGAAAATCCCAGGATTATGTGGAACCCTTGGGGAGAGAAAAGTTAGGCTAAATTGACTGATGAACTCCTAAATTCATTGAGAATAAATTTCCACCAGTTGACAATTTAAGGACTAAATTGAATTATAGAAAAGATTTTAAAAGTTATATTTTTGGACACGAGTTTGAGGTAGTGATTTGTAGCCACACTGTACACATATGTACACATGCACTTGTTTTTTCTTATAAATATTTAATATAGTATTTATATCATTTGTGTTTTTTCATGTAAATCATCATGTTCCCATTTCCATTTTAGAACATATAGGTCTACATCATTCTTTTGAAATGCTTCTGAGTATTTTATAGCACAGATACAGTGTATTTCATCTAACAATCTCCCTAGTGATGGGTATTAGGAGCATTTCCTGTTTTTATCATTACAAACAGTATCGTGAGATGCTTACTAACTGCTCCTTTTATTTCTGTAGGAAAAGTGGATTACTGGTCAAAGGGAATATGCATTCATGACTATCAGGTAGTCTAATAGATTCAATAAACAACTGATGATTGTTTTCCAAAATTTATTGAGAACATTCATTTTTACTAATTTTTATGTAGTCAGAAATTACCTATTGAAATCTAAACCATAATTTTAGACCAAATAAGGGGGACTGTTTATATTTTTACATACTGTGCTCTGTTTTAATAGTTATTTTGTTGGTCTTTTTTTTTTTTTCTTGAGTTCTAAAATTAAGCCTACTAATAAGCCCATCAATAGACAGAGTTCCCTAATGACAGATTTCTATTCATAGTAGTCTTTCTTTCCTCCAGGCCATTTTACTAATTACATATCTTTTTTTTTTAATTTAAATCTGCAGCAGCCTAAATAATACTTTCTAAGGAGATTAACTGTGAACACCTTGAACAATAAGTTCTCAGCACAAGCATCTAATTTGACTATAGTAAAAATTCACATTTTAAAGAAATACCTATAACGGGCAACTATCTGATGTTTCAAATGCTTCTTCCTACATCAGTGTGAACATCAAGACTATGATAAACTCAAACTTAACTAAATATTTGTAAGATGATGATATATTTTACCCAAGAGTAATTTGTACTTGTTGTCAACTTGACAAGTAAATATTAGACCTAAAATGAACATCTGTTTATGGTAAAGTGGCTAATAAAAATGCCTGCAGTTAGAATGGAGGAAATATTTTCATATTTCTTCCAGCATTCTAATGAAACGTTTATATGAAATAGAATAATTTTCATGAGGATATTTACATGCAGTATTATAAATGCTTGATTTGAAATATTTTACTAAAATTTTTGTCTCTTTTTTTCTGCATTATCATTCATAATGTAATTAAGCAATATGAGAATGGTATTTTTGAGATCTAGTTGTAATATGAATGGAAACAATATCGGAGGGGGAGATGAACCATGAGAGACTATGGACTCTGAGAAACAAACTGAGGGTTCGGGGTGGGGGGATGGGTCCACGTACTGCATGGAGCGCTGGGTGTTATACACAAACAGTTAATCATGGAACACTACATCAAGAGCTAATGATGTAATGTATGGTGATTAACATAACATAATAAAAAATAAATAAAAAGAAACAATATTTCAAAAGATAATATATTTTTTGTTTGTTTCAGTGCTGTTGAAGGACCACTTCAACAACTATAGTCACTATGGCAGATAAAGAATGACTGTGTTAGGATGAAACAGAGGCCAGGTCTCCTTTGATCTCAGCAAATACAATTCACCAACTATTATAAGATATAAATCTGTCATGCAATAAGTTATGACAATAAGAGTGTATAATAATGATTAACAGTAAATATAGGAAGTAAAAACAAAAGTTCTGACTGCTATACCAAACAGTTTTATGTGTTGGTGACTAATTTCTATATCAGTAAGCAAGTGGAATAGGTCATATTCTTTTTTTGAAGATTTTATTTATTTGAGAGAGGGAGAGAGAGTAAGTGGGAGTAGGGCAGAGGGAGAGGGAGAAGTATACTCCCCACTGAGCAGGGATCCCAGGACCCTCAGATCAAGACCTGAGCTGAAGGCAGATGCTTAACTGACTGAGCCACACAGATGCCCCGGGATAGTTCATACTGTATGGGTGTCACATTCTCTTAGCTTACATGGTTGTTATGTAGAATTTTATATATGATTTATCAAATATTTAGTACTTGGATTGGAAGCTGACTTGGGAGGAAACATGGGGACTATTTAGGATTGAGTATGCAGACGACCTGATTAAGGCACCTGAGTGGAATTCCAGCTAAGACTATAGGCTAAAGTGTTTCTCATGTTAGTAGAATACTGCCTCTGTTTTCTAGAATAGCCCAGTTTCAGATTGAAAGGAAAATAGAGTAAAGAAAATCTTTATTTTCTGAAGGGAAGAAAAGTGTATAATATATGTAAGTTGAACAAGGAAGTAAAGAAGGGAATTGAAAATTAAACCTAGGGACAGAAAGTGCCAACACTCAAATTTATAAATGTTAAAAGCAGAACTTCTTGGTTCATTATCACGAGAAAAGGCCGTAAACCAGAATATGCAAATAGAAATGTCACAATGAACTCTTTTCTGTGGAAATGGCCACCACAAAATGTTTAGCTCATAGATGGAAGATTCTGAAAAAAATTAGCAAGTCAAGACCAAAGACCTGAAGAGAACAAAAATCTGAAGCTATCATTTTACTCTTTTTCTTCCTTCAGTTTTACCTTATTATCCCTTCACCTTTACAAAAATTACTTTGCTATTCTCTCTGATTTAGAACATTAAGTATGTATGGATAGAACCATCAGGACTTGGAAATGCTTAAAGCCTCGAGACTCACAAAATAAATGCATAAAAATTCAACTTTTAAAAAAGTAATGGGAATGAGGTGTCTGATCTATTTTCTAAACTTTCTTTAATAGGGAAAAGAAGTTAGCCAAGTGAACAAGGTTGAGACCTTGAAAAGAAAAATACTTTAGTGTTGTCCCCCTCAATTCCTATGCAGCATCAACATACTGTGAATGACAAAATGCCCTGCATGATTAAGAGGATGATTTTATTCAGCCTTATTGAATAGGAAGAATGCTCTTTAATGAGGAAGGCCTCAAAGAAAAGAAAGGGGGCTGGGTTTTTATAGAAACAAATAAACAGGGGCGTTATCTTCAAATCTTATGGGAGTCCATGGACAGTAAGTTATGTGAAGGGTGGCTCTTTTGAGGTTAGCTCTTTTTGGAACATAAGAGTGTGGGAGAGGATTTTTTTTTTTTTTTAAAGATTTTGTTTATTTATTTTGACAGAGAGAGAGACAGCAAGAGTGGGAGTGAGAGAGGGAGCACAAGCCGGGGGATTGGGAGAGGGGGGAGCAGGTTTCCCGCTGAGCAAGGGAGCCTGATGCGGGGCTTGATCCCAGGATCCTGGGATCATGACCTGAGCTGAAGGCAGACGCTTAACGACTGAGCCACCCAGGCACCCCGGGAGGGGATGTTCTTAACCATCACTAATATCTGGGACCATAGAGCCCAAGTTAAATTCAACATTCACTATTTTATATGACCACTAAATCTCTGTTTAACTGCAGAAGTACCTTTAACTGCATTGTCTTTTGTTTTGTTCACTATCCATTGAATAAGGTCTCAAGTGATAAATTCCTTTTAAAAGTCATTTCTAAGAAATAATACTAATTATCCTGAGGAATTGATTTTTGTCTTTTATTACACAATAAAAATTATGTAAAACCATTATCATTTTATCTGTACCTAATTTGAGAGCTGAACTGCTCAGTTACAGTGACTATATATATAGTATCATATGTATATATATATATGACTCATATATATGATGTTATATATAGTTTCCTATTATTTACATAGTATTATTTATGAACATTCTGTATTAGCAGTTCTCTTGTTTGAACATATTTTTAAACATCACTCAAGATCTTTTTGGAAGGAAGCAACATAGAAGCAATACACTTAGCTCAATGAAAACAAGGACTAGTCAACTTATTTTGTTGTTTCTTTAAAGCCTAGCTCATATTTGTTGAAATAACTTACGAACTCTAAAGAACTTGGAATTGAGTCTATAGGGGTCCTGGTAGCAGAACAAGGATTATGTAACTATTGGTGAAAATGGTTATATAGAAATTATGAGACTGAATAGGTATTTGGTAAAGGAATTACAAGATGAATTGTTAGGTATTAACAGAGAATAATTACAAAAGCCATCTTATTTCAGTGATATGCAAAATCAGTGCTTAGATCAAAATTGCTCAGAAATGTTTGTGAAATCTCCTTTTGCATTATTGTCTTGAGTCTAGGTTCTCATTACATGGTTAAGGGAGAGGGAATGTTAAATGTTAGAACTTGAAAATGACTCAAAGGCAACTTACTCACGTAATGGGGATTCCTTCTAAAATTCTAGTACAGTGCCTTAGACTTTTACATTTGTTCAGATGTCAGCAACAAGCAAGTATTCATGAGATGAGAAAAGTAACTGATACTTGATTGCCTGCCTGCTGTATACCAAGTAACATTTGTATACCTTATCACATTATCTCTGTGAGATCACATTGCCCTTTACAGTATTACTCAAACTGTGGCCTGAATTATTTTTGTAAACTGGTAGAAAATGCATATTCTCAGGCCACATCCTAGATTAAAAAACAAAACAAAAAACAAAAACAGAAAGTTAGACCAAAAACCAGAATCTGGAATATGTGGCTTAACAAGTTATCCCGTTGAGTCTTATAAAACTAAAATTTGAGAAACTGCTTTTTACCATTGTACTGTTAAAGGAAAACTGTGCAGAGATACTAAGCAGCTGGCCCAGTTTTATATAGCTAGTAAGTTGCAGAATGTGAGTGGTTCCTGAAATCAGCGAGCTTCCTCTTCTCATTGGAAACTCCTGTATCTTTAATTCACTAATTCATAAGTTATTTCTATGGCCACTCTGCTGAATCCCTTTTCACCTGTCCTTTGACCTTATCAGCCCCATTAATATATGGATCTCTCTACTTTCTCCTTATTGAACAACACTTCTAAAGTCACTTCATTCTCTAAAATGTTGAGACCCTCGGTGAATCATTTCAGCTGTTTTCTTTCTAATATCCTAAACTCACTTATATGATTTCCCTTGTGTTACACCCCATTGGTGAAATTCCCAAATCATATGTACCTGGATATCAGCTGCTATTATGAGGGCACCCAGGCAGCTTGGCCTTGGTGGGAGTAATTAATATAACTTGCAGCATACGATCCATAATCATCACCAACCTCAACTGGATCTCAGCAGTGTCACATATTATATTTTTCCTTGTTGGCTCGCTTATCATAGTTTCACGATATCTGTTTTAATTTTCCATACTTGTCTCAAACTGTGCTGACTCTACCTCCTTATTCTCAAGACATGACTTTGCCTTCTGTTTCTCAGATTAAATAGAAGCAATTATGTAGCAATTCCACTAAGTCTCCACATCTAAATATATCAGCCTAAATAAATAAAGCCTCATCTCAGTAGTCTCCTTTATGAAGGTTGTCTTATTAGGTCAACTCTAGTCTATTTCACTCTTTACCCCCTTCCACACTAAAGGGAATGGCTTATTTCAACCTTTGTGCTACCACAATATTTGGCACTTGGCACATTTTGATACTATATACATGCTTCACTGGATTTATTTTGATTAAAAGTCTGTTTCCTTTAGTAATCTATAAGATTTCAGAAAATAAGAAACTTAGATCTTTTGTCTTTGAAACTCGGTTTGCTAACACTGCCACAAAGCAATAAAAGAATGAATAATATAATGGTGCAAATAAACCAATTTTTCTTAATTTTGGAGAGAGAACTATCTAGATCTACCTTTTGTTGTAGAATAAAAGTCTCCTTTATAAGATGATATACTAGTAGAAAAAGAAAAGTTAACCTGAATTTTTTGAGGTCTTCAAAGTACCTTCAATCTCAAAAACCATAATGATGAAAGAAGAACATTTATGGAGTTCAAGGTTGTAATTGGTGCCAAACCATGACCAACAGCTTTTGGCTTAAAATGGATATAGTAAATGTATCAATCACTATGGAATAGAAGACATCAAAGGAGATTTTATCTGGGAATACTATTTTCTAAACAGTACAGTCAAATGATTTATTTTTCTTTTTCAACAAAGTAGTATCAAACTGCAGCATAATAACACAGCACAGAGGCATCTCTGATGGTGAGTTTCACCAAGGTTGTGGAGTCAGAGCTCTAAGAGCTAGTTGATGGTTTTAGCTCCTCCTAACCCTCTTCTCTTAAAGATTGTGGAAAGAGTGAAAAGTATAAACAGATTTTACAGAAAATGAAGTATTTTCTGAGGCAGAATGGCAGAGCATATTTGTGTTTTATAAAAAAAGAAAGAAAGAAAGAAGGAAAGAAAAGAATTAGACTTCCAACAAGTTGGCTTTTTGCCATAGCTCTAACCACCGTACAAAGCACGGTTTGACTGATTTTGTTCTCTTTGTTATCTTTGCTATATAATCAAGTTCTTCATCCTTGCTAGCTTTCAGCAGGAGTATAGGTTTTGTACACTTAGAAATTTATCAGACTGGGCAAAGATGAAATAAGTACTATTTCAAATTATGTCAGCATTTTATAGGGTACATTGTATAAAACATTAGCATTGTAAGATTTCAGTATTTTGGGGGGAATTTTAGATAAAATGAAGCAGGTTCCTTAAAAAAATTTTTTTAGACTACTTAATATGATGTGCTTTCCAAAGGAGGAAAGAGCATAATTACATTTTTCAGTTATGTTTGATGATGCAACTCTTAAGAAACAATTCCAGTCAAACATTTAATAGAAGGTAATAAGAAACAATATTCTACCCATATAATCTTGTTTTGAAACAAAACCATCTCGTTTTTTAGTATATAATACTGCTGATTTCCTCTCATTGTTTCGTCTTGTATAATTTTTGTCTTGAGAAATACAACTGGAAGGATAAATATGATGTATAGCTCTTTACATGCACAGATAAGTTTTTCCATTGTTCATTTGGTTATTACTAATTTTAGCGAGGCTAATTTTTCTGTAGATTTGCCCAAAGACTTTTGGAGTTGCTTTTCATGTGATCTGAGCAATGAACTCACAGTTGTTCGGTGATCAAATGTAAATTTCATTTTGCTGGACATTAGGAAAATGTATATGAATTTCTTTTTAATGTAGATAGAAGATAGAAAAAATGAAGAAAGAGGACAGATAATATTAATAGCTTTTAATTTGTTGAGTTTTTATTCTGTGTTATTGGCCATTCTAAGTGAAACACTTATATGATTTATTTATTATTATTATCTTATTTATTATTGATAAGAACCCTGGGCAAAGATGCCACCATTACCTCCATGTCATAGATGAGGAGACTTAAAATTCTATAGATTAGATGATTTGACTGTAGCTTCCTAGCAAGCAACACAGCAGAACTGGGACTGATGTGAATTGACCCTGGAGCCCACATTCCTTGGTGAACAGTGGCTGGGTTGCCTCACACCAGCCCTGCTTAGAGTCAGGAGTGATTGATTTAGGACCTCAGTAGTTAGTTAGATTAAGGCTCAAGTCTAGTGGAAAACCATTGAAGAGATGAGAGAGGGTGCCTCTTTGCTTCCATGTCCTGTCCGTGGGGAGTTCTTGTTATGTGGAGTGGAACTAGGTAGAGATAAGATGAATATAGAGTCCCCCTTCTATGAGATTTGGGGTAGCCTTTTAATAGCCTCAGCTCTCATGCTATTGGGACATTACCAGAACTATGAACATTCTAATTTTTCCATGCCTTCTACGGGCTACCCTAGTACATTCACAGAGACTGAAGGAGTACTTCTTCCAATCCTAAGAGTGAATGGATAATGGTATGGCAGATATCCCAAGCAGTTCCAGGAGTTTGATTATGGTTTTAACATGTGAACAAACCTAAGAAAAAGTCAGGCCAACATTCAAAATACTTTGTACATACTCTACTACAAAAATATGCCAATTATCTAACCATCCAAGAAGAGAAGTTGGTTTCTGCACAAATTTCTTCTGTTTATAATATTTTTCTAGAATTTCAGGCTTTAAAAAACTGTAATGTCTCATTAGTTATGAATACTAAACATCCTCAAATTTGAAACTTAAAATGTTATCTTTTGAAACCATTATTTCTTCAGTCTCCATTTTCTGTTTTAATTTGTTCACTGTCAAAATTCTTAAAATAGTACTCTTGCCTCCACTACCTTTTCTAACAGTCTTAACTAATTCTTTTTATTCTTCCTCCCACCAATTTGATCAAACTACTATCTTTGGGAGCTCAATTCACCACGACCCACTAATTAACAAATTCAGTGGTCTCTTCTAAGTCCTTACTCGACTAGACCTCTCCACAGCAATCAAAATCACAGACCACTTGTTCCTTCTTGAAAAGCTCTTATAACTGGGAGAAGAAAATGACTATTTCTTCCCCATAGAGAGATTTGGGAGAAAAATGGCCCTTGGCTAAGAATTTAATCAAGTACTTATAAGAAGTAATTTCAAAGGCTCCACCTGGTCTTAGTGTGGCAGAGGTAGCAGGCTGTAAGAGATATATGGGTCAGCATTAGCTCATTTATTATTCCAGGTAGACCTAAAATAGCACATTTAAAAAGGGGGGGGTGGGAAGGTGAAGGAAAGGGAGCATCATGGCACTGCATAGTAATGAGACCATGCTAACTCCATTAGAGTTATGTGAACTTGTGAGTTACGATGCAAGTGGAAAATTGTTTTTTTCTCTTCAGATTTGGCACTGTTGTAGAAGACTATGCATGCATTTGGGTGCATATGAGAGAGATACACAGAGATTTTCAATATATTACAATTGGAAAATTGGAAGAACAGAATGTTTGTGATGCCTTCTGACCTTTGGGAAACAACTGAAGGGTATAATAAGGTGCTCAGGGCCACTCCTGGGTTGCATGAAGGAACTCTGATAAATAGGCAATTCCTGAGTATTCCATTAAGGGCCACATGTTATTCTAGCCTGGATATGACTAGGGTAGTGACATTTAATCTGAGATGAGATCAATCTCTATAGATTGAGTATAGGAGGAGAAAATTTTGCTAAAATCAGTGTAAAAAACAATGGGGACATCAATAAAGATGCTAAGTATGTTTAATTTAGGTGTTTGTCTCTTTTTTCTTTCAATTTTTGAACTCTTGGAATGCAAACATTTTGCTTTAGTCCTCTTTTAACATCATTGTCTCTTCCAGGGAGGTCTGATATTATTTATATGGTTAGTACTCAATAAATATTTTAGAATTGAATTGTTGAACTAAACATACATGTATATGCAGTGTATTAATCATTCACTAATTTTTTATTAACTTAGATGAATTTAATTATGTAAAATGAAAGAAAATGTGAAAAGTAGTGTAGAATTCATTAATAATAAACATACAAAAATTGTGTAGTAATCTGGTAAGGAGATAATGAAATAGTAGCTATCTTTTTTAGTAGCTATTTTTTTATTCCGTTTATTTAACTAAAACAAAAAGAACAGGCCACTCATTTCTCCAAAACCTCACCCTCCACCTCTGTCAACCACTACTCCTTTCTCTGTATCTATGGCCATGGTTATTTATTTACTCACTTACTTATTTATAGGCCGCACTTATGAACGAGATTAGATTGTATCTGTCTCTATGATTTATTTCACTTAGCATAATGCCCTCAAGGTACATCCATGTTGTCACAAATGATAAAATTTCATTCTGTTTTTATGGCCAAATATTCCATTGTGTGTGTATATAGATATCTATATATATAGATATCTGTATACACACACATACATACTGCATCTTTTTTATTCATCCATCAACAAACACATTATTTCCATATCTTGACTATTGTAAATAATGTCGCAATGAACATGGGGGTGCATATGTCTTTTTGAGTTAGCGTTTTCATTTTCTTTAGATAAATACCCAGAAGTGGATTTGCTGGATCATGTGGTAGTTTTATTTTTAAATTTTTGAGAAATGTCCATACTGTTTTTCATAGTGACTACACCAATTTATATTTCCACCAACAGTGTACAAGTTTTTTTTCTTTTCTACATCCTCACCAACACGTATTTCTAGTCTTTTTGATAATAGTCATTCTAACAGGTTTGGGGTGATATCTCATTGTGGTTATTATTTGCATTTCCCTGATATTAATGACATAGAGAATCTTTTCATGTACTTATTGGCCATCTGTAGGTCTTTGGAAAAATGTCTATTCAGATCTGCCCATTTTTTAATCAGAAAGCTTGGAATTTTTTGCTATTGAGTTGTAATAAGTAGCTATTTTTGATGGTGTTGATGACAGTAGTCAGAAAAAGTAGGACCTGAGCTAATGTTTAATAAGTACCTGTAAAATGTCAGACACTTTAAATACACCATCATATGAAATATAAATAAATGATCTGAGATATAGGTATGTATGTTAATTTCAGTATACCACAGAAGAATCCACAATTTCAAAATGTTGAGTAAGTAGCTCAAGGAAGACAAATAACTTTCAACTTTTTTGCAACTACTCTATCAATTTATTCTAGCTGCAGAGAAATGATGAAAAGAAACCTTTGGGTATATCTCTATTCAATAAGAAAGAATCCTCATGGATTAGCAATATTTGCTTTAATCTCAGAAGGTATATGAGGCTGTTCACTGCCAAGTATTGTTATCATTGCACAAATCCAAAGCCAGAATGGAAAAATGAAAGTATATGGATGTGTTTATTTGTGAGTGTGGAGAGAGAGTTGAAAGAGAGGGATGACTGGGATTTGAGCTCATATGTCTTATTCTCCAATATAATGCTATTTCCATACACCATTAATTTAACTTTAAAATATGAAAAAAATTAATATGTTTTTGATGAATGTATTAATGCCAGATGCCACTGAAAGAAGACTTAAGAAATTGTTTAGAAATCTCTTAAATAAATAATAACAATTAAAATGTATTAACAGCAGGGCAGAAGTTGGAGTCACTCCTCTGCTTTCTTCATTCTCAAGACATAGTTTACCATTTTGACATTTAAAGGTCTTTGTAAGCTTGAGGATAAAATTTTGACATAGTACCACTACATAGCCAAGAAAATAAAATATCAGTTCCTGAGTTCAGATAGTCTTTTCCTTTCGGGCAATAGTCATACTTTTAAAAATTCAAGTTATATGTAAATTTCCCAAAAGGGGTAAAAAGAAAAGCATTTGGTTCCTTTAAAATTTCCATCTATAAGCAAAGGTTTTACAGAATAGAATGTATTTACTACTAAGTTACTAAGTTAAGTAGGGCCTAAAAATTACCATATTGAATGAGATAAAGAACTAAAAGATGAAATTAAATATGAATGAATTGAGGAAAGCGGGGTAATGTATATTCCCCAAATTATAGTATCTTTAGGTTTTAAACCAGCAATGCCATTGATGCTGTGATTCTTTCTTCCAAAGACTGGACATTTGGCAGGGAGTACTAGTGATTTGCCAAACTGGAAATGGGCATTTTAGACCACTTGTAGTTACTTAAGTGAATTCACAAAAATGTAAAAGGCCAACTAGTCTTTTTCTTTAGGGTGAACCTTCAGAATGTGAGCAGTGGATGGATTATGTGGTTATTCTTTTTTACTTACCTATCCCATCCATTTTTGGTTTCCTTGCCCACATGAGCATCAGGGGTCAACCCCTATGGAAAGTATTACCAGGAACCCCATGCTGGCTGGATTCTGATTAGGTTTAAGGACCTAATCTCACCAACATGAGGTTAGAGGGCAGGAGTAAAGAGAGATTCTCTATTCTCTTTTGCTTTGGTGTTGCATTTTTGTCTATAGCTGCTTCTCTTTACAATGAGGATACTAGTTCAAGTATCGCTGAGGAATTTTAAAATATTTCTTTTTTTCCTTCAAGTACAGAGAGTAATGGGTCCCTACATTCCTAGTGTCTGGATGCTTCACTAAACCTTGTTTGCTCCATTAGTCCTGCCTACAAGTCCTCAGCCATCTCTTCATATTAGCCATATGGAACAAATTTTATTTCCTTCCAGGAATGTCACCAATACAAATTGTGTCCTTGTTTTTGGTGGCATTTTTCTTTTTGTATGCTTATAAATGTGTTTGTTTTAATGCCCTGGGTTTGCATCTCTAGTCCATAGTCTATCCTTGGTTGTCAAGGACACTATCTAGTTTGTCCTTCTTCATCTCTTTCTTCTTTCTTCTTCCACTTTAAAAGTGGTTTTCAATAGAAATTATTTTAATCTTACCTGTTTTATTAATACCCCACAGGGTTAAAATGAGTGACAATAACTGATAATAGATGAAGGTACTCTCCCAGGTAATATTCTCACATTTCTACTGAGCACTGGTGATGTGCTGGGAAGAGGTCTGCAGTTTAAGGAAAATCAGCACCTGAGCTAAACTCTGGCCTTAATTATTTCTTATTGCAAAGATCTAGTAAATGCCTGTTCTTTTATGTCAAGTAAGGCACTTATTGATCCAAGACATCAAAAATGATTAATCACCTTAATTCACACTATACTTTGAATGGATAATACATAGCAGAATAAAGTTGTTGTGAAGATAAAACAGAGTTTCTAATCAGTAAAGAACATTTTTAGAAAGTCCTAAAGATTCAACAACAACAACAATAACAACAAACTGTTAGAACTAATAAGTGAATTCAGTAAAGTTGTAGGATACAAAGTTAGCATATAAAAACTTGGCATTTCTATATACAATGAAGAATCTAAAAAGGCAAATAAAAATTATAATCACAGCAACAAAAATAATAAAATAACATAGAAATAGAATTAATGGAAGTGAAAGACTTGTAACTGAAAATTATAGACATCTATGAAAGAATTGAAAAGACATAGGTAAACAGAAGACATCCCAAGTTCATGGATTGGAAGAATTAAGATTGTTAAAACATCTGTACCACCGTTGTGCAAGACTGTTGAATCACAGATCTGTACTTCTGAAACAAATAATGCAACATATGTTAAGAAAAAAGAAAAAGAAGAAGGCAGGAGGGAAAGAATGAAGTAAGTCAGAGGGGGAGACGAACCATGAGAGACGATGGACTCTGAAAAACAAACTGAGGGTTCTAGAGGGGAGGAGGGTAGGGGGATGGGTTATTAAAGAGGGCACATTCTGCATGGAGCACTGGGTGTTATGCACAAACAATGAATCATGGAACACTACATCAAAAACTAATGATGTAATATATGGCGATTAACATAACAATAAAAAAGTAAAAAAAAAAACCATCTGTACCACCTAAAACTATCTACAGATTCAGTGCATTCTCTATCAAAATCTCAATGGCATTCTTTACAGAAATAGAGAAAACAATCCTAAAATTCCTATGGAACCGCAGACAACTCCATATAGCCAAAACAGTCTTGAGCAAGAAGAACAAAGCGGGAGGCATCCCACTTCCTGATTTCAAAAAGTATTATAAAGCTAAGTAATAAAAACAGTGTGGTACTAAGAAAACAGAACAGAACAGACATACAGACCAGTGGAACAGAATAGACAGCCCAGAAATAAATCTATACATTTACTTTCAACTGATCTTCAAGAAGTATGTCAAGAACACACAGTGGGGAAAGGATAATCTCTTCAACTAATGGTGCTAGGAAAATTGAATATTCACATACAGAAGAATGAAATCAGATCCCTCTCTAACATCATATAAAAAAATTAACTCAAAATGGATTAAAAACTTTAATGTAAGACCCGAAATCTTAACACTGCTAGGGGCTTTTTGATGTTGGTCTGGGCAACAAGTTTTTGGTTGTGACCCCCAAAAACACAGGCAAGAAAAGCAAAAATAGACAAATGGGACTATATCAAACTAAAAAATTTATGCACAGCAAGAAACAAAAATCAAGGGAAAAGAAGCTTATGGCATGATAGAAAATATTTGCAAACCATACATTTGATGAGGGAATTATATCCAAAATATATAAGGAACTCACACAACTCAGTAGCAAAATGAAAAACAACTAACCCCATTAAAAAGTGAATAGATATTTCTCAAAAGAAAACATAGAGCTGGCCAACAGGTATATGAAAAGATGCCCAATATTACTGATCATCAGGGAAATGCAAATCAAAATAATATTACTGCACACAAGTTAGAATGGCTGTTATCAAAAAGACAAGCGATAGTATGTGTTGGTAAAAGTCTGGAGGAAAGGGAATCCTTGTACACCTGGTAAGAATGTGGTTAGCCATTATGGCCAACAGTATGGAAGTTCCTCAGAAAATTTAAGTAGAAATACCACGTGATTCCATTTCTTGGTTTATACCCAAAGGAAATGAAATCAATATCTCAGTTATCTGAACGCCCATGTTCATTTACAGTATTATTCACAATAACCAAGATATGGACACAACGTAGATGTTTGAAGACAGATGAATTTATAAAAAAATCATGGTATACAAATATATACACAATGGAATATTATTCAGTCTTAAAAATGAAGGAAATTTTGCCATTTACAACAATATGGATGAACCTGGAGGACATTATGCTAAGTAAAATAAGCCAAATACTGTATGATCTCACTTATATATGGGATCTAATATAGTCAAATTCATAGAAGCAGAGTCTAGAAAGGTGGTTACCAGGGCCTGGGGGAGGGAGAGATTGGGCCAAAGCATATGGTGTTTTATTTATGCAAGATGAATATGTTTTGGAGATCTAATATATAGGGAAGATCTTAAGTACTCTTGCCAGAGGGTAAAAATAACTATATGAGATGATAGATGTTAGTTTGTGGTATTCATTTCACAGTGTATATGTATATCAAAACATGAGATACACACCTAGGTATATACAATCTTTTGTGTATAAAGAACAATAAAGTAGGAGAGGGGAAAGAGCATTTGATTTTGTTTTATTCTCTTCCTTCTGTGTTAGGCTTTAATTTTCTAAAATACCTTTATATTACCATGTAGTGATTTTTTTTTTTTTAAATTTTGAGGGGGTTGACTAACACAGATTATACTATAGTGCTATTACTTAGCTGTTACCTAGAACGTGTGAAATTGAATTAAATTTTCTACAGCTTGTTTTCAGTTGAAGAACATATGTTCTAAGTCCTTTCTAACATGAAATTCTCAGGAAAAAATGTTTATTTGTAGCACTACTAAATATATTGATTGACGCCATATGCTCAAATGATACTCCCTTTAGATGATACAGTAAACTTTGTTAATATCTCTGGAATTACCGAGGAATTTTGAGAAATATTGAAAGGTTCATTCATTTCAAATTTATCATCAATGCAATCTAGTGTTTAATCAAATTTTCAACATTTATTAAAAACTTTGAATTATACATAATGAATCTGTTTTGGAGGGCAGTGACTACACTTGGAAAATAACAAAGGATAAATTCCACAGTGTTTTTATTTGACTTTTAAGAGTTAATACAGCTTTTACATTCACATTATGTAATTTCTATGATAATTTTATACATTGGGTGGAGATAATGCTTTTTCTAATATCTCAAAATAATTTTGGAGGCAAGGAAATAAATTCATATAAATCATAATGAGTTTGTATAAGATGTTGCCTTATTAATACTGAAGAAAGTTTCATATGCTTCCTCAAACATAATTGAAGTATCTGACCATTAGAACAATAAACTATTTTTTGCAGTTTATTGATATTTGCTCAAATATCAGTGTGTAATTTCGCTGTGTCAGACAGTATTTTGTTATAAGATTCCATTGTTTTTGAATCAGTGGATTCTTTTTTAGATGGAAAGTAAAATTAATAACATTTTTACCTAGATTTTGTATTTCTTTGCTTCTCTTATCTATAAAGGTTGATAGTGAAATAGTTAAACAAACACGAAGTTTCTAAGAAGAAGCACTGAAGTGCATATGAACTAACATAATGTGCTTCACAGAAACTAGAAAATGGATTAATACTGCTTGCTAATGCTTGAAGCACAGAAAATTGCTCAAAGGCAGATGGATGGAGAGTGAAAATCTAAAAATAAAATTCCCAGTGGAAATGAGGATTTTCACAGTTCAGATTGGTTTCTTCTAGGATGTAAGTCTTAGGACACAGAAGAAAACCTTACAAGCAGGGCATTTAAGAATATTGTAAAGTGTATATATGTATATGTGTGTGTATATATATATTTGTGTACATGTGTATGTATATAATTATATATGCATATTTAAACTTGTCTATATGTGTCAGGAGAGAGAGGGAGGAAGGAAAGAAGGAGAGAGGTATGGAAATCTGAAAGATTTCTTAAATTTAAAAACAAAATTAACAAAATTTAATCTCTTTATTTGTAGGAAAGTGTTATTATTTATTCATCTTACCTATGATTCTTTTATAGGTTTCTATTAGACTTTCAAAATTTAACCTATTTTTATTTTAATTAAAAAACACAATGGATTTTGGCATCGTTTTTATTGTCTTTAAGAAAATCTAGATGGTGATATAATCTCTTTATTGTTTATAGTTATTAACTTCTGAAAGGCTCAGGTGTCTAACAGATGTAATTATAATAGTTACAGGTGAATCACCTCAAATGTACATAATGTGATAAATTATAATTATGAAAAAATGAATTATAAATGAAAATTTATCTAGACATACTTCATTGTGCATAGCTTTGAAATAAATTCCTAACCAGAAAATGTGTTAAATAATCAGATTTAATACATATGTCTTAGCATAAGGAAGAAAAAAAACAGTCTACCTTATTTTATTGCACTTCTCAGATATTGTGCTTTTTATAAATTGAAAGTTTGTGCCATCCCTGTTTTGAGTAAGTCACTGTTTTTCTAACAGAATATGCCCATTTCATGTCTTTTTGTCATGTTTTGTATTTCAAACTTGTAGTATTTCAAACTTTTTCATCATTCTGTTTTTCATGGTGATCTGTGATCAGTGAGCTCTGACATTACTATTGTAATTGTTTTGGGGCACCACGAACTGTGCCATATAACGCAAGAAACTTATTCATAAATGGACTGTTTGGACTGTTCCACTGATTGACCATTCTTCCATCTCTTTCCCTCTCCTCAGGCCTCCCAATTCCCTAAGATACAACAGTATGAAATTAAGACTTATTAATAACCCTACAAAGGCCTCACAGTATTCAAGTGAAAGGAATGTCTCTCACTTTAAATCAAAAGCAGGAAATGATTAAATTTAGTGAAGAAGGCATGTCAAACAAAAGCTGAGATAAGCTGAAAGCTATACCACTTGCACCAAACAGTTGTGAATCAAAGGATAGTTCTTGAAGGAAATATAAAGTGCTACTCCATTGTACACATGAACGATAAGTAAGTGAAATAGCTTTATTGCTGATATAGAGAAAGTTTCAGTGGTCTGGGGAGGAGAGCAGACCAGCCATGATATTCCCTTAAGCCAAAGCCAAATCCAGAGCAACGCCCTAACTCTCTTCAATTCTGTACAGGCTGAGAGAGATGAGAAAGCTACAGAAGAAAAGTCTGAAGCTAGTGAAGGTTCGTTCATGAGTTTTAAGAAAACAAGCCCTCTCCATAACATAAAAGTACAAGGTGAAGCAGCAAGTGCTGTTGTAGAAGCTGCAGCAAGTTATCCAGAAGATGTAGCTAGGATAATTAAAGTGGCTACACTAAAGAGCAGATTTTCTTCTGTTGGAAAAGATATGTCATCTAGGACTTTCATAGTTGGAGAGAAGTGGATGCCTGGCTTCAAAACTTCAAAGGACAGGCTGACTTTCTTATTAGCAGCTATGCAGTTGTTGACTTTAAGTTGAAGCCAGTGCTCATTGACCATTTCAAAAATCCTAGGGCCCTTACAAATTATGCTAAATCTACCCTGCCTGTGTACTATACAGGGAACAACAAAACCTGAATGACAGCACATCTGTTTACAACATTGGTTACTCAATATTTTAAGCCCACTGTTGAAATCTGCTCAGAAAAAAGATTCATTTCAAAATATTACTGTTTATTGACAGTGCATCTGGTTACCTGAGAGCTCTGATGAAGATGTACAATGAGATTAGTGTTGTTTTCATGCCCACTAAGGTAATGTCTGTTCTGCAGCTTATAGTTGAAGGATTAATTTTGACTTTCAAGTCTTACTATTTAAGAAATATATTTTGTATGGTTGTAACTGCCATAGTTAGTGATTCCACTTTATGGAAAGGATTCACCATTCTAGGTGACATTAAGAACATATGTGATTCATGGGGAACAGTCAAAACATCAGCATTAATAGGAGTTTGGAAGAAGTTGATTCCAGCCCTCAAGGATGAGTTAGTGGAATTCAAGGTTTCAGTGGAGGAAGTCACCGCGGATGTGGAATTAACAAGAGAACTAGAGCTGGAAGTGGAGCCTGAAGATGTGAGTGAATTTCTATAATTGCATGATAAAACTAATGGATGAGAAGTTGCTTACGGATAAGCAAAGAAAGTGGTTTCTTGAGAAACACCAGAATCTACTCCTGTTGAAATGACAACAAAGGATGTGAAATAATACATAAATTTAGTTGATAAAGCAGTGGTAGGGTTTGAAAGGACTGACGCCAATTTTGAAAGAGGTTCTTTTGTGGATAAAACACTATCAAACACCATCACATGCTGCAGAAAACTTATTCATGATAGCAAGAGTCAGTCAATGTGGAAAACTTCATTGTCTTTTTTTTTTTTTAAGATATTTATTTATTTATTTATTTATTTATTTATTTAAAAGAGAAAGAGTGAAAGAGCATGAGTGGGTAGGAGGAGCAGAGAGAGAGGGAGAAGCAGACTCCCTGTTGAGCACGGAGCCTGATGCGGGGCTCGATCCCAGGACCCTGAGATTATGACCTGAGCTGAAGGCAGACACTTAACCAACTGAGCCACCCAAGAGCCTCAGAAAACCTCATTGTCTTGTTATAAGAAATTACCCATAGCCACCCGAACCACCACCCTGATTAGTCAGCAGGCATCAGCAATGAGGTAAGACGCTTCACTAGCAAAAAGATTTTGACTCCCTGAAAGCTCAGATGATGGTTAGCATTTTTTAGCAATAAAGCATTTTCAATTGAGGTATGCACATTATTTTTTTAGACATAATGCTATTACATGCTTAACAGACTACAGTATAGTGTAAACGTAACTTTTATATGGGCTGGGATACCAAAAATTCATTTGACTCACTTTATTTTGATATTTGCTTTATTATGGTGGTCTGGAACTGAACCCACAATTATCTCCAAGATATGTTCATATATAAAATTAGTGATTTTTATTGTTAGCATAATTACTTGCTATCTAATAATTTAGTATAAATACAAGGTTCTAAGTATACCCACTTACTAAAAATGCATTTATTATGTTTATCTCTGTTTAATTCTAGATAGAAACTTTGCTTAAATAATAGTAGTTAGTATTTTTACTAGTGGTAACACTGACCTGAATTATCTAATTATCTTTAGTAAAAAATGAGAAAATGTTTACAAATAATGCTATTTCTCCTCCATTACTAACATCAACCCATGCCAAGTACAGAAATGATTCACTGATTTCCTGATCATTTATTTTATAATGGCTTTATTTCAATAAGCCTTATGTACATGAAGTATTGTATCAATCAAACTCTGTCCTGAGAGAGACATATGGTATTTGATGATAGGTTTCTATTAGGCTTAAACTGAGGACATAACATGCTGGTCAGGGGTTAAGTTTTTCTTTTTACCAGATTAAGAAGTTTGACAACATTGACTTATTTTCTGTGTGTCTGTCCAATGGTTCTATAAATTAGATTTATGGAAAATCATAAAATATGTTTTTGTCTTAAGGCTAGAAAATAAAAAGCTCTTTGGTGACCCAATAATTGCTTAAGCTTTGAAGACTGGCGGGAACAGAGGCTTGTCACAAGACCGCTCCTTCAGTGCCAGTCTCACCATGGATTTGCTGGGTGACCTTCACTGTTACCCTGCACCTTCTCTGTAAATGGAAAGGATCGATGATCTCCCAAGGCCCTTCTCAGGCTATAAATACATTTTAAGGAAAGGATCCTGGCAGCTGTGCTTCATCTTTACTGATAACAGGACAAAAATATAAAAGACAAAGAAAAATGACAGAAAGAAAAAAATTGACTTACATTTCAGGAAGGTTTGGTATATCAAGAAAAGTTAAGAATTTGAATGAACCATAGTAATCAGTGATGGCAATGGCCTGATTTTATAGGTGATGGCAAATGGTAAGTCCCCTCAGGAAAATAGAAATTCTTTAAAACAATAATGTATGTATGCCTGTCTGTTTTTTTCTTAAAGATGTTTTATTTATTTATTTGAGAGAGAGAAGAGAGCACAGTGGGGTGAGGGTCAGAGGGAGAAGCAGACTCCCTGCTGAGCAGGGAGCCTGATGCGGGACTCAATGCTAGGACTCCAGGATCATGACCTGAGCTGAAGGCAGATGCTTAACAACTGAGCCACCCAGGCATCTGTGTATGCCCATCTAAATGAGGGTTTAGAATCAAGTTAGTTTGGCTATATATATATATATAATATATATATTATATATATATATATAATTCTCTTTCATATATATATATGAAAGAGAATTAGCATTTCAAGATTTATGAAACTAACATCATATAAACATATGCTAAGTGACATATATTAGGGAGCAATTGTCTTTAATATCAACATTATGAATTCATTAAAGAATTTCAGGGGATAATCCAGTTTGTTCTCAAGTCCTGGCATCAGGACTAATCATAAATTACAATATAGAACTATAATTTGTTAAAAATTTCATTAAGAATGAATATAAATATTTTATTCTTAGAAAATCTCACATGTCTCCCATTTTTAGAAGTGAAAAAAGCATTTTTGCTTGAGAAAAAATGCCAAAAAACAAACTTAAACATAGGAAAAATTAGATAGCTGGTTTTAAGGACATAAATGGGAATTTCTTGGAATAACCACTGTGTTAAAGACAAACTATTTTGACACTAAACAAAACAACACTTTACACCTAAGAAGGAAAAGATCTTTGTTACATAAATTTGAAAACTGCTGAACCATAAGTACTCCTAGTGTGATTCTTTGAGTCATCTAATGTGATTCCCTTTAGTTTGAATGGAGGGCACAATGAAACGCCTAAAAAAAAAAAAAAAAGTTTAAATAAAATTAGTAGTCTTATTTCATACAAGAATCATATTTAAAAAATCTTAAGATCATTTATTATCGATAACAATACCTTAAAAACAATTTATTCTTTATAATTCTCAATAGTTTTTGTTAGGATAATATTCTGTATCTATTTTATATGAATCTGATTTATATTATTTTGGATTTCTGTATTTTATTCATTTAAAGTTCTCGAAGACATGAATTTTCACAAGTATTAAATTAATTAGTCAGAAAAACATCCCAGTACTGCCATAATTTTCTTCTTCAAAATCATAATATTTTACATATTTTAGATGCCTTTTGGGTATTTTTATTTTTGCTAATTAAAAAAAGTAGTTCCTTCCACTTCACCAAAAACAAGATTGCCTTTAAACTTGGTATTTAGAGCTCAGGTACATGGCCAGAAATAAGGGAAAGTGGCTTGGTAAGGCACTGTTTGTCCCACAGTTTACACACTTAAAGGGAGAATGACAGAAATCCTTTCCAGATATATGGGATTTTAAAGTTGTTCATAAATTAAGTTTATTGATTTAAATAGCTTGCCTTAGAGGGACAGTAGATCAGAAGTCTCATGTGGAATCAGTCAGGCTGGATACAGAGAGAACACTTCAGGTATAACCTGGAACTTTTATCTTTTAAAGTTTCTGGAAGAAAAGAGATTTTATAGACAACAAAAAAGTAGAGCTTAAGGGATCATTTAATTCAGAAAGAATACAATTTATATCATATAATATTGTCTAAGTATCACTGTAAACCTGTTGCATATATGAAAAAGAGTAAGCAAGCACTTTTGGGGAAATGTTTGGAAATATTTTTTCATATTTAGTCAAAAACAAAGATTCCCGGGGAATAGGGCATATAAAAAAGCACATATTCATGTGAAAAATTTTGTTCCTCCAATACTACAAATGGATAGATGCATGAAGCATGATCATTATTTTTAAGTTGGTTTCTTTGTTTTGTTAATTTTATGTATATGATTTTTTTATGTTTAGTGATAATAAAATAAGGCCCAGTAACAGTACTGGTTTGCAGTCTGATAAAATAATAAGGCAGAAATAATGTTAAAAAGAAAAAACAAGCATACTGAAAAATAAATGAATTCGTGGCATTTTAAATTATATGTCAAATTCAATATCACAGTTAATAGTATAAAGTGAAAAAAATAATCAGTCTATTCATATACCAGTACCATACAGCCTTGATTATTGTAGTTTGTAGTACGTCTGTATGATCATGTATTCTTGAGAAGAATGTATACTCTGCTGATGTAGCCAGAGAGTTATATATATAAGATATATGTATCTTAGGCATAGTTGGTTTATAATGTTGTTCACATCTTCTGTTTCCTTGTTGATCTTCTCCCTAGTTATTCCTTCCATTATTAACAATGGAGTATTGAAGTCTCCAGTTATTATTATTGAATGGTCTATTCTCAGCCCCCACCCCACAGCTGAGCACAGCTCTCTGAGTTAAATTTTTTAAAAATCGTCAGAGATAAAGAGATTTTATAGGAAGTTGCAGGTTTGGACAAAATATTAACTGTGTTCTGGGTGTGGTGCTTTTTTAAGGAAGCTCCAAAAGAGATCATACCCCTCCATTGTCTGCAGTGCTGCTGACTTTTTAGCTGCTGAGCCATTGAGTTGGAGAAGGAAGGAGTGAGAGGAATAGCCCCGAGTTAATAAAACATCTGAGACCCCATTGTCTTCATGATAGTCAATAGTTTCTCTAGGATAGTTTGTTCTGTATACCTCTCCACTAAGACCTGAATTAAGTGTATTAGGGGAGAAAAAAGTCTCCACTTGAGAAAGCTGAAGAGGCATGGTATTTTCAATAGAAACTCATTTACTTAGGGAAAGGATATGAACATTTAGAGAGCTTGATAAGCTTAAAGGGATTTGCTTATGATAGACTATATATTTCAGATTTGGTGTTTATAAAGCATTATGAACTTCAGACTTAGTTTATATAAAAGGACCTGAAAAGTTGGATTTCTGGTGGGGACTTCAATAAAAAGAGAAGTGAAACATTGTGGAGTTGGTATCTAATGTATAAATCTGAATGAGTATTTTAGGTGCTTATAGTCTTCAGAGAAGTTACTAAGACACTGGTTGGCCATTAACTCCTGAGCTGTCCTGGAGTTTGAGGTGGTATGGGAGATATAAGTAATATCATGGGTGCTCAATAAATTTAAAGGCCACTTACAAATAAAGCCACAATAAGAGGTATAAAAATTCAAAATTATCTGAAGAAATTGTTATGACTGAACAGGAGCTAAGATTATTGTAGAAAGACTTATTTAGAGAAATAGATGTGAAAATAAGGAGGACTGAACAGAAAATAGAGACCATGCAGTCAAGAAAGACATGGAAAGAGACTGCCTAATAACAAGAAGTATCCCTTTTGTAAGACATCTTAAATGAGGTCCTGTATCTTGCAGTTAATCCAGGTGCTCACAAGGATCAGAGAAAGGAAGAGAACAGGAAACCACAGTGAATATAAATAACACTGAAAGGGAATACCAGGGGCAGTGATTTAAAAAAGAAAATGTATTTTTTTTTGAAGGACCACCTTTATCTTGACTAAGCCTTAAGCTTTTTTTGCTCCCAGTATAAAAGATTTTTGCAAGCCTCTAAGAATTGACTAGCAATATGAGGCCCAGGTAACACATTGAATTTCGCTATACAGAAAGAACTGCTTTCATTCGCTGTCAACAGCCTAGAACAAAGATTTGGCAGCAGCCAAGTGAATCTGTTGAGTGGATGGAAATACACTATTTCCCCCCCTATGGTTTCTTAGTAGGAGTCCTGTCCATGCCTCTAAAAGCAGGCATGGAATTGAAGCTGAAAGAATTGAACCCATTATTGATGTCATCTTCCTAAAATCGTTAAAGGTATTGTATAATTATTTTTAGCTCTTAAACTTCTATTGATATCAGAAATTAAATTTTGAGTCTTTATTTACCTGTTCCTGGACTACAACATGAGTAAAATTAGCATTTTCAGATTTCACAGTTCTCCAAAGTAAAAATGTGTAGGTTTGCTACCATGAAAATCTGCTTCTCAAAGAGGCATTTCTCTTTGGGATAACACTCAGGCCAGCAGTGGGTATATTAGTACATGCTATTCAACATGTATTCAGGTAATTCTGAATGTATTCTAAATTCTAGCTTAAAACCCAAGTATATGGAGTTTCTCTTCAAAGAGCCACTATAGAGGATTTTATTTAAAGAGAGGATGTTAGAGTATTGGCTATAATAGCAAAAAGAACTAATATGTTTGAAAAAAGGTGTTTTAAAAGTATAGTAGATAGACTGTTTTGCTTCTCTTATTTATCCTGTAAAGATAGTATGATAACTAGGTTCAAAGAATTACAAAGGTGAGGCTTAAAGTTCTAAGTCTCTTATAGCTTCTATTCCAAACTCAAGAACAACAATAATCCTATCTTAGAAATCAAAACTTAGCTAGATTTGGGGGAGAAAAAAATAATTTTCAGTAGAAGAGTAATACCTAATTTCCCACACAGATATGTTTCTGTCATAATCAACAGTCTACTGGCGCCTCTCTCCAAGAAGAGAAAAGCTGTACAAACCTACTTGAACTAATATAGGAGGTGTGTATGATAAACAAATACCTTGAGTGTTTGAATAAAATAGCCAGTCAACCATGTAATATATATCATTTTTCAGCCTTTTGAAAATAAAAAAAAATAAAATGGAAATGGTGAAACATTTCTTTTCTTAATGCTAAACTCTTAAAGGCAAATAATGAATAATAATTACCTGACAATTATTGAAAATTACATATTTCAAAACTCAAATTTAACATGGGTCTGGTTTAGTTTCAGGAAGTTATTTTTTATATAAGAACTATACTTTTTTAATTATAACTCATAGAGAACCTTGCTGATTAAACATGTTCATAATTCAATAAATCCTACTTGAATAAAAGGCTGATGGAAACTTTGTGGGAAAATTATGTGTAGTAGCTAGGTTTTCTTAAGAAATTCCTTTCAGATAACACTGTTTTGACAGAATGTTACCTACTTCAATCACTACTAAACCATCTTGAGAAAAGAAAGTCAAGGAGAGTTGCAGGGGTTTTTAACAGTTTGATGAGAACTTCATCACCTTTCCTTTGAAGTGTAACTTTCTCTTGAGAGGCTGAAGGCAACTCTGATGGAGATTGGCAACTGAAGGATCTGAGTGTTGTAACTCTGTGATCCCTTCATTGTATTTATTTGTGGATAAATATTTTATAAAAGTCTTCAAAATAAAACTTTCCCCCAGCCATGATTTTTAACATCCACTTTCGTTTAACCAAGTTTCCTTTTTTCTCTAGTCTTAATAGGGAACCTAAAGTAAGGACTTACATTACATTTACATTTCAAAATCAGTAAGTCCATAAAAATCTATTTTTACACTATGAGAGGTTTTGTATATAAAGTAATGTTAATCCTAAATAGTTTCAAACAGAGCTACCTGTTTGTTATCAGAAATATTTTGTAGTTCTTATAGGTGTTTTATCAGAATCATTAATATTTTTTTTCAGAATCATTAATATTAATAGTGAACTGGATTGTGTTTGATCAGTTTCAAATTTTTATTAGAGATTTGTGAGATCTTTATGAATGGATATGATGTTAACTGAAAGGGTGTTATCTCTCCTACTATATAAAAATGTCATGTATTTTAAGTCTCAATTATTATAGGATGTATTTTTTGACTAAAGAAAATACACTGAGATAAGATATTCTGTGAGAAAGCAGACCTATCAGAAAAAAGAAAATCTTTTTATGTCAGGCAAAATTTTTCAGTAGACTTTGCATCTAATTTTCTTAAACTATGGTTGCTAGAAAGTCAAAGGTAACAAAACAATAATCTGGTTCATACTTGGGAATAAATCGCAATAAAGAGGAAATACAGGAAGTGGTATTGTAATGTGAGTACCTTAATGTGATACTGTTTAAACCCAGATATTTCAAAAAGATTTTTATAGTATTATTACTATTAATATGTGATGATTATGGGAAAAAAATTACAAACGTCAGTTAAAAGGTGATCAACTTAATTGAACTCCAGTGCAACTTGAGTGTTACCCAGAACTATTATGATAAACTCTACAATATTGTGACTAGTCAAAAAAGTTGTTTTAACTAAACCCCAATGTTTTCTAATTCATGTATATTTTTTAAAATGGTTCTTTGTGTCTGTATGGATGTATATGACATTTTGTTAATTTCCTTGTTGAGCGCACACAGTTATTAAGCCATAAATTCAGGACAATTTTAGTCTAGTAAAAACCAAGGTGGCTTTTGTCACTTCTTTTGAAAATTGCTTAATGGTACCACTCACCACTCCTGCCTCTTCTCTTCAGCTCCAGCACATTACCCCAGCACAAAATGTATACCTCTGTCCTAACACTTTTTACATTGTGTTATCAGGTTTTACAACACTTATGGGCCTTGGGAAAAAATGTACAGCCCTGAAATGGCTTCTTATTATATGTGATATTTTTCCTTTTTCATTTCATTACCTGAACTGAACATATTTCCTGGCCCTTATTAGATCTCAACATATATTTTAAAAGTCATAAGTGAATGAACAGTGTGAATTTCTGCATGCATCTTGTTATTAGAAATAAATTAATCCATTTGTCCTCATTTATTTGCCCTTTAATCCGTTTGTTCTCTTGAAAGGGAATGTATAAATTGTTATAGTCTCAGCTGTTAAAATTAATTTTAATGTAGTTAAGTAGAGTGGGCTGAAAAACAGTTAAACTGCATTAACTCAGAATTTTGCCTGGAATAGTAGCATCTGAGTTAACAATTGCTGGGAAGAAAATTCTTCCTCTAGTTCTAAGCCTTATTTTGTAATTCATAAGGTAGCTAAACATATGCCCTGTTGTCATGACAGGAGTAATAGCAGTAATGGGAGAATGAGCGTATCTACAAAATCAATTAAAAAGTAAAATGTTGGGTGCCTGAGTGGCTCAGTTGGTTAAGTGTCTGCCTTTGGCTCAGGTCATGATCCCAGGGTCCTGGGATCAAGTACCACAGAGGGCTCCCTTCTCAGTGGGGTGTCTGCTTCTCCCTCTACCCTTCCCCCAGGCTCATGATCTCTCTCTCACTCTCTCTCTCAAATAAATAACATCTTTAAAAAAAAATAAAATGTTAGACACATAATGACATAAAAGAACCCTTTGTAACAACCATTGTATAAAACATATTGATACCTATTTGATAAGTAATGAATAATGATAGTATGCTAGTCCTTTTCTATTGTGAAAAAAGAATATGCATAATAAAGTTCATAAAATTCCTTAAACTATGAAAATACAATTTGGACAGATTTTTGGGAAATAAAGGATACATTTTCTATCTGTTTTAAATTATCCATCCCTGCCTATGATTGAAATATATATGTAGAGGAATTTATAAAATACTTGGAAGTGCTATCAGGACCTTGGGGATCTCTTAAAATTTCTTTCTCTGTCATCTTTTGAATATAGCTTTCTTTCCTGTGGTTGTCAGATGCCTGCCTCACCTTCAAAATCTTTTATGACATCCTGATCCAGGAGAAGAACAAAGGATGAAAGGACATGACATCTATGTGGCCTATTTGCTCCTGTAAACCTCCCTGGAAAGCCTCATTCCATGAAGCCTTTGTACATCCCATTGGCCAGGACAGAGTTACATGGGCACCCTTAGACCAATGCTTAGAAGGTAACTTTGGAAAAGATGGTTGTTTGTAGATAGGGTTAGCCAACCAACAGTGCCTTCTACTTTTTTGCTTAAAAGTGATGCAAGAGACAAAAGGGAAAGATTAAATAGGAACTATAATAATGTGTTCTATTTTCTTAAAATGTCCTCCGAATGGTGCTTTTGTATACAGTATGGTAGATAGAAAGTGTTATTAAGAATTCAGAACTCTGCTGGTGATTTGCTTGGCTTTGCTTCACTGATGTCCTGAATCAGGAGAATATGAAAAATAGGAATATTCTCACACAATACACAATTATTACCAATATGAGATTTTTATATATTTTGTGTTTCCTTGGAGAAATCACTCAAATACAAGCACTAGATACAAAACTAGAAGCTGGTAAAGGAGTATTTACATTAATTTCCAGCAACCCAAATTGAGATGATGCATCTTGTTGAAGAAGAGTAAAACTGAATAGGACTTGGGCTGATTCTTTCTTGGCTACGCTTGCATGAGTGCCTCTGATACTTTCCATTAAGGTGCAAAAGATGAAGTGTAGTCTTCCAGGTCTCCTTTGGAACTTTATATGCCTTAGATTAGGACAAAGCTTTCACAGTGTTTTTTATGTCATGGCAAAATAGAACATGATAATATTTGAGATTTGTTGAATGATCCCATGGACAGAGTGGTTTGCAATCTTGGGACACCTGTAACCCACTCATGGCTTCTCAGCATGTCACAATAAATTGGTTGGAGAAATTATTTCTTATACAGTGTTTGCATCAGGGCTAGTGTCTATCTGCTGAGCAAACACAGCTGTGAATGAGGACGAGGGAAAACTCCTGAAACTGACTTTACTACTAATGGCTGATCTCCTTTCTTTGCTCCCAAACCCTCATTTCCTCCATTTGTTTACAATACAGGTTTTTTTTCCATAGCCTTTCCAATCCTGGTGCCTCCTTCTATTAAAAAAAAAAAAAATTCTTTCCCCTCATGCATTTTTTCCCCCTCAAGCCTCGTTATTGTTTCTTTTTCATTAAGTCATGTTATGGAGTATGAATCCTAAACAAAGTTAGTCTTAGGCGAAGTGTGTGCGATGATGAACAATGCAGGGCTTGCCCTTAGCTGGTTCCCTATTGGCAGGGCTAGGCTAAGGCAAAATAAGTCTGAAACTTGGGCTTTCTCATAGTTTGTTTGACTTCCCTCTTTTTATGGCTCTGCTGCTCATACTCCCCAACATCTTTGTCCCACCCAGTCTCAACTGAAAATGTGCTCGCTCTTTTGCTCAGATTTCAGTTAATAAGAATTCTTTGGACTTCCCACAAAAATCTGTTTTCATACAGCAGTAATTGTTATGAAATCATGTCAGTTGGCTTTAATCTTTTTTCCTTTTTTTTAATTTAAATTCAATTAGCCAAAAAAGTACATCATTAGTTTTTGATGTAGCATTCATTGATTTATTAGTTGTGTATAACACCCAATACTCATCGCATCATGTGCCCTCCTTAATTCCCATCACACGTTTACCCCATTCCCCCCAACCACCTCCCTTTCTACAACCCACAGTTTGTTTCCTGGAGTCAAGAGTCTCTCATGCTTTGTCTCCCTCTCAGATTTCATCCCATGCCATTTTCCCTCCCTTCCCCTATGATCCTCTGTGCTATTTCTTATGTTCCACATACGAGTGAAACCATATGATAATTGTCTTTCTCTGATTGACTTATTTCACTTAGTCTGATACCCTCCAGTTCCATCCATATTGATGTAAATGGTGAGTATTCATCCTTTCTGATCGCTGAGTAATATTTCATTGTATATATGAACCACATCTTTTGTGGATACACAAAGACACAAAGACACAAGACAAGGCATCTTGTTTCCTTCCACATTTTGGCTATTGTGAACATCGCTGCTCTGAACATTGTGGTGCAGGTGCACCTTATTTTCACTACATTTGTATCTTTGTAGTAAATACCTGGTAGTGCAATTGCTGGGTTGTAGGGTAGCTCTATTTTGAATGTCTTGAGGAATCTCCATACTGTTTTCCAGAGTGCCTGTGCCAGCTTGCATTCCCACCAACAGTGTAAGAGTGTTCCCCTTTCTCCACATCCTCACCAACACTTGTCATTTCCTGTCTTGTTAATTTTTGCCATTCTAACTGGTGTAAGGTGGTATCTCATTGTGGTTTTGATTTGTATTTCCTTGATGACAAGTGATGTGGAGTATTTTTTCATGTATCTGTTGGCCATTTGTATTTCTTTTTTGGAGAAGTGTCTGTTCATGTCTTCTGCCCATTTCTTGACTGGATTATTTGTTTTTTGGGTGTTGAGTTTAATAAGTTCTTTATAGATCTTGGATACTAGCCCTTTATCTGATATGTCATTTGCAAATATCTTCTCCCATTCCATAGGTTGCCTTTTAGTTTTGTTGACTGTTCCCTTTTCTGTGCAAAAGCTTTATATCTTGATGAAGTCCCAAAGTTCATTTTTGCTTTTGTTTCCCTTGCCTTTAGAGATGTGTCTGACAAGAAGTGGCTGTGGCTGAGGTTGAAGAGGTTACTGCCTGTGTTTTCCTCTAGGATTTTGAGGGATTCCTGTCTCACATTTAGGTCTTTCATCCATTTTGAGCTTATCTTTGTGTATGGTGTGAGAGAGTGGTCGAGTTTCATTCTTCTGCATGTGGCTGTCCTATTTTCCCAGTACCATTTATTGAAGGGATTGTCTTTTTTTCCACTGGATATTCTTTCCTGCTTTGTTGAAGATTATTTGACCATGGAGTTGAAGGTCCATTTCTGGGCTCTCTATTCTGTTCCATTGATCTATGTGTATGTTTTTGTGCCAGTACCATGCTGTTTTGATGATCACAACTTTGTAATATAGCTTGAAGTCAGGCCTTGATGCAGAAAAAGCTTTTGACAAAATACAACATCATTTCTTGGTTGAAACTCCTCACAGTGTAGAGATAGAGGGAACATACCTCAATATCATAAAAGCCAGCTATGAAAAGCCCACAGCAAATATCATTCTCAATGTGGAAAAACTGAGAGCTTAAGGTCAGGAACACGACAGGGATGCCCACCTCAGCACTGTCGTTCAACATAGTACTAGAAGTCTTAGCTTCAGCAATCAGGAAACAAAAAGAAATAAAAGGCATTCAGATTTGCGAAGAAGTCAAACTCAATCTTCACTGATGACATGATACAAGTTACATCTTAGGATACAAGTTCTTTGTAAGAATTAAGCCAACTAGCTAATGGAAATGTTTTTCCCAGTTTGTAGCTTGCTTTTTATGGAAATGTTTTCCCCAATTCCCCAATTTGTGCCTTGCTTTTTACTTTTTTAATGGTATTATTTGATGAGAAAATAATTAAATTTTTGTTGATGCCCAGTTGGTATATTTTTGTGTTTATAGTTAGTGTTTTTTTATAGTCCCTGAGAAATCACTGGCTGCTAAAAAGTATGAAAGATATTCTACTATATTTTCTTTTAGAAGATGTAAAATTTAAACTTTTACTATTAGATCTGTGGAAATTCCAAATTAGTATTTTTTATGCTGTGCAGTAATGATCAAGGATTACTTTTTCCACGTTCATCCATAATGATAGGTTTTGAAAAGATAGTTCTTTCTCGGTTGAATTGCTCTGGCTACTCTGTCAGTGTTTAATTGATGTTATATGTGGGTTAATTTCTGGACTCTCCATTCTATTCTTTTAATTGTGGTGTCCATTTTTACATCAGTCACACACTTCCCTGATTACTGTAGCCTTATGGAAAGTCAGAAAATCAGGAAAAAACTTTGTATTTTTTTTCTGTCAAGATACCTTGCTCTTCTAGGTCGTTTTTATTTTTATATACATCTTATAAACAGTTTGTCAGTTTCTTCAAAAATATGTTGTTATTTTGGTTGGGATTACATAGACTATAGCTTGATTTTGAGAGAATTGACATCTTACATTGTTAACATACACTTTCCTGTCTATTATATTATATGTAATTATCCAATTGTCTTTCTTAATTTCTTTCAGAAATATTTTTGAACTTTTAAATGTGGAGAACTTACACATCTTTTAAAAAATACTTCTAAATATTTCTGAGTATTTATATTATTGTAAAGGGTATTTTTTAAATTTAATTTTCTTCTTAGTTCCTATATACACCAGTTTATAGAAATAAAACAGATTTTTCTTTATAGACCTTCTACCTTATAATTTGTCTTTATTTATTTTATTTATTTATCTTTTTTTTTAAAAGATTTTATTTATTTATTTGACAGAGAGAGACACAGCGAGAGAGGGAATACAAGCAGTGGGAGTGGGAGAGGGAGAAGCAGGCTTCCCACCGAGCAGGGAGCCCGATGCGGGACTTGATCCCAGGACCTGGAATCATGACCCGAGCTGAGGCAGATGCTTAACGACTGAGCCACCCAGGCGTCCCTCGTCTTAATTTATTTTTTAACTCTACAGATAATTATACATTTCATATGATTATATCTATCTATATTTATCTATTATCTATCCATCTATCCTCTATCATGCCTTCTTTAGGACAAGACTTTTCTTTCCTCCTTTCCAGTCATTGTACCCTTTATTTATTTTTCTTACTTTCTGGTGCTAACAAGGACAGTGTTGAATGGGAGCCCTGAGAGAAGACATCTTTCCCTTTCTTCCTCTTTCAGAGGGAAAATGTTTCATTGTTAAGTATGATGTTAGCTGTACGTTTTTCACAGGTACTTTTATTCAGGTTGAGAAAATTTTCTTCAATTATTTTTGGCTGAGTGGCTCTATCATAATCGGATGTTGAATCTCTTTTTTTCATATGATTTTTCTTAAAATGTTCAGATTGGTCAAATAATTCTTTTAGCTTCTTAATACAGATGTTAGTTCATTGATTTTAAATCTGTTTTTCTAATATAGGTATTTGAATGACAGATTTGCTTCTAGGTGCTTCATCAATGCATCTCACACATTTTGACAAGTGTAGTTTTCATTTTTATTTTAAAATAGTTTCTAATTTTCTTGTGTTTCTTTAAAAAAACAAATAGGTTAAAAAAACAAATAGGTTACTTATATGTGTTTTGTTTAATTTCCAAATATTTGATGATTTTTAAAGTTTGTTATTATTGATTTTTAATTTAATCTCATTGTGGACAAAGAACAGAGTGTGTAGAATTTCATTATTTTGAAATTTGAGTCTAGTTTTATGGCCCCCATTTTAGTATAGCTTAGTGAATGCTCCATGTGCACTAGAAAATAATGTATTTTCTGCAGTAGTGGGAGTATTGTCTTGTAAATTTAATGTAGTTCATGTTGACAGTGTTGTTCAAAAACATAAATGCTTGAGTTTGTGTGTATGGAATTGTTTTATCAATTACTGAAGGAGAAGTGTTAAAACCTCTAAATATGATTGTGGTCTTCTCTATATCTTTGGTTCTATTACTTTGTTCATATATATATTTTTTTATTATGTTAATCACCATACATTACATCATTAGTTTTTGATGTAGTGTTCCATGATTCATTGTTTTGTATAACACCCAGTGCTCCATGAAGTACGTGCCCTCTTTAATACCCATCACCAGGCTAACCCATCCCCCACCCCCCTCCCCTCTAGAACCCTCAGTTTGTTTCTCAGAGTCCATAGTCTCTCATGGTTCATCTCCCCCTCCGATTCCCCCCCTTTATTCTTCCCCTCCTGCTGTCTTCTTCTTTTATGACTATTATTAAACACATACTTATTTTGCATTGTTTTTCTAAAAAACAAATCAACTCTTTAATACATGACATCATCTCTTTGTGGCCTTGTCTTAAAGTCCAGTTTTCTTTTCTGATGATACTAATAGAGTCAGTAAATTTCTTGTACTTATACTTTGTATGGTTTATTTTTTTTCTTCTTTCTACATTTAGTCTTCACTGTGCATGTAATATAGGCCAATCTGGTATTGTCTTAAATTTGAGTGAGTAGTTCTTTATGTTTAATAAAATTGTTTCGTTTCCTCTTTCTACTTTTTTTCTACTCTTTTGTTCTATTTTTTCATTTCCTCTTTCTGCTTTTTTGTTCTTTTGTCCCACTTTTACATCTTGTCTTTCCTTTTTTTTTTTTTTCTGTCTGTGCATTCCATGTTATTTTTGCAATTTGCTTTTTAGAATGACTTTTCATATATTTTTTAGTGGCTGATCTAGAAACTAAAACATATTTCTTTAATTTGTCACAATCTACTGAGAGTTAATATTATAACACTTCAGGTAAAATCTAAGAACTTTATGGCAGTGTAATTCTCATGTACCCTTTACTATACTTGATACTATTATTGTCACATATTTTGCTTCTAAATATATAATGTACCCCCCGGTACAAGTTTTTAAAAAAATGGTTCAGTTACTTTTAATGAATTTAATGAAATTTAATGAAAATTTATCCGTATCTTTTTAATTTGTGAAATTCTTCATTTTTCTTATAGATGGGAGTTTGCATCTAGTAAATTTTTCTCTTAAACTTGAAGAACTTTATTTAGCATTTCTCATAGTGCAGAGCCATTAGCTTTTATTATCATAAAATGTCTTTATTTCACCCTTATTTTTGAAAGATTGATTCACTGTATATAGTATTCTGAATTAAATACCTCCTTCTTCCCCTCCCCCCAGCTCCACTCATAAACTTTTAAAAAGTGTCCTTTGTTTGCTTTGGCATCCAAGGTTATGAGAAGTAAGCCTTCATTCTTATAATTGTTTTCCTTTGTGTGTAACCTGTTTCTAACCTTTCTGATTGCTTTTGAAAATTTGCCCTTGAGTTTGACAGTGTGATTATGGTATTGCACAGTTTAGATTTTCTTTGTATTTATCCTGCCGGGGGTATCCTTAGCCTCTTGGATATGTAGATCAAAGATTTACAGAAAGTTTTGTAGGTCATATATCCTGTAAAACTACTCATAATCTAAGCATCTATGTAGTGGCATAAAGTATTTCCTATGTTCCTTGTATGCTCTGTGTATAATACAGAGTTTTGATGAAACTAAGGTATGATTTTCTAGGGGGGAGTGAGAGTCAAGAATACTTTATAGGTGATACCATATTTTAAAAAGCAAATAATGTTATTTTTCTTTTGCGGTGTTTTAAAATAGTAGTTATTGTATAGATTCATTTCTTCATTGTGGTTGCAAATGGTAATGGTGTAATTCTGTCATAGTTTATTCTTTTGTTAGCTGCACTACTTTTAAGAATTTAAATACCTCACATCATCTGCTTCCATGAAGTACAATTCATGAAGAGAAGACAGTAATATGCTAGATGTTTTGACATTTACTTATTACCTTTCAAAATAACAAGGTGATTCCCCAGCATTCTTCAAGGTTGGACATTTTAAAGTATACTTAAGGACTCTTGGATGTAGACATATTTTAAGTGTTTTAATGCATGGAAACTAAAATCCTATTTTCAAGCCAACAGAGAAGCCCATTTGCCTTAGCATTGTTTCCTCCTAAACAAGATACCGTTGCCATAGGGGTATTTTAACTGCCGGTGGTTTTTCATCTTTCGCTCATGCTTTAGAGTTCATGGAGATGCCTTGTTCTCTAGTTTAGTTGTAGATTTTACCTGTAGGTTTGGTTGTACTATACTTTTTGGGGGGATATGGGGAATGCAGTAAATACCCTACTGTTGTTGCTCTTAAAAATCTTCATTTGAGCTTTTTGAATAAATAAATGTTGATGGTACTATAATTGTTGCAGTTGCTGCATGTCTTTGAAGTTATTTGCTATGTGAGCTAATAAGAAAAATCCAGGCAGTATGATAGTGACTTACAGGGCAGTAGTGTGCCCTAACTCCCATCATGGTAGTTTGCACCAAAAAATGCTCTGCTGGAAATAATGACCTGCCCATGCTGTCCAAGTCTCTTTTGAGATAGTGAGAGGTTGTATTTGAAAGAGATTGTGTTAAATGGTCTTTAGGGACTCTTTGGGAATTGTGTACACTTTTGGTCATACCTAATAGGAAACCTTTTTTTTTTTTTTTTAAAGATTTTATTTATTTGACAGGGAGAGACACAGAGAGAGCAGGAACACAAGCAGGGGGAGTGGGAGAGGGAGAAGCAGGCTTCCCGCTGAGCAGGGAGCCCAATGCGGGGCTTGATCCCAGGACCCTGGGATCACGACCTGAGCCAAAGGCAGAGGCTTAACGACTGAGCCCCCCAGGTGCCCCTAGGAAGCCATTTTTATGAGAAATCTGATATTTATTACTTTCAAAAGCAAAACAAGTTTTTTTCTACTGTGAAATATTCTTGGGTATTTTCCAATTATAACTTTGCATAATTAATTTGATTTGACAGTTTTGTTGCCTTTTCTAGCCTCTGTGAGTATTAAATAAAGAAGCACATGAAACAAAGTACTAAATTACAAGAACCCTCTCAACTAGACTTTAAAGCCTTTATGGCATTGTGATTAACATATAATCTCCCATTAGTAGTTTCCCTTGGAAAAAACTGTACTTGTTGAAACATGAATTTGCTTCAGAGATCAGTCTGGTCATTTTATTTCAAAAAGATACAATAACCAAGACACATTGTTCTAAAGAAGAAAGAAGCTAAACCATCCTCTTACCAAGGCCAGCTATTGACTGCTCTGATCTATTTCCACTCTTTAACCACTTAAGGCAATTCACTTTCATTTCTCACAGGAGGAGATTTGGGAGTACATCAAAGACAAACTTGAAATTGGGTTAACCCCTTTGTTCTCAGTTTCTGCCAAATGGCATCAGCTAACTCTAAAAAGGAAGGATAAGCATGGAGTATCCCTGAAGACCTGATTTCAAAGAATATAACTGAAACTCCTGGAGAAATATGTGGTCATTTTTGTTCAGTTGTTTCATGCAATTTCTTTAATTTTTTTTAAGTTAATTAATGGAAACTGTTTTGCCTCTGCACTAGTTAAGTTCTTGTTACACCAATTCATTGGAAACATAATTTAATTTATATATTTTTTCACTTCAAAAGGAGCACTCATTTTGGTTCTATATCATTTGCTTTGCCATCCACTTCTCCAATTTAGTTTCAGATTCATTTAAATTATGTGAACATGACCTGTTCAAATAAGAAAATTGATTTGTGAAGGACACTTTTTTCTTAGTTGAAGAAATGGAGTATTTCTGTATACAACCTTAAATATTCAATAAATTGGTCTTAACTAGGTCACAACATCAGTGGTAATAACATAGATGGTTATCTCAACCTGTTCTTGACATCCGTTTAGTTGTAAATGGGATCTATTTTCACTAATTAGATGGCTTTCCACAGAAGTTGGCTGTTACCCACCCTGGGTTTTTTTGTTTGTTTGAGCTTAGAAAACATGTGAGAATTTTCTGTGCTTCTTAGGTGTGCAAAAATGATAGCAGCAATGGCAGAAGTAGTTACAGTGGAAACTTCTTTATTACAGCCTTTTAATCCTTGTATTGGCATTACGGTGTCCCTTCTTCAGATTCCTAGATGTCAAGAAAGAGTTGCTTTGACAGCATTGGGGGGAGTGGTGACTTCTTGCTTCCTGTATATTACCAAGGGTAGACTAGGGCTGAGCCAGTTCTTTATATTTTGAGAATTATCTTTGAGGCTCAGCCAAGGATCTGGTCCTTCAAATATTTTATAATTTCTATGAGCACCAAACTCCTTCGAATAAATCTCTTACTGGTTAAAGTCATTGGAATCTTGTTTTGTGAACTGGATGTTGATTGGTCTAGGTGCTGAAAAAGAACTAGGGTACACACCCTTAACATTCGCTTATTTTTTACTACCCATTTGCAGTTTCTTTTCACCTTCAAATATCTATTTGGGGATTATTTTAATTTCTGATAGAGGGTTTTTATCAAGATAAAGTTCAATTTGCAAAAGCCCATATTGCTTATGAGTGGTACTGTGCTCTTTCTGTATTCTTCCCTGCTTATAAGTGTTTATAAAAATTAAACAGGAGAGCTAATATAAAAAATAATACGAAAAAACTGTGTCAAAATAAGACTGTCAATCAATCATCTATCTTTGTTTTAGTAAATTGGAAATGGCATTTTCATTAAGTGTAATAATTTGGTACTGTTTTGTGACCTAAGGCAAATCATTCATTCAATTCATTCATTTAAAGATTTTATTTATTTGACAGAGAGCACAAGTAGGCAAAGCAATAGAGGCAGAGGGAGAAGCAGGCTCCCTGCTGAGCAGAGATCCAGATGTGGGGCTTGATCCCAGGACCCTGGGATCATGACCTGAGCTAAAGGCAGACACTTAATGGACTGAACCACCTGGGTACCCCTAAGGCAAAGAATTTAATGTCCACTTGTCAAAATGCCCTAGAATAAAGCCCCCCGCCCCCAGTGGAACCACAAAGAGAGTGTTTATTGCTAGTAGGAGGGTCATTATGAAAGCAAGAATTCCTTGCCTTTTGGCCACAAGCAGAGGTTTTATAAGACTCAGGAAAGCAGGTTGATCTTGAATAAAAGGTACAAGGAAACAATACGTTGTGCCAGGCAAGGCAGTTCTCAAAAGTAAATGGCCTAAGGGTAAGCAAGGCTGGGGAAGCATATTCTGCAGGTTCGTTGGTTTGACAAGGAAAACTGACACTTTAAACAAGTTTTGGTTTTAGCAAGAACTCTAGGTTAGTGGCATATTGATGTAGGGATTACACAAAATATCCTAATCTTTACATAAACCTGAAACAAGTTGCCAGTTTGTTCTCTGTATCTTAAACAGGTGTATGTCTTTGTCAAAACTGAGGTACTGTATACTTAAGATCTGTGCTTTCAATTGTATGTAAAACTAAGAGCAAACGAAAAAATATTTTAAATGAACTCTGATGATATGTATGCTGTTTATGGAAAACTATAGTGATATCTGACATTTAATTTGTACTACATCAGAAATAAGATGGAGTAATGGGTGGATGGATAGAAGGATGGATATATATGTAATGAAGTATAGTGAAATGTTAATGGTGGAATCTTGGTGGGTATATGGAAGGACATGGTAAAATTCTTTCAACTCAGTTATATGTTTGAAAATATCCATAAGATATCTTGGAAAAGAACATTTTTTTTTTTAAAAGACAAAGGCTCAGTAAGAGTTCTGTCAATATCATCAAGTTTGAAATAAAAAAATTATAAATGGGTGTTTATGTTTCCTTATATGGCAGGGTAGGCAGATGACCAGCATGCGTAAGTATGGTATATAAAAAGAGGTTGACTCCGTAATCAGCTTCACCATTATCCTTTAAATAACCTTGGTAACATCAAATAAATGATAAAATGAAGATAATATGTCCCATGATTCTCACAATTGTATTGTGAAGATTAATGTTCAAATTATGCAAATATAAATTTATATTATTTAAATTAAGAACACCATTTAATAATGCTCCAAGAACACACAAATCCAAAGCTTGCCTTTTATACACAGATGGAAGGTCAGAAAGTGAAATTTTCTTCTCTAATCCTTGGAGGTTTCTTTCTCTTCTATTTTAGGCTGCCGTTAATTGCTGATAAATGGTGGCAATTTGTTAGAAGCAGACGGTATTATATCTAGTCAGTGGAGCAGAGGAAAGCATTGTGAAGCAAAAATTCTAAGATCTGATGGAGACCAGTTTAAAAAAGAAAACAAACAGTTTTGAAGTTTAGTATCCATTAGAGAAAGGAAGAAACGATATGCTATCTCTAAAATGTGCTCCACTTTTAATTTATAAATATGGAAAGGAGGTACTCTACCAGCAGTTTCCATAGAGTTACTGACAAGAATGAGGACCAGTGCATTCATTTCCTATTGTGGCATTGCAGATTAATCACCAGAAACATAGCAGCTTAGAACACACATTTAGTATATGACAGTTTCATGGTTTAGAAGTCCAGATACAGGTTAGCTGGGACTTTTGTTCAGGGCCTCACCAGTTAAATTCAGAGGGTTGGCAGAGACTACTATCTCATCTGAAGTTCAGGGTCCGCATCTAAGTTCATGTAGGTTTTTTTTTTTTTTTTTTTTTTAAGAATTTATTTATTTATTTGACCGAGAGAGACACAGCGAGAGAGGGAACATAAGCAGGGGGAGTGGGAGAGGGTGAAGCAGGCTTCCCGCAGAGCAGGGAGCCTGATACGGGGCTTGATCCCAGGACCCTGGGACTATGACCTGAGCTGAAGGCAGATGCTTAATGACTAAGTCACCCAGGCGCCCCTAATTTCATGTAGTTTTTGACAGAATTTAGTTCCTTTTGGTTGTATAACTGGGATCCCTGTTTTCTTGATAGTTGTCAGTGAGGGTTGTTCTCAGCTCCTAGAGGTTTCCCTTGGGTCCTAGCCATGTACCTTTCTTGGAACATAGAAACTTGCTTCTCCAAATCTAGCAGAAGAATCTCTAGTCTGTTATGATAAATGGGGTCTATATAATATAAGATAATCACAGAGGTGATTATCCCATTATATTTAGAGGTCCTGCCCACACTCAAACAGAGGGGATTGTACAGACTGTGTACACCAGATGACAGGAATCTTAAGGGCCATCTTAGAATTCTGCTGATCATGGGGAGCTATGTTGTAAACAAAATTAATATTGCCTAGAATGAGAAAACTTAGAAAATATCACATTCATCCAGCCTATCAAAGATGAATAATTCATGAATAGAAAGAATAAGTAATACTAAAATATTAGAGCATTAATAATTCTTAAAAAATAGGCAGAATTTAGAGTGGGTGAAATGGGTAGGGGAGAATTGAGACTCCAGAGAGAAAAATTCATAAATTGTAGCTCTGCAGTTTTACAATCTATACAGAATCCTTAACATTAAGTATAAACACTTAAATCCGAAGTAGTGGAGCTTTAGAAAAAAAAAAAGCCTCATGATCCAAACACTTATCACTGGGACATGATGGATGTCCTCACTAATTCACCTGGCAAATTGGGAATAAGAGCTCACTATGGCTTGAACAACATTAAAATAAATTTATTCATTCATTTATTCATTCACTTAGTAAATGCAGCTTTTTGTCCAGATGCATAACACCATTTGTCATCCTTCTGTGCTGTATAAATATGAAGGAGACAGTTCTCATTCTCAAGGAGCTCTCTTTCTACTACAGAAAATATTCAAGAAGAAAATGACGAATGGGTGGGTAAAATTTTTATGGTGACGATATGCATGGGATTCTTCAGGTGCATAAAAAGAGAGGACTGACACACACACTGACCCTCATTGATGATTTGATATGTGATAGTATTGATAGTGATACTTTTGCTGCCATAAGTACGAGGTGAATTTGACCAAAAGAAGAATCAATTGTTGCAAGTAGAGTGAAGTATATATTCAAAGGAATGAAGTGCTGGCAGACTTTTGAGGGGGGGAAACTAAGTACTTTGTTTTAACTAGAATACAGGTGGTATGGCAGGCATTGGCAAGGATATGAAGAAATAGGGAAGACCATATATGAATGATAAATGACTAAGAGAGACCTGGGTAGAAGTCTTCACTCCATCAGTAACAAAGGAGGTGACTTTCACCAATTAGTCAAGTTCAGGTTTCTCATCTTAGAATAATGTATGTCACAGGATATTGTAGACCAGAAGAGATAAGGGATATAAAGCCTGTACACAGCAGCTATCATTAGCTAAGTTATTACTCAAATGCCAGGCGAAGAAAACATTGAAAAAAAAAAAAACTTTTCTTACAAGATCTAATAAGGCGTCTAAATAGGTGAGATTAAAGTGGGTGATAGCAAGATGAGATCTGCTTCTAGAAATAGTGCTCTCTCAAGAGATTGGACTATTGTTTGAAGGGGGTTGACGTTGGAGGTAGTGAGGCTAGTCAGGGAAAAAGAACAGGGTTTTATGCTAAGGTAATGGCAGTAAAGACAGCAGGGGATGGGTTTGAGAAATCTACAGATAGAATCACTAAGAATTGATGGTAAACTGAGAGGGAAGAAACTTGAATGATTCTTAATTCTCACAGTCAGTTGATTGAATTAATAGCATCATATACTGGAAACAAGGTGAGTTATAAAGAAAACAAAACAAAAGAAGATGACATATCACTTCTGATTCTTCTACTTTCATTCCAAAAGGTTGTGGTGGGGAGAATATGCAGAATTTCACAGGGAGGAATGGAGGTGGACTGTGTCCCAGGAAGGTTGAATAGACTGTATACTCCTTAATTTTTCAAAGCTCCTTGTATCCAGTTATGGCCCAGAAACAGCCAGTGCAACCACTTGCATAGAAACCTGAGGTCTCAGACAAGAGATATGTCGTAGGGCACAGTGTGGCTTGGAGGCTATAGGACTGAGCAAGAGTATTCTGAAAAATTCACTTTCTCCAAACTTTCTCAGGGCCTAGAGAGTCCTCAGAAGGACTGAGATGTAATGTTTTACACCATAGCTAATAGATGTTATTTGTATTTAGGAAAAGTAATACATGTTTTCTTATAATCGTTTACAGGGAAAAAGTGGTGTAAATGATTAAATTTCATAAAAGTGGGTTGTGAAAGGTATATGAGAGGAAGATGTAAAGATTTTGAACCACATAATTTGAATGTTCTGTAGGAAGAGACATTTGGACAGAGATATAAATTTGGCAGTCATTAACAAACAGGTGAGAAGTAAAACATTAGGCATAAGTTAGATCATCCAAGGTGAGAGAAGTAGATGATACTTGAAAAAAGCCACAGACAGAAACCCCAGAAATATCTTCTTTTTGTAAATGTGAGAAAGAAGAACTACCACAAATGTTATGAACTAAAAACTAAGGCCTTGCCATTACCCTGCAAATCACCTTGGTGAAAAAAAGAAACCCAGAAAACAAACTTGTCTTAGGTCACATAAGAGGAGAGAGCCTTAAAAATGAAGGAAGGGCAATATATATTTTTTTAAAATTTTATTATGTTAATCACCATACATTACATCGCTTTTGATGTAGTGTTCCGTGATTCATTATTTGTGTATAACATCCAGTACTCCATTCAGTATGTGCCCTCTTTAATACCCATCACCAGGCTAACGCAGCCTCCCACCCACTCCCCTCTAGAACCCTCAGTTTGTTTCTCAGAGTCCGTAGTCTCTCATGGTCTGTCTCCCCCTCCGATTTCCCCCCTTCATTTTTCCCTTCCTGCTACCTTCTTCTTCTTCTTTTTTTTTTTTTAACATATAATGTATTATTTGTTTCAGAGGTACAGATCTGTGATTCAACAGTCTTACACAATTCACAGTGCTCACCATAGCACATACCCTCCCCAATGTCTGTCACCCAGCCACCTCATCCCTCCCACCCTCCACCACTCCAGCAACCCTCAGTTTGTTTCCTGAGATTAAGAATTCCTCATATCAGTGAGATCATATGATACATGTCTTTCTCTGACTGACTTATTTCGCTCAGCATAATACCCTCCAGTTCCATCCACATTGTTGAAAATGGCAAGATTTCATTCCTTTTGATGGCTGCATATATTCCATCGCGTATATATACACCACATCTTCTTTATCTATTTATCTGTCGATGGACATCTTGGCTCTTTCCATAGTTTGGCTATTGTGGAAATTGCTGCTGTAAATATCGGGGTGTACGTACCCCTTTGGATCCCCACATTTGTATTTTTGGGGTAAATACCCATTAGTGCAATTGCTGGATCGTAGGGTAGCTCTATTTTCAACTTTTTGAGGAACACCTCCATACTGTTTTCCAGACTGGTTGCACCAGCTTGAATTCCCACCAACAGTGTAGGAGGGTTCCCTTTCTCTGCATCCCCACCAACATCTGTCATTTCCTGACTTGTTAATTTTAACCATTCTGACTGATGTGAGGTAGTATCTCATTGAGGTTTTGATTTGGATTTCCCTGATGCCGAGCGATGTTGAGCACTTTTTCATTTGTCTGTTGGCCATTTGGATGTCTTCTTTGGAAAAATGTCTGTTCATGTCTTCTGCCCATTTCTTGATTGGATTATTTGTTCTTTGGGTGTTGAGTTTGATACGTTCTTTATAGATTTTGGATACTAGCCCTTTACTGATACATCATTTGCAAATATCTTCTTCCACTCTGTTGGTTGTCTTTTTGTTTTGTTGACTGTTTCCTTTGCTGTGCAGAAGCTTTTTATCCTAATAAAGTCCCAATAGTTCATTTTTGCCCTTGCTTCCATTGCCTTTGGCGATGTTTCTAGGAAGAAGTTGTTGCGGCTGAAGTCGAAGAGGTTGCTGTCTGTGTTCTCCTTTAGGATTTTGATGGACTCCTGTCTCACATTTAGGTCTTTCAACCGTTTTGAGTCTATTTTTGTGTGTGGTGTAAGGAAATGGTCCAGTTTCATTCTTCTGCATGTGGCTGTCCAATTTTCCTAACACTATTTGTTGAAGAGACTTTTTTCCATTGGACATTCTTTCCTGCTTTGTCAAAGATGAGTTGACCATAGAGTTGAGGGTCCACTTCTGGGGTCTCTATTCTGTTCCATTGATCTATGTGTCTGCTTTTGTGTCAGTACCATACTGTCTTGATGATGACACCTTTGTAATAGAGCTTGAAGTCTGGCAGTGATGCCACCAGCTTTGCTTTTCTTTTTCAACAATTCCTCTGGCTATTCGGGGTCTTTTCTGGTTCCATACAAATTTTAGCATCATTTGCTCCATTTCTTTGAAAAAAGTTGATGGTATTTTGATAGGGATTGCATTAAATGTGCAGATTGCTCTAGATAGCATTGACATCGTCACAATATTTGTTCTTCCAATCCATGAGCATGGAACGTTTTTCCATTTCTTTGTGTCTTCCTCAATTTCTTTCATGAGTATTTTATAGTTTTCTGAGTACAGATTCTTTGCCTCTTTGGTTAGATTTACTCCTAGGTATCTTATGGTTTTGGGTGCATTTATAAATGGGATGGACTCCTTAATTTCTCTTTCTTCTGTCTTGTTGTTGGTGTATAAGAATGCCACTAATTTCTGTGCATTGATGTTATATCCTGCCACTTTACTGAATTCCTGTATGAGTTCTAGCAGTTTTGGGGTGGAGTCTTGGGTTTTCCACATAAAGTATCATATCATCTGCAAAGAGTGAGAGTTTGACTTCTTCTTTTCCGGTTCCGATGCCATTTATTTCTTTCTGTTGTCTGATTGCTGTGGCTAGGACTTCTAATACAATATTGAATAGCAGTGGTGATAGTGGACATCCCTGCCATGTTCCTGAACTTAGGGGGAAAGCTCTCAGTTTTTCCCCATTGAGAATGATATTTGCTGTGGGCTTTTCATAGATGGCTTTTATGATATTGAGGTATGTACCCTCTATCCCTATACTCTGAAGAGTTTTGGTCAAGAAAGGATGCTGTACTTTTTCAAATGCTTTTTCTGTATCTATTGAGAGGATCATATGGTTCTTGTTCTTTCTTTTATTAATGTATTGTATCACATTGATTGATTTGCGGATGTTGAACCAGCCTTGCAGCCCAGGGATAAATCCCACTTGGTCGTGGTGAATAATCCTTTTAATGGACTGTTGGATCCTACTGGCTAGTATTTTGGTGAGAATTTTTGCATCCATGTTCATCAAGGATATTGGTCTGTAGTTCTCCTTTTTATTTGGGTCTTTGGTTTGGGATCAAGCTAATGGTGGCCTCATAAAACGTGTTTGGAAGTTTTCCTTCCATTTCTAATTTTTGGAAAAGTTTCAGAAGAATAGGTATTAATTCTTCTTTAAGTGTTTGGTAGAGTTCCCCTGGGAAGCCATCTGGTCCTGAGCTTTTGTTTGTTGGGAGATTTTTGATTACTGCTTCATTAAGGAAAGGCAATACTAAGAAAAAGTAAGAATTAACTGAAAGGTCAACTCAAACAAATACATGCTGGAAAATATTGATTGGATTTAGTAATTAGACACCCAATTGGTCTTTTTTTTTTACCATTTAAATTGTTGTTTAGATCATGTTAGTAGTAAAACATCACTTAAGATAACTACTCATATAGATCTCTTCCCAATAACTTAAGAAAGTGTAGTATGCTTTTTTAAAATATATTTCAGGAACCAAAGCCTTGGTGGAACATAATTTTCCAAGTATCTCATGATTAATAGGAAGCAAAGCTTGGATTTGAACCTATTTTAGTAGGGCTCAATTGGCAAGAGACCCCTGAAGGAGTTCCAGGATGCTCTGAAATGTACTCTGCTACTTGGGTCTTTTATGCAAGAGGTATCCATGGATGATGGGAATGCTAAGTAGAATCTTTTCCAGGCCGGTATAGAAGTGGCAGGAAGATCCTGTGTTGTCTTTTTTATGTGTCAATCTCTCAGTAAATCTCTTTCTAAATATCTGTATATCTGTACCTATACCTTTATCAATTCTATTGCTTCCTTTACTCTGGAGAACTCTGACTAATACAAACTCCTAGAATTCTGTAGCAAAACCATGCTTTCCATGGCAGAGAACCAACCACTCTTAAAAACAGCTACTACTGTCTAGGAGAGTTTATGAATCAAGTGATGATTGGAGTTGTACACATTGAGCTGGGTTTTAAAAGATCCACTGAATTATTCATTTTAGTGGTGTCTTTGTTAGCTCAGGCTGCTATAACAAATTACCATGGACTGGATGGGTTAAACAACAAACACATATTTCTCACAGAAGTAGAGGCTGGAAGTCCAAGATCAGGGTGCCAGCATGCTCAGGTTCTGGTGAGAGCACTCTCCCTGGTATAAATATATGGCCTTCTTACTACTGTATTCTCACAGAGAGAAAAGACTAGCTTGCTTTCTTGTCTTATAAAGAATCTAATCTCATCATGAGGGCTCTATTTTCATGACTTAATTACTTCCCAATGTTCCCAACTTCATTTACCATCCTATTGGATGTTAGGCTGCCAACCAATGTATGAATTTTGTGGGGACACAAATATGCGATCTATAGTGAGTGGGAACAGCAATAATCTATTGTGTAATGAAAAGATACATCCAGATTAAGGCCCCCAAAATCCACAAGTCACAGAATAAATTAGCATCTGTAGCATCTATTTGTCAAATCGATGCCTCTCTCTCATCTCACATGGACAAATGATGGCTTTCTTAGCACAAATCATTGGAAGAGGAAAAATTGGTGCCTGATTGACTCACCAAGAGATTAGTATGATATGTTGATTCTAGCGAGAGTCCTATTCAAGCACTATGCCTAAAATGTGGCAGCAAAGTGTATAGGCAGAGCTGGAGATTGGTAACAGTAGATGTTTATTTTAAATTCATAGAGGAGTGTCCCAAGATGTAGGAAAAGGTAGAGTCTTAGTAGTAAATATGTTGTCTGGTTGATCAAGGGCTTGAAGGTGAACAACAAAAGAGAGAGGAAGAGACAAGAAAATTTTGAGAAGAATAACATGTAGCTCTGAGTTTCTAAGCCCTAAGTACACAGAGTTTTTGCTCTCCAGAAAATATTTATTAAAAAGGAGGCATATAATGGCCGAGAGAATAGGAGGACTGGCTCTGCTGAATGTTAGCTAGCCTCCCCCTATAGTTAGTGCTGACACAAAAGGCTCATGAATGAACTAGCCATGGCAGCTAGTTTGGAGGAGAATCTAGGCTAAGTCAAGTAGCCTTTTAAATTGTAGTGTCCTCTGCAGAGACCCTACCGAAGAATATAATCAGATGATAGCTTCTCTGGTCTCACATCAAAATTGGTTAATATCTCTACTTCCTTACCTCTCAAGCCCTTATTTTAAGGCCTTATTCTAAGTCAAGAGTAAATGCAAGAATTTTGGATTTTCTTAAATGCTCTAAGAACTTCTGATTTTTAGAGTGAGCTATGACTTAACAGTTGATGGACCTGAACCTGTTATTTCTCTCTCTCTCTCTTTTCTTTTCTTTTCTTTCCCCTTCCCCTTCCTCCCTCCAAAGCAGGTAAACAAAGGCAGGCAACTTCACAGTTCTTATACTTGTCATAACCCTCATGATGTTCAAGTGCCATAGATGCTACATAACTCAAATTGATTTAAGAAAAAGACAGTCATACATTGCTGATATAAGGAATAAAAATGGAACTATTATTACAGATACTATAGTTGATAAGGTTTTAAGAATAATTTCAAAGCAACAGTTTATTTTTCTTCTTTAGATTTTTAAAAAATATTAAGATATACATCAAAATACACAATTTTACAGTGTATAATTCTGTAACAATTGTATACAATCCTGTCATCATGAATTGTATACAAAATAGAACAATTTTATCAGTCTCTGAAATTCTGTATATGCCCTCTCCTCAATCCCAGCCCCTCACAAACATTGTCCCTATAGTTTTGTCTTTTCCAGAATGCCATAAATGCAGTCGTGCAGGATGTAGTCTTTGAGTGTACATTCTTTCACTTAGCATAATGGTTGAGATTCATGTTATTGCAAATATGTTTTATTCTTTTTTATTTGAATAGAATTCCATTGCATGAATATACCTCAGTTTGTCAGTTCACCAGTTGAGAAACATTTGGGTTGTTGCCACTTGTATGACAATAAGTTTTCCAATTTACTTGAAGTGGACATATTTCTTGAAAAATTCACTTGGTCAAAAGTAAAAATTAAAATAGGAACATTTCTGTATCATTTATAAAAAAATTTACAAGAAAACTCCAGGCCCAAATATGTTCACTAGCATCTTTATCTAAATAGTTAAAAAAAAATACACCAATCTTATGCAGTTTTTCCAGGGAATAGAAAAGAGATAATATTTCCAATTTATTTTATGAGACAACAAAAGAATTAAAAAAAAATATAGCACTATAAAACAGGGACACTAAAATACAAGTAAATTAAAGTCCAATATTGTTCATGAACACAGATGTAAAGAATCTTTTAATATTGAAACACAGGATATTAGCAAAATAAATCCATCAGCATGTGAAAGAAATAAGTGAAGTTTATTCTAGGAATGTGAGGTTGTTTGAACATTTGAAATTCAATCAGTATGGTTTACCTCAATAATACATATTAATATGTTCATACCAAATGCATTAATGTGTTTTAATGAAATATCAAACGTGTTAATGTGTTTTAAATGTATTAATGTGTTAAAACCAAAGGAAGACCTTTGGTTTATCTCAGTAGATGCAGAAAACATCACTTGACAAAATTCAACCCCTGGATTTCCTAAACTCCTCAAAATTAAAATAGAAGAAAGATTGTTTCTGTGCCCTTCTTATTAGTTCAAAAATAAGGCACGTATTACCACTTTAAATTAACATTATGCTAGCCTTCCTGCCCAGTGCGATAAGGCAATAAAATAAAATGCATAAATGTTTGAAAGGGGGGGAAAACTAATGTTATTTTTAGGGATATGATAATAGATCTTTGAAATCCAAAAGAATCTACATTCAGGGGGTGCATGGGTGGCCCAGTCTGTTAAGTGACCAACTCTTGATTTCAGCTCAGGTCATGATCTCGGGGTGTGAGATCAAGCCCCAGGTCTGGTTCTGTACTCAGTGGGGAGTCTGAGATTCTCTCCCCTTCCTGTTCCCCTCTTCCCCTCCCTCCACTCATGCATTCTCTCTCTCTCTCAAATAAATAAATCTAAAAAAAAATCTACATTCGGAATTAATGTTAATTTATCAAGGTTGCTGGATGTGAGCTCAGTATTTAAAAATAATTTTTTTATTTTTTTATTTGAGAGAGTGAGAGCACAAGCAGTGGGTTGGGGGGGTAAAGGGAGAAGGGAGAAACAGCCTGCTTGCTCAGCAGGGAGCCCTATTCCTAAACTGGTGCACAGACCCTAAGATCAGGACCTGAGTTGAAGGGAGACACTTAACTGACTGAGCCACTCAGGTGCCCCCAAAATCAGTTGAATTTCTATATATGAACAGAAACAACCAGAAAATTAATGTAAAAATATAATTTTCAGTGTCATCAAAAAGCCTTCAAAAACATAGAATTTTAAATAACAAATAATGCATGGGAGTTTTTGTGGCTTCATAGTTATTAACATTTTATCTTTTTAAAAAATTCAGCCATGAGAAAGAAGGAAATTCTGCCGTTTGTAACAACTTGAATGGACCTTGAGGGCATTATGCTAAGTGAGTTAAGTCAGAAAAAGGTAAATACCATATGATATCACTTACATGTGGAATCTGAAAAAAAAAATAAAGCCAAACTTGTGAAAATAGAGTAGGTAGATAGTTACCAGTATCAGGGGCTGGGGGTGGGGGGTGGAAATGGGAAGATGTTGGTCAAAGAGTACACACCTCCAGTTAGAAGATAAATGCTGGGGATCTAATGTACAGTATTGTGATTATAGTTAACGATCCTGTATTGTATACTTGAATTTTGCTAAGGGAGTGGATCTTAAATGTTCTCACAACAAAAAGAAATGGTAATTATGTGACCTGATGGAGGTCGCATACTAACTCTATGCTGGTAATCATATTGCAGAAGTAAGTGTATCAAATCAACATGTACACCTTAAATTTAGACAATAGTATATATTAATTATATCTCAGTAAAACTGGAAACAAATGATCTATCTTAATTCTAATAGTATTCCATTAAACAAAATCAATACTCTCTGAAAAAAGGTAGCATGTATTAGAACTTTAAGTATTATTTCCATAATGTCTACCACTAAATGAAAAGTACCAGATATGCCTGGTTCAAATGTCCAAAAACTTAGATAAAAGCAGCAGAGGGAAAAATAATTATAGGTAATTTGGGTATTAAAGTTATCATACATGATATTTAAATAACTGCAATTTTTTTAAGAAAGATGTAAAAGATGGAAAATTTCACTAGAAATTGGAATCAGTTAAGCTATAAATTTAAACTCAAATGTTGCAAAACACAATAACCCAATTAAAAACTTCATAAATGGGTTTAACAGAAGATTAGTCACTGCAAAAGTTTTGTGAACTGGAAATAATATCAGTGGAAAATGTCCAAGTAGAGAGCAAAATAGCAGGAATATATGAGACATATGGGAAACAGTGAGAAGATCTGACATATGTATAATTACAATTCTAGAGAAAATGAGACAATTGGGAAAACATAATACTTGGAGAAATAATGCCTGAGAATTTTCCAAAATTAATGAAAGAGATCAATCAAGAGATTCAACATTCCTTACAAATTTTAGGGAAATCACATCTAGGCATATCATACCAAATTAATTAAAATTTAAAAATAATGTCATAAAGTCTTAAATAAAATGTTAGTAATATTACTTCAAAGGATCAACACTAAAATTAAGAAGTGATTTTCCAAATGAAAGTGTGGAATCCAGGAGACACTGGATTGATACTTCATAGAAGTCTAACTTTAATGGAAACATCCCTAAAAAGTAAAAGTTAACTTTTTGAAAGTGTAAGCTAAAGACATTTTCAAGACAAAACCAAATTTGATTACCTGTAGAACTGCAGTAAAAGTCATACCAAAATAATTCCTTCAGGCATAAAGAGAATAATTCCAAATAGAAATATGGAAATGTTGGCAAGATTTATGACCAAGAAAGGAGCACATACATGCCTAACTCTAATGAAATGTTGACTGAAAACAAAAACCAAAAAAATCTAAATAATATTGGTGGCTTATAGGATTCACAATATATGTAAGGTTTTGGGTTTCTGTAGCATAATGGTGGTTGCCTAAATCCTAATCTCTCAACATTTCCTCTAAAACACCGTGCAGATTAAATAATAAAAGCAAAAATACTACAACCAAGAGATAATAATCTTAGAATTGAATTATTACTGAAGAGCGGATTGGAGTGAAATATTCTGGAAGATGTCCTTTGAACTAGGAAAGAAAGGGAAAATGGAAGCCACTAGTCAAAATTGAGGATCCTACAGGAACAAAATTTTAAAATTGAAAACATACCCTATCCCACTCTGTTCCAAATGACACTATCATTTAAAGACATTGTACTTTACTTTATTAACAGAAAAAGCACCTATGAATTAAAAACCATAGAATGCTATTAAAACCTTCAACTTTCACCTAGACACATCAGTTATTTCTGATGCAGGAAAAGATAAAAGATTTCTAAGTGAATAGAGAAAACATAGTCAATGTACTAACCAAACTACTGTAATACTGAAACAATATAAGAATCAGAAAATTTTAGCTGGTAAAAATTCTACCTAAAAAACTGACATAAAGCAGAAAAAAATAGTGTAATACTCCAACTTGAATTAAATATTCTTTAAAAAGAAAAAGAAATTAATCAATGGGCTTGAATCCACAACATTAAAATGGTTTGCTATATATACACACCTAGTGGAATAGATTATTGAAGACTAATTACCACACCAGTTGTGACATGTCTTAAAAAGAGGCAGCATGTGGTTTGAATCAGTGACCAATATATGCTTTTTAAATCTCCCAGTGTTATGCTGTGGCAAGTATGGGAAACAAGACATGGAAGTATTGATTTCTATTCCTGAATTTTTGAACTTTGTACATTTGGAACTGGGCAGGAATCATGGAGCACCAGGATCAGGAAATAGGCAGGTGAGAACCAGACCTAGAAAACCAGAGAGGCAGTGGGGAACAGGTTTATGTATGAGCGAAGGATCCAAACCCCAGGGATACTCATCATTGCCCCATCCAATGTCACATGCCAGAGAACAAATTTAAAGATACATTTATCAAGAATTTCAAGATGGTAATGACAGAGCATTAAACTACTAAGTGGGGTTTTGTGTGACTGCAATGGTGACATACCCATGATTCGAGCTCTGTATAGTGACAGAGTAAATGGAAACCCTTTATTGTTATTATTATTTAAAGATTTATTTATTTATTTGAGAGAAAAAATGAGCAGAGGGAGGGACAGAAGGAGAGGAAAGAATCCTCAGCCAGACTCCATGCTGAGCATGGATTCAGATGTTGGGCTCAATCCCAGGATCCTGAGATCATGATCTGAGCTGAAATCAAGAGTCTGACACTTAACAGACTGAGCCACCGAGGCGTCCCATTTATTATTATTTAATAATGAAAGCAAATTGCACACTTTCAAGATCTGTGTAATAAGGATGAGTGGATGAAGTCTGGTTAACTTTTTAATTGTTTCTATAAGTCGTGTGCCTGTCTTGTAGTTGGTAATTTTTTCCCAGAAGAAACAGAATCATTTCCTCAAAATACCTGGCTCAATGGCAGAATTGTTCTATAAATTGCAGGTTTTTCATTTTCTTAAAATTATAAGGATTTTATAAGTATATGATACTCTACATAAGTAAGTTTGCACATATATATTGATAAATTTATTAGATTTTTAATATATTCTGGATTCATTTAATTGAATTTAAATTTAATTAAATAAATTTGGGTATTAAAAGTAATTTCATATATTTTCTCTTTTCTTGAATGTAGAACATATGGGATCACTTATCCCATGATAGATGGCAACTTTCTGTTTTCCATAATCACAAAATTCTTTAAAAATAGCATTGACTTACTGACAGTTGAACAAAGATGTAATACACATAGTTTCTGATCCATTTCTCTCTCTCTCTTTTTTTTTTTTTGCTCATGAGACCATTTTAATCTCAAGGTATTAACATACAGATTAACATAAACTTCGTTTCATGGAAATATGTACTACAAAATTCAGAAATAACCAGTATTAGTGAAACCAAATCAAGTATTTTGGAGACTTCAAAGCACTAGATGGAATTCTTCAAGGACACTGATCCGTTTCTTTCTTTTTGATTACCCAAAGTGGGGGTGCTACCTGGAAGGGAAGAAGGCAGATGACAAACCTAATTTCTTCACAGACTTGCTAATGATTATCCTTATGTAAATAGGCAAAGATATTTTTTGAAATGCTTTGAAATATTTTTTGAAATGCTTTGAGCAGGATGTCCTCCGTTTAGCATTACTTATGTCAAAAAGCCTTGGATCAATGAAATTATGACATATGGCTTTCTGTACAATATTACATAAGCTCTCCAACATCTGGAATATAAATAGAGCTGCTTTATAACCTATATGCTTCCTGCTGTGAAGTAATAACCCATATACCTTGTTAGGGACCCCATTCACTACACTGGGCCAAAGATCATATGTCTGATATATGAAGGAAGGAATGTCTAGGCCTCTCACAGGTTTCACCTGTGCCCCTTTATTGATTAGATCATTAAAAGTGTTAATAAATTGTTTTTTAAAACTTTATTTAAAATTTAACTAACATATAGTGTATTATTAGTCTCAGAGGCAGAGTTTAGTGATTCATCAGTTGCATATAACACCCAGTGCTCAACTCTATTAATAAATCTTGATAATGGTCAAGTTCTCTGATTTTTTGAGTCTGACTTGACAATCCAATCCTTTGCATTATTACAGAGACATTTGAGTTTAAACACAAATAGAAAATAGGTATCTTAAGCCCACATATTTTAAGGAACATGCCCAATGAAATTTATGAATTTTAAAACAATGCTGCTTGAGATTAAACCATTTACCTGGAAAAAGAGGAAGAAACATTCTTGATGCTGATGTATGTAATTATATGCATTTAAAACATTTTAGAAGCTGTCAGCTTCTTGGTCCATCAACTTTAACAGCAACCTATAAAAATGTTCTTGTTTTGTACATGTTTAATTTGAAAAGCAGAGGAGCATGATGTTTTGCAGCTTCCATAGCACCTGTCACTCACATCAAGGACACAAGTTTGTTTTCCATAGTGCACTTTACCTCTATTGAAGTTTTTGTCACAAATCTTGATCTTTAATAAGTAAATTCATGAAGCTTATAATTGGCCCAGTACATACAATTGTAACATTGATTTCACTTAATCTTTAACCTGACATATTGCAGGTTTTACAGTAGCAGTTCTCATATTGAGACTCCATCTGTTAATGGCAGGAAACAACATTGCTATACTCCAGGAAGCTGCCAAAAAGTGTAAATGACTTGATATGCCGCTAACTGTGGAATTCAAGTATACTCAATGATGCTCTTTTTGTATTTACTATTTACGTGGTAATAACCTTTGAACACAACAACTGATAAGAATCCCTGTAGATCAGACTTCTGACGACATGATAGAAACAATAAGTTATATCTTTTACTTTTAATGTGCAAAAATTCCCCATAGCATCTCTCAGAGAAGTACCTCGGCATTCTGACAGAACTATTAAACCTATTAGTTCATATCAGTGAGCTAAGTTAAGATGCCAAATGTTTTCCTGAGCCCTACCAGAAAATGCATTCTTTAAGTCACACTACCTTGATTATATTAGTTACAGGGCTTCAAATAATCCTTCCAGGCATGCCAAAATGGAATAATGTATGCATTCAAAAGTAATTTATTTCTTGGAAAGTTTTCGAGAAAAGCAGAAGACACTTGTTCATCATAGTAAATAGTGCAGTGTTTCTTGAGAAACTCAGTCTTTTTCCAGGTTAGATTAATAAATACTCATTTGGCATCTACTGTGTGCCAGGGAATTTGCTGAGTGCTTTGTCTACAGATACTACAAAATATGTTTTCTGCCCTCAAATAGCACACTGATTAGGTATTGAGAATGATACATTAGCATTTAACTAGAAAGCATTCCATTAAGCATAGATGTGGATATGGGGGGCGGGGCGTGACAGAGGGGGAGTGAGAGAGAGAGAGAAAAAAGAGGGAGGGAGGGAAGGAAGGTAACATGGCAATTTAGGATAATGAAAAGAGCAGATAATTCTCAGTGAAACTAGTTTAAATAAAAGCCTTCTACATATAAAAGTTGAATGACATTGAGAAAGTTCTAGAATTTCTGTAATTTTGTTTTCTATCTGTAAAGTGGGATATATTTATACTTACTGAATAGATTTATTATAGGGATTAAGTGAGATGTGCAAATTTATATAATTTCACAAGAGAAGGAGATTTAATGAGCTCTTTAAAGTCAGAAAAAGGGCACCTGGGTGGCTCAGATGGTTAAGCGTCTGCCTTCGGCTCAGGTCATGATCCCGGGATCCTGGGATCGGGTCCTGCATCGGGCTCCCTGCTCCGTGGGAGCCTGCCTCTCCCTCTGCCTCTCTATCTCTCTCTGTCTCTCATGAATAAATAAATAAAATCTTAAAAGAAAGATGTTTTTAAATAAAATCGTTAAAAAAAGGGGGGGCATCTGGGTGGCTCAGTCAGTTAAGTGTCTTCCGCTCAGGTCATGATCCCAGGGTCCTGGGATGGAGTCCCACATTGGGCTCCCTGCTGGGCGGGAAGCCTGCTTCTCCCTCTCCCACTCCCCCTGCTTGTGTTCCTGCTCTCACTAATTCTCTCTCTCTGTCAAATAAATAAATAAAATCTTAAAATAAATAAAGTCAGAAAAAGTTTCAGACGAAATATGTTTAACCTGGGTTTGAATACTAGATGTTTTAGTTTGTGTGCTATAACAAATTACCACAAACTGGATAGCTTAAGCAACAAACATTTATTACTCACAGTTCTGGAAGCTTGGAAGTCCAAGATCAAGGTGCTGCAGATCCAGTGTCTGATGAGGACCCACTTCCTTGTTTTCATATGGCCTTCTTTCCCTTGTATTCTCACACGGTGGAGAGCAGGGAGAAAGAGCAAGCTTTTACATCTTTTCTTATAAGGATCCCATTCATGAGGGCTTCACCCTCATGATCAATTATTATTCCAAAAGCCCCACCTCCAATATCACATTGAGGTTAGGATTTCAACTTACGAAGCTTGAGGCAACACATTTCAGTTCGTAACACTAGGTATGGTTTAACAGGTGCAAGAGGAAGGCAACCAATGTAAAAGATACTCAGACTCCTAAAAAAGCATCCTGTTTCTGGAAAGTGGCAAATACTATTTGGAGTCTCAGTACTGGCACGGATCAGCCCTGAATTATAAAACAGAATGGTGAGAATGCAAGTAGAAAAAGATCAATGAAATAGTAGTTCTATAAATTGTAGGTTATCTTTTCAATGGTATGGTCATTTCTTATTTTTTAAGGAATTAACCAAATCAGATCAAAACCTGCGTTTTTATTCTGTAATAAAATGATCAGTCACTAGTGTTAAATTCTTTGGGAATACACTTACTATAAATATGAGTGAATTCAGGTTTAGAGGTATTTTGTCAATGACAATGTAATGACACTATGAGACATTAAATATATCCCTCTACTGCAGTCCATTCTATGAGGGAAATATGAATGGTCATATTTGGTATTTTGGAGTGGTAATGGCTTACAACATTGGAGCACAGGTTGGGGACAGATTCAAGCACTGGTTTTCATTCAAGCAAATAACTAAAGTAAGTGGATATACATTATCTACCTGGTTAACTTTTCTGTAGTTTTGAAATGGTCTCTTGAAAACAAAGTGGCTCTCAGGGAAAATATACTTAGAATAAGAGCATAATCTGAAATGAATTAGAGCCATTATAAAAATGCAGACAAAAAGAACACAGGGCTCAACAGAAAAGACTGAAATTGAAATAGTACTTCCAGTGTTTTGTGCTTATTCAAATACAGGGAGGTATGAAGTTTCTGTCATATAACATGAGATTTTGTAGGACTCTTAAATTATTATTTATAATGTTGAAATTTAATGCATTGATAAGTAAATAGAAAAATGACTAATCAGGTATGTAGGCATATTGGTAAAGAACAAGTGAAGTAGGCAATTTTGTTGTTTCTCTTTGGGTAAAATGATTAGTTGAAGGCATTGGTGTTAGTTTTAAAATACTGGAGAAATAAGGAATAATGATGAAGGAATGCTTCACATTTTAACATTATTTCATCTTTTTCAGAAAAAAAGCAAAAAATGAGATTTAAAATTCAGATAATTCTTTCAAAAATATTTTTATGAAAGTAAAAGTAATGGTAACTACAATAACTGGGTAAACATTTAATTGTGTGCTGTTGAATTTGAATTATTTAATTTTAATTTTTGCTAATTGACTTATTTTTGAAAGCGAGGTTAAACTAAGATGAGAACAGAGCCTAAACTCGTGATATAACTCTCCTAAAAAGAGAAGTCTCTGCAATGTCCCATTTGTATTAAAATTTATTCTTTCTAACATGTATCTTATAGGAAACACAAATTAAAATTTTTAAAATTTTTTTTTAATTTGAGTATAGTGGACACACAATGTTATGTTAGTTTCAGGTGCAAAACATAGTGATTCAACTTCTCTATGTGTTATATTGTGCTCCCTGCAAGTGTAGTTACTGTCTGTCACCATAAAATGTTATTACAATATCGTTGACAGTATTCCCTATACTGTGCTTTTTATTCCCATGGCTTATTATTATTATTATTATTATTATTATTATTATTACTATTATATTTATTCAGGGCTTGATCTCACGACCTTGAGATCTAGACCTGAGCTGAGATCAAGAGTCGGATGCTTAACCTACTGAGACACCCATGCACCCTTCCTGTGACTTAGTTATTCCATAACTGGAAGCCTATCTCTCCCTCTCCCCCTTACCCATTTTGACCATTCCCCCAACTTCCTCCCCCTTTCCCTGCAGCCATCAATTTGTTTTCTGTAATTATATGTCTGATTCTGCTTTTAGTTTGTTTACTTATTCATTTGTTTTGTTTTTTAGATTCCACATATGAGTGAAATCATGTGGTATTGGTCTTTCTCAGTCTGACTTATTTCACGTAGCATAATACCCTGAAGGTCCATCCATTTTAAGGCAGATGGCAAGATCTCATCCTTTTTTATGTCTGTATGAAATTCCATTACACACACACACACACACACACACACACACACACACACACACACACATCTTCCTTATCCATTCATCTTTCGGTGGACATTTAGGTTGCTTCCATATTTTGGGTGTTGTAAAGAATGCTGCAATAAACATAGGGGCATATGTATTCCTTTGAATTAGTGTTTTTGTGTTCTTTGGGTAAATACTCAGTAGTGCAGCTGCTGGATTATAGGGTAGTTCTCTGTTTAATTTTTTGTGGAAACTCCATGCCATTTTCCACAGTGTCTGTGCCAATATACATTCCTGCCAATGGTGCATGAGGGTTCCTTTTTCTCCATGTTCTTGCCAACACTTTTTATTTTTTGTGTTTTTGAATTTACCCATTCTGACAGGTGTGAGGTGATATCTCATTGTGGTTTTGTTTGCATTTCCCTGATGATTAGTGATGTTGAGCATCTTTTCATGTGTCTGTTGGCCATCTGTATGTCTTCTTTGGAAAAAAATGTCTATTCAGGTATTCTGCCCATTTTTTAATTGGATTATTTGTGGGGTCTTTTTGTGTGGGGTTGTATAGGTTCTACATAAATTTTGGATATTAACCCCTTATCAGATATATCATTTGTATTCACCAATATATTGGAGGAATCATTCATGATCAAGTGGCATTTATTTCTGGGATGCAAGGGTGGTTCAATATTTGCAAATCAATCAGTGCAATATACCACATCAACAAAGCAAAGGATAAAAATCATATAATTATCCCAATAGATGCAGAAAAAAGCATTTGACAAAATTCAACATCTGTTCATCATAAAAACTCTCAACAAGGTAGGTTTAGAGGGAACATACCTCAATGTATATAATGGCTGTATATATATATATATATATATATATATATATATATATATATATATATATATATACACACACATCACAGCTAACGTCATAATGGTGAAAAACTGAGAGCTTTTACTCTAAGATAAGGAACAAGACAAGGAAGTCAACTCTTGCTAATTTTATTCAACGAAGTACTGGAAGTCATAGCCATAGCAATCAGACAAGGAAAAAAAAAGGCATCTGTATTGGTAAGGAAGAATTTAAACCTTCACTATGTACAGATGACATTAAACTATATGTAGAAAGCCCTAAAGACTCCATCAGAAAACTACTAGAAGTAATAAATGAATTCGATAAAGTTGCAGGATATGAAACACCCAGAAATTGTAGCATTTCTATACACTAATAACAAAGTAGCAGAAAGAGAAGAAAGTTATTCCATTTATTATTGCACCTAAAAGAATAAAATACACTTTGATAACATGTTAAAATATGGGATTTAATAAAAATATATATGGTCAGTATTTTAAATTTACAAGGCAAAAAATAATTGGACATCAATACATTCTGTAAGGTTGTTTTGGTTTAATTATAAATTTCTTTATGAATTCATAATTTGTTCACTTTTACAAGGCACCTTTAATTAATTGCTTTGAAAAGGCTGTTCACCTTATAGAATGATAACTGTCAAATTAATTTTACTGATTCAAAAGTTTGCAGCTTTGGGCGCCTGGGTGGCTCAGTTGGTTAAGCAACTGCCTTCAGCTCAGGTCATGATCCTGGAGTCCCGGGATCGAGTCCCACATCGGGCTCCCTGCTCAGCAGGGAGTCTGCTTCTCCCTCTGACCCTCCCCCCTCTCACGTGCTCTCTCTCTCTCATTCTCTTTCTCAAATAAATAAAATCTTTAAAAAAAAAAACAAAAGTTTGCAGCTTTCAGTTTTGCTAGTAAGTGAAAACTTCTTAGCATTTATCATGAATTTTAAATTCTAGGTAAAGCCCTGATATATTTTTAGTAACAAACTACATTCCAAAATTATTAATGTTTTAAATTCATTCAGCATTATCTATCATATTACTTCAAATATATGAAAATTAGTGAATTGTTTCTTTAATATTCTATTCTTAATTGCAGACCTGTTTAACTCAAAGGACTACTGATTAGAGTGAGAGAGTAAATTTCTAAAAGAACTGACCTTTATTAACTCACTCATGTATTCTTTCATTCACAAATAAAGTACACAACACTGAGGTGAAAAATAGTGTCCCTGACTTCAGAAAAGTATGTGAATATATCATATACACTTATTTGGTTGCATAACTTAAATGTTTTTAAGTATGAAAAATCTTTATTCTTCTCACATTAAGAAAGTGAGACATGTCATGAATTTATTCTTAAGATGTTCATGGCCTTCTACCTCTGCAACTCCCTTGTTTTTTGTATTCTTTGGACTCTGACTGAAATGCTACTATTGTTTGGCACCATCTCCTAGGCATTCATACCTGAGTCTTAAGTTCCTGTGTGCTTTCTATCCACTAATTCTCCTCTGAACTTGCCTGGTTAAAACCCACCAGTTGTTGGCATCTACAAATTAGGTCACATTTGGTTTTGGAACTACAATAGGCTTGCTTTTTACATTAATATCACAATTATAAAAGTTGAAATATATAACCAAAAAATAACATCTTGTCAGTATAGAAGTAAAATAAGTGAAATTTAAAGACATTAGTTTTGAGTATATGTTTAAAGTGTGTTTAGTTTTGTAAGAAACCTCCAAAATGTCTTTCAAAGTAGCTGTATCATTTTGCATTCCAAATAACAATGAATGAAAGTTGCTCTTCATTTTTGCTAGCATTTGGTCAGTGTTTCCTATTTTGGCTCTTCTAATAGGTGCATAGTGGCTATATAATTATGTTTTCATTTTCATTTTCCTGATGACCTATGATATGGAACATCTTTTCATGTGATTATTTGCCATTTTTTTGGTGAGATTTCTAAGGTCTTTGACCCATTTTTCAAGTTGTTTGTTTTCTTATTGTTAAGTTTTTTAATGTTCTTTAAAAGTTTGGATAATATTCCTATAACATCATATGTGTATTTTGCAAATATTTTCTTCCCGTCTGTGGCTTGTCTTTTTCTTTTGACATTGTCTTTCACAGAGTAGTTTTAGTTTTTAATTTTAATTAAGTCCAATTTATCAATTATTGCTTTCATGAATCATGCCTTCAGTGTTATATATTTAGCCATCATCATACCCAAAGTCATGTAGGTTTTCTCTAGTGTTATCTTCTAGGAATTTTTTTTTTTATTTAATTGACAGAGAGAGAGAGACAGAGAGAGAGGGAACACAAGCAGGGGGAGTGGGAGAGGGAGAAGCAGGCTCCCCGCCGAGCAGGGAGCCCGATGCGGGGCTCGATCCCAGGACCCTGGGATCACGACCTGAGCCGAAGGCAGACGCTTAACCATCTGAGCCACCCAGATGCCCCTAAGTATTTTTCATTTTACATTTAACTCTATGATCCATTTTTAGTTAATTCTTCTAAAGGATATAAAGTTTATGTCTAGATTTTTTGGTTTTCTGTTTTTTTTTTTTTCATGTGGATATACAGTTGTTCCAGCACCATTTGTTTTTTGTTTTTTTGCTTTTTTAGATTACTTATTTATTTGAGAGAGAGAGAGTATGAGCAGGGGGGTGGGGCAGAGGGAGAGGCAGAAGCTGACTCCCTCTGAGTAGGGAGCCCAATGCAGGGCTGGATCCCAGGACTCTAAGATCATGACCTGAGCCCAAGGCAGATGCTTAACCAATTGAGCCACCCAGGTGTCCCCCTTTTATTTTCTTGTTGTGTTAGCCAGAGCTTTCAGTATAATATTTATTTATTTATTTATTTATTTATTTATTTTTAAAGATTTTATTTATTTATTTGAGAGAGAGAGAATGAGAGATAGAGAGCACGAGATGGAAAGAGGGTCAGAGGGAGAAGCAAACTCCCCGCTGAGCAGGGAGCCCGATGCAGGACTTGATCCCGGGACTCCAGGATCATGACCTGAGCTGAAGGCAGTCGCTTAACCCTCTGAGCCACCCAGGCGCCCCAGTATAATATTTAAAGGGAATGAGGGAATGGTGAGTGGCATCCTTGCCTTATACTTGATCTTTCTGGGAAAGCTTCTGGTTGTCCACTATTAAATGTGATGTTGGCTGTCGACTTTTTATAGATAGATTTTAACAATTTGAGGAAATTCCCTCTTCTTAGTTCACTGAGAGTTTTTATCATAAATCACAGTTGGACTTTGTCAAATGCTTTTTCCGCATCTATTGATGATTCTGCAATTTTTCTTCTTTAGCATGTTGATTGATGGACTGTGTTAATTGATTTTCAAACACTGAACCATCCTTGCATGATTATTTCAGCATACCTGGGATAAATCCCACTTGGTCATGGTGTATAATTCTTTTTATATATTGTTGGATTCAATTTGCTAATATTTTATTGAAGACTTTTACATTTATGATAGATATTGGTCTGTGGTTTTCTTTGCTTATAAAATCTTTGTCTGATTTGGATATTAAGGTAGTGCAGGCCTCAAAGACTGAATTATGAATTATTCCCTCTGGCTCTTCTTTCTGAAGGAGATTATAAAGAATTGATATAATTTCATCCTTAAATATTTTTAGAATTTACCAGTAAACAATCTGGGCATGATATTTTCTATTTTGCAAGGTTAATTATTGGTTCAATTTCTTTCATAGATATAGGCTTACTCTGTTTTCTTGCATGTGAGTTTTGGCAAGTTGTTTCTTTCAAGGAATTGGTCCATTTCGTCTAGGTTATCAAATTTGTGGTCATAGAGTAGCTTATAATATTTCTTTATTATCTTTTTAAAGTACGTAGGATATCTAGTCACGTCCCCTCTTTCATTTGTGCTGTTAGTAATTCATGTCCTCTCTTTTTTTTCTTAGCTTTGCTAAAGGCTTATCTAATTTATTGATCTTTTCAAAGAATCAGCTTTTGATTTCATTGATTGCTCTATTGATTTAATTATTAATTGATTTCCACTCTAATTATTATTTCATTTCTGCTGCTTACTTTGGATTTAATTTGCTCTTCTTTTTCTAGTTTCCCTGGGCGACAACTCAGATGACTGACTTTGGGTCTTTCTTCTTTTCTAATATAAGTATTCAATACCATAAATTTCCTTCTAAGCACTAATTTCACTGCATCTCAGAAATTTTGATAACTTGTGTTTTAATTTTCATTTAGTTTACAATATATCTTAATTTCTCTTGAGATTTTTTCTTTGACCTATGTGTTATATAGAATTGTGTTGTTAAATCTCCAACTTCAGGGATTTTCCACTTCTGTTACTGATTTCTAGTTTAATTCCATGTGGTCTGAGAGCAGACATTATATGATTTCTATTTTTTAAAATTTGTTAAGGTGGATTTTTATGGCCCAGAATATGGTCTGTCTTGGCAAATGTTCCATGTAAGTTTGAGGAGAATGCATATATTCTGCTCTTGTTCAATGAAGTAGCTAATAGTTTTTGATTATATCCTGTTGATGGTATTACTGAGTTCATCTGTGTCTTTACTGATTTTCTGCCTGCCGAATCTGTCCATTTATGATAAAGGGTGTTGAAAGCTCCAAGTATAATATAGTGGGTTCTTCTGCTTCTCTTTGCATTTCTGTTAGTTTTTGCCTCATGTCATTTGACTCTCTGTTGTTACATGCATACACTTTAAGGATTATATATCTTCTTAGACAATTGACTGCTTTGTCATTATGTAATGACCTGTTTTATCATGATAACTTTCTTTGCTTTGAAGTCTGCTCTCTTTGAAATTAATATAGCTACTCCTACTTTTTTCAACTAGTGTTAGCATGGCGTATTTTTCTCCATCCACTTAATCTGTGTGTGTCTTTATATTTAAAATGGATTTCTTATAGGCAACATATAGTTGCATTGTTTTTTTTTTAATCCATTCTGACAGTCTCTTTTTTAATTGCTGCATTTAGAGCATTGACAAAGCATTTCTGATATTGGTTAATTAATATCTAACATATTTCTTACTGTTTTATATTTGTTGCCTTTGCTTTTTATTACTGTTTTTGTATTCCACTCTCTGCCTTTTACAGTTTTAGTTGAACATTTTATATGATTCCATTTCTCTCCTTTCTTAGCTTATTGCTTATAATTTGTTTACCGTTTTTCATTATTGCCTTCGAGTTTGCAATATACATTTAAAACTAATCCAAGTCCATTTTCAAATAACACTATACTACTTCATACATAGTGTGAGTACCTTATAGTAACAAAATAATCCTAATCCTCTCTCCTATCCCTCATATTATTGTTGTCATTCATCTCACTATGTGTAAGCATACATAAGCATATGTGTGTGTGTGTGTGTGTGTGTGTGTGTGTGTAGTACATACATAAGCATAAATAATTACATTGTTGGTATTATTACTTTGAACAAACTGTTATCTGTTAGATCAATTAAGAATCAGAAAAATATGTTTTAATTTTACCTTCACTTAGCCCTTCTTCAGCGCTCTTCCTTTCATTATGTATATCTGAGATTCTAAACTATATTCTTCTTCTCTCTGAAGAACTTCTTTTTAACATTTGTGCAAATGGTCTACTTGCAATAAATTCCAACAAATTTTGATTATCTGAGAAAGTATTTCTCCTTCAGTTTTGAAGAATAATATTGCAGGGTAAAGAATTCTTTATTGGTAGGTTTTTTTAATTCTCTTAAGACTTTAAATATTTAATCATTTTTTGCTTGCACAGGTTCTTTGAACAAGTCAGATGTAATTTTTATCTTTCCTTTATAGGTAAGTTTATTCCCTCCTCCAGTTTCTTTCAGGATTTTTTTTTTTATCTTTGATTTTTTTCTAGTATGAAAATAATATTCCTGGGGCACCTGGGTGGCTCAGTTGTTAAGCGTCTGCCTTCGGCTCAGGTCATGATCCCAGGATCCTGGGATCGAGTCCCACATCTGGCTCCCCGCTCTGCAGGAGGCCTGCTTCTCCCTCTTCCACTCCCCCTGCTTGTGTTCCCTCTCTTGCTGTGTTCCTCTCTGTCAAATAAATAAATAAAATCTTAAAAAAAAAAAAGAAAATAATATTCCTGGTATAACGTTTTTTTGTTGTTTTGTTTTGTTTTTTTTGTTTTTTGACATTTATTCTGCCATGGGTTCTCTGAGCTTCCCAGATTTGTGGTTTGGTGTCTGACATTAATTTGGGGAAATTCTCAGTCATCATTTTTTCAAATATTTCTTCTGTTTCCTTCTCTCTTTTCTTTCTGGTATTCCCATTTCATATATGTTGTGCCTTTTGTAGTTGTCCCACAGCTGTTCAATATTTGTGCTTTTTAAATTTTCAGTCTTTGTTATATTTGGTTTTCAATTTTTTGAAGTTTCTAATAAGGTATTCTTAAAATCAGAGATTCTTTCCTCAGCCATGTACAGTCTACTAATATGCTTATCAAAGACATTTTTCATTACTGTTACAGGGTTGTTTAGCTCCAGCACTTTTTTGGTTCTTTCTTAGGATTTCCATCTCTGTTAATATTGCCCATCTGTTCTTGAATACGATCTACTTTATCTATTAGAGCCTTTAGCATATTAATCATAATAGTTTTAAATTTTCCATCAGATAATTCTAACATATCTGCCATGACTGGTTCTGATACTTTTTCTGTTTCTTCAAATTGTGCTTTGCTTTTTTGCCTCTTAGTATGTTTTTTTATTTTTTCTTGAGAGCCAGAAATGATATACTCAGCAAAAGGAACTGTTGTAAATAGGCCTTCAGTAATATGGTGAGGGGTAGGGGGAGTAAAAGCATGGTAGTCTTATTACTAGGACTCAGTCTTCTGTGAACCTATGCCTCTGGACTTTGAACTTCACAAATGTTTTTCAGTGTTACCTTTCCAGTCTCCCAGGTGGAACAGGATGGCTAGAGTTGTATTTCCTGTCTCCCTGGTCAGTTATGCTCTGATTAACTAGTTTCTCCTGAAAGCAGGTATTGTTAAGAAGAACAGAATGCTCTGATATATTTCACAATGGTTCCTTTTTCTCTCCCCTGCTGAGAATAAGAAGGGATTTTTCTCTGATATTTGCCATTGGAACCTAATAGAACTCCTGGAGGTAAATCTCATAAAATACAACTTAACCAAAGAAAATAAAATAATAGCTACAAAATTGTGAGCAAAATAAATTTTGGGTCTGCAACTATAGTTCATACTGAGGGCACTCGATGACTGGAACCTCTTAGAGTTTTTAACTCCTGGGGTTGTCTACACTGAGCCTTCAGCAATTTGTCAGTTACAGTTCAGGTTATCATACCCCCGCACTGCTTCCCATGGTGGTTTTTGCCTGTGTGTCTCTGCTCCAGTAAGCTGTGACTCACTTTATGCACCTGTCTGTCTCTTCAATCTTGGGGCAGTGGTATGCTTTGTGTCCTCTGCTCTCTTAAGGATTTAAGAAGTGCGGTTCATTTTTTAATCTGTTCAACTTTTTACTTGTTGGACTACCAGTCTCTTAACACACAGAACCCCTCATAGTGTTTTTATTCTTTATACTCCGGAAAATATACCACTTTTTGGTTGCCATGTTTTCTTCCTTTTTTTTTTTTCCCCTACCAAAATGCTTTCTCATGTGAATTTTTCATTAAGCAACATTATGAAAGAAGTATACTTTCTTAATCTTTGTGTATCTAAAAATGTCTTCATTTTATCCTTATATTTGGTGGATATTTTGATGGAACTATAGTTGCAGACCCAAAATTTATTTTGCTCACAATTTTGTAGCTATTATTTTATTTTCTTTGGTTAAATTGTATTATTGATGAGAAATTAGATATAATACAATTCTCATTATTTTTTTTTCTGATAGCATGTTGTTATATGTTTTTCTTTTGAAACTTTACAATAATACATGTTGTTCAGACTTCCTGTCTTTGAATATTGGATTTACTCCTTCCTGGTTCTGTCAATTTAAGCTAATAATTTTTATCTCCTCTCAAATTAATTGAAGGTACTTTCAATTTATCGGGCTTTGTGGTGTAGTCACACTTTTCTCCTCTTTTTACTGAATAATTTTATCCAACTCAAAGGATTTACTTGATTCTAAACACAGGTGGACTTTCACTCTGAAGCATCTTAAAGCTTTTGATATCATATATATTGATCATCATCTTAATTTGATTCTCAACACAAGGATGGGTATTTTTCTGCTTTTATTGATCACAGTTTTTTTCAGTTTTATTTGTAAGTAGTTGGGGATGAGAAAGATGAGAAAGTTGTCTCCTTCAACTCTTAAAGTTCTAAATCTTGGACAATCTCTTCCCCTTTTGTTTCTTGTTTGCAAAGTTGCCAGTTTTAGTTTGGTTCTTCCCTTCAGTTGCCTTGACAAACACCACACTGAGATAAGAAATATTTAGTGTACACATCAGTGTTTAGCTTTCCCCAGTTGCTTCAGCAAACAAGTTCTATAACAAATGGCTATTTGCAAGTAATAAGTAACAGTATTTTTATGAGTTACCAAATGACTGATATAGTTTATCTAAAATTTTCCATAAATAGTAGATATGTATTTTTTAATCAACCAACATATTGTCACTATTTTTAGTAACAGAACCTCCCTTTACTATAGAGAATGCATTTTTTATAGTTTGGGGGTAGGGCTCAATCTACTTCTTTCTATTAGAACAAAAGGCAGCCAATGTTACCCTGCTCTTGCCAAAGAATTTCATCTCCCTGGCTTCAGTGGTAAGTGCACTTGCAAAGAAACACGTAACACAGTCAAGGCATCCATGCGTGGAGGGAGAACAGAGTCTTATTATATGTTTTTAAAGTTTTGGATACTAAGTTAATTCTGGTCTTTCCAAGATACTAATACACTTTTTTTTAAAAAAGATTTTATGTATTATTTGAGAGAAAGAATGAGAGAGAGAGAGAGAGAGCACATGAGAGAGGGGAGGGTCGGAGGGAGAAGCAGACTCCCTGCCGAGCAGGGAGCCCGATGCGGGACTCGATCACGGGACTCCAGGATCATGACCTGAGCCAAAGGCAGTCACTTAACCAACTGAGCCACCCAGGCGCCCCATCAGATACTAATACACTTTTAAGAATTTAATAACAGTTTGTTGATTATTGAGTATAAGAAACTTGACATAACTGCCAAAAGAATTATTCAAACTCTATAAAATCATAAATATCTATTATGTTGTTGTTACTGCTAAACAAATTTCTATTATCCTTCTATCACTTTATATACATTGTATACCTTAAAATAATTATTTCTCATTTTATTTTGAATTTGGGCTTATTTATCACAATTTTACTAATGAAATTTTTCGGGTAATTGCCCATATCTCTATAACTAATAATAGGCAGAAGTAGAGCTTTGAACCTAGATTTATGAGGCATCAAATTATTTACAATCCATAAGCATACTGTGTTTGCTTATTATTCTACTATTTTTAGTGTCTTCTCCATTTTATCTGAAAAAATAATTTACATATAGCCAGTAACCTCAAGTGTAGAGAAGTCTCACAGCCTAATAACATCATATTTGTAAAAGCTGAATATTTTGCTTAAAGATAAACAATCCCTTTAAGAATCAAAATTGAGAACTTTTCTTTACCTGTAGATAACAATATTCTAGGACATGCAAAATACTAAGGAGGAAATACTACACATTAAAATACAAGAAAACAAGGTATGAATAAACTGTGAACCTTGTGGAAAAATTCTATGAGAATCACATTAAAATTGCTGATCTGAAATTTCACTAGTATAAAAGACTGCATAGACTTCACTGGAATAGATATTATTTCTGTGACTTGTTATGTATATGTCTGAGAAGTTAATCTTTCCTATCTTTGTATTTAAAAGGAATGGACAACTAATGAATCATTGAACACTACAACAAAAACTAATGACGTACTATATGTTGGCTAATTGAATTTAAATAAAAAGTAAAAAAAAATAAAAATGTTTATACATTAAAATAAGGAATGGATATATTATAAGACATTATATATTTATTATTTCTGTCTGTATCCTTTATCTTTAGCAATGTATTTTCTTGCTGAGCAAGACTGAAATATTTGTAAATAAATTTGAATGTTTTCCTAATAATAATTATCGCTTATTGTGTGCCTTTTTCATGCTAGACACCTTTCTAATTATTTTGGACATTTTAGTTCATTTAGTCTTCAAATCAAAAGTAATGTACATACTATGATCTCCAATTTACAATGGTAAAATGAGGCAGAGAGCATAAGTAATTTATCCCATCTCAGAAACAGTAAGCACCAGAGATGGATTGGTAGCCACACAGTATACCTCCAGACTCTAAATTCTTAACCACTATTCTCTATTAACATGTCATTAAAACAAAGAGTGGTTTTAACATGACTCTTTCTATTGTTTTGAGAAAATTAACTCAGACTTCTTGACATCAATGTGCAGAGCAAGATGACTACAGGTAAAGGTAACATTTAACCATGTCACTCAGACTTATATAAAATTTCCTATGCTTTTTATATAGTGGAAGAAGAAGTATAATGAAACACTGTATTTAAAACTAGAGACATAAAGCAATGACAAAAATATTTTCTCATTTAAATTTAATCATCATATGAAGAAACTTAATCTAAAATATATTCCATTAGATCAGATCTGCAAGTAAAAAGCTAAGAAATTATATGTTATGGTGCTGGACCATCAAATTCAATTAATTTTTTTTTCTACTCTTAAGAAAATTGGCCACAGTTCTAAGGTTCAATCTGTTCTTTCATCCATTGCATTAATCATGTAAACTCTGTATTAATTTTTAGTGTTCCTAGTGTAAAAAGAGAAAACTAGACTTAAATATTTGGAAAAAAAAACTTTAAAGAAATACGCTTTCTGTGCAAAATAAAATGAACAAAATAACCTGTTTTTTAAGCAAAAGACACATATAAGAATTGGTGGTGTTACTAACAACAGAAGTGGCAGACTTTAATTATCTAGATTTGGAAGAATAACAATGATGAATTTGTATAGCTTCTTAAAATTTATGGAGCACTTTCTCATATATTATCTCATTTTACATAATCCTTAAAACCTTCAGAGAGATCAGCCAAGCACATTTTAACAATGAACTAGGGCAGTCCTTATAAAAATTGGAACAGTGGCTCTCTGTAGTTTTCCTAAGCCAAATTCTAAGTCTAAGCAGGATCCTGATCCCAAATAGAATTAGGAAAGGGGGGTGGCTCTTCATAGTTGATGCAAATTTACCAATATGAATCTTTAATTTTGAAAATTTATGTTTTCGGTGTACTCCATGTTCTTTATTCTTCAGTTTCCATGGTGCTACAGTAACAAGTTAAGCCTGCCGTTACTATGGAAACAATAGTGTCTTTCTCTCCATTTCATACATTTTGGTACATTCTTCAGATATTTTCTCCACTTGTACATTCATTTTTGTATGACAAATATGTAATTAAAAATTGCAACAGTGCTTAAGAAGTTAGAGCACCTGAGACAAACTAATACTTTTAGGACAATAGAGAATTAATAATGAATCATAATAAATGAACATGTACATATACATTAAGAGTCATCTTGGTATTTAATCTAAAATTATCAGCTTACTCCTTGTACATTCTTTGGAGACAGGATTTTTAAATTGAAATATTTCATGAAAAATTATTACATTTTATTCCTGGTGCTGCCCAAATAAAATGAACAAAAATATATTTACTGGCAACACAAAAAGGAAACTATATTGCAATAATGCATGTAATATTTATTCTTCAGAAGGAATAAACTATTTTAGTCACTGGGTCAGCTCCAAGCATTCTTTGTAACATAAGAAAGCTAATGAAAAATAGAAATACATATTTTCTACACATAGGATTTCATTATAGGGATTCCTGAAAAATATATTTTGCTACTGTCGGCATTATGCTTTGAGTTATAACAGTTCCACATTCATACACTTTCCACTCCCCTCAACATACACACCAAAGGACACACTCGTTCTAAAATTGTAATCCTTTACCACTTCCAGAGAAATTCCATTCTGACTAGGGCAAAGCAGTTTTTTTTTAAGGGAAAACAAACTCAAGATCTGTAGTGAAGTCCATTGTCTGATAAAATAATCCTCTATTCATGCTTGATATGTTTGGGAAGCTATAATCAGTTTAGAAATATTTACAAATATTGACATGTTTGTAGATGGAATGATATTTTATTATTTCATAATCCAAAGTGTGTTTTTTAATATATATTTCAAATTGTTCAAACAAGCATGTAAAGCTAAATATTTTAAAGTTCACGTTATATTTTATTACCTAAAATTGATTTTTAAAAACATTTTATTGTAAAGAATTTTAGATTCATAAGAAGGTGTGAAGAAATTTAAGGGAGATCCCATGACCCTTCACTTAGCCTTTTCCAGTGGTAGTGTCTTACATATGATAGTACAATTATCAAAGTCAGAAAATTGACCTTGGTATAAAATTTATTTAGAATTATTTAGATTTCACCAGTTATACATGCATTTCATGTGCATGGATGTGTATGTAGTTTTGTGTAACTTTATCACATGCGTAGCTTCCTGTAATTACCATGAAACTCAAGATACAGAAGAACTGTACCATTACTGTAAGACTTGGTCCAACTATCCCTTTATATCACACTGACTCTGCCCCTCTAAAACCCTAATACCTGAAAACCACTAATATGCTATTTTTTTCTAGACTTATTTATTGAATGTTCTATGCAACTATGCAGGCAATGTCATTTTTGACATTGGTTTTTATTCAGTTTTTATGAACATCCATGTACAACTTTTTGTCTGAAAATAAGTTTTTATTTCTCTGGGATATATGCCTAAAAGTAGAATGACTGAGTTGTACAGTATGTATGGTGCTAACTATAGGTTGTATAGAGAAAATACCTACTCTATTCTAGTATTCTGAAGGTGTTTATAATAAATGGATATTGATATGGCAAATTACATTTATTGCTTTTCAAATATTAATCTTGCATATCTGAAATAAAGCCAACTTAGTCATGTTGTACTGTTCTTTTTATACACTATTGAACTCAATTGCTCAAGTTTTGTTGAAGGATTTTGAATCTAAATTTATGACAGATTGGTTTTATTTTATTCTACTGTTTTGTTTGATTTGGGTATAAAGCTAATGCTGGCCTCATAAATTTGTTGTGATAAAACTGACTTTTAAGTCACTTGATTTCCTTCTCTGAATCATCCAATGAGTAGATTGAATTTAATTCAAAATTGCTACTCTTTTTGTATTTAACTTACCTTTTCATTTTATAGGAGTTGCACATTTTATAACTTCACATTTTCCTAAAATTAAATATAGTATATTTAATATATTTAATACACTCCATTATTAACAAATATAGCTTTTATTCTATATTCTATACTCTGAAGTACACATAAAATAATGACTGTACTCTTACCTTATATAATTGTGAAGAGCTTTTGCATATGAGGGTGATTTCCATGGCCTCTATGTAGCAACATTATTTGCTGAAGTGAACCTGATCTGAATTGTGAGAGGGTTTCCTCTTTCCTTTTTTGCCTTATTTTTTATATATCGTTTGCCACTCATATAAGATTATTTTTCAATATACAGATCTTCCTGGGCTTAAAATACAGTTATATCCTAATAAATCCATTGTAAGTTGAAAATATCATCAGTCAAAAATGCATTGTTTTTTATTAAATACACTCTACGCCCAAAATGGGGCTCAAACTCACAATGCTGAGATCAAGAGCCACATGCTCTACTGACTGAGCCAGCCAGGCACCCCCAAAAATGCATTTAATATACCTATCCTACCAAACATTGCAGCTCAGCCTAGCCTAATTTAAACATGCTCAGAACACTTACATTAGCCTACAGTTGGACAAAATCATCTCACATAAAGCCTATGTTATGATAAAGTGTTGACTATCTCATGTAATTATTGAATACTGTACTGAAAGTCAAAAACAGAATGATTATATAGGCACAGAATGGTTGTAAGTGTATCAATTGTTTGCCCTCATGATCAGGTGGCTACCTGGGAGCTCTGGCTCACTGCCACTGCCCAGCATCACAAGAGAGTATTGTAAGATGTATCACTAGCCCAGGAAAGGGCAAAATTCAAAATGTGAAGTACAGGTTCTATTGAATGCATATTGCTTTTGAACCATTGTAAAGTTAAAAAATCCTAAGTTGGACTAGAGTAGTTGGGGACCACCTGTATTAAAAGTCATTGCAAGTTACATTAATTAAAAAATCAATATTACACTCTATGTTAACTAACTGGAATTTAAATAAAAACTTAAAAAAAATCAAGATGATTTTTTTTGCCAGTCTTTCAACATAATTTTAAAGTTAAAATATTAACAATAATTATTTTACCTGCATGTACACACTCATACATGCAAGAATACTTTCTTGTTACATATATTATTTGTATATTGCCTGAATGAAATTATTAGAGGAATATGACTTTGAAGGAGTGAAAAATGTAAGAATATATTCCAGAAATTATGCTTTTTCTATACATTATTTACCAGTTATTTTATTTTAAAACAATAACTTGGACAGTGATATAATAAACTTATTTTAATAATATTATTTTTGGGGGCGCCTGGGTGGCTCAGTCAGTTAAGTGTCTGCCTTTGGCTCAGGTCATGATCCCAGGGTCCTGTGATGGAGTCCCAAATTGGGCTCCCTGCTCAGTGGGCAGTCTGCTTCTCCCTCTACCCTTCCCCCCTGCTCCTGCTCTCTTTCTCTCAAATAAATAAAATAATAATAATAACAATATGTTAGGACCCACTTTTTTCTTTTCCTTTTTTTCTTTTCATATTCTGATGCCTGGATAAATTTGCAAATAAAATGTTTTCTGAAAGACTATATTTAAATAAGAGTAAGTATATCGGTTGAATTATATGTAAATGTTTCTCACATAAATATCTTAATGAACTTCATTAGATGAAAAGCAAGAGTGGAATCTTTCCATTTTTCTTGCTTAATTTTAATTTTTTGGCAATAAATTCAGAAGGGTGATGTATATTGTTAGTATTTCCCAACTCTTTTTCATCTCAAACCTTTTTACTGGGACAGTTGTCAGAGGATGCTATGTTTATTTTCTGGGAAACTTGTCTGGATAATCTAGTTTTAGTCCCTGGAATTTGTTGGATGGTCTGGGTAGAAAACACAATCTTGTTTATTAAGGTTTAGCCTAGTCATTTACAGACTTTTGTAGAATATAGCTGGTAAATTACAGTCACTTATTTGTTAGGGTGACATCTCCCTCTTGAGCTTGAGTATCATGTCATTAAGGGTGATTTCTGATGTGAGATCCATCCAGTTCACACCATTTCCTCTGAGGCAGACACTGAAGCACCTTTTAGTTCTGCAAACTCATAGTCTGTGTTTATCTCATTACTGTCCACTCTGGCAAGTCTCTGGCTGCTCCCTTTGGTCTACTTGGGACGCCCCCAAATGAAGAGGCTTTCTGAAGCCCATCAGCTATATTGCAGAGCACATCGTTACACTTTCTTACCTGCCTATGCATTTGTGGCAGCACAAGACACATACAACAGCATGGTCCAGGCTCACCCTGGTTCCTGATTCTCTTGCATTCCTCCACTGATTCTTTTTTAGCCCAGCAGAAGAGGGGTGGGAAGGAGGAAGAAAGGACACAACTTACTTTATAGTGAATTTTTCCCTCCCTTCCTTCCTTCTTTCCCTCCTTTCTTCCTCTCTTCTCTCTTTCCCTCCCTTCCTTCCTCCCTCCCACTTTTCTTTCTTCTTTATTAATTAACATTATACCTGGCACAGTGCGTTCGAGACATATACTCCGGAAAATAAAGAGCTCTTTTCCCCCTGCTTTTTTGCTGTTAACCCCTTTTATTGGTGTAATGGATGTTTCCTATCTAGAGGCACAAATCCAGTAAAGAGTGTGTGTGTGTGTGTGTGTGTGTGTGTGTGTGCGCGCGCGCGTGTGTGCATGCGAACGCACACGTATGCATAAACATGTTGGGGGGCACCCAATGAGCCGTAGACATTGGATTATCTACAATTAATTTTATAAGCATGCCTGATATACTGCTTCACATTCTCTTGTAAATAAAAATAGAGGTTATAAATATATTCTTAGTTGTGGTCTTGTCTTGGTATTTTTAATAAAAATAATTAAAATGTTAACTCTGAAAGACTAAGCCTGTAGAATGAAATGATAACCATTTCTAAATTAAACACCATTCTATACCATAATTTTTGTTAGTTAACTTTTCTATTCCTGATTTTCATTATCCATAAAATCTATATAGTGTAAAATCTATATCAATTTAACAACCTCCTGGTAAAAATATGTTAATGCATGTGAAATAGCATAAAATAAAATCTTTAACATTTATGAAACTATTGTCATTATAGGGAGTATAAACCTGAATCCACAAACTGAGCTGTGCAGAAATGTCACTTTATATTCTTTAAGTCATGTGGAATCAAAATCTAAAACTTTATATTCTTTAAGTCATGTGGAATCAAAATCTAAACCACTCTTCTGCCAGGAGTATGAGAAATACAACCTTAGGCACTGGGGATTCTTCCTTTCTTCTAGAACTGTACAAAGAACTTTGGAAGAAGGATGTTAGAGCAAAAAAAGAAACTTATCTCTGGTCTTTGGTGCACATTTTGATTATGGGAGTGTGTGTTGCTCCAGGTTCCCTAGTGCCTAGAGGATGTCTAATCTCTTGTTTCTGTGCTAGGCTGGTGTCATGGGGATTATTTGGCATTACTGGGCATCCTTCAATGAAGACCTTTTTTGTATTTTTTGTTTGTTTTAAATTAGGTCTTCTATTTGCCCACTATATTCCAGGTCCTATCACTTTCCTGGAGTACAATAAAAACCCAAGGTCTACTCATCATTTCTTACTGAGCCCCAGAACTGTATTTCCTATATAGTGTGGGGGAATCTTAACTTTCCCTTCTTTCTCTCTCTGCTTCTGCCTCTCATCTCAAATGGGTACACCCACCCCACCTTTGCCCCTAGTATAAACTTTTTAGATAGTTTAGGGTTTGAGGCAGGGAAAAGCCAGTTTCAGGTGAATTCTGCATCAGGTCAATCAGGACTAACTCTTCCTGAGGCAATGAAGCCAACAAATTCCGTGGTGACTCAGAAAATAGGAAAACATTGATGAAATTAGACATCAATTATTATCTTAAGAAATTAACTTTTCCTGTTTTAATTATCATAAGTACATAATATAGAGAGGAGTTTTGCTTTTGTTTTTGATTTTTACTATTTCTTATAAAGGACTATGAAAGCAAATTGCACCAAGTTTAAACAGTTATGGAACATTTTATGTGAGTTTATTGTAATAGGGAGTAGAGACCAGACACAGTCTGACTTCAACTCTGCTGAAACAAAGACAGTGGAAGAGTTTTTAAGAACCAGGGTGCAGAAGGGCAGGTGGGTGGCACAGTCAGTTAAGCGTGGGACCCTTGGTATTGGCTCAGGTCATGATCTCATGATTGTGGGATCAAGCCTTGCATCAAGGCTACCCGCTCAGTGCAGAGTCTACTTGGGGCTCCCTCCCTATCCCTTTGCCCCTCTGGCTCGTTTTCTCTCTCTCTCATTCTCTTTAAATAAATACATACATACATACATACATACATACACACATACATAAATACATATTTTAAAAAAAAGAACTGGGGTGCAGAAACCATAGACCATCTGATTTTGCTAATTGGCTTTACCTGAAGGAAAGTAAACTTTCTTCTAACTTCATGACAGGAAGTAATTTTACAAGTTGGAAATAGGTGCCCACTGAAGATTGGGAGATAGCGGCTCTATCTTCCTTCATGTTCATATTTCAAAGAAATGACTCCCAGCCCCTTGAGAAAGACATTCTTGGGTTATAAAACTGGCAAGAGGCTTTTAAAAGGATTTATCTCTCAAAGGATCAGAGAAAGAATTTACAATTACAAGTTTGCTAAAGAAAATGCTCTAAGAAAAGGGAGGTCAGGGCCTAGAGTCAGGAAGAAACCTGTCTAAATTTAGTCAAGCTCAGGGAAATCTTCAGACTGTCTTGTCAGGGCCTTGTGAAAATCTTGTCTCATGTGATTAAGAAAAATACCTCCTTTTGGTTTGCCCTAGACTGTTTTTTTTTCATCCACTCATTCTGCTGCTCTTCTTTATACACCCCATGAGATTCCTAACAGGTCAAGAGCCTTTGTTATGCCTGTGCCTTGTTGCAGATAACTTACTGTTTGCTAAAACTTATTTATCTGTTCTCTACAGATGACTTTACTATAAAGATGAGCATTTTCTCAATTGTATTAGAAAAGGTTGCTTCCTCCAAAAATCACACTGTTGCTGGTTATTTATTACCCTAGGGGGTGACCTTTCCTGGCTGTGATTGAACTGCTGTAGTTCTCTGTGCTGATCTAATGTCAGGGCTCTGTATTCTGGCCAGCTCCTCTCTGTTACCTCGGCTAAACAACACTGCTCCGTCCCTTTTGCTGTGGGGGCTTTTATCCTTTCTTTTTGCTGTAAAGGGAGAATTCCAGATTAAGGCCTGAGAAGAGAATGAATCATTGATGCTATGATGGTTCCTGAGTAATCACTAGACTATTCTCCACTTTTGAGGCAGTTGGGCTTCATATTTAGGCCACAATTGTCCACTGACATGTAGGCTATAGTTTTAGTAGGAAATGCCATTCAGAGAAGGGAGAAAGAACTCTTGAAAAAAGTGCGACTGTTAAAGTTCTAGAAACCCATGGCAAGGATGACATAACTTATTACTTAGAAGTAGAAAATGAAAGAAAAAAATACTCAGAACCAGTTTTTATTTCTTTTGCTCCTCATCAAAAGTTTCTTTTTCTTTTTTTCCTTTTTGGCAACTGGACCAATTTTGTGGTTTGATCTTTATCACCACACTTTTGTTAATTTTTCTCATGACTGGAGTCTTTGCTCTTCTTTCTTTCCTAGACAAATCTCAATTTTTAGAGACTTGCTTCAGCTTGTAATCTAATTGAAACCTGCCTTTACCATTAATAATGTTTTCTCTCATGGAATACTAACAACTATTTTAAAGAGTATTCAATCCATTTGGAAATATTCATATAGATCTGAGGTAGACTAACTGTAGCCCATGGGTGAAATCCAGCCAGATATTAGTCTTATTGAAACACAACCATACCTATATTTTAATGTTATTTGTTAAAACATTTTATTGGGGAATGATTGATATGTAAAAAGTTGTACATATTCACTGTACATAACTCAGTAAGTGTGGGGATAAGTCTGCACCTGTGAAACCATCACAATCAACAAGGCCACAGACGTATTCATCACATCCCAATGTTGCTTCCTGCCGCGTTTACTATTATTATGTTTTGTGTATGTGTGATAAGAACACTTGACATAAATTCTACCCTCTTAATTAAGGCCAGACCTATTTTTGAAATATTGTCTATAGCTGCTCCTGTGTTACAGTAGCAGAATCAAGTAGTTGTAACAGAGACCATATAGCCCAAAGTGCTGAAAATACTTACTGATTTTTTTAAAAAACCTTTTAAAGAAAACCCTTGATATTGAGAACTATTTCAGTTTTTCCCCTATAGATACATATCCTGTGGTGAGGTGTGTAGGGGATAGCGCTTTATAGTTCCCTGAATCTCTCTGTAGCTCACATAGCTCCTAGTGCTAAGACAACATAGTGTCTCAAGGAAATACATATTTTTGTACAAGTGTAAATTTACATGAAAAATGTAATTGTATTTGTTATGATTAAAATATATGAAAACTATAGCTTTCAAATAGATCTTTAGCATTAGAACTTGTACTATAGTGGTTTTATAATATAGTACAGAATTAAAGGAAACAAAAAATTAAATATAAAAATTACACAATTTTTTGTTGTTTGAAGTTCCTTGAGCACAGAAAGCTAGGTTTATTCAGTGACACAATCTATATCAATCCTTGTCCCTTTAAATATGATAGATCCATTCATACTTCTCTTAGGGCTTTTTCAATTTTTTCACAATCTGACAGTCTAAATTGTCAGAAAAATATTTACCAACTGTATAAAAATAATATTGTAATACTTTAAAATGTTTCTCAACTAAGTAGAGAACAATTTTCTTATCATAGAAAATGTCCTCCTGAACTTTTCTTTAATTCAAAAGTTTTATTTCAAATAAGTAGCTTTAGAGAAGGAGTTCCACATGATTGTGGGTAAAAATCAAGTCTGTGATTGTTCAGGCTTCTATTTCTTTGAGACTGCTTCAAATAGGATTTGTCTTCAATAGGATTTTGCTGAATTTTAGGGCATAGGAGTCCATTGAATTATTTAAAAATATATGACTTATTTCTCTCTGCTAATCTCTGATATTGAATATGCTTTATACTTTCCAAAATGTTTACTTACCTCATGTAATTTTCTCTAATTAGAAAACAATTTTTATTTATCTCAGAAAACCCAAGTCCTTCCCTGTTTTTTAAAAAAGATTTATTTATTTGAGAGAGAGAGAGAGAGAACACAGAACAGGACAGGGGTTAGGGGGTGGGAGAGAGAATATCTCAAGCAGACTCCCTGCTGAGTATGGTGCCTGAGGTGGGCTTGATCCCATGACCCTGAGATCATGACCTGAGCCAAAATCAAGAGTCACATGTTTAACTGACTGAGCCACCCAGGTGCTTCCAAGTCCTCTACTCGTAATCAGTATCTAACTTCGGTCTCACCTTTATGAGTCCAGCCAGAACTCTGAATCCCAGGTCTGAAGAACACTACTGTATTGTCCCGGGGAATGTAAGTTGCTGGTCTCACCCAACAAAAGATGTCAAATTTCCCTTTGGAAAGCTGATGAAAGCTATTGTAAAAGCATGTGATCTCACTCAAAATCATGTAACTATGAGATTTCTGCTGAAGCATCTGTATAACTATTACAGGGTTTTAGACTGCATTTAAGCTGTTCAATTCTAATTATCCCTATTATAAGTGTCCCTGATAGTTACTTAACTACAAAATCAACCTTTCCGCTAGCTTCATGATGGACTGAACTCTCAGTTCTAGGGATCAGGTGGCGATCTTGTTTAAACCTTTTGTAGGCACTCTTAGTTCCACACTTTCTACCACATTTCCCAACTCTTTCCAGATATTGGCTTCTAGTCTTGAATTGTAAGATTCCTGTGTTACTCTCAACTATTTCCTGCTAATGTTTGTAGTTAATACCATTCTTTCAATAAATGCTATGCTTAGTACATATTTTGTTCTTGGTATTTTTCTTGGTACTAAGGGTATAGCAGTGAAAAAAACAAAGGTCTCTGCCATTATGGACGTATATATGGTGCTTATATTGAGAAAAATATACCTAAAGGTGCGTTATTTTCCTATAGCTGGACACTGTTTAATGCAAAATTCCTCTGGCTGTCAAGGAGTCCTTGAGTTGCTTATCATTGGATATTTTTAAAACTTTTTTCCAGGTTTATTGAGAAATAATTGAAATATATCATTGTATTAGTTTAAGACTCACATGTATTGATTTACATATATTGTAAAATGATTGCAATAAATGATCAGCTAACCTCCATCATCTAAGTACAATAAAAAGAAAACGAAATGAAGAAAGAAAAAAAAAAGAGTAATTTCTCTTTGTAATGAGAACTCTTAGGATTTACTCTCTTAATAACTTCCTATTTCTCATACAGGAGTTAGCAACAGTCATCATATTGTACATTATATCCTTACTACTTGTTTATCTTATAACCAGAAATTTGTACCTTTTTCTTTTAAACAAATATTTTTAATTTTTTAAAGTAAAATCTACCTCCAGTGTGGGACTCGAACTCACTTTCAGGTAGAGTATATCCTAATTAAGTCATTTGTTAGTCTTTAGGCTCCTTTCAGTGCTTTTGCCTTGGGTCTACATGGCAAATGTACTGTATTTATTGATTGCATTTGATTTAATTTGAACAATATGCGGGAATTAAATTTCATAAATTTTAACATATTTTGGCCCTTTGAATTTATTACACATTTGCATATATATTTTGTAAATTTCACTTGAGACATTTTATAGCCAATTATACTAAAATTTGTAATTCAAAAATTATATATTGTTATAGCCATTAGATATTGATTAGGCTTTTCCATTAAATTTTAATCCATTAAGATTATTTGTGCTCCCTATATATATATATATTATATATATATATAATATATATATATAAGTGAAATAATACTCAGATTAAATATGAGGATAAAGTAATAGAGCTTTATTTTACTAAAGAGTTTTTTTGGGGGGGTGTTTCTGAATGGAAATTGTGATAAGCCATTGTTTTATTTATTTATTTATTTTTAAGATTTGTAGTTTTGTTTTTTTCTTTAAATTTTTTATTGTTATGTTAATCACCATACATTACATCATTAGTTTTTGATGTAGTGTTCCATGATTCATTGTTTGTGTCTAACACCCAGTGCTCCATGCAGAATGTGCCCTCTTTAATACCCATCACCAGGCTAACCCAACTAAAGAGTTTTTATAGTTAACACTACTCATGATTTCTCTATGATAGTATAGTGACTAGTATGAAATGATATACCCAGCACTTTACTTCTTTGAATTACTTAGTGGAAAACACTTTCTTTTTAGTACCTAAACAAAATTTAAAATTCTACGTAGTAAACATTCTAATGAGCCTTACCATATTATATTTTAGGTTATTTTTATTTCAATGTTTATCTTACTATAAATAACCATATTATTGGCCCCGATTATTAACTTTTACCCTTAATCGGTGGTAGGTTGTTTTTATTTAACAATTTGGTGCATTAATGGCCAAAACTATAGGTTAGGCAAATGTCTTCAAAGATTCAAAAATCTGAAAAAACAAATTTACAAAAAACAGACAAACCCTTCTGCAGAAAGCATGCTCCCTTATTAGCAGTTAGTGGATTAAATGACTGAAAAATTGTTTATTTGAGAAGCTCTTCTCATTTGAAATCTTTTTGGAGACTAAGTTTTTATTTATTTATTTATTTATTTGTTTTGCCTTTTTTTTTTTTTTTTTGGTACTTCTACTCTGGGGAAGCTATAAAGCACTTATTTCCTCAATAGAGGTCATCATCATGGATCACCTCAGGAGGTAAGAAAAGCAATTCATACATTTCCTACACAAACAGATTCTTTCGGAGACCTCCTGTGGGCATAGCTCAGTTAAAATATGTTTAATTTCATCCTCAGGTGGTTTTAGCAGGAAACAATTTCATTTCTACACAGAGCTATTAGAGCTATTTCTGCATTTTAAGATAAATTTACAAGGATAATCAGTCTTACATTGCGATATGTAGCCCTCTGTGTCTTTTAATTTCAGAATCTTACTAAAGAAAATAAGCATTATTGCAAATATATTTTATCACAGTTGAATTCTGGATATATTAAGCAACTCCAAATAATATCAGGTAAACAAGTAGCTACAGCTGCACATTTGGAAATATTTCAGTATAAATTCTTATTTAAATCAGTGTTATTTTACAAGTAACTCTCTCTCTTTCCATGTGTATTTATGTACTTTCAAGAACTTTTCAGAATTCTAGGATTTTAGTGAGGGGAAGATGGCTGAAAGAATTCAACATTGACTATCCAAAATTTCACTTAAATTCTCCTGTCCAGAAAATGCCCTCAGCTTTGCCTTGGATCTACCTGTTCTGAGTCCCTCTAATTCACTCTCTCAAGAGTTAGCTTCTAATGTTTTGCCTGGATGAAATAAGGTGGTTACCCAATTATGAGTAACAGGAATGGGATGTGGAGAAATAAGTGCTTTATATATTTTTTAGTTGTAGCCATCTATTTGAAACCCTGATTCATTATTCTCCTGCATATGTTTGTGAACTATTCTTGAGAGCCCAGAGGGTTTTTCTGAAAAAGATACAAAATGTTATCATTTTTATTTTTATTTATTTTAAATTTTTAAATTTTAAAAATTGAAATATAATTGATATACAGTATCCTGTTTCAGGTATACATCGTGGTGATTCAATATTTTTATACATTATCAAATGATCCACACAATAAATCTAGTTAACCATCTGTCTGCTTAAACAGATTTGCAGAAAAAAAAAATCTTTTTTATGCTCAGGTATCTCACCCGAATTTCCAATATTGGTATTTTTCAGGAATCAGCTTGTTTCTTTATATTTCTGTGCTAAATTGATTAATATTTATCAATGTTTTTTTCAGTGTCTCTTCTAACTGCGTAACAGTCCTGTCTCATTTTTGTGCTCTTCTGGTAATATTAGTTGATTTTTTGGAGGAAGTATAGCTATGTTCATTTTACTATTTTAGCTAATTCTCTGTGCATTTTAATTTGAATGGATTGCTCAACCAAACATTTATCATGTCCTCTAAAATGAGAATTGCACATGCAAGTTCTTTTAACGTCGTTAGACTTAGGGGCAAATGATGATTGGGCAAAAAGTTTCCTTTTTTGTTGTTGTCATTTGTTTGTTTCCTTGTTTTGCTTTCTTTTGTTTGTTTTGTTTTGCTCCCAGTGTCCATTCTGGGCACTATTTTTCCCTTCAGGCTACCCCTAAATTTTATCTTTACCCTTAGTGTCCACATATGTAAAATTCTCTTCTGTTTTCAGTTGTGAAGAACTCATTCATAATAACTTGGCTCTTTCCTCAAGGAAATTATATTATAATAAAGGAGAAAGACCAAAATGATTGCAGTGCAGTATGATAAGAGAAAAACCAAAGAAACTAGATGTAGTAAATTACACAAGAACAAAGTGGAGTGGTGAATTAGAGAAGTTCTAAATTAAAGCAGTATTGATAGGAAATTCAAATATTTTTGAATAATCAAAACATGATAATGCAATAAATTAAATGAATGAATTTTTCATATTTGAAAACAGAAGAGTGTCCTTTCTATGGGGATAATGAGGATATAGTTGGAAAATTGAATCTGTTAAGTTGTATTGGTAGTTTTATCTGTTAAGGATTGGAAATTTCCAAGACAAATGTAGAAGAATATCTACCTTCTCTAATACAATGGTCTTCTCTGATACAATGACTAGGTGTAGAAATCATGCAGTTCCTTAAAAATTAATATCTTATACACTATCTTTTTCAGAAGTCCCTAAGATGAATACTACTCAGTGTATTTTTTTTATTTTTACTTATTTTTATTTTATTATGTTACGTTAGTCACCATACAATACAACATTAGTTTTTGATGTGGTGATCCATGATCCATTGTTTTCATCTAAGAGGGGAAGGGGGTGGGGAGATGGGTTATACTCAGTGTATTTTTAAAACACCTTTTATGTTTGTCATGCAGTATCTTTTGGATTTCTTCAACCATATAGGAGTAGGCAGTTTTTAATTTAATTAAAATGAAAATACCAACATGGGATGTTAGTTGTATTAATTAGATCCAAAATCATATGCATTAAGTCTAATCCTATTATCCTGGGATTCTGAACATTTACTAATTCAGTGAAAATACTGCTATTGTTGCCATAGTGGAGTCAGGAATTTGGGAGTCAGGAATTTCATAATCTCAGGTTGATTAATTTGAAAATTCTGTGCTTAGGAAAAACTGTCCCCTAAACTTTCCAAGATACAAGCAGATTAAGATGTACAAACTGAAGTAATAAAGTAAGATAGTTAATATTATAAAAGTAAATAATAGGAATATAAATTAAATACAGAAAATTAAGGGATGTTTTCTGTGAAAATTATATATATCTGAAATTATATATTATGTAGTATAATTATATGTACCACATTTATTAAAATCATTAAGAAAAGCAAACAAAGACAAAAGGAAAACATAAAACACTGAGACACAACCTGTGTCCTGATATTTTAATAATCGTGAACACATTGTAATATTTTCTACCAGGAAAAACAAAATACACAAATAGGAACAACATAATTATTTGTATTTCAAAATCAGCAGAAAGCTTGAGGTCAAGAAATGAAATTAATTTTTCTTTTTTTTTTAAGATTTTATTTATTTGAGAGAGAGAATGAGAGAGAGAGTGCACGAGAGGGAAGAGGGTCAGAGGGAGAAGCAGACTCCCTGCTGAACAAGGAGCCCGACATGGGACTTGATCCTGGGACTCCAGGATCATGACCTGAGCTGAAGGCAGTAGCTTAACCAACTGAGCCACCCAGGCACCCTGAAATTAATTTTTCTTTCATTGGTTATTATGTTCTCTATCAAGTGATATTAACTATTTTGTAATCATACCCTTACATTCTATTTCTTACATGTGCTTTCTGAGTGTTGTGGACTTAATGTTTGTGCCCAGAATTCATGTCAAAGCTCAACCCCAGTGTAATGGTATTTGGAGGTGGGATATTTGTGAGGTAATTAGGCTTAGATGAGTTCATGATGGTGGGGCCCTGTGGTATTAGTATCTTTATAAGAGCAAGGGATAGCTCTCTCTTCCACGTGGGCACACAGCAGAACAAAATGCAGCCATCTGCAAGCCAGAAAGCAGGTTTTCACCAGCAATCAAATCTGTCAGTACCACGTTGATCTTGAATGTCCCAGCCTTCAGAACTGGGAGAAATAAATGTCTGTTGTTTTAAGTCAACAAGTCTATGGTATTTTGTTATAGCAAATTGATTAAAACACTGAGGAAAAAAAAATTAAATAAATAAATAAATAAATAAAACACTGAGGAAATGACCATTATGTGAAATTAATTTCTCCCTAAATTTTCCTGTTTAGCATATTAATTTTCATGCAAATAAAAACAGAGGGCTTACTTTTATTCACTCCTAATCACTTGTCTCATGTTGGATCATCTTGATGAGGTACAGTAGTATTCATTTAGGCAGAATTGTATTGAATTATAATGCTGGTTAGCCATAAACATTGGTAACTCGCACATTTCTTAAATCATACCCATGTAGCACTCTGATGGATCTTACTAGCAAAATATGAAATGTTAATAGGTCTTTTTTCTCTTCCTTAAGTAATCATTTCTTCTCAAAATATAAATTGTGCCACTTGGTTATGGCACCGATTCTTGCTTTTTATTGTGCTTAATTAATAATAATTTGTTAGAAATGTAACTAAAAGATGAACAACTACTATTTTTGATTTGTATTTTTTGTGTAAAAATGTACTTTTAAAATCTTTTCAATAATCCATTCAATAATTATTTGTTAAGTATAAGCTTGCTACTCCTGACTACATCACCAACAAAAAAACAACACATGGGGCATTTCCATTCTCCAACAGTAGTCCCCAAAGCAAGTTATATGTAGCTAAAAGGCCCTACAAGTCCTTAAAAGTAATTGTGTTTTAGTCAGAAAAAAATGAACACTTATCTTGATTATATTTTTCTGACACCTCTCCAGCAGTGAAAGTGAGGAGGGAGGGTGTTACCTCATCACTTTTATAGAAGTGCAGGTTCCTCCCTTGTCCTCAATGGATTCCCAAGAGAGGAGGGTTCCTGTTCCTGCTGAGCAGGGCCTGGCATTCAGGTCCCCACATGGTCTCCTCTCTCAGTGTGTTCTGTGTGGCTTTGTTCCAATTGCGCAGTAGTAAAAGCCTCTCCAGTAGGCTTGCCTCTCATGCCACCCCCGCATGGAGTGGGAGTAGTATCTTTCCTGCTGGATGAAGGTGGAATTCCATGCTCCCCATGAGATCTTGTCGCTTTATATAGGTGGAAATAAAAGTCCTGGGTGCCTATTCAGGCTTTTCTGGGACTAGGATGGCAGAGGTTTTGATGCCTTGTCACAGTGTGGAGAGTGAAGTCCTGTGTCCCTCCTCACCTTTCCTGGTATGCGTGTGGGAATGGGGTGGGCAACATTTGTTCTACGGTGTTTGACTAGGGCAGAATGGTTGTTATCGAAATATTTTCTGTGTTTCTAGGCCGCTCCTTTTCTGGTCTTTTGCATAGAGAGAAAAGACTTTGTTGGAGCTTTTATTATTTACAACTGTTGGAGTTAACAAGTACCAGTTTCTTCAGCTCCAACCTTAGGATATATAAGGCAAACAGAAAACCCAAGGAATTTATCACTGTGTCAATCCCCAGATCCTAATGTCCCTAGCTGGACTGCCTTTCTTTTCTCTGCCTTGCAGAGTCTTCTTACATTTGTTTTATATGTAATGTGACCATATATAGATTAGTGAGATAAAGAAAAATACATCAACTGTATTTTCCCACATTTAAAAATATGCATATTTAAACCTTTTAATTACAACTTTTTTATTTCTGTAAGTTTTATGTTTCATTCAATTCTTTCCTTTTTTTTAAAGATTTTTTATTTATTTATTTTTGAAAGGGAGGGAGAACGAGCAGGGGGAGGGGCAGAGGGAGAAGCAGACTGCCCACTGAGCAGTGAGCCCAAAGCAGGACTCATCCCAGGACCCTGGGGTCACAACCCATGCAGAAGGCAGATACTCAACTGGCTGAGCCACCCAGGCACCCCTCATTCAACTGTTTTCATACTGATCTTTTTCACAAAAATTTTTTTTATTCTTTCATACCTGCACTCATTTTAAACATAATTAATTTATTCTCTGTCAGATAATTCCATTGTCTGGAGTTTTGGGCTTTCTAATTTTTCAATCCATTCTGTCTTCTGACTTTCACTTTTGAAAGATTATATTGTTGAGTGTTTGCACTTTTCATTTTAAATTTATTTTTAAATTTAAATAGTCTTTAACTATGGAAAAACTTGGGAATCTTGTGTGACAATCTCCACAGTGGCTTTAGGTTTACTTCTGTCAGATACCCATATGGTATAACCAGATGTAGTTATGTTTTAGGTTAATATTTCTGTCTGAGTTTTATTGGAAAGTCCAGAGAACATATAGGCAAACTTCAAATGTAAAGGATGTTTGCTGTCTTGTTATGAATAGAATATGGAAACATTTTATACTGGGTCTTAGAACTACAGAGACAAATCTCCCATGTTTCTTTCTGTGCTGTTAAGTAAATTTATTTTCTTAATCCAGCCATTCATTGAGGTTGTAGCACTTTAATGTAGCTTTGCTATTCCACTTACATGCAAGAGTGCCACGTTCAATTCTCACTTTATATGGGCCCCAAATTATGCCATTTTTTTTTGTGGGCTATAAACTCAAGCACTTTGGTTACCCAAATATATCCACTCTGAGAAGTTCACATTGTCACCATGTCAGTACTTTATTTTTCTCTATTCCACTGTTGTATTTCTTTTCCTTTTGTGTACTCACATATATATTCTTTTATCACCTGCTATTTCATTTTAATACATTTTAAATTGCATATCTTTTAATGTTCTTTGCGTGGGTCTGTTTCTTGATTATCTAGTAGTAAATATTGATGTAAATAGAACTCTTCCTTTTATTTTTCACCTAGAATATCTCTTACACTTCAAAGTTCCATTCATGGAACGTATTCTCAAAATATATTGTTATCCTGATTCTTCCTGATAAGAAAGGTATATTAATCAATCATTCTACTTGAGAATAACCTCTTCCAACATTTTTCACTTTTTTAAAAAAACTTTATTATGTTATGTTAGTCACCATACATCATTAGTTTTTGATGTGGTGATCCACGATCCATTGTTTTCTCATTTTTCACTTTTTATGATAAAATATATGTTAATATATATCAATGCCTCATGAGAATGTAAACTTTTTGCCAGTTGAGGATGTTAAGATATCTAAATATCAATTAGAAGAGAGCACAGTTACCATAATGATAAAGATTGCTGTGACTTTCCATTAGAATGTAAGTTTTTGAGAACAAGATGTTTTATATGGGTCAGATTTTATTCTCTACATAATGCTTCCCATATAGTATTGGATGAATGACTTTATAAGGAAATAAATGAAGTTGAAAAGAAACAAAAAGGGGCAAAGCTAGATTGAAGGAAGGAAGGTTCTTTTTTCTGGTGACCTTTTTTATTTAATATCTGTAAATTTTTCATAGTTTTAGTTATTCTTTAATTGTTTTATATTTATTAGATTTTTCTAGTGAACTATGAGATTTGACAACATAGATGTTACTTTTGTATTTCATTTGATACCCTGTATTATTCATCATGGCAATGTGCCTAAAGATTAAATTTAATGAATAAATTTTGTGTTCACCGTTAGTATATTTCTTGATTAATTTCACTTAATATTAAGCTTGATATTGTCCCACTGAAACTCTTAATCTCAGTACTCTCCTTCATTTTTTTTATATTCAACTGATGATTATAAAGTGGGTCTTTGAGATAAAATTAAACTATATTAAAAAGAAACTCATGAAAAATTTGTCAATATTTTTAGTTGTTTTGACCACACCAAAATCAATTTTTCATTTTTGGAAATTACTTAGTTTAAGTATTATATTTTATTTTATATATCTCTTATTCAAAATGATAATACATATTTATTATTTTGTTTTTTTATAAACAAAATTTTTTAATTTGGTTTCTAAATTTCAACTGTTTAAAAAAATTAAACTACAGATAGATATGGGAATCTCATACATATTTTTGACACTTAGAGCAAAGGTTTGTTAAAACTGTTAGAATTTATGAGTGATGTCTGATCTCCTTTACATAAGCACAAGCTCATAGCCATGCTTTAGAAGCATATGCTGAAGCCATGCTTCAGAAACATAAAATACTTTCTCTTAAGAATGCAATAATATATACAAAGCACATGATCAATGGGTATTTGCTTTAATATTCTTTCTGCATAATACTGTTTTGCAGGAAGGGTAAAATATATAGATCATGAAACCTGCTGTGTCGTGCTGAATATATAACAGTGTATTTAGTACACTTCTGCTCTAGTGTCATTAACAGCACTCTAGAGTATATAAGATTTAAAGTATCTTCTTAAGTCCTTAACTTACTACCAGGAAGTGTGTTGGGTCACTGGGAGACAAAAATCTCCTTTGTGTGATACTTCAAAGGTCACTAAGAACCATCATATTAGGAAATCCATTACAAAGTTCCAGATGCTTAAGATGAAAATGATAAGAAAGAAAATCAAAGAAAGCAAATGAAATTGTTAGATGCCTTTGGCTGACCTTACAAAATACACACAATACAGCAAAATATTATTGGATAGTGTTGAAAATTAGAAGTGATTGACGATGAAGGGAAAACGAGGTAGAACTGAGAGTAATGTCCATGAGTAAAATGAATGCCATTAAGACCAACCAACTGTGCTGATTAAAATTGTGATAACAGTTTGATCTTAGCATTTTAAAGACAAATGCAAGAAAGGTAGCAGGAATAGTTACATGATTTACTATGCTCATTAATTTCCTATTGTTGCTATAACAAATTACCACAAACCTAATGGTTTAAAATAACATATATGTATTATTGTCTTACGGCTATGGAGGTCAGAAGTCTGAAATTGGTTTCACTAGTCCAAAACCAGTTTTGATAGGCCTGCACTCCTTTTGGAGGCTCTAAGGAAGAATCAGTTTCTTTCAATTCCAGCTTCTAGAACTGTAGTCATTGCTCATGATCCCTTTCTTGGACATCTTTAAAGCCAGAAATGTAGCATCATCAAATGTCTGTTTCTTTGCTTCTGTGATCATTTCCCTTTCTCGTCTTCTGTGGTCAAATTTCCCTTCGTCTCTCTTTTATAAGGATACATATGATTACATTTAGGGTCCACTGGGATAATGCAGGGTAATCTCCTCATCTCAAGATTCTTAATCACATCTTCAAAATTCCCTCTACCATATCAGGTAATATGTACAGGCTTTAGGAATTAGAATCTAGATATTTTTGGGAGCCGTTAATTCAGCCTATCTACCAAAACTCCAAAAAAAATCATTTACTCAAGGAAAAAAAAAGATCCTAGTATTGAAATTAAGAACATTTTGTTATTCCACAAAAGGAAGACATAATAGAAAATATACTAATATCTAACTTGGAAATCATCCAAAGAGTAAAATCCAAATGATGTCATTGACCTTTTTTCTAAAAATTCACCTTTTGGTACAATGACTATAGAATATCAAATAACAATTTAGTTTTTTGAAAGTCATCCTAAAGGTTTCCATTTTGATACATTATCCTCTTCTCATTTGGCTTAATTCAGAGATAGATTTTGATGGTATGAATTCTTCCCAAAAGTAAATTTGTCTACTACAATAGAGAAAATCCATATCTACTGTAATAAGGGAGATCTAAAGGTGTTCTGTCTAGCTATGGCCACATACTTTTAACCCTGGAATGTATGTTTAGTCAAATCTAATTTAGTCATACTTACATTTTCTAATTGCAAATATAATAGATATTATCACTCAGGTATATAAAAAGAAATTACTATAACATTTTAAAAGCAGAAGAATTACAGAAAAAAAGACAAAAATATTTATCTAATGAGCCAAAATATGATTACTATTATACATTATAAATGCATTATGAATGTAAAGATAATTTTTCTTCCTCTAAAAATCTGACCTCAATGCTCTGGAAATACAATAAGTATGGAAAATACATCACATTGTATGTCATTTTGACAATGGCAGAATGTTCCCAAAGCCTGGGGAAAATAGGAAATATTTAATTCATTTATTATTCTGCTTTCATTTTATGTGGGATTCTTTGACTTTATATAAGCTATATTCTCCTGTGGTGATGTGTTAACATGTGTTGGGAGTAATACATCCTAAGTTTAAGGTCTATTTCCCAAAAAAACATCTATAATAATGATATACCCACAATTCCAGATTTTTCAGGAACCCTACTGCGATATATTTTCCACATGGATATATTACTGTAGACTCTCTCTTCATTCTCCTTTCTCTGCTTTAAATAAAATTAAAATCCCAAATTTTAAGTGGCATAATATATGTGAGTTCCATTCAAGAAAGATTATGCAGAACACCAGTCATTAAAGCCGCACTTAAGGAAGAAAAGGGCTATCTATGTCTTCCATACAAAGATTGACAAGGGAGTATAAAATTGTATCTTTTCATTCATTAGGTCATCACTGTTCTAACAACTTGTTATACAAAGTGAAAATCATAGACAAAGATCTTCCCATTTCTATGTAGCTTATATTCTACTTAGTGAGGCAGAGGAAATAAAAAAGTAAATAATATTATGTTATTAAAATAAGTGCCATGAAAGAGAGGGATCAAGGAATTAGACAAAGGATGAGGAATATGACCTATGCGTTGAAAATTTAAACACTATGAACCCTGCACCTTCAGGCCATCCAGTTTTAAAACCATTCCTCTGCCTCTTTGCTCATTTACTTTCAGTTTCTAGAGGAAAAGGAGGTGTGTCCTAAACATTTTTTGTATCCCCACCAGGTAGCATAACTCCTGATGAAAAACAGACCTTCAATAAATAAGAGGTGATGGATAGAAATAGAATGGATGAAGTATAGAAACTTATTACTAAAAACAAATCAAGGTAAATGATTTTTCATTTTGCTATTCACCAAGTTTGTTTAGTGAGAATAACTATATTCTTTCTACGTTCTACATTTAAGCAGAATCCATTATTATTCTTTTCATTGGAATGAAATTTATATAAACTTGAGATTACTTAAATATGTTTAATTTATTGGAACAGTTCTGAAAAGGAAGGTACAATTGGCAAGTTCCCTAAGGGTTAGGTGATTATATTTTTACATCAAAGTATTTTCTGCCATGGTTCATCAAATTAAAAACCAAGTTTCAGTAACTCATAGGAAAATGTGATCCCTTTCTGAAACTTACTTCTTTTGAAGTTTTGATAGATAAAATAACATAATTCTTCTTATACCCATTACCAAGTGCCAATTCCATGATATTTGTATTTAGCAGATTTTTTTTTTCTTTTTGTAAAATATATCAAATAAGAAATTAGCAAAAAAAAAAAAAAAAGACAGAAATTAGCTACTCATATATATTCTACATTGAAGAAAACTTGTATGTTTATCATAACTTCTGGCTAGAATAACTTCCTACTAATAAATGAAACAGTAAAAATTTTATCTCACAATTGCCAGAAATAAAACCTTTTCTCATCTTCTGCAGACCACTACAAACCTGAAATAACATAACCTACATTTTAGGTAGCACTGTATAGTAGAAAGAACAAGTAATTTAAACTCAGAAAGCATACTATTTTAATGTTTGCTCGGCTACTAATTTCTGTTTGAAATTGGGGAAGTTATTTGTTGGAGGTTAATGTGGAGCATGAAATCAGCCATAATACCTGGCTTGCTAAAATGGAACACGGATGCAGCTGAGGGCGGGAGGGTTTCGGAGAAGGGCCTGGGCCTTTGGAAGCCGGGCCCTCATGACCACTCTGCCATAGGAATGCTGGGGGTAGTTACCTTCCCTGAAGCTTTCGTAGCCCAAATGGCACCCTGTGATCTAAGAGATGTATGCATTGACCCTTAGGCTATGTTTAGTAGAACGCGCAGATTAGCATATCATATCGTTCAGGTAAACAGATCCTGCCAGTTTCAGTAAGACTTCTTTTGGACATCACGTGCTTGAGAAACAGTGATAAGGATTTGTGATTATCCAAATAAAAGTGGGAACAAAGAAGAGCAAAGGGTCTTCATCTCTGAGCATTGACCCCCTTGCCTTCTCCTCTCTTTCACAGCAAAGTTTGGAGTCATCTTTCATCCATTCGTACAGGGATTGCTGGCCATTCCCGGCAGTTATTTAATATGACTCTGTATTTATTCAATGTAAAGTGACAATTATGATAATATATTGGGAAATTTTGTAGTGTAGGATGACAAACGTGGTTATTTACTATGTTTTAAACTATAATAATACATTTTCTAACTGTACTTCTATAAACTAGATCAATTTGGAAGGACTTATATGAACTTCAATGTCCTTTTTTTTAAAAAAGATTTTATTTATTCATTTGAGAGAGAGAGAGACAGAGCACAAGCAGGGGGAGAGAGGGAGGGAGAAGCAGGCTCTGTCCTGAGCAGGGAGCCCAACATGGGGCTCAATCCCAGGATCCTGGGATCATGAGACTGGAGCTGAAGGCGGACACTTAACCAGCTGAGCCACCCAGGCGCCCCTGAACTTTAATGTCCTAATACACATTTAGTAATTCAGTTTTTCTGTATTGTTAAATTAAAGAGTTAAGTACTCATTGGCCATCCACCCAATTAATAGAAAAATTTACTATTATATTTTCTTCTTTGGTATTTTAACAAATCTTACATGATGTTCAGATATAATGTTGCCCACAATAGATGATAATGTAATAGTTAGATAATAGAATTATATACACATACAAATAATGTATTTGAAGGTTTACACACCTAAACAAAGAACTTGCAAATATAGAACTAATGAAAATTAAAATAAAAAAGCACTTTTGGTCTCAGGTAACACATGTATTCTCCTGATCACTGATTTGATTAATTTATTTTTGCATGGGGAATGGGAGAAACTGAGAAACTCAGTTACAAACTGAGAAACTTTTTAAGAGGGAATCTGGACAATAATTTCTGGTGATAGAAACAGTAAATATACTGGGTTATATTATGTAGAAAGTTCATGTGTTAAGAGAAACATCCTTAGTATTCATGTAGAATATTATGAAAAATTTTGTGATAGAGTATATTTTAATAGAATGGTGATTTTGCTTATTTATTTTATTTTTTTAAAGACTTATTTATTTATTTTAGAGAGAAAAAGAGTGAGCGCACATGAGTGGGGGGAGGGGCAGAGGGAGAGAATCTCCAAGCAGACTCCCCCCCTGGGGGCTCACTCTCTCATGACCTATGAGATCATGACTGGAGCCGAAACCCAGAATTGGACGCTTAACTGACTGAGCCACCCAGGTGCCTCAATTTTGCTCATTTTAAAAGATAATAATCCCCTTTTGTTATTTTTATTCATTCTTATCTTTTTTCTATTAGTGATTAATCAGAGGAGTTTCACATTAGTGATTAATCAGAGGAGTTTCACATACATGTGAAACTATAATATATCTATATATTATATAGATATAATATATCTATTATATATAGATAATATAAATACAACTCTATAATAATGTTGCAAAATGGTACTTCTAGGAAATAACAAATATGAAACAGTTACTCAAATTACATTAGCACTCTAAAATATAACAAATGATTTTTGTGTGCTGAGTAAACACACACACATACACACACATACACACACATAGATCTAAAAACAAAAAGAAACAGAATCTATAAATAGTGATAACAGAAACATCTAGCATGCATTTGTTTGCTTATCAAATGACCACTTCTTCCATCTCACTTAATATTTTAATTCTATTTAATCAAAACACTTTCCCACATTCAATATTGAGTAAATTTGTCCTTATATTTTATAAGAAATCATATACATTTTTAGCAAATACTTGTAAAGTACTTTCTATTTGTCAAGTTCTAAACCAAGTTCTTGAGATCAAGAGTATACACAATGGATATGGCTTTGCTCCCCCCTAAAACTGTGGATTATAGGCACAGGAATTGTAGAAGAGGATGCTCTTAGTTCTAAGGTGGCACATAAGTACTTGAAACTCAGATCTGGAAGGTGATAGAAAATTTCCAAAATTTAAAAAAAAAGTTCACTTTGGAAGTAGTAGGAGAACCAGTTAAGGGAGAAACATCCAGGTAGATATGGAGCATGTGCTGTGAAAAAGCAGGGAGGCAAGATAAATACTATTGTGTTTAGGGGACTGGAAGTAGTTTAATTTTGCTTTTGCACTTGGTAGTGAGTTTAAGTGTCAGTAAAAATTCTTAGTGGAAAATTAAGGTAGTCTGTGTGTGGTGAGCAGAATATATGTTCTAAAGGGATTTTCAGTGCCTCAGATCTGGGTATGCATTGTGTCTAGTAATGGAAAATGATTGCCCTGTAGCAGACACAAAGACCCTGAGTATGTGGAAAATACTCAGGTAGTGTATTTCTTTCACTTAGAAAATTCTAATTAGAATAATTTGGGGGGTAAGTTAATGGAATAATTCACATAGCATGGGGTTCAAGTGATATATGTTATAAATACCAAGAAAAATAAGTGAGTATAATTTATTTTATACAGATTTTTAACATGATAGTTACATATATGACTCTTTAACCTATATTCAAGTGATTTTTTTCTATACAATGTTCAAATAATACATTTTTACCTGAGTTTTCTATAGCAATTAATCTATATATTTTCTTTGATAAGAGAATAAAAAATATATATATTATTTTGCATTAACAGCCAGATAGTAAAATGCCAAGTTTTAATAATTAACACAGACCTCATTGCTGTATTTTGTTTTCTTTCATCTTTCTTTAGTTGGTCTGTGTCTCTGACTTTCTTTCATTTATCTAATTCCATGTTATATTAAACCTTTACATTGCCTTTGATGATTATGACAGCCTTTGGGCCATAAGTCCTTTGTTGATCAGTATGTTTCAGAATTTTCCTTTTCACATTGTCTTCAGTTTCAAGTTTATTTAAGCTTTCTAAAAACATACCTCTCATTAATTTGCAATCACATCATAATACAAACAAAAATAATAGCAATTTCCAAAGTACTTTGTAATTATATAAATCCACTATTCCAAGTTTTTAAAACAGGGTTTGTTCCATTGTTGCATTAATAATGAAATAGAAACTCAGCAATGCCAAGAGAGTAATCTAAATAATCTGATAGAAGAGTGGCTAAAAGGTCTCAAATTCCATGCTCTACCAAACATTTAATTTCTGGTTTTAACTTGTGAATGAGCTGATGATATTTTTCTCTTTGCTTTCTCAAAAGGTAAATGTTTGAAACTATTGAAAACAGAAAATATGTGGCAAGTACTAAAACAGTCACTATTTGAGAAATACTAATATTGTGGAAACACATGCATACCCTTGTATGTTCTAGTGATAGTTCAAAAAAAAAAATAAAAATAATAAATCAGTAGTTATAGCTTATTACAAATTCATATAAATACATTGTTTCAATGCAGATGACTTGAAAGGTCATGTAAGTATTAAAGTATATAAATTCAGTGAATGCTATAAAACTACATCATAAATAAACAGGTTTACAATGTGTAAAAATAAGAAAGAAAATTTCATCTTTAGGACATTTATTTTAGTAATTCTGAAATTTTTCAAAGTATAAATTATATAGGATAATCTATAAAATGGGATTCAAATTGTTTTAAAGTGTTTTAATTTTAAAGTGTTTTAAATTGAATAGTTCCAATATTTTGAATTATGCTGATAATATATAAAAACTCCAGTAATTTTATAGGTCATTCTAGTTGCCACTAACAAAAACAATCCTATACTGTATAATCAACAAAAACCCTGAAATATAATGTTTTAATTTCCTGTAATTCATAGAAGAGAAATTCTCTTATGTTATATGTATATATGATTATGTAATAGTTAATTTTGTATTTTATATTGGAAGCTATCCTGAAGATAATAAGATATGTGTCTAGTCAGCTATTTTAAAACCAAATTCTAGTTGGAACCAGAGACTAAACAATGGACTTCTAAGAAGGGGGATTTTCTTAATGATTCTGTATGTTTCTAAAATCAGATTCTAAAGTCAGGAAAAATGCCTTAGAACAGTCTCTCTAAAAATAAAAAAGAACAACTTTCCAACAACTTTGATTCACACATAGATCCCTTTTCCTCAAAACTTCAAGCAAGTTCTTTATTATTGGGTATGAATTTCAAATGCTAGAATATTTTTAGGAAATCAAGGGAGTAAGATTTTTCTTCATAATTGAAAATTATCGTCTTGTTCACTTACCTCACCATCTGTCCTTCTGTTTCTACCTACTCTGTTGGTCATTTGGGCTCTGTTGAGAATCCTTCAGAAGGCATCAGAGTTGTATCCAGATGGGGGTCAGCTTGAAAATCCCAACCGCAGCTGTGTTCAAACAGACCATGACACATACTGTTGATAAATCCCCTCTTTTACAAATTCCATGGCATTTTGATGATTCTGATTAGAGCAGCTGCTTTTTGGCTTATACTTTCATGAAAGTTTCACGTTGTTATAAATGAAAAGTATTCTTCTAAAATTCTAAATGATTTTAAAAAGCAGGCATTTTAATTTCTACACTAATGGCTTCCAAAGTTTTTGTTTGTTAAACATGTGCATCTTTATAATTTGTTTTATAAATTTGATAGTTATAAGTTAACAAAACATGAAATGTTTTTATTACCATGTGAAATTCAAATCTAAGAATATGGATCCCATTTAAAATATTTATTTCATTTCTGAATGTTTCCTTAATATTTATTGATGATGTTCTTCTGTTGTGAAATTGATTCTAAAGAATAAACTATATTATTTTATTATCACTTGATTGTGATAATCAATCAACAAATATTTATTGAATGTTTCATAGATATTTAGCACTATCTTAAGTTTATAGTTAAGTTAAAGGTCTCATATTATTTGTAACGTGCTTAGGGAGACAAGAGTAACAGCAATGAAACAAAGGAAAATAAGTCTAAGCAGTATTAAGTTCTAAATTAGGTGGTACAGAGAGTAGAACTAAATAATGAGAAAGTATGATGATGTATCTTCTAAAACTTTCTTTCATATATGTGTCTTTTTAAATATTGCCATATTTGTTTCATTATTTTTAGTTTAACAGTTGTCTTCCTTGATAAATAATATTTATTAGGATGGGACGTTTCTTGTTTTGTTGTGGCAAATGTCACAAATGATCCACAAGACCCAAATGTGTATAAATCATGCCTTCAAATGCTTTCATTAGAATTGTATAGGATAATGGCAGAATGGCCATGGAAATGAGCATCAAAGAAAATAAGACACATGAGGAGTAAGGGGGCAGTCTTTCCAATGTCTGAAAACAAGCAAACACAGACAGATTGGCCCTGAAGGTTAAAGCAAGGATCAGACAGTAGCATAAATGGGGGAGTGACTGTCACAAAAGTTAGAATGTATATATCCAAGATAGAGTCAAAATTAGAGCAGATCAAAAACATTAAGATATTACATGAGCACTTAAGAATGAAGAGCATGAAATTAATCTGTACTTTATCTAACCTCTGCTTTACTTCTTACCAGTATTTAGAAAGTCAGTTGCCTTTTTGGACATATGTGTGCTCATTTCTAAATATGATTAAAATATTCTTTATCAAATGGGTCTATTGTGAGGATTAAATATGCTATGAATATAATTGACAAGGCACATAAACTAAATTTGCAGAAGCATACAGTGCATGTTACCTAGAAATAAAGAAGTAAATTGCTCATTGCAGTAGGATACAAAACAGTTCCATGAAATTCACTGAGAGTTAAACAAAAAAGAAAGTCCCTGTGATCAATATGCCCGTGAAGAATGCACTGACTAAACCAGTGCATGACACATAATTGTTGCTTAATAAATATCTGTTCAATAAGAGTTGAGCAAATGAGTAATAGGGACTGATTGCGATAAGTCTTCATAAGAAATAGAACATTATTCTGCTTCATATCACTCCAGATTATTTGGGAATATTGAGAGTATTCAGAAGTTTATTTCTTTTGTTTTATTTGCTATGTTTTGTGTTATTCAGATATATAGATATGTCTTGGGCAGATTATTGAATAGAAGGCAGGCTACCCAAAATATCTCCTGGAACATATCTATCTCATTGCACTATATATTAGAATTCATATGCTATAAGTGGTTTTCCAGTTCTTAACTGAATGCACATTGAGTCACCACATTAAATTTTCAGAATTTGATAAGGGATGCATGTGAAAAGTGATGTCTAGATAAGACATATGTTATTCCAGTTTAACTGTTTGATAAAATAAAAAAAGAGTGGAAGATGGATTGCATTTTGTAGACGAAAGTTTATTTCCCAAACCTGGAATGGCTCTAGCAGTTCACATTCCTGTTTCCAGCTGGGTAGAAGATGTAGATTTGTAAGGCAAGAGATAGATGGACATCAAATCAAACTTGGAAGATCTCTATAGTACCTACACACTCTCAGGGTATGTTTTCTAAAACTTTGGCATGCCATTGAGTGTGCTATATATCTACATATCAGATACTGCATTGGTAAGCTCTGAATTTAACAAAGACCCAGAAACACCTAGACAGGAGGCCATGTGATGACAGAGGCAGAGATTGGAGTGATGGATCCATAATCCAAAGAATGCCAAGGATTGCTGGCAATGCTGAAAGCTAAGAAAAAAGCATGAAATAGATTCTCACCTAGAGCCTTCTGAGAGAGCATGGCCCTGTGGACACCTTGATTTCAGACTTCCAGCCTCCAAAATTATGAAAGATTAAATTTTTGTTATTTAAGCCTCACAGTCAATGATACTTTGTTACAGCAACTCCAGTAAACTGATACCCATACCAGTTCCTATTGTCTCTTACTTGGACAACAAATTCCTTGCTGCTGGGTTAACTATTCCCTTTCTGGTTCCCATATAATTCACATTACATTCTCTACACCAGCACTATCCAGTAGAACCTTCAGCAATGATGAAAATATATGTATGCTGTCCAGTGTGGTAGCCAAAAACCACATATGGCTATTGAACAGGTGAAAATGATTAGTGCAACTTTCTTGGCCAGCACAGTGGCTATTTGTTGGAAAGAGGAGTTCTAGACAATGTAATCATATCAAGAACTAAATTTAATTATCTCTCTCTTTTTTTTAAAGATTTTATTTATTTGTTTGACAGAGAGAGAGACAGCAAGAGAGGGAATATAAGCAGGGGGAGTGGGAGAGGGAGAAGCAGGCTTCCCGCCGAGGAGGGAGCCCCATGTGGGGCTCGATCCCAGGACCCTGGGATCATGACCTGAGCTGAAGGCAGACGCTTAACGACTGAGCCACCCAGGCGCCCCTAATTATCTCTTCTTATGCCATGTCATGCTGTTTTCTCTTCAGATAAAGAATAAAACATTTAACATAGCCAGAATTATTTCTAATTTCTAACAGATACTTCTCCTTGCCAAGTATTAATCCACTTTACTCTCCATCTAGCAGCACACCATGGTCCATTGCACCTCAAGACCTTTGCCCATCAATACTTGTAATTTTATCGCCTCCATGTGTTAATTTGCTCCTGCTTAAACTTTGGATGTCAGTTTATTGTCCCTACCCTGAGATGGCAAACTATAATTTGCTACCACTTATAATATGCTACCATCCACCACCCTCTTTTGTTATACTTATCAGAGTTAAATTCATCTTTGTGTGAATATATGTTGTCTGCTTCTTCAATAAATATCAAACCTCATGAAGCTGAAAACATTTATGATTCTTGGTCCATCATTAAAAATGACAACATACCTCGCAGATGGTAGGCATTTAAACTATTAGTTGGAAGAATGAAAGATGAAGTCACTTTGACTTTGACATGGATTTTTAATCAATAATTTGTACCACTTCATTGCATTATCCAACCTTTAAAATCTAGAAGCATCTTGCTCAAGTTTAAAACAGAATCTAAGTCATCTACTACTGACTCATTATTTAAAGAACTCTATGCAAATACAAAAAAAGCAAATGTTCTCAATAGCATTGGAAACTAAAAATCAAGCAATTAGTACCAAAATCTGGGATGGATTGATACTAATTAAAAAGCAGATGGAATGGGATTGAGATAAAACCAACCTAGGCCTTTGCTTTTGTGATATAGGCTTTACTCTATGAAAGAGAGACCATACTAAATAGATAAGATGGTACTTCATGCCTCTCCTACCATCTGTCCACTGACTCTGATATCGAGTCTACCTTCTCTGTAGAAAACCTGACCTCCTTCATTACTTTGTGATGCAGAGAACTACTTTCTTTACCACCTCAAATGCTACCAGAATATTTGATAACAAAAATATTTTTATAACAAAAGAAAATAACTTTACTTACTCAGTTAATGCAAAATTGATTAAAACTGTATTAGGGAAATGTATAGTAGTAAAAGTTGCAGTGTGTGATTATAGGAATATTTTGAGGAAGGGATAGTTGGTGGCCTATGAAATAAGAATTATAGAACAGTAACTCAAACAGCAGTAGAAGCTGTGTATCAATATTTTCTACATGTTTTGCTTATATAGAATAAAAATGACCCATGAAGTAACGATAGAAAAAGACATAAGTCAATGGAACTGTGGTTGATACAGCTATATAATAAACAGCAAACTAGGAGATATTCAAATCTGTCAAGGTGAAAATGTGATTTAAGTAATATACCAAACATTGATCTGAGTTCTCCTCCTGCACTGATTTAAGTGTCCCAAGTCACATCAACATGAATTTTATGATACAAAGAGTTTAGTAGTTTTCCTTTTCCACATGCATCTTCTACCTTGAACACATTTGTCAATTTTTGTAATCCTGACCTTACATTATTGTCCTGCATTATATACTACATAATTCAAAATGAACTGGGGTATAATCACTTGGACATACCTCACCATTTCACAGAATTAGTAATGATGTTAGAAGTAAGTTAATTAGAAAGATATCATGCAAAAAAAGAAAAAAAATGTAATGCATAAAAGGGAAAAGTAAATGAATCTAGGAGAATCAGAAGAAGCAGATACCTCTAAAGCACAATCGTTAGATGCAGGATCAAATTTCAGGAGACTGTGATAATTCAGATCACTATAAAAGAATTTTGCCTCTGTAAAGAGATAATAAGCCAAGAAAGCAAAATGAAGGAGGGATGAGGAAGGCTTGCAAGTGAACTGAGGCATATTAGTAATTAATGGAAACACTGGAACTGAGAAAACTAGTCTTTGGATAGAAGAGAACTGATTCCGCAGAAAAATCAAATCAGTAATATGGTAATATGGAAGGCAAACTTGAATAGCATTCTCAGAATACAGAAGCGAAGTGCAAAGGGACAAATATGATGAGAAAGAAAATGATGTAAAAGAACAGAAAACAGAATCCAACATATAGAAAAATTTGTATTTTGAAGGAGAACTGAAAAAAAAATTAAATTCACAATGTGCTTGCATTGAATCTTTCTCATATAAAAATTGTATGCAAACTATGTGTCAGATCACCACTATAATTCAAGCAACGATAGTAATTAAAAGGTCAATAAAATAGATACACTCTAAAAAATACCACTAGATTATAACCATAAAAAAAATTCGGGTAGATGAAGTTACATGTAGAGAGATAAAATTCAGGTTAATCTGAGACTGTGCTGCAATACCAAATACTAGTAAAAATGAAATTTTGAGGGATTAGTTTACAGTTTTGAGAGCCAGTTTTGTGATTCCTCAATTTATTTTTGCTTATTCACTTGTAAAAGTAACTAAAACATATTTTTATTTATGCGAAGGCTTATGAAATAGACCTCCCCCGAAGCACTGTTGACAAAAATATCCTTAAAGATGGATTCAAACTAAATGAAATACCTATCATTTACTGAATAGTAAATGTTAATCACATTTCTAAGAACTTTAATGCATTAATGTAGTGCATATGACAGCTGTAAGAGTAAGTTACTATTCTTATCCTCATTTTATAGATTAAGAAACAAAGACACAGTGGTTAAGTAGCTTTCCCAAGGTTACATGTCTGATAAATGATAAAGATTGCATTTGAATTCAGACACTTTCAATCCAGAGCTGGTGACATTAGCATCATGTTATTCTACTACACTAATTAAAATAAGATAAAGAGCTTAAAAGTGGGTAATGAGAAATATGAATAAAAAGTGGGTGGTAAAAACTGAGACTAGTTACATCTGAAATAATTCTATACTATGTACAAATGTTTATTAGAACTGAATGCAAAAATAATTAATGTAGGATTGTTTATAGTTGTGATCCCCTTTCCTTGTCATCTAAGTCTAAGGAGAACAGCTTCTACTCTTCCCATTTTTTTCTTCATATACTATAATCCAATTCTAGGAGGATCCTTTAAGTGCAAAATTGAGGATTTTATGAGGTAGAATCTGAAGTGGTGGGGTAGATAACAGGTAAAAAGCAAGTTAGGGAAAAGTAAAAAAGTTGGAGGGCATTTTTTTGGTTTTGTATATAAAAGAGAATTATGGAGTTGCCTGGGTGGCTCAGTTGGTTAAGCGTCTGCCTTCGGCTCAGGTCATGATCCCAGGGTCCTGGGATGGAGCCTCACATTGGGCTCCCTGCTCAGCAGGGAGTCTGCTTCTCCTTCTCCCTCTGCCACTCCCCCTGCTGTGCTCTCTTACTCTCTCTCTGCCAAGTAAATAAATAAAATCTTTTAAAATAAATAAATAAAGGAAGTATAAAAAAAATTCGGTGGTGTATAGAAGGTTGATGAGAAAAAAAAGATAATTTTAATGAATGTTGTTATGGGATATACATTTCTCCCTCACATTTTGTCTATGATTATATATGTGAAACAAAATTAAATAACTTGATTTATTTTACTATATTTTGGTGTGCAGAATATCTTTAGATGTGGGATCTCCTGAGGATATGTTATAAACCTCAGAGTAACTACAAAAATACACATGCAAACTAAAGATCTATTTAAGAAAACATTCAAACAGAGAAAAGAGACTGCAAAAGGAGGTCAGAGAAACAACAAAGAAAAAACAGAGGAGACAATTTGAAAACAAGCTAAAATAGTAACCCAATCATATCAAAAATTACACATATATATGCATGCATTATTACATACATACAATAATCAAAGGCAGAGGTTTTTCAGAATGGATAAATGACAAAGCCCAATTTTATGTGGTTTATAAAAGATACACTTTAAATATAATTTCACTTTTGAACACTTTTGTTGCAAACTCCATAAAATTATTTGGAGAGTTTTCCATTTTTTCTGTCTTCTGATTCAGCTTATATTACAATCTTAAAATTTGTAAAACTAGAATCTCTCTTTACATTATAATGATTACATGTAGTAATACAAGCTTACACAATAAAGCTCCAAGACAGTGCTATAATTTTAGTCTTAATCAATTATATGTTTTATAAAAAATAAGAAGAATGTGTCAAAAAAGAAAAGTTTTTGGATTTACACATATGTTTACCATTTCTTATGCTCTTTGTTCTGTTATAGGAACTTGGGAGGCCATCTGGGATCATTTCCCTTTCAGCTGGAGCAATTTTCTTCAGCTTTCTTTTAGTTCAATTCTTCTGGCAACATTCTTTTTGTTCTCTTTCTATCAAAAATGTCTTTATTTTGCCTTTAGTCATGATTTATATTATCACTGAAATTAGAATTTGGGGCTGACATCTTTTTTTTTCTTCACCAGTTTAAAAATGTGCACTCTTCTTGTCTCCATCATTTTTGATTGGCTCATTAATTGGATTGTTTTTTCATTGTATGTTATATGTCATTTTCCTTTTGCTGCTATCACAAATTGCTTTTTATCTCTGAATTTAAACACTTTGACTATAGGGTGTGTGGGTATGGCCTTCAGTTTTATTTGCATGTTTCATTTTGTTTTTTAACATTTATCTACAAATTCCTAAGATTTTGGGAAACTTTCAGGCATGAAAGTTTTTAAGTATTTTTTTTTTTTTCTTGTCCTATCCTCTTTCTGTCATTCTAGTTCCATGCACTTTGACCTTGTAATGCCATTTAATATGTCCTTGAGGCTCTGGGTATTATTATTTGAAATACTGTTTCTTTTTATTCTTCATGTTGGATTATTTCTGTTTTTCTACCATCAAGTTTTATGATTTTAATAAGGTATTTATTAATATACGTTCATATCTTCAATCCAGTTATGATTGTCTTCTATAATCTTTTTCAATACCAGCCTACCAAATATGTAATGAAGGTGGAATGTATTCAGTATCTAGTAAATCATCATCATAAGACAATTTCGTATTTGAATTCAATGATTTGTAGAAATGTTATCCTTCAATAGAGCAGAAAATTATTTCATAATTTGAAGCAACATTTTGTTAACAGTTTTGTGCACACACACACACATACACACACTTTCTATAGGTTGAAAACATAAAAAGTTCTTTATACCAGGGCTACCAAGGGTTCTACATAAGTGATTATGAATTATATTTCCCAAGCTTCATTGAGCAAGGAATTATTTTTCAGGAACATTTAATGGATCTTGTATTTACCAAAGCTTCCATTTGAGGAAAACTAGTTTATAAACATTTTTCTTCTTGCTTATACTTAAAATTATATAAAACATTTTAAAAATGCATGAGTGGCTCCATCAGTTAAGCCTCCGACTCTTGATTTCTGCTCAGGTCATGATCTCGAGGTACTGGGATTGAGCCCCATGTTGGGCTCTATGCTCAGCTGGAAGTCTGCTTGAGATTCTCTCCATTTCCCTCTGCTTCTCCCCCACTTGTGCTCTCTCTCTGAAATGAATAAATCTTTTAAAAAACATTTTTATTCACTTTCTGAAACACTATCAATGATTTAAAAACAAATCTTTCAATGATGACTGATATTTTGTTGTTGTTCTGGTTTTGTGGATATCTTAGCTCTTTGAAATGTATGAATACTTAATTTTAGCTCATATTCTGAAAGCAAAACACTTGACATTCAATAGCTTTTAGAATCTAGGTAAGATAGCCTTTCAACATATTCCATGAATAACATTTGACATTTTAAAAGAACATTTAAAAAATGTCCTCTTTCAACTTTTAGACATTGCATTGTGAGGGCATGATGCCTGACACTGTTGCAACCATCTTGTGATAATGAGGGCGGTAAAATAGGGTGGTGGAGAGAAAGAGGGAGAGAAATGTAGGACAGATACAACTGTTCATTTTCTTATTCATAAATAAGGTCAAGAGGCTTGTATAGAACCAGAATTTCTTTCTCAGGGCTGTCACAAATGCCTGATAATCTTAACATAGGACTCTCAAGTTGCTTTTTGTTTATTTGAAAAAAAAAAATCTGAGCCACTTTATTGTGCTGTGGGTAGTGGTATCTAAATAACTGCCTCTCTAAACTCATCAGCAAAAAAATTGGTTTCTGAAAACCAATTTTATTTTTATTATTATTATTATTTCTTAAAGATTTTATTTATTTATTTGACAGAGAGATAGAGAGCACAAGTAGGCAGAGCGAGAGGGAGAGGGAGAAGCAGACTCCCGGCTGAGCAGGGAGCCCAACGTGGGACTCGATCCTGGGACGCTGGGATCATGACCTGAACCGAAGGCAGCCACTTAACCAAATGAGCCACTCAGTCACCCCTATTTTTATTATTATTATGAGAGCAAAACAGAGGATTCCATGCCTTGCACTATTACATTTTACTATACTTAACTTCTGCATATTGAACAGTACAATGCTCTTAATTTCATTTTTTGTCTATTCTCTTTAACTTAACATCTAAGTCATTTGCACAAGTAATATTATCAGCATTATTCTTTATTCACTTAGCATGTGGCTTATTTGATTTATGAAGATTATTATTTCTTATATATTTATAGCCTTTTATGCACAATTAAAGGAAACCATATATGACTTTTAGATTTCTCAGTGTTCAGATCTTAGACTGAAGATTTTTCATTATGACAGTGTGATATTAATAGTACATTTAGTCTTGTCCTTATTAAAATTGACAAACAGTTTTTCTCTATTTTTTTTAACTCTAAATCTTCATACACAGTATTGGCAAGGAAAAATGTATGAGAATTACAATGCTATATTCATTCAAATCATCTCCATTCTTAGATCTTTCTAGCTCAACATGATATCCTGCAGGATTTGACATCTTAGTGGAGCAAAGGACTACATTCATCAGTAGGATGAGAATTCATCCTGTATTCATCAGTAGGATATGAAAACTGGAAATTGTAATCAATAAATTACACTTTACCATAGTCAGCCACTGTGCAGTTTTGGGGTTTGGATGATAATTTACAGGTTGGTATACATAGTATTATGATAAAACAGTGGATAATGACACTAATTGTTATGTGGGGAAGGCAGAAGGAATTACCACTTGCATTGGGAGAAAAATCAAAATACGCAATGAATTTCAGCTCAGAGTTTATAGTTGCTTTTTTTCTTCTTGAAGAATTTGAACTGTTCTTCCACATAGCAAAATCAAATTTCAATAGTTTTTTTTTTCAATTTCATATAATTAAAATGTTAAAAAAACATATTTGAAATGATAAAATGTGGAAGAATTCCAAAGCACAGTGAGAATTGTATCTGTTTACTATAGACTTTTCTTTGGCATCTTGTGGGCATAAATTAACTAATCTGCTTTCCAGAAAATTACAAAAGAGTTAGATTATATTACATTCATTATACATACTAATATATAGTAGCTATAATGTTCAAACTCACTCAGTCACTGGTCCTTCCCTCCATAAACTTGCATCAGCTTTTCCTAACCTTTGTTACGGTCTCTTGGAAAACCACTTGTTTCATTCCTTGGACATAACATTCAGCATTATTTATTTGGCTAAGAATAGCCAAACATCTTTTTCCATGAATAAAATACAAAACCCTCCACTATTTTTTCTGAGAAACTATTCTGACCAGGTATTAGAATGTCAGACTGGTATAACATTGGGTCTGGGGAAATGGAGAAACTGCTAACCTAGTTGCTTTATCTTTGATGCTATGTTTAACTTAGAATGCTCAGATTCACGTCTTCCCAAGTCAGATTACATATAAAATTAAAGGCTTTATCAAGCAAACTCCTTAACACATATTCTTTTAAAATTATCTATTTCATATAATAAAAATGTAAAAATTTATTAATTATATTTGTACAATTTAAAAAGTTTTATTTTTTATTTTTGAGGGAGAACACATGGGTGCACGCATGCCTGTGTGGAGGGGGATGGAGGACAGAGGGAGAGGGAAAGAGAATCCCAAGCAGGCACCTCGCCCAGTGCAGAGCCCAATGCAGGGCTGGATCCTATGACACTGAGATCACCACCCCAGCCGAAATCAAGAAATCAAGAGCTGGACGCTTAACTGAGTGAGCCACCCAAGCTCCCCAAATTTAAAAAGTTTTAAAATATTTATATAGTCATGCAACCATCATTACAATTATACATCACTATAATTAGACCATTTCCATCAAGTTGAAGTGTCTGCTCCTGCTTCTTTGCAGTCATATCTCTCCTAATTCTGCCCCCTCACATCTGACATAAGAGTCTTGCCTTTCCCAGAATGTCATAAAAATCCAATTAAATGACTTGGAATCTTTCAAATCTAAATTATTTCACTTATCCTAATGCTTTTGAGATTCATCCATGTATAAGGAGTTCATTCTTTTTTATTGCTGGGTACTATGCCGTTGAATGGAGAAACCACAGTCTTTTTATCCATTCATCAAGTGTTAGACATTTGGTTTATTGCAGATTCTGTATATTATAAACAATATTTTAATTCATATTATGATCACCAGAAATATTTAGCTGTAGTTTTTGTTTGATTTTCTTGATGATGTCTTTTTGCCCATGATGTGTACTCTGTCAGGGTAATATTACTTTCATAGAAAGATTTAGGAATTAGTTCTACCCCATCTATTTTCAGGAAGAATTTTGCAGAACTGGTATTATTTTTTTCTTAAATAGTTAGTAGAATCCATTGTTGAGGTCAACTACATCACAGCTTTATTTACAGGAAAGATTTTAGGTGTGGATTAAATTTCCTTAATTGATATTAAAAATATGCATAGCTATTTTTCTTAATTGAATTTAGGTGAATTCCTTACAGAGTATGAAATTTTATATTGCTATTTCTTAACTATCCTGTAGGAAGTGTTTGGGCCTTTGAAGTGTTATTATTTGTTTATTCTTTTTCTTAAGATACAGAGTGTCTGCCATATTATCAGTAATCAGATTTCTTTCTTTTTTTTTAAGATTTTATTTGAGAGAAAGAGAGGGGGAGTGTGAGCATGCATGAGTGGTGGGGATGGGGGGCAGAGGGAGAGGGAGAAGCAGACTCCCTGCTGAGCAGGGACCCCCCAACATGGGGTTCAATCCCAGGACCCCAAGATCACGACCTGAGCCAAAGGCAGAGGCTCAACTAACTGAGCCTCCCGGGCACCCCAGTAATCAGATTTCTTAACCACACATAATAGAGCTGTTTCTTTTGGAGTAGGCACAGATGTACTCTGGGTATTTAAGTTCAAAGTACCATTTCCCTTAAACCATATAACTATAAGTTGTATTTATGATCCTGAGCCAGAATACAGTTTTGACAACCTTTAATCTTCTCTTATCTTACAATACTTTGAAACTTTTGAAATATACCAGCCAGTTACATAGAATGCCCTTCAATTTGTTTTTTTTTTTTTTTTTGATGACTTACTCATTATTAAATTGAAGCTATACATTATTAAGAAGGATACTTATAGAAGTTGTGTTACCTCATTGCCTCATGTTAGGGGATACATTATGGCTCTGTGTGTTAGGAGTGATAGTAACCTTGCTCATTTGCTTAATGTGGTATCTGCCACAATATAAACTTACTATTTTTTTCCCTTGGAACTTATCAAATGTAGTTGAGGAGGTATTTTAACACTATGTAAATACTTTGTTTCTGTTTAAACATTCACATTCTAAATTGATCATCCATCAATGCCTGTAGCAATTATTCCTGGGTTATTCTAATAGTGGTGTTCTAATTTCTTTTACATCTATGAATCAAAATTCTTCTGTAAAAAAGAGTTGTCACTTCCCTGTGTATTTTATTTATTAAGTTATTTATTTGTACATTTATGGATTCACATTTTTGACTCTTTCAGGTTGATTCTTACAACTTTTTATTTATTTGTTTAGCATAATCTTGCATAAAGTACAATGTGTTTGTAAAATTCTTTTTGTCTTTAGACTCATATTTATCCAGGTCAGTTCCTGTCTTCCCTATCCCTTTCAGTGTGGTTTTGTGATTAATTTATAATGCAGTTAGATTCATTTATCACAGTCTACATTTCCTTCCCCCCCTCCAACAACCTGGTAGATTTAAAAAATTTTTCCATTCAGTAAAACTTGAATTTTGTGGTGTACAGTTCTATGGTTTTCAAAAAAATACAAATAGTTGTTTATACACAACTATGATTCCACACAAAATGTAATATTATCCAGAAAATTGTCTCATAGTACACATTTATATTAAAACTATCTCCCTTCTCCCCCAAATCCTGAGAAGAACGAATCTTTTTTTTAGTCCCTATAGTTTTGCCTTTACCAGAGTTTTACATGAAGGAAGCATGTAGTTTTAGCCTTTGGGTCTAGGAGAACCACTTATAAATATCTTAGAAATTTTCACTTAGAAAAAATGCATTTATGGGGTGCCTGGGTGGCTCAGTCGGTTAAGCATCTGCCTTTGGCTGGGATCATGATTCTAGGGTCCTGGGATTGAGCCCCATGTAGGGCTCCCTGCCCAGCGGAGAGCCTGTTTCTCTTTTTCCTTCTGCTGCTCCCTCTGCTTGTGCTCTCTCTCTTTCTGTCAAATAAATAAATAAAATCTTTAAAAAAAAAGAAAAATGCATTTATTATTCATACCTGCTATTGCAACAATTATTAGTATGCTCCTTTGTTTTTTAAATTTCTGAACAATATTCCAATGCATGGATGTCCTGGTCAGTAAAACCATTCTATTGGGGTTCTCTGATCTCTTTGGATTTGTGGTGTTATATATGTCATTAATTTTAAGAAATTTGTAGCCATCGTTTTCTCAAATGTCTCTTGTATCCCATTCTCTCCTTCTCTTCAAATTCAAAGTGTACATATAGTAGATAAATTGATAATACCCCACGACTTTTGGATAATCTCTTGTTGTATTTTTTCATTCACTTTTCTCTTTGTAATTCTGTTTGAATAATTTATATTGACTTATCTTCAAGTTCACTGAAACTTTCCTCAACTGTGCTTAGAATACATCAAAAGCATTTCTTGTTTCAATACTTTGTATACTATTTTTAGCATTTCCATTTCATTGTTTCATACAATTTCTATCTGTCTGGTGTAATTGTCCATTTAAGTTTGCATATTGAGCCACCTTTTCCAATAGAGCATTTAACACAATATTAATAATAGTAATACAATATTAATAGTAATTTTATAGTTTTTGTTACACAATTACTATAACTTTGTCATAATTAAGTATGGTTCTGATGATTGCCTCATCTCTTCAGAGTGGGTCTTTCTTTGCCTTTTCATATGCTTTGCAATTTTCTTGAATCCAGGTATCCTGTCAGGACAGTAGAGATGATTTGAAAAGCTTTTATGCCCCACAATGGTTATGGCTTTCCTTCTGATAGGGCTTTATAGTAGATGTTTGAGATAATCTAGGTTTAGAAATTGGAGTAGGTCTGAAGGTTGTTGTTGCTATGGCTACCACCACTATGCCCTAGGTTGAATGTCTGGTCTTAAAAAAATAAAAGGTATCCTTAGGTGTCAAATGTTCTCACTTTTGAAACTGAAAAAAAAATACAATTGCTTCTTAATGTCAATAATATTTTTAATAAACCAAAGATTATTTTCTTCTTAAGAAAAGCCAAGCCTAAACCTCAATAAACATATTGCTTTAAATAAGAAAGCATAACTTCACAGCATGTCTTTTCATGGTAAATGTTCAATTATTTACTTGAAATGCATTAAAAAGTCTTTATGAAATAGACTTGAAAAGCAGGAAGAATGGTTAGAGAATAAATAAACTGGATAAAATTATTACAGATTCTCTTAACTCAAATTATCAGTAAATCTCAACTATACAAAATTTTTATTGTGCTTAAATCAGACATAGAATAATTTAAATTGTATTAAGTAAGAAACTGTATTATATAATAATCTTGTTTTAAAAAGGTATAATTCTATTAAATTATTGTCTAAGTTGGTAATAAGGAACAATTTTTTAAAGTGTATAAGTATAATTCATATTTTCAGTGAAATGTCTGAAATAAAAAAACAAATCAATAGAGGAATTTTAAGCACTTTTTACACAGTCAGAGTGTTTCTCATACAGTTTTTTAAAAAAAATTTTGATATTAAGTGAAGTTGTGTTGTAATTGACTATAGAATTTGATTGCAATATCAGAAGAAAAACAAAAGGAACATGTAGGGCATGTGATGATTTAGTATATCCAAAATAAATGAATTGACTCCAACCCCTTACCACAACCATATTTAAAATAATTAGGAAATCTAGTTTAATCAGTGAAAATAACTTAGACTTAATCTTTTTAATACTAATATATTAAAAACTTATATTAAGGAATTCTGCTATAGAGGGGAGGTGGGTGAGGAATGAGTAAAATAGGGAATAGGGATTAAGGAAATAAAATACAGACATGTATGATGAGCACCAAGTGTTGTATTTGAATGTTGAATCACTAAATTGTACACATGAAACTAATATTACACTGCATGTTAACTAAATGGAATTTAAATAAAAAGTTAGAAAAAATTAAAATAAAATAATCATCATCCTAAAAAGAAAAAGAATTCTGTTCTATTTTTCAACCTTCACGATTTCACAAAGGAGTAAAAAATAATTGAAATTGTTTTCTGACGTTTTTCATTAGTTGTTTATCAATAATTTATAATCCATTGAATCTCTAGATTAATTCACCCATGTTAAAAATAGTGGCATAAAATATTTTTACTTTAAATCTTTATTAAAATATGGTATTGGCAAATATCTACATTTGATCTTTCTGTGGATAAAATCTACTTAAATATAATCTCTGTATCAAACCTTTTGGTTCACAAGTATAGAATTCCTATCCAAATTTTATCAGAATATAAGAATTGAAAAAAGATCTGTTTGAGAAAAATAATACAAGTGAAATAATTTGAAGTTGACAAAAGTACATATCTACCTCAAAATATGGCTTCAGGCTTTGACAAGTTGAATTTAACTTGCAGTTTTAGGGTTAGCATACAGAAATGAAATTAGGAAGAACTTCTATAATAATACTATCAGTGAACTATATTCACACAATTGAGTTTGCATAAGATTTTTTCAGTAAGCCATTACTTAAGCAAAACTAGGAAGATTAAAGTTATTTTTTATTTTTGATTCTAGTTCAGCAACTAAAATTCCATCTCATTACAATTTTTGTCTTCACATTCTATGGTAAGTAAAATTATCATACAGTGCAATACACGCTACTTACCTGGCACAGTATTTGCAAATTTCAGTTCCCTAAAGTTCCATCAGCTTTAACTCTCAGTCCACACTCTGATGGTGCAAAAACTAATTCTAATTGTGATTTTCCATAACTCATTTTAATATCTTATAGATCTCTGTTTCTCCTGGTGGCAGAGACGAAATTTCCATCAATTCAAATACACTCTGTGTTTTCCTAGAGCTTCATCACATTTTTATCTCCCTAGACTTACTCTGCATCCATATAGTCTGAGGTGTTGCTGGCTCCAGTGAGCAGAATTCCCCTAATCATGGAACCTAATAACTTCATTTCTTACTTATTTACCATCTTTTATTTCTTCCTCTTAGCAATGGGAATATTGTCCTTATATAAGAAATGTGCATCAGAGTGGTTATTTTTTTCATGATCATGGTTTTGTGTTGTTTTGTTTATTTTCTCAAATATTTCATTAATGCCTGAAGTATTTACCAAGTTACATTTCCCCCTAAGAGCCTAAGTTTTGAAAACCACAGACATGTATGATGAGTATTTTATTTTCTAGCCTGTATGACTATGAGGTTAGGTGATATTATAAATGAGGCTATTATTATTCTTGTTGGTTATACTCTTTGTTTTTGTTAATGTTAGGGCTGTTGGGCCTTTTGTAGCTTAACATATATATCCAGGAAAGAGATTAATTCAAGAAATGGATAACAGAGGAGACCTAATACCACATAGAATTTTAGGGAAATTTGTAAAATTTTCCCATTAGTACTTTGGAAAACAAGGAAACCATTTTTTAAAAAGATTTTTATTTATTTATTTGACAGAGAGAGAGATAGCGAGAACAGGAACACAAGCAGGGGGAGTGGAAGAGGGAGAAGCAGGCTTCCCGCCGAGCAGGGAGCCTGATGCGGGGCTGGATCCCAGGACCCCGGGACCATGACCTGAGCCGAAGGCAGAGGCTTAACGACTGAGCCACCCAGGCACCCCAAAGGAGACTATTTTTGAAGGGCTTTGCTGTTTATTTATTTTGGTGTAGATATTAAAAGATGGCTCAGTAGAATGTTGGCCACCTCTGCCAGTGTCCTAGTATTTCATGTGCTTAGTGGCCACAGTGATTTGGACCCTCATTCTGTATCCACACAGTATACTTTTCTAAGGCCAAAGCCTGGACCTTGGCATCAGATAGAATTTTCCATATCTGAAATTTCATACTTTCTAATCACAATTAATTTTCTGCGCAGTGTATTTACCTAAGATGACAGTCTTAGCCTGGATTTCCCCAAAAAGTAGAGCCTGAAAAAAGGACTTATATGCAGATTTTTTTTGTGGAAAATAACCTCAAAAAAACAGAAGGGAGGGGCTTGAGAGAGTGAGGGAATGAGGAAAAGGTAGTATTAGATGCGCTACTTAGAGTATTTATTAACATCACTGAAAAACTGGGCATTAGTCCCACCTGAGACTTTGTAAGTAGGATAGAGACTGTTCCTCAAAATTGTGTACTAGAGTACTGGACAGGAAGAATTACTTACCCCTTGGCTTTTGTTCCCACGGAGTGATGATTAACTATAGTATTAACACATTTTAGTTGTACATACCTATGTGATGAGGGGGCTTCCTCCAAAGTCTGCTTCGTCAGAGACAGCCCAGAGAAGAGAGCGAAACTGCTGTTTGCAGAGGAGAAAATATTGTAGATAATTTGATTTGAAACCTTCCTGAAACTGTCTGCAGTAGGTGTAGGAGAACCAGACAGGAAGCAGGCAAACGTGGCGAGGCAACAAAGCTCTTACACAGTGACATTGTCTTCTGAAAACTATAGGAGATTGGTAAAAAACCATTTTAGTAAAGAAAGAAACAGAAGATTTATGCTTGACTGAAAAAGAAAGTATGACCTTGTAAAAGATGGACTGGAGAGCAAAGGGGAATACACATAGATTTAGGGAGATCTGTTTGGATTATAAGAGCCTAAATTACTTTGGAAATCTAAGTTTAATATAAAATTTTTATTGATTTGTTTATTTGTTCTGATTTCAGTATCTCATAATTTATAACAACTGTGTAAGAGTTTTAAAAATTAAGAGAACATATTTGTTTCTTAGAATTTCTAGACTATGGATTGCTCGAATCTATCAAATAAGGTATATAGATAACATGTTTTCCTTCATTTCTTTACTTTGGTAAAAATATAGTTCTAAAAGTGTAATTCAGTCAGTCCACTGACATCCTCTAAAACCCATCAGTTTCCAAACTGCAGTTGAATTAGGCTCAAGCTGAAAACTAGACATTTCAAACACTATGCCCTTTTTTCTCCTTTGGAATAGCCCAAGTTGCCAGCGTTGTGCATGACCAAAGGAGATGGAAGGCATGAGATTAAAAAGATGGCAGGTTAGGTAACCCAGAATAGGCCACTGTCATAGAATTTGCCCTTAAATACACCATCCCATACCAAGGCCTAGAAACATAACTTTTTCTTTCTTGTTTCTTATAACACATCCTGTGACTTCTTTAATTTCAAGACTAAACTTGAAGTTGTTGGAAATAGCCTATAGAGAAGTTTAGTGAAAGATTAACAGAAACAAAATATGGAAAAGAGCACCAATGTCAGAAGTTTCTGTTTAAATATCATTGGTTAAAAATCTTATGAAATATTAAGTTATTAACTAGTTTTATTATCACAGCACACATCCAGATAACTTCTATTTCATTGCAACTTTGTATAGTTTGTGGTATTACAGTTTACTTACATGTGGGCTATATTTTCATCTAGTCTGGACACATTATCCCTCCTTGTGTTCAAGGGAATTGAAGTTAATTTGTATTATTTCTAAGCAGGAAGAAAAAACTATCTTCATTTATTATTTTAAATGTTATAAATGAATGGTAATCAAAGATATATTCACATTATTAAAGTTTACTCTTTGTGATATATATTATTAAAGATTTAGTTCTTTTTCCTTGACAAGGATTAGCAATAATCTTCCAGAAAAAAGTTTTTCTAAGTTTTCAGAAGTAATATATATACATAAACTTTGTTTTGAAATATATCCAAGATTATTTGCCTAATAATGCAATGAATTTTCTTTCTCTTTTGCTGTTCCTCTTACTCTCACTCTTTTTTTCTCTGTCTCTTTCCTTGCAAAGTAGAAGCTGAATTATAAAATATTGGCATTTGCCAAAATACTTTAGGGAATCATAAAAAAATAAGTGAGCTTTGTGGACATAACTTGTCAATTAAATGAGTACTAATTTATGAAACAACCCAGAGATGTCTCAGTTTACTTATGATAGAAACAATACACAATTCCAAATCTGTCTGGATTGGAGATCACCTGAACCCTAAGGTAAAAAAAATATATTTCAAGGTTGAAAAAAAATTGTAAGTGAAAATGGGTATATTTTGATGAAATGCTTTGTGAAAAATAAATCCTGGAAATGTCAAGAATGACTCTGAACAGAATATGTCATATCTTGTATATAAGCCATAATAATACAACAGACAGCATGAAATGGAAGACCGAGTAAGCAGGAAATGTTTTTGTTGTCATAAGACATTTTGTTTTATGAAACAAAGAGTTCCAAAGAATAATGTAAAACATTTAGGTAGCATAAATCTTCTTTATGATACATTTTGTGAAAACCTATGATATTGGTTTTTTCTATCCCATAAGTTAGAATTTCTTTTAAGACTTTGAAAAGAAATACCTATTTTTTCTCTTCTTTCAAACAACACTCTTAGGAAAAAACTTACATGAAGTTATGAGATGGGATTAATTTCTATCGATGTCTAGTATGTACAGAGCACTTTGAATAATTTTTTGAACTTCCCTTCAAACCAGTACCCCTTCTATTGTTTTCTACCTCAGAAATGGAAAATCCATCCAATTATATTTTCAATGCCACAGCCCTTGACAATTTATTCTCTCTTATCCTATATGCTTCCAAATCCAATCCTTTACTAAAACATAATGACTTTATTTTTTCTTGAATCAGTCTACTCCTCTGCATCCCTTTCGAAGAAATCTTTAACTTTCTATCATACCTTGCCTTGGATATTGTAAGAGAGATTTAACTGATCTGCACACTTGTACAGTATGTATCACAATCATTCTTCATGATGCAGTCATGGTGGATTTTTTTGTTTTGTTGTGTTTTTGCTTTTATTATTTGGTGGGGGGATCAGATCATGCCATTAATATCTGATGTTTATTTACTTTTAAAATAAAGGCTTATGTTGTAAATCCCCAGACCTTCTAGATTGCAACTACTTCTCTAGACTTATTTAGCATAGGTTCCTTCTTTGTTGACTTCAGTCCTCACCCAAGGCTTTTGGATATGAAAATTCAACCCAGAGCATGGTGGCTTCATTTAGTGTAAAAGGAATGAAATAAAATTAGAGTTAAAGTGTATCAGCTCGGTAAAAAAAAAATTGCATGCTGTGTACTAACCATATTTCAAGCCTCCAGAAATTTTTCCTCATCTCTATTTGAAGATAACAGTAGTATCTAGCTTCTAGAAGTGTTATAAAAGTTAAATGAGATAATACAAGTAAAGTGCCTAGAATAGTACTTGGCATAGAGTAAATGCTCATTATTACAGAAGAAATCACTGTAGTGATCAGTCACCTGGTCTGGAGACAGACTGCTCTGACCTAATGTATGCAAGGCTATGAGTAAGTTACTTAAATTCCTTATACCTCAGTGCCTTTTAATGTAAATTAAAATATTAATTCTTTGTAATTGTAATTGTAGAATTGCTATGAGGATGAAATGCACCAATAAATTGTTAGTTATAGATCTTTGTCTTCTATGTTGTAAGCACTCTATAAGCATTTTCTTTTTTTTTTCCAGGTTTTTATTTAAATTATGGTTAGTTAAAATATAGTGTAATATTAGTTTTGGGAGTAAAATTTAGAAGCATTTTCTACTGTTATTTTAAGTTATTGTTATTATCATTATTAAATTTGTAATGTAAATATATAACTGTAATTTTTCCAATTACCAATGTAAAAAAATATTTTACCAGATGTAAAAGAAACCATTAAAATTTTAATGAATATCTCTTAAATGGACAAATGAGGGTGGTCTTGAATAAACCAGTTCTCACTCCATTCTGATAAGTGTGGTTAAGGTGTGTCTTCTCAAATACCATATAACTTCACTCATATATAGAATTTAAGAAACAAAACAAATTAACAACAACAAAAAAAGAGACAAACAAAGAACCAGACTCTTAAATATAGAGAACAAACTGATGGTTGCCAGAAGGGAGGTGGGTGGGGGATTGGGTGAAATAGGTGAAGGGATTTAGAGAACACTTATCATGATGAGCACTTAGTAATGTATAGAATTGTTGAATCACTATAAAAACTAACTGGAAATTTTGGAATTGAGAATTTAGTAACCGAAGTAACATGTGTACTATAAGGACTCAACAGTAGATTTGAGTTGACAGAAGAAATAATCAGTGACTTGAAGATAGACTGTAGAGATTTTACAATCTAAAAACAAGAAGAATGAAATGAACAAAGCCTCAGAAATATAAAGTAACATTAAATAGGAAACTTAAAAGCATTGTATAGAGCCCAGAAATAAGCCTCTATATAATAGTCACATGATCTTTGTCAAGGGTGCCAAGACCACAGAATAGGGAAAAGACAGTCTCTTCAATGAAAGGTGTTGGGAAAACTATCTACACATACAAAGGAATGCACTTGCACCCTAGCCTTATACCATATACAAAAATTAACTCAAAATGAATTAAAGACCTAATTATAAGACTTCAAATTAAAAACTTCCTAGAAGAAAACATAGAGGGACATTGGATTTGGCAATGATTTCTTGGATATGACATCAGAAACACAGGCAATAAAAGCAAAAATAAACAAATGGGACAGCATTAAATTTTAAAACTTCAGTGCATCAAATGACACAGTCAGTGGAATGAAAAGGCAACCTATGGAATGGGAGATAATATTTGTGGGTCATATATCTAATAAGGGGCTAATATCCCAAATATATAAATAACTCTTACAGTGCAACAGTGAAAAAAGCAAATAACCACATTTTTAAAAGGGCAGAGGACTAGAATAGATATTCTTCAGAGAAGACATACAAATGGCTAAGAAGTATATGCATATTCACAAGCTTAACACCACTAATCATTCAAGAAATACAGATCAAAACCACAATAAGATATCATCTCATACCCGTTAGGATGGCTATTATCAAGAAAACCAAAACAAACAAAAAATAACAAGTGTTAGAAAGAATGTACAGAAATTGGAAATCTTGTGCACTTTTAATGAGAATGTAAAATGGTGCAACTATTATGGAAAACATATGGAGGTTCTTAAGAAAATTAAAAATAGGATTACCATAATGTCCAGCAAGGTTACTTCTGATTATATAGCCAAAATAGTTGAAAGCAGGGTCTTAAAGACTTTTTTGTATACTTGTATGGACTATTAGCAATTCCTGTTAGTTCTACCTCTAAAATGCAACACAGGACACACAGCATCTCATCACCTCCATGCCTACCACTATGGTCCTGCCACCATCACCTGAAGCATCTGCCTAGCCTCCATCCCATACAGCAATCTGAGGGAGTTTTTTTTTTTTTCTTTTGCTATAAATATAACTGTATGTAACCACTGAAAAATTCACATCAGTGAGTAGCAGTCTTCCCTTAAATCTAAATTTTCCACTCATACTTCAATATGTATCACCTAAGACTAAGTAAAAAGAAAAAAAAAAAACCCACAAATATTATCTTAAAAATTAGAAAAATTTCTAGTTTAAAATGGAGTCTGATAGCACTGTCCTTCATTCTTAAATGGCTTTTGACATAACAGAAGGAGATGATAAATTCTATAGAAAAGGCATGAAATAATAGCACCTTAAAGTGAGCCTGGGTTCTATCAATGACAAGTTCCTAGAAGTTAGAAAGTAGGTGGGACAAGATTAATAGAGAAAGAGAAATAAGGGTCTTCCTGCAAAGGAAGAATGTCTGATATGTAGAATTTATGTATCCATACCTCATATGAAGCCAAACTTAAATGAGGAACTTGGGTTGGAATGATACAATGAGACTATAGCATTGTGGATCTGTTATTACTCTGATAAATGCCTGCACTCTCTCTAAATCTTACCTTCTGTAATCTCTATAGCTGAGTATGCACATTTGAAAAGAAAATCAGTAGAAAGCAGTCCCTCCCATTGCTAAACTAGTACAGCCTTTTGATGGTAAGAGTGCTCTGTGTGAGGAGTATACTGCCATGATGAAATTTAATAAAATTTCATGCAAAAAGTATATCATTTTCAAATGGTATACTATGTGCTGACCACTCTCAAGAAGGCAACATGGCACCATGTCTTTAGGAATCAGAAAGGCCTGAGTTGAACTCCCAGCATCTATCTATGTGACATGGGACTTCCTCAAACTTGATTTCATTAAAAAGGTAGCTCTCCATCATGTGATTATTTTGATGATAAAAAGAACATGACATGTAACCTGTTGTAATGAAAGGTCCATTTTCCACTTAAGCAGAGAGTAGATAATCACAAAACTTTAGGAATTACTCAAGGCATATAAGCACATCATGTAATAAGTGTTAAAGTTTTCAAGTGAAGATTTAGTAGCAAACTAAAATAAATGTAAAAAATCTAAATACCCACCGAATTTTTATGTTAACAGAAGAATTAAGAAAGATGAAAATAAATTGTCTATGGAAAGTACCCATTTTGTGGGGCACCTGGGTGGCTCAGTCATTAAGTATCTGCCTTCAGCTCAGGTCATAATCCCAGGGTTCTGGGATCAAACCCCGCATCAGGCTCCCTGCTCCGCAGGAGGCCTGCTTCTCCCTCTCCCACTCCCTCTGCTTGTGTTCCCTCTCTCGCTATCTCTCTCTCTGTCAAATAAATAAATAAAAATCTTAAAAAATAGGTACCCATTTTGATAGTGAAAATCAATAAATAATAAATAATAAATAATAAAATAAACAATTTAGAATTTCCCAATAGAATTTTTTGAGAATTCACCAAAAAATTCTTGTTAAAAAAATCATAGGTTTTACTATTTAGATTTATTCATGGTTAATATATCATAAATGAAATCTGAATACACAAAATGAAACTCAAGAATTAAAGCTTCTGTTTTATTGCAAAGAATCACTGAGCATGGTAATAGTAAATGAACATATGTAAAACAAAAATCTTATTTCCTTCTCAAAGGAAAAATCATAGGCGATATAAGAAATAAAAATTTCTGCCAACATTTCATAGACAAATGATGCTGTCCATTGGAATTATCATTTGATATTGTGAAACTATGTGACTGTTCACACAAATTCAAGGAAAAGATCACATGGTGTGCTAAATACAGCTGACTAGGGAAAAAAAGAAATCTATAAATAATTGCCATTTAATTATCACATATACCAATTGGAGAATGCTCATGATGTACCAATAACTTCAGCCCTAAGAAAATATGACTTGCTTGTATCTATATGTTTTAAGCAGAAGATAAAGTTTTAGATTTAGTTTTTTCTAACTCCTCCCAACCATTCCTGATGGATGGTTGACTTAGTGATGTCTTGCGGAGGTGATTTTCTTATCACTCTTTTAAAATTCTGGATGAATGTGAACTATGACATTGACTGATTTGTTGAACCACCCTTACATCCCAGGAATAAATCCCACTTAGTCATGGTGAATAGTCCTTTTAATGAACTGTTGGATTCTATTGGCTAGTATCTTGAGTATTTTGGCATCTATGTTCATCAGGGATATTTGTCCATAATTCTCCTTTTTGATGGGGTCTTTTTCTGGTTTGGGATGAAGGTAATGCTGGCTTCATAGAATGAGCTTGGAAATTTTCCTTCCATTTCTATTTTTTAAAATAGCTTCAGTAGAATAGGTATTATTTCTTCTTTAAATGTTTGGTAGAATTCCTCTGGGAAGCCAAATGGCCTTGACTCCTGTTTTTTTGGGAGTTTTTTGGTTACTGCTTCAATTTCCTTGCTGGTTATTGGTCTGTTCAGATTTTCTATTTCTTCCTGTTTTGGTTTTGGTAGTTTATAAGTTTCCAGGAATGCATCTATTTCTTCCAGATTGCCTATTTTGTTGGTATATAGTTGCTCATAATATGTTCTTTAAATGGTTTGTATTTCCTTGGTGTTGGTTGTGATCTCTCCCCTTTCATTCATGATTTTATTAGTTTGGGTCCTTTCTCTTTTCTTTTTGATAAGTCCAGCTAGAGGTTTATCAATCTTATTAATTCTTTCAAAGAAGCAGCTTCTAGTTTTGTTTATCTGTTCTACTATTCTTCTGGTTTCTATTTCATTGATTTCTGCTCTGATCTTTATTATTTCTCTTCTCCTACTTAGTTTAGGCTTTATTTGCTGTTCTTTCTCTAGCTCCTTTAGGTGTAAGGTTAGTTTGTGTATTTGAGATTTTTTTTCTAATTTTTTGAGAGACACTTGTATTGCATGTAGTTTCCTTTTAGGACCGCCTTTACTGTATCCCAAAGGTTTTGAACAGATGTGTTTTCATTCTCGTTAGTTTTCATGAATTTTTTAAATTCTTCTTTAATTTCCTGGTTGATCCATTCATTCTTTAGTAGGATGCTCTTTAACCTCCAGGTGTTTGAGTTCCTTCCAAATTTCCCCTTGTGATTGGGTTCAAATTTCAAAGCATTTTGGTCTAAAAATATTCAGGGAATAATCCCAGTCTTTTGGCATCAGATGAGACCTGATTTGTGACCCAGTATGCAATCTATTCTGGAAAAGGTTCCATGTGCACTCAAGAAGAATGAGTATTCTGTTATTTTAGGATGGAATGTTCTGTATATCTCAATTGATGCCAAAGAAGCATTTGACAAAATACAACATCCTTTCTTGATTAAAACTCTTCACAATGTAGGGATGAGGGAACATACCTCAATACCATAAAGGCCATCTCTGAAAAGCCCACAGTAAATATCATTCTCAATGGGGAAATACTGAGAGCTTTTCCCCTAAGGTCAGGAACATGACAGGGATGTCCACTCTCACCACCGTTGTTCAACATAGCACTAGAAGTCCTAGCCTTAACAATCAGAAAACAAAATGAAATAAGAGGCTCAATTGGAAAAGAAGAAGTCAAACTCTCACTCTTTGCAGATGACATGATACTTTAGGTGGAAAACCCAAAAGACTCCACCCCAAAATTGCTAGAACTCATACGGCAATTCAGCAACGTGGCAGGATACAAGATCAATGCACAGAAATCATTTGCATTTCTATACACTATCAATGAGACTGAAGAATGAAAATTAAGGAATTGATTCCATTTAGAATTGCACCAAAAACCATAAAATACCTAGGAATAAACCAAACAAAAAGAGGTAAAAGATCTGTACACTATAGAACACTTATGAAAGAAATTGAGGAAGACACAAAGCGATGGAAAAACATTCAATGCTCATGGATTGTAAGAATAAACATTGTTAAAATGTTTATGCTGCCCAGGGCAATCTACACTTTCAATGCAATCCTTATCAAAATACCATTGACATTTTTTCACAGAGCTGGAACAAACAATCCTAAAATTTGTATGGAATCAGAAATGACCCTGAATAGCCAAAGGAATGTTGAGAAAGAAAACCAAAGCTGGACACATCACAATGCCTGACTTCAAGCTATTTACAAAGCTGCGATTATCAAGACAGCATGGTACTGGCACAAAAACAGACACATAGATGAATAGAACAGAATAAGGAGCCCAGAAATGGACTCTCAACTCTATGGTCAACTAATCTTCAACAAAGCAGGAAAGAATATCCAATGGAAAAAACAGTCTTCAACAAATGGTGCTGGGAAAATTGGACAGCCACATGAAGAAGAATGAAACTCTACCATTCTCTCACACCATACACAAAGATAAACTCAAAATGGATGAAAGACCTAAATGTGAGACAGGAATCCATCAAACTCCTAGAAAACATAGTCAGCAACCTCTTTGACCTCGGCCACAGTGACTTCTTGCAGGACATGTCTCTAAAGGCAAAGGAAACAAAAGCAAAAATGAACTATTGGGACTTCATCAAGATAAAAGCTTCTGCATAGCAAAGGAAACAGTCAACAAAACTGAAAGGCAACCTACAGAATGGAAGAACATATTTGCAAATAACATATGAAATAAAGGGCTGGTATCCAAGACCTATAAAGAACTTATCAAACTCAACACCCAAAAAACAAATAATCTAGTCAAGAAATGAGAGACAGCCACTTCTCCAAAGAAGACATAAAAATAGCCAACAGACACGTGAAAAAATTCTCCACATCACTTGTCATCAGGGAAATACAAATCAAAACCACAGTGAGATACCATTTTATACCAGTTAGAATGGCCAAAATTAACAAGACAAGGAAACAGCAAGGAAACAGTAAATGTTGATGAGGATGTGGAAAAGGGGAACCCTCTTACACTGTTGGGAATGTAAGCTGGTATAGTCCCTCTGGAAAACAGTATGGAGGTTCCTCAAGAAGTTAAAAATAGAACTACCCTACAGCCCAGCCATTGCACTACTGGATATTTATCCCGAAGATACAGATGTAGTGAAATGAAGGGTCACCTGCACCCCAATGTCCATAGCAGCAATGTCCACAATAGCCAAAATGTGGAAGGAGCCGTGATGTCCTTCAGCAGATGAATGAATAAAGATGTGCTTTATATACACAATGGAATATTACTCAGCCATCAGAAAGGATGACTACCCACCATTTACATCAACGTGGATGGAACTGGAGAGTATTAGGCTAAGTGAAATAAGTCAGTCGGAGAAAGACAATTATCATATGGTTTCACTCGTATGTGGAACATAAGAAATAGCGCCAAGGTCCATAGGGGAAGGGAGGGAAAACTGAATGGGAAGAAATCAGAGAGAGACTCTTGACTCTGGCAAACAAGTTGATGGTTGTGGAAAGGGAGGTGGGTGTGGGGCTGGGGCAACTAGGGGATGCGCATGAAGGAGGGCATGTGATGTGAGGAGCACTGGGTGTTATATGCTACTGATGAATTATTGAACACTACATGTGAAACTAATGATGTACTATACGTTGGTGCATTGATTTTAAATTAAAAAATATTCTGGATTAAGACACAACCAGTATCCTAGGGCAGAACCCTTGTTAGATAAAAATATGAGAAATGGATGGAGAAATCTGGGCTAGTCTTTTTTTTTTTCCCTAGTACCTCTTTATTATATTACTCCAAGATAGTCTGCTATGAACGTAATGAAAAATAAAAGAAAATAAAAGTAGTCAAGGAAAAAAACAAATGTGAAATTTAAAAAAAAGGATATTTGGTACATTTTCAAAAATGTCCACATCCTTTTTAAAGAGATCATTCATTGTTAGGGAAATGATTCATGCGGATATTTCAAAAATATTTTTAAGATTGATGCTTATTATATGCATTATAACAAGAAATTATTTCATATTGTGAGACTACCATTAAGTCACTATCCTAATTTCCTTCTAATCAAATTTTCTACTCATATTCTCATTTACAGCTATAAGGGCAATTAATGTATTTCTTGTGCTGCTTTAGTTTATTTAACATTGAAACAACTCTAAGATTTATTTTCATTTAAATTCTAGAATTTGTTTATATATTAGAGAGGTCAAATTAACTTTTAGTGACATTTAATTCTATTTAGTTTTTATATATGCATCAAAATTATAGGACAATGTTAAGAAGATATTGAAAAAAAAAAGATTGCAAGCCCACAAGTTATCTTTTGTACTCTGAGCTATACTCATGAAAGCCCTTAGTTATGGGAAAGTTATTTGTAAGTTCTGTTATTTCTCATTCTTATGAGGGTTTGAATGGAAAAGGAAGCATATTGTAGATGATAGTACCTGATATTAAAATGACTCCTCTTTTTTAAAAGGAGTAAACTTGAAGATTACTTCAAGTAATCTTGAAGTAATTAGATTTTACTTGAAGATTAGGATTATAAACTACTGTAGAGTTGTTCAAATTAAAATTTTCCCTAATTAGGGATTATTCTTTTTTAGTTTTATGTATTTCTAAGCTGTTACAGGTTATACCCACAAATGCATTTTTTATTAGTCACCTCTTCCCCCTGCACTTCTGAAAATATGCTACAGACAGACAGGAGACAGCTCTGGTAACAGAAGTTTGAACAGATGGCCATTTTCAATTTTATTTTTCCAGAAAATGAAAGAGCTTTTTTGCTAACATCTAAAGTTGATGCAAGAAGAAGCTTACCATGACAAACAAACAAACAAAAATATTAATTACTCGAGAAGCTTTGAGTTTTGTGATAGAATCTCTCTCCATTTGGTTGAATCAAAAGAAAAAGTAAACAAACTCCCTGTAAATGTTTAGAAACCTGTCTTTGAATTTGAAAAACTTTTATTATTCTCACTTATGGCATTGAAAGAAAAAAATACACAAAAATAGAAAAAGACACTGAGGAAAAGGGAAGACAAAAAATGATGTAGTCTGGAATTAAGAAAAATTTTTTAGTTTCCTTTTTCGACATGTAATGATCTAAGGAAACGATAATACAAGCCTAAGGAACATATAATTTATATTTGTTAAAATTAAAATTAATTTGTTAAAATATGTATTCAGTTTTTTGACCCCCACTAGGCAGCATAAGAATGGGTCTTGGACCTGGAACATTTCCTTACCAAGAGATGAAAGGCACACAGTCTGTGCTGAGCTTATCGCCTTGTGTGGGAGTACTCTTCCTGTTTCAGTCTCAATGAGTGCTTTTTGTCTCTGCTTGAAGTACATGCATTATGTGGTACCTAGCCAACCCCACTGTTACATCTGTCCTGTGAGGAGAGGTTGAGATCTCCCCCTGTAGCACAAGTTGTGTTCATGGATCAATTGCCCTGTGTGGTCTGCCCGGAGAGACTCCCTAGTCATGAGGGACCAACACCTATTATTGAAACTCATCTTGCTCTGTCTCTGTTCTGAGTAAAGCAATGTTCTATCCACTGCATAACTTTGTTGTGTTTTCTTCAGTGACTCCCATACCAAGATGCAATAGACAGAAAGTGTTTAATCCTCCCCTGCAATTGAAAACTGGTGCATGGTGCTCTGCTCAACATGTGCATCCCCTTTTCACCATTTTTCTCTTTTCAAGTCTGTTTATTCAATATAGTAGTCCCACTTAATCTGTGGTTTCACTTTCCACGGCTTTAGTTATCCAAGGTCCAAAATCAGATGATCCTTTTTCTGGCGTAGCATTGGAGGGTCAATAGTTTCCTAATGCTATGTCACAATGCCTATCTCCTCATCTAATTTCATCTCATCACATAAAATTTGATCATCTCACATCATCGCAAGAAGAAAAAGGCTGAACACAGTACCGTAAGATAATTCTGAGAGAGAAAGGCAACATTCACCTAACTTTTAATATAGTATATTTTTAGAATTGTTATAGTTTATTATTATTGTTGTTAATCTCTTACTGTGCCTAATTTATATATTAAACTTTATCAAAGATACATATGTACAGGAAAAAAACAGTGTAATATATATGGTTTGGTATTATCTGTGGTCTCAAGCAGTCACTGGAGGGATCTTGGAACAAATCCCCTGCAGATAAGGAGGAATCACTATATTTTTTTTTAAGATTTTATTTATTTATTTGAGAGAGAGAGAGCATGAGAAGGGGGAGGGTCACAGGGAGAAGCAGACTCCCCGCTGAGCAGGTAGTCCGATGTGGGACTCGATCCCGGGACTCCAGGATCATGACCTGAGCCGAAGGCAGTCGCTTAACCAACTGAGCCACCCAGGCGCCCTATATTTTGTTTTAAATCAGAATTTAACACAAACAGATTTCATTCCCAAATAATACATGTAGAATTAATTTCTATTCCTTTGAAAATGGGATAGTTATTGCTTTTGATATATAAAATAGAATGAAAGCATGATATTTGATGTAAGAATATACTTATAAACAGACTGCATAAGGGAGACTAAATAGAAGCAAAAATAAAATGGGGTTAGATGATACTTCAGGTCAGACATAATTCACTGGCAGGGGTATGAACACTGTTATGTGGAAAGAAAGAGTCAGCTAACACCATTATGTGGAAAGAAAGAGTCAGCTAAGATCTAAGAGTCAGCTAAGATCTAGGTATAGGGAAAAATAACCAAGAGAACTGTTAGGCTCTGTATTTGTGCTTTGACCAGGTATAGAAGCAATGTGATATGGTGTTCAATGAACTTGATCTTTTGGTTTGTGTTAGGGTCGAAACACTGACTCTCTTTCTTAACACTTACGTGGGTTTGGGTCAGTTATTAATTTTATCATGCCTACTTTGTGGGATTGTTCTAGAATTAAAAGAGGGAATGAACATCTAAAGTATTTGCACTATCCCTGCCGCACAGTGAGAGCTTAGTACATGCTAACAGCTAACAGAATGCTAAATTTTTCCCAATAAAATTCTCTAATTTCCAAGTTGAATGATTTTTTATCGTTACTGTAACTGGGAGAAAAAACTAAAAGAGATTAGGTGATTTGGAGAAGATTATCCCTTCTTTGCATTTATTATGCTAATTAAATGGACAACATATTGTAATCTTGTTGGTCTATTTTTGTACAGCTTAGATTAATTTTGTTGCTACATAAACATAAGCATGGGATGAAACATGCATAGTATATTTTGAGATTTCTAGCGGTCAGCTTAAAAGCATATTAAATTCCCAAGGAAGAGTTGTCAGGATTATTCTCATTACTGTGCTAGAAGGTGCCAGGTATCTCTCAGCTCCATACCTGTATTACTCTATATTTTGCCCTAACTCTGAAGCAAGATGACTACAAACTACATTTCTCAGTTTCAATATACTATGTTCTTTCAAAGGGAAGTGCTGTGGCAGAATGGAGGGCAAGAGGCTATGAAAAGTCATTTTCAGAAAAAAAACCGCGCTGTACTTAAGTGGCCATGCATGTAGCAATGGTGATAGCAGTGGCCAGTGAGTGTGGCCAGCCTGAGAGTGATCGCAGCTCCAGCGGTTTCTGCTTTTTGAGTGTATCTTTTCAGTCCTTCAACTAACTATTCTCTAAGACTGAAATTGATTCACTGTATTAAATTCCTTTTCTTGAAAATGATTCCTCTTCCACTACCTAATAGTCATCATATTTACAGATTATAATCATTAGTAACAATAGATATGTAATCTGAGAACTTTGGATAGAATATGACATTCAAATAAGGGCTTAATAACTGTTAATTGAAGAGATGAATTGCTGCTATTCATTACCATCTGGTTCATGTAATTTCATTGCTGTAAGTTGGCATTACAATTAATTATTTATAGTAATAATAAAGTTATGTTTGTCAGTGTACCTAACAATATAAGTAAAAATCAGCTATATATCATTTCAGAGTACATTGCAAGTTAAAGCTTCCAATTTGTAATGATACAGTAATTCACATGGTCTTGCAAGTTACCAAAAATAAAAGGGAACCAAGATTTTTAAATATGAAACTATATGATTTGAATTTTATCAATCCTAAGTAGTACTCTTTATCCAACACAAATATTATTAAAGCTGATAGATGCAAAGCATTGTTTAGTAATATTTTGTAAAATGTATTGATATTTTACATATTTTAAAATAGTTGTTGCATTTTACACCATTAAATATACTCATTTTCATAAGAATATAAAAGGGATCTCCATCAACTAGATATGAATAAAATATTCATTTATTTACACTAATATAGAAAGAAATATATTTACATATACACACATATACATATGTATATACTTTGACATACATATATAAATGCACAGAAGTACTGTGTTTTATTACACCAGTTTTGTATTTTTCCATAATTTAAAAAACTCTAGAGAAGATGACTGCACAGATGGGCAATATTTCCTAAAACAATTTATCATTACATACTGAGAGATATTAAGTGGGAAAAAAAGAATAATGTAGAATAACTTAAAGTTTAAAAAATTGGGACATGCATTTTGAATAGCTAATGTGAAGTGAAGAGATTTTAAATTTACCTGAATACAGGACAAGTTTATTCACGGAAATCTGAAGGGAATAGTATTATGTGAAAAATATTTAGAAATTATGTAGAATAAATGACATGATTTGATTAATATTTTATATATCCCTTGGCTGCTTCATAAAATTGTTATGGGGAGCCTATGTGCAAATGATGAAGCTGTATCAAAAGCCGAGGTAAAACAAAGAGGAGATTATTATGGTCAACACAGGAGAGGAGAAAGTCATTGGCTCAGGTTAGACATTGACAATAGCCTTCATAGGATGTGCTGAAATACTGGATGTGGGAGCTGAGAGACAAAAAGCCTCAAAGATGATGCCGAGGTTGTTTGAACATCAGTTAGTGGCCTTTAGTGGAATCAGTCAATTTCAGAAGGGCAGTTTGTAGACAAGATATAATTGTAAATAATGTTTGTGATTGTAAATAATGTTGCAAGAAACATAGAGGTGCGTATATCTTTTCAAATTAGTGTTTTTGTTTCCTTTGGGTAAAAATCCAGTAGTGAAATTATAGGATAACATGGCATTTCTAGTTTTAATTTTTTGAGGAACCTCCATGCTGTTTTCCACTGTGATGGCACCAATTTACATTCTCACCAACAGTGCATGAGGGTTTCTTTTTCCCCACATCCTCACCACACTTGTTATTTCTTATCTTTTTTACTTTAGCCAATGTGACAGGTGTGAAGTGATATCTCATTGTGGTTTAGATTTGCATTCCCCTGATGAGTAGTGATATTTGGCATCTTTTCATGTGTCCGTTGCCATCTGTATGTCATATTTGGGAAAATGTTCAGGTCCTCTGACCATTTTATCAATTGAATTATTATTATTATTATTATTATTATTATTATTATTATTATTTTGGTGTTGAGTTGTATAAATTCATATTTTGAGTATTAACCCTTTATCATGTATGTTATTTGCAAATATCTTCTCCCATTCAGGAGGTTGCCTTTTTTTGTTTTGTTAATGGTTTCTTTCACTATACAAAAGCTTTTTATTTTGGTGTAGTCCCAATAGTTTATTTTTGCTTTTGTTTTCCTTGTCTGAGGAGACATGTGTAGAAAAGTGATAATAAGACTAATGTCAAAGAGATTACTGTCTTTTTTTCTTCTAGGAGTTTTATAGTTTCAGGTCTCACATTTAGTTCTTTAATCCATTTTGAGTTTATTTTTGTGTATGGTGAAATAAAGTGGTCCAGTTTCATGCTTTTGCATTTGGCTGTGCAGTTTTCCCAGCACCATTTATTGAAGTTTCTTGTCCCCGTGTATATTCTTGCCTCATTTGTCGTAGATTAATTGACCATATATGTGTGGGTTTATTTTTGGTCTTTCTATTCTGTTCTGTTGATCTATGTGTCTATATTTGTGTAGTACCATACTTTTTTAATTTTTACTTTTCTTTTTAAAGGTCTGTAGGCACTGAGGTCATCATTTTTGTCAATGGAATTTATAAAAAAGTGTAATATTAAAGATATTGAAGATTTCCTTAAAAATTAAAAAAATAATGTGTACTGATGTATAATTTTTTAGTTTAAAATTAAATATTAAATAGTTTAATAATTAAAATAAAAAATCTCTGTAGTTGTTTGCCACTTGAGCCACTGCTGATGCATGGAATTTCTATTTCTAGTTGCTTTATATTTTGTTAAATACTTAGTATTGTCAGATTTGTTAATATTTAAAAATAGGATGATGTAGAATATTTTCTCAGTGTATTTCAGTTTGTATTTTCCAGGTTACAAATTATGTTGAATACATTTTTATGGTCTATTAGTCAGTAAAGATTACTATTATGTGAACTGCCTTCATATCATTTTCTCATTTTTTCTCTATTAGGCTTTTTATAAATTTCTGTTTTCTTTTAAATTTATATTTAGAATTTATTTATATATTTATTATTAATTTAAACGGGCTGCAAATATTATTTTGAATTTGTGGCTTATACTTTATGTAATTATTTGATGAATCTAATGTTTAAAATTTTACGTGGTTGAAAATATCAAACTTTTCTGTTCATAGTTCCTAGTTTTGTTCTTTTGTTTTTCCTTGAGAAACCATTCCTAAATTCCATTCATTAAAATAAGCTTCTACATTTCTTTGAAATTTAAAAATTCTCCTCTTTCTACATGGATCAATATGGAATTAATTTTCAAACAGTGCCTAAGAATAATTCAAACTTGGCAATTCCCTATTCTTAATATTTCTATGACTCCCATATATCTATATAATTTTTATCATTTTAATTATTTTTGAAGTAGAATTTATTTCCAGTAAAATGCATAGATTTGATGTCTACGAGTCAATGAGTTTTGACAAACCTACCAGTGTAATTAAAGATTATAATATTTTTATCTCCCCAGAATGTACCCTGGGTCCCCTTTTCAGTTAGTGCCCCACTCTTGCCCAGATAGCAACTAATTTAATTTCTTTCACCTCCATTTTATCTGATGAGAAGCCAGATATCATTCTTACCATCAATCTTACAATCATTCCTGAATATAATGAATATAATGCATCATTTCTTTCTGATATACTCAATAATTATTTTTATTTATGGTTTTCAGTTATTTGAGTGTTTGGCTACTTACTGCATTGTATTTTATAGAAGATCTTTTATTTGTAGCTTGATATTTTTGACAAAGTTGGGAAATTTTAATCATTCTTTATTCAAACTATTTTTTTCTGCCCCTACACTCCCCTTTCTTTCTCTTACCTTATTCTAAGACTGTCGTACACATATGTTAGACCCCATGGTGTTATCTCACTACCTACTGAAACTGTTTTTTCAGTCCGTTTTCCCATCCCCTCTGTTCTGTGGTGTCCAGTGTAAGAGTGAGCCCATTCAGTAGATCTTTAATTCATACATTGTAATATTCAGTTCTTGAATTCCCAGTTTGTTCTCTTTAATGATTTTCTTTAGTCTACTGAGATTCACCATTTCTTCATTCATTACGCTTTTTAATTTTAAATTTTTGAACAAATTAGAGTAGCTCTTTTAAATCTTTGTTTGATAATTCTGACACCTGTGCCCTCTCCAGTCTCTTTTTAAAAACTCTTTATTTCCTAGTTACGTTTTCATTCTCCTATTTATTTATATGTCTACTAATTTTCATTATAAGCCTTATGTTGTGGATGTTGTGTCTGGCTTTGGATGTCTTCTTTTAAAAATGTTGAATATTATTGTAGCAGATAGTTAATTCATTGGCAGCTTGGTTTATCATCTTGAGACTTGAGTTTAGGCTTGCTAAGGCAAGTGTAGCATAATCATTACTTTAGGGCAAGTGTAGTCTTATAATATATAGTCTTTATGGGGTCTCAATGGGTGCATGGGATGTTCTGCAAGGCCTCTCCAATTTTGCCTGTTAAAACTCCAATATCTTCCACCACTTATGCAAATGTGCAATACCTTAATAAAGTTACTGAGAAAAGTTCTATGGACATTGAAGAAGGAAGATTCTGTGTATGACCCAACTCAGTTGTTTTCAACAAGGGGTGATTTTGCACCTTAACCTCCACCCCCAGGGATATTTGACAATATCTAGAGACAGTTGTGGATGTCACACTAAAGGGGGCAGTGTAATTGGCATCTAATTGGTAAGAGCCAGGACTGTGCTAAATGTATCCTACGATCCTCTACAAAAAAGAACTATCTAGCCTGGAATGTCTCTTAGGTAAATTTTTAAAGTTTGAATATTTGCACAGAAAATTTTTGAACTACAAAAAAAGGAAAATAGTGTATTTTAAAAGTCATATCAGTGGTGCCTGGGTAGCTCAGTTGGTTGTGTCTGCCTTTGGCTCAGGTCATGATCCCAGGGTCCTGAGATTGAGCCCCACATCAGGGTCTCTGTTCAGTGGGGAGCCTGCTTCTCCCTCTCCCACTCCCCCTGCTTGTGCTCTATCTCTATCCTATAAATAAATACAATTTTTAAAAAGGTCATATTGTATTTATAATGATAAATGTTTTATAAATCTAATACCAAAAAACATTTTTAAATACAAAAACATTTTATATTAAGAGGAATCTAATGTTTTATCCCCAAAATATGCTAGTAATAATGATTTTCTGGTATGATGAATAGTTTGAGTAGATGTAATTATAATTTTTTTTAATATAAAAATTTCAAGAAAAATATAATACCCATCTATCTAAAAAATAATACCAGACAATTCCACTTTCCACAGGGCATCATATAATAGCAATGAGTCATTCATTTCTTTATGTTGTGTAGTACGTAATGGGTAAAACTAGTTATATCACTTCCCCTTTTTCAGCATAACATTTATTTAGTAAATAGGCTGATAATTAGAACTACAATTGTTCATTTGGTGATAATACAGGCTATGTCCACTTAATATATAGCACTCTATCCCAGACAGAACTTTTAGTAAAACAACTCAGAAATGCAGATTTTCTTAACAGAAGAATTCATAAATAACATACAATAGACAATTGCATACAGACTGATTACCACAGTTTGATTCAGTGGCTATAAATGATTTTAATGGTCTTGCTGCGAGATGTGCTCAACACAGCCATGATGAACTCTGTTTCACTGAGTGCCCAGTATGTTTTCATTCTAGAAATGTAATAGAGTACTTTTAAAAAGGCAGAACAAAGTAGAAAAATAGTATTCATTCAGTAAATTGGAGATGTCTTGTGAGTAGGGACATTGTGGCCTTGAATCTTCTATGCTTAGCGTAGCACTTTTCACATTCTAGTTAAATGTCTGTTAAAAAACACAAGTGCACAAATTTCAACTTAATTAAATATTTAAAATGTATTATTTTTATTACTAAAACTCTAGCAATGAAATATCAAATGTCTGTATCTTTCACTTATTAAGGGTGTTATATAGCATTTTCTTGAATATTAACCTAAGTTTGCCTCATAACAAGAATGACAGGTTTCATTGTTTGCATAAAATGAGTTTCAAGGAATTGGGTTAATTTACCAAACCATATTATAAAGCAAAAAACCTGCAGAGAAGCAAAACAAAACAAAACACAAAAAATACCCCACAAAAAAAAAACTTATAATCATAGTAAATAAAGTTTTTTAAATAAAGAATTGAATGTTGTTTTAAGTACAAAAATGGAAATAAATGTTCCATGATTAAAGTCATATTGCATATATTATTATATAAGAATATATTTATTTAATGAGTCATCTATTTTTAAATCCATATACCGAGTAGACAAATAGAATGATACTACAGTTTGGTATTAATGTTATGTATCTGAAATAAATCTTTTTTTAATTAGGTTTTAAAAATTTAATTAAGTTTTTAATTAAGTTTTTAATTATTAAGTATTAATAATTAAGTTTTTAAAATTCCTGTATAATGTACATTATATTAGTTTCAGGTGTATAATATAGTGATTCAACAATTTTATACATTACTCATGTATAAAATGAGTGCTCATCATGATAAGTGCACTCTTTAATCCCCATCACCTATTTCACCCATCTTCCCACCCACCACCCCTCTGGTGACCATCAGTTTGTTCTCTATAGTTAAGAGTTTGGTTTGACTCTGTCTTTCTCACTCTCTCTCTCTTTTTTTTTTTTTTTTGCCTTTGCTCATTCGTTTTGTTTCTTAGTTTCCACATATGAGTGAAATTATATGGTATTTGTCTTTCTGTGATTGACTTACTTCACTTAGAACTGCACTCCCTAATTCCATCCATGTTGCTGCAAATGACAAATTTCACTGTTTTTTTTATGGCTGAATGATATTCCATTGTATATGTCTATGCCACTTCTTTGTTATCCATTCATCTATCAGTGACACTTGGGCCGCTTCAGTAATTTGGTTATTGTAAACGATGCTGTAATGGACATAGGGGTTTTTGTGTTTTTGCGTAAATACCCAGTAGTATAATTACTGGATATAGGTAGTTTTATTTTTAACTTTTTGAGGAACCTCCGTACTGTTTTCCAGAGTGGTTGTGCCAGTTTGCATTCCCACCAATAGTACACAAAGTTTCCTTTTTCTCCACATCCTTGCCAACACTTATTGTTTCTTGTGTTTGTGATTTTAGCCATTCTGACATGTGGGAGACAGTATCTCATTATAATTTTGATTTGCATTTCCCTGATGATAAGTGATGTTGAGCACCTTTCCATGTCTCTGTTGGTTATCTGTATGTTTTCTTTGGGGAAATGTCTGTTCATGTCTTCTGTGTATTTTTAATTGATTTGGTTTTTGGGTATTGGGTTGTATCAGTTTTTTGCATATTTTGGATACTAACCTTTTATCAAATATATCATTTGACAATATCTTTTCCCATTCTGTAGGTTACCTGTTAGTTTTGATGATTGTTTCCTTCACTGTGCAGAAAAGAAGCTTTTTATTTTGATGTAGTCTCAATAGTTTATTTTTGCTGTTATTTCCCTTGCCTCAGGAATCATATCTAGAAAAATGTTGCTATGGCTGATGTCAGAGACATTACTGCCTGTGCTCTCTTCTAGGATTTTTATGGTTTCAGGTCTTACACTTAGGTTTTTAACCCATTTTGAGTTTATTTTTGTGTATGGTGACAGAGAATGGTCCAGTTTCATTGTTTTGCAAGTAGCTGTCCAGTTTCCCCAATACCATTTGTTGAAGAGACTGTCTTTTTTCCCATTGGATATTCTTTCCTCCTTTGTCAAAGATTAATTGACCATATAATTGTGGGTTTATTTCTGGGTTTTCCATTCTGCTCTGTTGATCTGTATGTCTGTTTTTGTGCCACTACCATACTGTTTTGATTACTACAGCTTTGTAATGTAACTTGAAATCTGGACTTGTGATACCTCCAGTTTTGTTTTTCTTTTTCAAGATTGCTTTGACTATTCAGGGTCTTTTGTGGTTTCATACAAATTTTAGGATTATTTATTCTGGTTCTGGGGAAAATGCTATTGGTATTTTGACGGATTGCTTTGGGTAGTATAGACATCTTAACAATATTTGTTCTTCTAATCCATGAGCATGGAATGTCTTTGCATTTCTTTGTGTTATTTATTTTATCAATGTTTTATATTTTTCAGAGTACAGGTCTTTCACCTCCTTGGTTAAGTTTATTTTTAGGTATTTTTATTAATTTTGGTGCAGTTGTGAATGGGATTATTTTCTTAATTTCTCTTTCTGCTACTTCATTATTAGTGTATAGAAATGCAACAGACTTTTTTGTATATTGATTTTTTTATCTTGTGATTTTACTGAATCTATTTAGCAGTTCTAGTAGTTTTTTGGTAGAGTCTTTGGGCTTTCTATATAGAGTCATCTGGAAATAGTGAAAGTTTTACTTCTTAACAATTTAGATGTCTTTTCTTTCTTTCTTTCTTCCTTCCTTCCTTCCTTTCTTTCTTTCTTTCTTTCTTTCTTTCTTTCTCTTTCTTTCTTTCTTTCTCTTTCTTTCTTTCTTTCTTTCTTTCTTTCTTTCTTTCTTTCTTTTTCTTTCTTTCTTTCTTTCTTTCTTTCTTTCTTTCTTTTCTTTCTTTCTTTCTTTCTTTCTTTTTCTTTTTTCTTTCTTTTCTTTCTTTCTTTCTTTTTCTTTTTTTTCTTCTTTCTCTTTCTTTCTTTCTTTCTTTCTTTCTTTCTTTCTTTTCTTTCTTTCTTTCTTTCTTTTCTTTCTTTTCTTTATCCTTTCGCTTTTCTTTCTTTCTTCTTTCTTTCTGTCTTTTCTTTCTTTCTTTCTTCTTTCTTTGTTCTTTGCTCTCTGTCGTTCTTCTTTCTTTCTCTGTCCTTTCTTCTTTCTTTGTTGTTGTCTGATTGCCATAGCTAGGACTTCCAGAAATATGTGGGATTAAAAAGTGGTGAGAGTGGACATCCTTGTGCTGTTCCTGACCATTGAGTATGATGTTAACACTAGTCGGGTTGTTTCATAGAAGGACTTTATTAGCGTGAGGTAAATCCCCTCTAAACCTACTTTGTTGAGGGTTTTTATCATGAATGGGTGTTGTACTTTGTCAAATGATTTTTTTTTTTGCATCTAATGAAATGATCATATGGTTTTTGTCCTTTCCTTTATTGATGTGATGTATCATGTTGATTGATTTGCAAATATTGAACCATCCTTGCATCCTGGGAATAAAGCCAACTTGATTGTGGTGAATGATGTAATACTGCCTCATAGAACAAATTTGAAGTTTTTCCTTCCTCTTCTGTATTTCAGAATAGTTTAGAAGAATAGGTATTCAATCTTATTTAAATTTTGGAAAAATTTGCCTGTGAAGCCATCTGCTCCTGGACTTTTTTTTATTGGGAGTTTTTTGATTACTGATTCAATTTCTTTGCTGGTTATCAGTCTGTTCAAGTTTTGTATTTCTTCCTGTTTCAGTTTTGGCAGGTTATGTATTTCCAGGAATTTATCCATTTCTTTTAGGTTGTTTGTTATGTTGGCATATAATTTTTCATAATATTCTCTTACAATTGTTTGCATTTCACCTCCTTGGTTAAGTTTATTTTTAGGTATTTTTATTATTTTTGGTGCAGTTATGAATGGGATTATTTTCTTAATTTCTCTTTCTGCTACTTCATTATTAGTGTATAGAAATGCAAGAAACTTTGCAGAAATGCAAAGTACTGTGGTGTTGGTATTTCTTCTCTTTCATTTGTAGTTTTGTTTATTTGAGTTCTCTCTTTTTCTTTTTTTTTGATGAGTCATGCTAGGGGTTTATCAATTTTGTGGATCTTTTCAAAAAATCAGCTCCTATTTTCATTGATCTATTCTGTGGTGTTTTAGCTTCTATATCATTTATCCTGCAATAAATCTTATCTCTCTGGAGATTATCAGGTGGAAAAAAAAGATATTTAGAGATATATATGTATATATGTATATTTAATTACATATTTATATAATATATGTTTTATATATTTATATACATATTCATGTATATTTACACATTTTATATATTTTAATATAATTTATATGTATATTTATTTATTTTATGTATTATATATATTTATATACATATTTTGTATATGGGTATTTATAATTGTAATATGTTATATCATGCATAAATATATTTTCTCATGAAACCTGGTTATCAGAATCCCCAAAATATATATAGAAAAATGTACTTATAATTGTTATGAAGCAATGTTTAATTCCGGTTATTAAAGAAAAAACTATACGTAACTTTGCAACAGTAAGGATTGTTTGCAAAAATGTTTCTGTGCTTACTTCTTTGCAATGTGATTTGTCTGCTCCTCTTATAAATGGTGGAGACTATTTCTTCCCCCTTGTATTCTGTACTGGCCTTATTACTTGTCTTGACCAATAGTGTATGGAAAAGGTGAGGTTTTATGAGTCCAAAGCCCAGGCTTCAAGAAGCTCTGTGTCTTCCACTTTTGCCTTCTTGGAGCACAATCCAGAGGTAACCATATAAAGAAGTGCAGTGTAGTCTACTGGAGGGTATAAGGCTGATGGAGGAGAACTGAGTTTCTCAAACCAACAGCCAATGCCACTTCCAGCATATGAGTGAGGGCATTTTGGACCATCAGGCTGAAATCTCAAGGCACCATCTGAGGGCAGCCTCACAAGTGATTTCAGAGAAGACTAGGAGAAGTAGTACCTAACTGACTTAGCTCAAACTGCCAACCCACTATATTGTTAGCAATTATAAATAGTGGTTGTTTTAGCCTAATACGTTTGAGGATGATTTACTATACAGCAGTTGGTAACTAACAAAGAAGTTTTCTGAGAAAATAAGATCCACTAACTTTAGCAGTATGATGACGCAGTGGTGTGGAAAGGTAGTAAGGACAGAGGGAAGAGCAAAGTTCTCAAAAATGTTATGGATTATTTGTTGAAAGTTGCAAGCATTTAATTATTTCTAGAGCAACACCATGTATATGAAGAGACATGGCCCAGAGTTTGGAAGAGACTTTATATAATTTGTAGGATTGGGGATTTTATAGAGAAGCGATGGAGCATGATTGAAATATTCAAAAGCATCAATGTGACCTTATTTTACTGTTTAATTGATCACTCCAGGAGCTAAGCCTGTTTGCACATTTTAAGAAAGAATATTGGCCAGTGGGCCAAATATTTCTGTAGTTTAGTGAGAGATAATGGAAAAGGAAAGTAGGGGTTAATGATAATATGTTGTTGAGAGACCAGGGAAATTAAAATTCAACTAAGAATTGGTTGCTATTATAGATATTTCATACTTGAAAAATAATTATAACTGTGAGCCGCATAAAATTGCAAAATATCTCACTTCAAAAGAAAATACTACATAAAAGACCAGAGGCCACATCACATATCTTGAAAGAAATAAAGTAATAAATTAAAACAGGATAAACAATAGCACATAATGAGTTCAATTTGCTAGTATTTTGAGATATACTAGTTAAGTCAGTGAAAAAGGAAATGTAATATTATATCAAACCTAATAATCTGAAAATCATAATTTCCTGTTCAGTTTGTAGACTGTGGGGTTTCATGAAGAACAATGTTACAGCATAAAGAAAAGAAATAAAAATCACCAGAAGCAATAGCAACTAGATATTGAATATTTTCTATTAGAGTTCTGTGCATTTTTTCTTTATAAATAAAGAACTAGAATAGGAGCATAGAAAATGATCATCCTTCTCTATACACAAATGTAAAATAAAGAATGTTGAAATACATTGAGAAGATTGAGAATTGTACTACATTATAAATAAATGGAAAACTTGGAGTCCATGGTGTTTGTCATTCATCTTTGTAATATTTAACATTAAATGTGTATTATTGCTGTCTGAAATGTGGAAAAATAGAATACTTTCTGATATTTTCCAATAAATATTCTAGAACGCATTGTCTTTCCTATTGTCCTGCATTCAATAAACTAAAATCAAGAAATAGAAATAATTATTCTCCAGAAGTGGGTTTTCATTCTGTGTTAGATATCTTTTACAAAGTCTTTGCTTGTCAAAATATTGGAAAGTTCTGAGTTTGGCTGACAACCCTTGTAAAGATTATTGCATGAATCTCTGAACAAACATCTATCTTTTCTTGATATTGTCCAACACATTTAAACGAGTAGAAACTAATTATGAATAAAAACTTTATTAAAAGTGTAAAATCTGTTTTCTCTAAGTGATGAATTCTACCATAATATTTTATTTAAAAACATAGCAAAATCTCCAAAAAGTTTTCTTTAAATAATAAGTTGCTTTTTTCTTATTCTAGTTTTTCAGTTTAGCTATAAGAACTTGACAGAAAATGATTTATACAAGTGAGAATATTCTTTATCAAAGGTCTAGATAAAGAGAAATTCTTGCCCAAAAAACGCAAAACCAAAACCAAAACATATGTATAAGCTATGTGTATTTCTTCTAGTTCAAACACTTCTACTCCTGTTAAACAACAAAAATCCAGGTGAGTAATTTAAAGATCAAATTGGCTTTATTGAATGATTTATGAATTGGGCATCATCACATCTTGCAAATAGACAGGAGCTCCATCAAGCTGCAGAAAAGAAAAGGTTTTTAAAGACAGAGAGGAAAGAGAAAGGAGGAAATTATTAGCAAAGAATGCATTGTCTTAGTCAAGGTCACCTTCCTAAAGGGACTAGAAGGGGTCTACCAGTAAATTTGCTAGTGCCCACCAGGAAATTCCATGTTGACTGGTTAACGAAGACATTCATGGGTGGAAGGGGGTTGAAACTGCAGTTAGTAAGTTAGGTATTAAGTCTTAGTTTGCTGATGTGGGGCCTTAAGTGACATAAGTGATTTTATTTTGGGCCTGTGGTTTCTTTTTAACACTCACAGTCCCTGAAAATATGAGTAAGAAAATAGCTGTTTCTCACACAGAAACAGCCTTCCTGACAAAGTACCCTACAATACTGACAAAATTTTCAAGCAGCTATTTTTTAAACCAATTAATTTGTTTTTTAAGAAATACCATTTGTTGGAAGAAAATGCCACACTTCCATATATGCTCAAATAAATACATAAACAGAGACCTTATAGATAGTGTTTTAAAATTTTTAATCATGAGACAGGTATGATAATGCAAAACTCACTAGTTTATAAAAGAACAGTTGGATCCAAACTGTTTTTTTGTTTTGTTTTGTTTTGTTTTGGCAGATAGAATAAGTTAAGTTTACCTGCTCAGATGGCTAAGTTTTATTCTACTAATATTTGTGGAGAAGACACAGGATTTTTTATTTGTCTAAGTTTCAAATGACCTTTACCCCTTTAGTTCTACTTCTGATAATAGGTACCTCCCTGAGGTTTGTACTTTTAATCTCAAATCTTTTTTATCTCAAAGGCACAGGGAAAGAATGCAAGTTTCTCCAAGAAGGACTTCGGTTTCCTAAGGCAAATAATTTATAATACTTTTGAGATAAATAGGGGAGGTTTGGGGATTGGTAAAAGCAATAGATAAACTTTGAATTGCCTCTAGAGCTGCATTTCTAGTTTTGTAAAGATTTTTAAGATAAGGACAGTTGCTTTTAATTCCTCATATTGTAGGATGGTAGCCTAGCTGTTGAGGGACTAACATACCCATCCACCTGTGTGAGAATGTTTTTCTTTCCCTAGGGTACGTTTGGCTTAGAGAAGGACTTAGCCAGCTTATACCAGTTTTCCTAGGATCCCATCTGGAGGTTTTGAGTGGGGTTTTAAATGGAGTGTTGTTCTGATATTCCCTAGAATTCAGCAAGTTTTTTGTTTTGTTTTTAAATTTTAGTTTTCCCTTGGCTGTTTTAAGGAGTACTATAGTGGTTCACCAGAAAAGACCTGAGTCTCTGGACTTTTGTTTACAGTCATATAAAAGCAATTCAGATAGAGGGAAGTAGAATGAGTATTCAACTAAAGGGGGTTAGAGGGAAGCAGTAAAACTTACATCAATCTTGTAGTCTTTTGTATTAGGTAACTTTTGTGTGTTTTTATTTTTTTTATCAGCTTTTTGCTACAAAACTTTTAATGAAGATATTTTTGGAATTTTGAAATCTTTCTTTTAAGTGCACTTCTTAAGTGATCCTATCTAATTGGAACGTTCCTCATAATGGCCATTGTAATTTTAGATTATAATTCCATTGAGGGCTGGAGCAGTTTGGTAGAACCCCGGCTACAAACAGAGTTTAACTCACATTTCTGTCCAGCCATATAAAGCCACAGATGGGTTGCAACTCATATTTCTCTCCTGACTTATTTTGGGGCCACCAACGTTTTGGTTATCAATCCAAATTCTTTTAGGATACAAAACAAGCTTAATAAGATCATGCCATTTCTGTAGTTATTTATTGCTTCTGAGACCATAGTTCTTAGATATAAAATAAGCATGTGTATTAGAAGGTGATGTGCTTGACTCTAGAAATTAAGGTTCCCATCTTTATTATTACTTATTTTTGTTGTTGTTTTTAGCTAAGCCTTTAGGTTTTTTGGAGCTAGATTGATACTTAAGAGACATGTGTTGCAGAGTTGGGATTGTGTGGTGTTTCACAGTGTACCTTATTAACTGAAATTTTCTTAAGGTTGGTGGGTGACTTAGTGTCAATCTTATCCAGTCCTTGACCAGCTTTTCATAATATAGAAGTCTTTGGGTTAGGTATTAATAGAACTCTGACAGCTTTTAAATGTTCAACCTATACCCACCAATTGCAGCTTTTTGGCCTTTGAGATCCTCATTAGTAAGCAATTAGCCTTTATCTCATGTGCACATTAACTGAAACCAACAGTAACTAAGGAAACAGAACTGTGGACAGTAGCAGTAACCAAAGAACTAGGGATTGGGGAAAGGATTGAACTAGCAGATCTCAAAGAATGGGGACTGTGGACTAATTCAAAATAAATGGAGAATTGCAACTGCCACCAGAGATTCCCAGCATAGAAGCTGAGAACAGAACCAAGGGCCAGGGTTCAGAAATTACCGCAGACAGAAGGCCAGCAGAAGGCCCTGCATGCACCATCAACAATCCCCAGTGTGGACGGAACCAGCAGGATCCATTGGAGATGGCAGAATGGACCTGGAGAAAGGACCACGCCAGCAAACCCTAAAAATGGGGACTGTGGACTGGAACTGAGGAAGGGATTCCATTGTGGAATTACAGACTTAACCAAAGGCTGACTGGCACTCTGTTAGAACCTCCTGTCATCCTAGACTGATCTATTAACCCTAGACTGGAAAGCCAATTAGATCTTAGATCTGTAGCTCAACAGAAAGAAAGCAGAGCTCAAAACAGGGAGGGAACTTACCCACAGACTTCGGAAGTGGCAGAAAAACAGTGAACTCTGAAGGGGATTTGCAGGTACCATGCCTGTGTTTCTCACTGTCTCTGAAGCCCTCTCCTTCAGTTATGCCTCTGCCACCAAATCTATTAAACAACACAAAATGTAAATTAACTTAAGAGATCAAATTGGCTTTAATAAATGATTCATGAATCGGGTAGCATCCCATCTTGCAAATCGAAAGGAGCTCCATCAAGCTGCAGAAAGGAAAATGATTTTAAAGACAGAGAAGAAAAGGGAATTATTAATAAAGAATGCATTTTCTTAGGCAAGGTCGCCTTCCTAAGGGGACCAACAAAGGTCTACCAGTAAATTTCCTAGTGCTGACTAAGTTAAAGAAGACATTCGTGGGTGGAAGGCAGTTGAAAGTGCAGATAGGTTAGGTATTGAGCCTTAGTTTGCTGATGTGGGGCATTAAGTGACATAAGTGATTCCATTTTGGGGCTGTAGCTTTCCTGCTAATACTCAGAATCCCTGAAACTATGAATGAGAAAATAACTGTTCCTCACTTGCATAGAAACTGACACGACAAACTGACCTTCAGTACAAAACTAGATTTCAGAATATCTGCATTCTCTTCTGGACTCCAATCTTCTTAAGACATTGAGCATGTCACTGAATCATTTTAATTGTGAGCTTCCTTTGAGATAAACATTATTCAGCCCACCTATGCAATATGCTTTCAGGGACAGAAAGAAATGCAAACTTCCTTCGGGAATGATTCCACACTGATGTTGCCCCAGTGATTGAAAGCCAGATTATATATTCAGTGCTGTCTGTGGGAAAGCAGCACCTGAACACATTATCAGCCGGTAAAACATTTCTTCTAATACTTCCTCAGATTATGGAGCCATACTTCTAAAAGAATATTGAGGTAAACCCCTGGCAAAAATTCCTGAGTTTAGCAAATAAAGACATGTTAATAGAATAAAGGAAGCATGTCTGTAGACCCAAATAGAACTACCTAAGTTGTGTGTGTGTGTGTGTGTGTGTGTGTGTGTGTGTGTGTGTGTAGAGAGAGAAAATTGCTACAAAGCATCTCAGTTCTACATAACTGGGTTTTTATGACTTCAAGACAGGATAGTTGATACGGTCTCTCTTTAATTACAGTTTTCCTAATATCTAGCACAAGATTTGATATTCTCTCTCTCTTGCTTTCTTTCTCTCTTTCTCTCCAAACACAGACACACACAGACACACAGACACACAGACACACACACATACACACACAATTGGATATTACAGTTTTGACAAGGAAAAATGTAGGAAAAGACACAAAATATAAGTTAAAAATAATGAAAAATAAAATGCTTTTTTGAATTACATGTTAGGAGGTGAAAAAAAACTAGTATCCCTGCACCCATTCCAATTCTATTCTTCAGTTATAACCATTAATCAAGTTTAATGGATATTAGTCAAAAATATTTTTCTAAAATAGTACTAATTGTATGTGCCCTTAAAGATGTTAAGATGCGTTTTTTTTTATACTTTGTATTTGTTCCTTTATTACTAACTTAGTATAAAAATAAAATTTATTTCATAAAAATAATGAAGATACTTTGGGGATAAAATTAGCATATTCTTCATTAATATCATCTTTAGATAATAACTAACATTAACAAACTGCTTATTATATATTACATCCTAATCCACTAGCTTTACAAACACTGATTGACTTAATCACTGTAATAAACCTTTTATTTGCTATAAGGCTTTTAAAAATAAAGGAACTAAGACATTGAGAGCAATTCATGTTTTAGGAAGTCATTTTGCGGGGCACTGGGGTGGCTCAGTCATTAAGTGTCTGCCTTCGGTTCAGGTCATGATCCCAGGGTCCTGGGATCGAGCCCCGCATCGGTCTCCCTGCTCCACAGGAAGCCTGCTTCTCCCTCTCCCACTCCCTCCTGCTTGTGTTCCCTCTCTTGCCCTGTCTCTCTATGTCAAATAAATAAATAAAATATTAAAAAAAAAGAGGAGGCGGGGCAAGATGGCAGAGAAGTAGGAGACCTGGATTTCGTCTGGTCTCAGGAATTCAGCTGAATAGGGATCAAACTATTCTGAACACCTACAAACTCAACAGGAGATCGAAGAAGAGAGTAGCAACAACTCTCTGAACAGAGAAGCAACGACTTTCTGGAAGGTAGGACGTGCGGAGAAGTGAATCCGAGGCGTTATTCGGGAGGATAGATGGCGGGGGAGGGGGCCTCCGGCGGCTGCTTCTGGCAAGTGCTAGAGCCGCGGAGCACAAAATCGAACCTTGGAGAAGTCGGCTCTGCTGAGGGACGTCACTCCAGTGGCTAAGCGGGGGGTGGAACCCTCGCGGGACAGTGTGGTCTCAGGACCCTCGGGGTCACAGAAAGACCGGGGGTGCCTGAGTGCGGCAGAGCTCCCAGGTATCGGAGCGGGGAAGCCGGCTGCAGAGACGGAGCCGAGGCGCGGGCTGTCAGCTCGGGGTTGCCATAAACTGTGACCGGTGACAGTCGGGCCACTGCTCCTCCAGCAGGGACCCCACAAGTGGCAGAGCTGGGGAGACTCCCCTTCCTCCCCAGGGAGGAGTGGCGTGGGAGCGCACCACAGGGATCTGCTGGGTTTGGAGACTCCACACGGGGTCGGGTGCCAGAGATAGAAACGCTGGGTTACAGGCCGGGTGAGCGCGGAGTGTGGCCGGAGACTGGGGACAGGGGAGTGATTGACTGCTTTTCTCTGGGGGGTGCACTGAGGTGCGGGGCCCTGAGTTCTCAGCTCCTCCGGGCAAAGATTGGGAGGCCACTATTTTCACTCTCATCCTCCAAAGCTGTACCGAGAGCTTGCAGGAACAAAAGCTCCTGAGAGCAAACCCAAGCAGATTGCTTAGTCTGGACTCACAAGGGCGGGGCAATCCCGCCTCCGGCAAAGACATTTGGGAACCATGGCAACAGGCCCCTCCCCCAGAAGATCAGCACGAACAGCCAGCAAGCCAAGACCAAGTTTACTGATCAAGGAGAACGGGAGAACTCCAGCGCTAGGGGAATACTGCACATAGAATTCATGGCTTTTTTACCATGATTCATTAGTTTTTCAAAGTTAATTTTTTTAACTGTTTTTTTTTTTGAATTTTTCTTTTTCCCTTTTTCAAACAATATCTTATCAATCCCTTTAAAATTTTTTTTATTTTTCATTTTTAGAGTCATATTCTATCCCTTCATAATAGTTACCCTTATTTTTGGCATATATATATATAGATATATATATATATCTATATATATATATCTATATATAAGTTGTTCTCTCTTTAAAATATTGAGATACAGTTTCTTCTAACAGATCAAAATATACCCTAAATCTCTAGTGTATGGCTTTGTTCTAGTCTCCTGCCTGATCACATTCTCTCCCTTTTTTTTTAAATCTTTTTTTTTCAAACCACTTCTTATCAATTCCTTTTATAAAATCTTTTATAATTTTCATCTTTACAGTCATCTTTCATCCCTTCATTGTATCAGCCCTTATTTTGTACATATATAAGTCTTTCTTTCTTTACAATTTTAGGAGGCACTATCTTCTAACAGACCAAAATACACACAAAATCTAGTATGTGGTACTGATCTATGCACTAGCCTGATAATATTTGATCATATTCTGTTTTTTTGTTGTTGTTTTGTTCTGTTTTTGTTTGTTTTTATCTTTTTCTTTTTTCTCTTTTTTCTTTCTTTCCTTTTCTTTTCCCCTGATTTCAGGTCTTTTCTCATTTGTTTAGAGTATATTTTCTGGGGACGTTGTTAACCTGTTAGCATTTTGTTCTCTCATTCATCTGTTTTCCTCTGGACAAAATGACAAGATGAAAGAAATCACCTCAGCAAAAAGAACAAGAGATAGTATCGTCTGCCAGGGACCTACTCAATACGGATATTAGTACGATGTCGGACCTACAGTTTAGAATCATGATTTTAAAGATACTAGCTGGGCTTGGAAAAAGCATGGAAGTTATTAAAGACACCATTCCTGGAGAAATAAAAGAACTAAAATCTAACCAAATTGAAATCAAAAAGGCTATTAATGAGGTACAATAAAAAATGGGGGCACTAACTGCTAGGATAAATGAGGCAGAAGAGAGAATCAGTGATATAGAAGAGCAAATGATGGAAAATAAAGAAGCTGAGAAAAAGAGATAAACAACTACTGGATCAGGAGGGCAGAATTCGAGAGATAAGCGATACAATAAGACAAAACAACATTAGAATAATTGGGATCCCAGAAGAAGAAGAAAGAGAGAGAGGGGCAGAAGGTATATTGGAGCAAATTATAGCAGAGAACTTCCCTAATGTGGGGAAGGAAACAGGCATCAAAATCCAGGAGGCACAGAGAACCCCTCTCAAAATCAATAAAAATAGGTCAACACCCCGACATCTAATAGTAAAACTTACAAGTCTCAGAGACAAAGAGAAAATCTTGAAAGCAGTTTGGGAGAAGAGATATGTAACCTATAAAGGTAGAAACATTAGATTGGCAACAGACTGATCCACAGAGACCTGGCAGGCTAGAAAAGACTGGCATGATAGCTTCAGAGCACTAAATGAGAAAAATATGCAGCCCAGAATACTATATCCAGCTAGGGTGTCATTGAAAATTGAAGGAGAGATAAAAAGCTTCCAGGACAAACAAAAACTAAAGGAATTTGCGAACACGAAACCAGCCCTACAAGAAATATTGAAAGGGGTCCTCTAAACAAAGAGAGAGCCTAAAAGCAGCATAGACCAGAAGGACCACAGACAATAAACAGTAACA